>NC_052247.1:4589709-5226584 GCF_013401445.1 Tripterygium wilfordii
GGAACCAAATATGAAAGAAGAGATGAATATTGACAACAAATTGTGCAAGAATCTTAAACACAATCACAACCAATATCCAGTCCGTTAGGAGAGGACAAAGCTCCAATAGATAATATTAACAATGATGTCATGATCTCCTAAACAAAGCCTATAGTTATTTATACTAAATAGACCAAAACAAACTCCTAGAAAGCAGGGAGCAGTTGATGAAAGTGGAAGTGGAACTGCTGCAGTTAATGAAATGGCTTGAGTGGAACTACTGTCATCGTGGGATGATTATAGAGGGACTTGGTCACTTAAAAACTGATCTCCATCTTCAGCATGTTTTCTCCACCTTTTTCGTGAATAAGTACGCGAAGGCGGTTCTGTATCAGTACACCCCCCTTGGAAACTCGCCTTGTCCTCAAGGCGGAAAGATGGAAATTGTCCAGCAAGAAGGTCATAATTCTCCCAGCTAGCTTCTTCGATAGGACGACCTTCCCATTAAACTAACAGCTCCAAAGTATGAACACCTCCCTCTTTGACCCAGCGATGAGCTAACACTTTGGCAGGGATGATATTGATATTCCAGTCAGAAGTAATGGGGAGTGGTGCTAGTGGAGTAGCTGGAACTTGTCCCATAGCCGGACGTAGCAAAGAAACATGAAAGATGGGATGAACTTTGGAAGAAGTAGGAAGTTCTAATTCATAAGCCATTGGACCAACACGTCGAATGATCTTGTAAGGACCAAAAAATTGAGGAGAAATTTTCTCATACCGTCTTTTGGCAAGTGTGTGTTGGCGGTAAGGTTGAACCCGTAAAAAGACAGAATCTCCCACATTGAAACTCAGCTCTCGTCTCTTGGAATCAGCATGTGCTTTCATTCGAGATTGTGCCTTCAAGAGGTTAGCTCTTAAAAGTTTCAGCATATCATCACGAGTAATAAGTTGTTCTTCAAGCTCAGCAATGCGTGTTTCACCCGGAACAAACGGATGAAGAGCTGGTGGATCTCGCCCATAAACAATCTTGAAAGGGGTAGTGCCCGTGGAAGTATGAAATCCTGTATTGAAAGAATACTCTGCCCAAGGAAGAAATTTATGCCAAGCGTGAGGTTGTTCATGTGCAAAACACCGCAAATAGGCTTCCAAACACCGGTTAACCACCTCTGTTTGGCCATCTGATTGAGGGTGATAAGCCGTACCCATACGCAAACGAGTGTTGCTGGACTTAAAAAGTGCTTGCCAGAAAGCACTAAGAAATATGACATCTCTATCCGAAAGAATAGATCTGGGTATGCCATGAAGTCTAACTATTTCCCTGCAAAAAATATCAGCAACAATTTTTGCTGTAAATGGATGAGATAAGGGCAAAAAATGTGAGTATTTGCTGAAGCGATCCACCACCACCAAAATGGTATCAAACCCATGTGATTTTGGGAGGCCAACGATGAAATCAAGTGAAATATCTTCCCATATTCGCTCTGGTAAAGGGAGAGGTTGCAGAAGTCCAGCGGGTGCTAAAGCTTGATATTTGTTCTGTTGACAAGGTAAGCAATTTTGAACAAAGACCTTGACATCATGCTTCATACCGGGTCAGAAAAAATTAGAAGAAATGCGTTTCAGAGTCTTGAAATAACCACCGTGCCCCCCATTCGATGAATCATGAGATTTAGACAAAAGCTTTTGTTTAAGAGGAGTGTTGTCAGGGATTACCAAACGATTCTTGAAGTAAAGCTTTTTATCCACCACCTGAAATTCTAGATAAGTAGTAGAATCTTGGGATAATGAAGCCATTATTTCCCGAGTGTAAGGATCCACTTGAAGAGCTTCCTGCAAATCCATAAAATCCAAAGAAATAGGAAGACCCAAGGCTAAAAAATCAGCATGTTGGGGACGCCTGGAAAGTGCATCTGCCACTATATTCTCTTTTCCAGTCTTGTAAATGATAGAAAAACTAAACGGAAGCAACTTCATAAGAAGCCGCTGCTGTTCATTAGTTGTAACTCGCTGCTCCAATAAAAATTTGAGGCTGTAATGGTCTGTTTTGACAAAGAAGTGGCATCCCAGCAAGTAATGTCGCCATTTCTATAAAGCAAGTACAAGAGCCAGCAATTCCCGATCATAAGTAGATTTCAAGCAATTAGATAAAGAAAATCCCTTACTAAAGTATGCAATCGGGTGATCAGATTGGAGGAGGATTGCGTCGATTCCATCACAAGAAGCTTCGCATTCCACAGTGAATGGTTGACTAAAATCTGGTAGACGCAGAACAGGTACTGTAGTCAAAACTTGCTTGAGAGTGTGAAAGGTTGTTTCAGCCACAGAAGACCAGTGGAAGCCATTTTTTCGGGTAAGACCTGTTAATGGCCTTGCAAGAGCCCCATAATTCTTCATGAACTTGCGGTAAAACCCTCGAAGTTCTTTCACATTAGTTGGTACGGGCCAATCTAGAACTGCTTGAATTTTCTCTGGATCAACTGCAACACCCTGAGCAGAAACCACATGACCCAGGAAGGAGATTTGACTCTAGCCAAACATGCATTTGGAAGCTTTAGCAAAAAATTGGTTATCCTTGAGGAGTTGAAGGGTGACTTGCAAATGGTGAAGGTGTTGTTGGACTGTTTGGCTGTAGACCAGGATGTCATCAAAGAACACCAAGATAAATTGGCGGAGATAGGGTCGGAAAAGGTCATTCATGGCAGATTGGAAGGTTGAAAGAGCATTGGTGAGGCCGAACGGCATGACAACAAACTCGTAATGGCCAGAATGGGTTCGAAAGGCAGTTTTGGAAATGTCAATAGGGTTGACACGTATTTGGTGATAACCGGACCTCAAATCAATTTTGGAAAAAATAGTGGCACCATGTAATTCATCAAGAAGCTCATCAATGTTGGGTATGGGGTATTTATCAGGGATGGTAATCTGATTTAATCTTCGGTAATCAACACACATACGCCAAGAGTTATCTTTTTTCTTGACAAGAAGGACTGGACTGGCAAAAGGGCTGGTACTAGGGCGAGCAAAACCAGATCGTAATAATCCAGAAACTTGATTTTCAATTTCAGATTTTTGAAAATAAGGATATCTATAAGGTCTGATGTTTGGGGGTTTTGAATTTGGTAGTAATGGTATATTGTGGGCATGGGACCGAAAGGGTGGAAGGGTATTGGGTTCCTGAAAGATAGATCCAAAAGTGTTAAGTAAATTGCGAATTTCAGAGTGTTGGTTAGCATTAGTACCTGAGATGTTGTTCTCTATTGAAAAATATTGAAAGCTGGCTTCAGCCTGTGTTTTGTGAGGGACCCCTTGGAGCTTATATTTCTTGCCTTTCAAATGAAAAATGAGGAACATTTCATTCCAATTGGCTTGTACCGTATTTAAGGAGGCAAGCCATTTGATACCCAGAACCAAATCAGCACCACCAATTGCGAACGGGTAGTAGTCTTGGGTAATTGTCAGCCCAGGAAGCTCTACCGATACTTCTTGACAAAGGCGATTGCATTTAATCACTTCACCGTTACCAATTTGAACTCCGAAAGGAGGAATAATTTGGACAGGCAGCCCGACTTCTTCCACAATCTTCTCCGTAATGAAATTATATGTGGATCCGCTATCAATCAAAATAAGAACTTGGCGCCCTTGAACAGTACCCAGAAGCTTCATTGTGGTGCCTGATGATTTACCCAGAATGGCATGGAAAGAAATCTCAGCCAAATCTGCCATTGATGGGTCATCATTAACAACGTTCTCATCTTCTTCGGCCGGTAGTTCGCTGTCCGTGAGCTCCATTAGCGAGAAGCTCGTTGGTTTGCATCTATGTCCAGGAGCAAATTTCTCGTTACACCTGAAACAGAGACCTTTGGCCATTCGCTCCTGTTTTTCAGCTTGCCAAGAGCGGGTTTACTGGGGTTGGGTTGTCGTTGGGGTGGCTGTGAAATTGCTGCGTGAATTGTTGTGAGGTAGAAGAGCTCGCGTGGATGAGGATTGGGGTAATGTATTGGGGCGGCTGGATGTGGTCCAATTGGGCCCTCTGGTGCTCCGATTTGGGCCTAGTTTGGTCTCAAATTCAAGGGCCAAACTCATAGCCTTGTAGACTGTCCTGGGCTTATGGATTCTAACATCAGCCTTTAGCTCCTCCTTTAAGCCATTTAAAAACACACCCAGTAAGCAATGTTCTGGCCAATTTGTAACTCGTGAAGATCTCTTGGCAAATTCTTGACGGTATTCTTGCACAGACCCAGTTTGCCGTATATTGCAAAGATATTCATCAGGATTTTGGAACTCTGTCGGACCAAAGCTTTCGTGCAAACTGTTGACAAGCTCCTCCCAGTATAGCAAGGTTCGTTCACGATTAACCCAAGCAAATAAATCAAGGGCATCACCTTCAAGATACATGGCGGCGATGTCGACTTTAAGATCCTCCGGAGTCTGATAATAACGAAAATATTTTTCGACTTTCAGGATCCAACCTCGTGGATCACCACCGTCATACTTTGGAAATTCCATTTTCGTATGAGGACACCGGGAAGGACTTTTAAACCACCAAGGATTGTCCATGTCGTCATCCTCTACTTCTGACCAGGTTGTTCTACCCTTCTCATGTGGTCCCATGGGAATTTCTTTGGACTTTCCTTTGCTAGAGACACGAGTACTGGTTTCTGCATGAGGGGCCCCACTAAATTGGGATTTGAGGGCTGTGACTTCGGCTGCAAGAGAGTCTATGGTGTTTAATTTGGAAGCGATGGCTGATAATTGTTGGGCAATGGAATCAGAATTTGGGATGGCTGGTGGGTCGGTGTTTGGGTTTACTGGGTCATTTTGCAGGTTAGAAGATCTGGTGTTAACCATGATGGATCGACTGCTCCGATACCAAAATGATAGGGGCTAGTAATATGAGATGGAAAAGGAACCAAATCTTAAAGAAGAGATGAATATTGTCAACAAATTGTGCAAGAATCTTAAACACAATCACAACCAATAACCATTCCATTAGGAGAGGACAAAGCTCCAATAGATAATATTAACAATGATATTATGATCTCCTAAACAAAGCCTATAGTTATTTATACTAAATAGACAAAAACAAACTCCTAGAAAGCATGGAACAGTTGATGAAAGTGGAAGTGGAACTGCTGCAGTTAATGAAATGGCTTGAGTGGAACTACTGTCATCGTGGGATGATTATGGAGGGACTTGGTCACTTAAAAACTGATCTCCATCTTCAACATGTTTTCCCCACCTTTTTCGTGAATAAGTACGTAAAGGCGGTTCTGTATCATCCCTGTTAGAAATGTTTGTATCATACATGTGCATTGTATATAGGGGCGGAGCCACATGGGGACCAGGGGTGCCCAGGCCCCCTAGATTTTGAACAAATAATTAGTACTTATATATATTTGTACTTACATAATTTGATTATTGATCATTGGTTTAGTGGCAAAGCAAGCTTCCTTTTATTGTGTAGATCCAAGTTCGAATCTGGCCTCAAGCATTTGGTTGTTTTTTTTTTAAAACCTATTCTTCTCCTTTTAAGTTTTTACCAGCATTTCTTTCTTGGGGATTGAGGTCCAAGGACTGAGGAGCAGATGAGGTAGGAGATTTTGTAAATACTTGTCTCTATGAGTGTCATGATATTTTTGTTTTTCATTTTAATTTTACCATATAATCAATGAGAAATTAATTAATTTTTCAATAAATAACACTAAAAAAATATTACATTCCTGTAGGAAACAAGAAGTGTTAGTGAAAACAATATTACATTGCTGGGATGAAGTAAGTATGTAAGTATGCAAACTGAGAGAAAATTAAAAGTAAAAGAAGGAACACATAAAACGTTCTCAAGAGTGACCGTAGGATAGAGAATGACAAATCCAATAAGTGTAATAGGATGTTGTTCCCCATTTCGTTCAAAAGTTTCTTATAGGTAGTTAAAATGGAAGAATAACAAACAATGTGGTCTGAAACACCACTAACAATGATCCAAGAAGATGAGGTAAAAGATTTAAATTTATTAAAAGGCAAAGACGATGCTAAAATACCTAAGACAGCTGAGACGGATTACATATGATATGCCAAAGAAGAACTACCTGCAAAAGAAGATGTAGAACCTAAATTTCCCATTGGAAGCTGCAATTTTAGGAAGGCCATGAGATGTTGAGTTTGCTCCTTTGAAAGTTTTGAAACTGATAAATTATCCGAGGAATTTTCATCCACAGTGGCTTGTGTATTGTTGACCAAAGAACTAAAATCATTAGATAAATAATTTTTTTGCTGTCGTGGATGATTGGAAGGAAAACCATGCAACTTTTGGCAGCGATCAATTAAGTGCCTAATCCGATTGCACTGTGTGCAAACAAGATTAGAATTATGGACAGAAAAGACTTTGGTTCCAAACCTCCCACGATCTCCAAGGGAACCTTAGCCATTTGACCTTACTGCCAAAGGAACAGAATCAACATATGTAAATGTAACAACAAACTTACTGCCAAAGGAACATAATCAACATATGTAATGTAACAACTGGTCCCAGAATAGAGTTTTGCCGTTCAGTATCAAGCACCATAGACAAAATTCAAAACTATATTATTGGTGGAAAAGGATCTAAGCCAAGTAATTGGCGGAGCTCTTGAGAAAACGAGTCATTCAATAAGAAGTGATATCTGACCCCTCATTACAGGTGCTCTTAGATTTTCCATCAATCCATTTTCCTTCAACTCTCTTCTGATTGCCTTTGTTGCGTCCGCGTTTTCTAAACCTAGCCATTAACTGTCACAATAAACAAATGTCAATGAGGTTGGAAATTACCAATAAAACATTTTTAATGTAAGCAGTGAGCTGTTCAATAAGAAGTTGGTCAAATATAGTGAAGGATACATAGCAAGAAGAGTATCACGCAAGTACACTCTTTTTTTTTTAACATGGTAACCATATACACAACTACTTCTAGTGATTGTCAGTTTCAACATTCCCAAACGTTGTTACGCATGTGTACAAGCTAATTCAAAGGCTATACATTTAACAGTAACATAGCTCGTAGTGAGTGGATTATCACATATAGTAACTGTTATAGACTGAGGGCAAATCATCATTAATTCACAACTTTGACAGCAGCTTAATATCCATGTTTTTGTCAATCGCAGAATCCCCATAATCCGGTCCACATAACATACATTTTACACCCGCTAAATTAATTAAAAAATATCTAGTAATCAATATACATATCACAGTAACCATATAATCTTGTCAGTGAATGATCAAAACTCAAGAGAATTTTACAAAAAGAAAAAAACTACTGTCCATACAGAGTGAGCATCAATTGTCTGTATAAAAAGACAAAAACAACAAAACAGACCGTTGAGACCAACTAGGACAACTTCCTCGAAAAATAAAATCATAAAAAAGTTGAAAATTGAAAAAATGTCAACTTTGAAAAGTATTGTGAATATGACAACAAAGAGTAGCATCGAGGGCCAAAAACAAAAGGGAAGGAATAAAACAACTCTGATTCTTCCGTAAATTAGTCGAGTGAACAAGATCAATTATTGAATAAGCAATCGCAAACTCAAAGTTCAATATTATAGTGACTGGAAGGTGGAGTACTCATTCATCAATTGTTTTTGTAAGGTGGGGAGTCATTCAAAGAAAACCCTAAACAGAGGGAGATTCAAAAAATATTCATTCGAATTCATATATGATAAGAACCTACATGTCTACGTGGCAATAAAGGGGTTAAGTCGGTTTACAATTGCTATGTTAGCTGTAACAGAACTAGTTTTTGGGAGTTATGAATGATACTGAAGTTTGTTCTTGACGTGTTCTCTATGTTAGTTCCTCTGTATTCTTCTTCTTTCATTTCCATATCTTGTTGGATTTAGGTTAGAAAGGGGTTTATCAATTGGTATCGGAGCTCTCTTGATCCTGATTGGAACCTACTGTTCCCTTCTCGTGCAAGCCGCCGCATCATTTTATTCACAATGTGCTTATGATCGAATCAAAGTTCGATTGATCTGATGATCGAATCAAAGTTCGATTCATTTTGCAAAGAGTTACAACGCGATCTGGCACGCCAGAAGAATCATGCTCCAAGTTTTCTTGAAGACGGTCATGATCCAGGTCTACTTCTTGAGCAGCGTCGACAAAAGGCAGATGATCCAGAGCATGAACTCACTTCGTCCATGAGTGGTTCTGTTCTTCCATTTGTGGCTAGGGTTGATAAAGCTGGTAGTAGTATATCATTGTTCTCGACTGGTTTAGACTCGGGAAAACCAGAGGTTGAGAAAGAATTCAAGAGAATTTTACAAAAAGAAAAAAACTATTGTCCATACAGAGTGAGCATCAATTGTCTGTATAAAATGACAAAAACAACAAGGATCCAAATTATGTATGAGCAGTGGCTACCATCCACAGAGTGATGGACAGACCGAAGTAGTTAACTGATGCTTGGAGACTTACCTCAGATGCTTTGCTGGTTCCCAGCCTAGGAAATGGGTGCAGTCGCTGCCATGGGCAGAGTGGAGCTACAACACAGCCTTTCATACATCAACTAAAGCTACTCCATTTGAAATTGTCTATGGCTATCCTCCGCCATATGTAATTGGCTATGAGACAGGTAGTGCTAAATTGGATATTTTGGAAAAGGCTTTAGTTGAGAGGGATAATATGTTAGATTTACTCAGAAGTAACCTCAGGGTAGCTCAGGAAAGAATGAAGCAACAAGCAGATAAGCATAGAAGGGAGAGAGAATTTCAAGTGGGAGATATAGTTTATTTAAAACTACTACCCTATCAGTTACCATCATTGGCTGCCCATTCCTACAACAAGCTACATCCCAGATTTTATGGACCTTTTGAAGTGCTTTCATAAACTCAAGTTACCAGAGACAACAAAAATTCATCCTATCTTTCATGTCAGTTGTCTCAAAAAGCATTTGGGAGCAGCTATTCAGCCAAGTATTGAGCTTCCATAGGTGACAGAATATGGATTGGTATAACAAGTTCCTAAGCAGTTTTGCGGGGAAGAGTATATAAAAAAGGTCAAGTTGCTGGAACTCAGATATTAATTCAGTGGGAAGGACATAAGCAAGATGAAGCCACTTGGAAAGATTATCATGACTTTATTACTAAGTATCCTACATTCCCTATATGAAGCAGAGGTCTCAGCTGGTTCTCTATACCTTGTGGACAAGGCTGTTTTGGAGGAGGGAGTAAATGATAGGAATCCACGTGTGAATTGTGAAAATGGAAGTTTACAAATAGTTAGTTTACTTTCGTTAATCAACTGTTAGTTGTTGAGCTGTCAATTAATTATGTTAATTGTTTGTTACAAATCTATTACTAATCATGCCAGTTGTCAGGCAAGTATTGGGACATGAGTATAATAAATACTCAGTTAAGAATTGTAAATGGCAGTTATGAAAGTAATGAGAATTTTGTCTTCTTCCCTATTCATCTCTTTCCTATCTTTTTTGTAGCAAACCTGCTACGAATCTTGATTTATGCTAGATTAGGTTTGAAAGGTGCTATGAATCTTGATAAAGATGGTGGTAGTAGATCATTGTTCTCGGATGGTTTTGACTCGGGAAAACCAGAGGTTGAGAAAGAATTCAAGAGGCTGAGTGCACATAGGGTGTTTGATGACTTTTGTCAACCAGGTGCACACAAAGTGTTTGATGATTGTCCTCAACCAACTGTTCATGTAATCGAGTCAAAACACCATATGGTGTATAATGTTGAAAGTTCTGTGATTCCTAAGATGGCGATAGCACAAAAGATTCATGTTGTTGGAGAAGTGAATCGAACAAAGTGGATGCCACAAAATTCTGCTATTGTTAGTGAGAAGAATATTCTAATTCTTGATCTTGGTGGCAGTCCCTTTGATGCTCCATTGTTTACCATCGAAGAAGGTATATTTGAAATGAAGGCCACTGCTGGTGACACCCACCTTGGTTGCTGGAAAAATGTTGGCTTTTGTAGAAGGCAACTTTGGGACCCTGGCGGATTGACCTTTGGTGCCCCAATTTGGTCCTCAAATGAGCACATTGTATTTGCAACTATGCGAGTTTCAGTTGTGAATCTTTGATCCTTGAGGACAAGGATTATGTTGAGAGGAGAGTAGTTGATAAGAACCTACATGTCTACGTGGCAGTAAGGGGGTTAAGTCGATTTACAATTGTTATATTAGCTATAACATAACTAGATTTTGGGAGTTATAAATGATACTGAAGTTTGTTCTTGACGTGTTCTCTATGTTACTTCCTCTGTATTCTTCTTCTTCTTTCATTTCCATATCTTGTTGGACCAATATAATACCTGATCTACCGTTGCATAGGCACGAAATCTTGATATATTACCCGACATTTGAATCAACCACGTAGCTAGCGCTTCTACAATGAGTATAAATTCCAGTCCCTTGCCTTGATACCTGCCACTTTATTAGTTATCTGGTGATGGAGCAAAAATCTCTGCAGTGTAGTTTTTTCTTTTTTGCTCAGCTCTCTAGTCTAGTCGGTGGTGGGTAGAAACGATGCTAAGAATGGAGAGAAGAGCGAAAGAGAACGATGTAACGGTCAAGAATTTAGGTTTTTGTGGAAGGACAAAAAGGACATTTAACATATGTTTTAACCAAAATAGTGAAAAAAGAAAATTGAGTCGATAAAAGATTGAAGATCAGCTACTAACTTTTCATTAGGGATGACAAAATTATGTTCGGTCCGCATGACCAAATTTGTCCGATTTAAATTAAATCAAGTTTGGACGTAAGTTATATATTTGAAATCCGAGTCCAAACATAACATATATATTTGATTTGAAACCGGTTCAGGCCAAAACTAGGAAATTTTGTCCGATTTATTTATTTGGACCTTAACCTGAGTAGGTTATTCTTCAATTTATTTGTCTGGATGTAAAATAATTTATATTTGATCAATCCAATACATTAGAAATCCAATCCAAATTAAGATTTAAATATATAAATATTTCATAAACACGTACTATTGTTTCACCCGAAAACAATTGGGGAACCAATTTTCTTTCCACCCCTATACTTTTCATCCACCAACTTTGATTTTAGTCATCTAACGGCCGAAAAAATAGGTGGACGGGAACGGAATTGAAGCCGACTAAACGGGAGTTCAACCCCTAACTTCCAAAACCCTAACCTTTTTAGTTCTCCCGCCCCTCACTCTCCTTGCCATACGGAGGAAAAGGCTAGGGTTTTAGCCAAATACGCAGGAGAGAGAGAGAGAGTGTGGCAGGGATTTGTTAGGTTCTTTTGTTTCTCCTCCGAGCGGGTGAAGATGGTGGTGGACAAGGGGAAGAAGATGAAAGTAGCAGAGAAAAGCGAAGACGACAACCACCACTCTGACCAAATTGATGGAGACCTCGTCCTCTCGATTGAAAAGCTCCAGGAGATCCAAGATGACCTCGAAAAGGTATTCACAATACTGTTTGCATTCGCAAAAGTTTATAATACATGTTATGTGCGTACAAGTAGAGATATACTATGCGTGCTTCCGTGTTGTACTGTTTGATTTTTGCTGATGGAACCGAGGATTTTGAAATAACAAAAACCTGTGTTTCATCATATGTGTTTTGTTTCAATTCCTAATCTTTATCACTGTGGTTGCTTTTAAGAAAAGATTAGTTCTTCCCAAGTTGTTGAATGGGGTTCGGTTAAGATAACCTGTGTTTCACCAGTGTTGTTCTCGTTTTGCCATTTTGAATTTCCAAACTTTGGGCTTGTATACAGCTATTTAATTATTCTCCTATTATTTTCTTGCAAATTCTATTCTCGGGTATATGAAGTGTACTCAGAATGTTGATCAGTTGTGTTCAATCAACTTGGATTTTGAGGTGCTTCTTATTCTGGGCAGTGCTAATATGCAGTGGAAAGTGATTGCTGAAGTAGAAATTGGCTCGGAGTTGAATGTTTTTATTTTTTATTTGAGTAATTTTGGGTTGAGGCTGCCACGAAATATTTAAGAGGAATGATTTTGGGGGAGTTAATTAGTGACTCAGTGACCCTACTAATATACCCCTTTCTTGTTCAGTTTTTTTCCTCGTTCACTTTGATACATGATCTGTGCAGTGTTTGCTAATCTGTGTTGTTTCTTTGGACTGTGAACCTATTTACTTTTTTTCTAAAAAAATGCATTCACTTAAAAATCAGTTTATGTTTTATTGTGGAAAATATCACTTCTTATATACCGCATGAGATTTTCATATGTTATGTTTGCTTTTCCCAGATTTGGAGATGGGCATATATTAGTTGCAAGCTTCATAAGTGAAATATACTGTTTTTGACTTTTGGAAACATGCATTTTTGTTATACTTTTAGATCAATGAGGAGGCAAGTGATAAGGTCTTGGAAGTAGAGCAGAAATATAACGAGATACGTAAGCCAGTTTATGATAAGCGGAGTGAGATCATCAAATCTATTCCTGATTTCTGGTTAACTGCTGTAAGGGATCTCTCATTACTTGTTAGTACAATATTATATGTATGTTGGATCTCAAGGAATTTAATTTGACCTGGCTTGCTTTTTGGCAGTTCTTAAGCCATCCTGCTCTTGGCGAGCTTCTGACTGAAGAGGATCAAAAGGTTTGGTGTTCTTTATTCTTTGGAATTGAGGATATACTTGTGTACTTATCTGTGTTAGTCTTTATGTACCCTTCAAATGAGCTGCTTGTTTGCTCCTGTGATGTTTGCAAGTGTATTGATTTTGTATTGTTGTTGCCTTTGTTACCCTTTAGATGTTCAAACATTTGCTTTCCTTGGAAGTGGAGGATTCTAAAGATGTGAAGTCAGGCTACTCTATCGCATTTGTAAGTATAATGTACATCTTTTTTTCCTTAAAATTTTTTATTGAAACTTATCTTTAACATTGTTCACTTAATGATGATTTTGCCCCTGCGTCTATATCTGATTCTTTAATTCTTAGAACTTCGAGCCAAATCCATATTTTGAAGACACAAAACTCGTAAAGTCTTTCACTTTCCTTGACGAAGGAACCACAAAAATTACTGCTACATCAATCAAGTGGAAGGAAGGCATGGTAAGGGCTCATCATATTTGTACTCCCGCCTATTCAACTTGTTTATGCTCTTTTCTAGTAATTTAATTATGTGATTAAACCGTGAAGGGCATACCTAATGGAGTTAATCATGACAAGAAAGGGAACAAGCGGCCTTTCGCTGATGAAAGGTTGGTTTCTCAATTTATCATCCCTTTTTTTTTTTTGTAGATTTGAAGTCAGTAGACAGCGAATTTTTTACATTTCAATGACAATCTTGTTGTTTAAAGATCATTTTTCTTAAAGATTATCACTTTTTTGGGACTGAATACTATGCTGAAGTTAGTTTTCTTAGAACATTAGGTTCTGGACCTTCTGGTTTTTATGTTTCATATCTCATCCATTTAAAAGGGCATACTTTACATTTACTCTTTTTTTAAATTTCTTTTTGAAATAGAGTCGAAAATTGGAATTTTTTTGTATTCTTGGTGTCATTGTTATTGTTACTGTTTCGTTGATTCGTATGCACTTTCTTATTGCCCTTTAATAAAGTTTTTTTTTTCCCGACTTCACAACAATTAATTATATTTGAAAGATGAAAATTTGCATGCTTTAATAGAGGTACAAAGGAGGTTTCAGCACTTTTGCTACAAGGGGGAAAAATTTACGAGTTTTAGATGCTTGAGCATCTATTACATATTTACATTCATCAGGCTAATATTGTGTCTTCCTCTAAAAGAAAGACACATAACTTGCTTAACCAAATGTTATATAAGTGTGATATGGGAAGTTCCCTCTTCCCAAAAGGTTTCTAACTAGTTTGGTGTTATCCAATTAACTGAACAATATTGCTAAGTTGCCTTGCCCATTGACAATGAGGGAATATGATGGATTTCTTCCCTGTTTGGTAATGGAAAGAGCTGTTCAGTAGCGTAGTGCCTCTCTTTGGATGGTTATTTATTGTGAAATCTTCTCCTGAGTGGTCTCCTGACCGCTAAAGCAACCTTTGCGGGGACATTTAATTTTCTAAAAGATCTCCACAGAAACCCTTCCTTTAATCTTCTTAAGTTTTTCTTAGACAATCTTGTGGTAATCTTTCACCCAAGACCACCACAAGACCTCCCTCCTTTGAAGCCCTTCCAGAGATGCTGATCTTTGAGTGACATTGATATTTGGTAAAGCATCATAAATCAGACCTGATCAATAGAAAAAGAATCTTTTGGCAAGTCATCATTCAGAGTAGAGAGTGACATTCAAACTAATCATTTCATTCTTGATGCATAATTTTCCCCTATCGTGGCACATTACAGTTATGCATTTTTATTCTTCAGTTTTTCTGGATACATTTCATGTTTTTTAAATTTCAATTAATAATTCATTATTATGACACATTTCCGATTCCCAAATATGCATTGTTTATTGCAGCTTCTTTAGCTGGTTTAGTGATACTCAACAAAAGGATGACGTGGATGAGATTCATGATGAGGTTACTTCTCTTTAGTCTTTTCATATGCTGGTTTGTGTTGGAAGATTTATGCCAGTATTACATTTATGGAAAATCATCCGTCCCTTCCCCCATACTGATGTATTTGAAGCTTTCAGATTGCTGAGATAATCAAGGAGGATCTGTGGCCCAATCCCCTTAATTATTTTAATACTGTAAGTTCATTTTTCCTTTCTTTTGTATCATTATTATCCACCAATGGAATTTGTTTTGGGTGAAACTGTTTGATACTTCTTTATTCCTCTAACCTATAAATTATTGTTTAATGTAGGAGGCTGATGAAGAGGATTTTGATGGTGAGGAGGCTGATGAAGAGGTAAAACAAAGTTCTTTTCCATCTCCCCCACCCCCACCCCCACCCCAACCACAAAAAAGAAAAATAAGTAATAACCAACAAATTTATTATTTTAATGATGCTGATTTAGCCTGAAACTTAATGAATGTATTATATTGTTTCTATATTTTTTAGGGGTACTTGATACTTTAGTTTCTCTTGTATCAAACTAGTCAGGCACCTTTTCCTTAGTTGCTATGTTCTTGTTAAATGAACCCTCCCCAAAAATCACCCAGGAAAAAAAGAAATGAAACCTAATGAACAAACTACTTTGTATTAGTAACTATTTTTTGGGGGGTTTTAGTAACTATGTTCTTGCTGCCAGTCACTAATGCAATGGTAGGTGTTCTATGTTATTGTTATAATCACTGCATCCAATCCATGCAATGGTTAATTTTCTGCTCTTTGTGAAATGAAGAATATAATTCAGGCTCTCTAATTTGAATTAGTCTACCTGTTTGGACTGCTGTAGAGAGCAGAAGGTGTGGTAGAGAAAGATGGTTTGACGGTAGAAAGGGGCTAGATAAGTGATTTGAACATTCATGGAGTTTCGAGGTAATTGTAGACTAGTAGTTTGGAGTGCCTAAAATATACCTGGACGTTTTTGAAGGTAACGAAAGTGAGTAGGGTGTGAATTTGGTAATGGTATGGGAAGATGTAATTTTCGAAAGGATGGATGTAGTTTAGGGGTCTGGAGAGACAGATTCCTTGCTGACATTACCCTCAACCTGAATCGAAAGGCTCAGAACCTAATCAAGTTATAGTGTGGTATTATAATGAGGTATTAGAGTGTTTGGAGGTGTGTCCTCTCAATTATTATGTACATACTACTAGGGTTCTACAACCTTTCAAATGGGTAGCCTAGGCTTAAATGATGTGACGCTTGACAAGCATCATGATTTGAGATTTTAATCCTTTATGACATTCCATGGCATGAGTTGAAGAGCCAATTGACAAAAAATCCGAGTTATTACTAATGAAAAATTAGATTTAATACTTGTGTGCATGGTAAGAGAAAGCCCGCGGATTTTAGTTGTACTTGGGGTGAGTGATTACTTCAAATGTCGAGGGTTTATCAGTGCAAAGTCACTGGGTTTTTCTTGTTTATGAGGAGGGAAGGGGAAGGAAGCTTTTCCATATTTCTTGAAAAGAACTTATAAGTCCTGCTCCAAGTAATATTATACTATTGCAGCTATCAGAAGATGCAAAACGAACTATTTACTCATTTGTGACATCAGAGCACTTGTGAATCTGAATCTGCTCATTTAGGTTTAAATATTAGATAACTGAGAATATGTGAGACACATTTCTGTTTGTGATCCATAAATCTCAGTATTTCCAGGGCATGGTTGCATGTATTTAAGGATGAAGTTAGTCTCCTCCGTTGTCCAAAATTTAGGCATCAATCTACTTTTGTTGATGAAGTCTTTTGTTTTCCCCAAGTTCTTAAGCGTATGAACTCATTTAGTGGGTGCTGATTGATTATGGAAATGTTCAATGATCTTCTAAGAACTTTTTACTTCTTTTTGTCCAGTGAGCTGTGTGCAAATAATTGGGAAAATGGCTACAAGTTTCTCGGTACTGACTGATGTAGAAAATTGGGGATAGCTGTTCAAAGTGGCTTGCAAATCGGTTGTTCACCTTTTTCTTTTTTTCTTTCAGGGAAAGGATGGTGACGACTCTGATGAGGACGAGGATGATGACGATGACGATCTGGACGAAAAATGACAAGGCAGGCAAATAATGCCCCCTCTTCAGTTAGGGATTTACTTCTGTTAGCCATGATTCTTTGGCATGAATGAGCTTGTGTAAATTTGTTTTTAGTGGTTTTATCTCAACGGATGGAGGAGAGTATCCAACCTAGCTCTACTGTTATGATAGTTTCTTATCTCGTGTAGGCGACTAAATGCTGACAATTACCAGCTTCCTTTGTTTACTTTTAGTCAAAGGTGATATTTATTTTTGTGTTTTTTTACCTGCTAGGCAGGTCTCTTAGATTAAAATGGTATGTTGTCTTATTCTTGTTTTTGGTAAAACTTTATCATGAGAAAGAAGTAAAAAAAGAGTTATGTCTTGAACGTAAATCTGTTTTGCAGCCCTAAGCGCTTATTACCCGTGTTTGGTTTCCTCAAAAGCTCAAAGATGTGGGCTTCCCTTCTTGCTTGTGTGTGTTTGTGTGATAATATTTTTGAGGGAAACGCAATGGAGGTTTCTTTTATTCATTTTGTTGTCTTGGTACTGTCTGGGGGTTTGCATGACTTGGAGAAATTGAAATGTTTGATTTACCTGCCAATCGTTGCTGAGAAGAAATGGATGGGAATGGCAGGAAAGAGGCCATAAAAATCATTGGCGAAGCTTGCTCTGAGTATGGTTTTTTCTTTTCATTTCGAATTGATGTGCAGAGCCTTTGAGCTTCGCAGGACATTTTTGGCACTACACAGATGAGGAGAAGCACAAGTGCAGCCCTGCTTCTGGTGCTCCCGTTGCAGCTGGTTACGGTAGGCAGCTTGCAGACGAGAATGAGTATTTGCTGGTGTTTTCTCCATGATCTGGATTCAATGTTCATTGCTTAAATGCTTCACGAAGGCAGGTTATGCGAAGAAAGAAGCATTCGACTGGTACACGTATTCATGCCAACTCTCGGGCTCTGTTTGGCAGAGTTTATATAAGTTGTTAGATGTTTGACAAAATTTAGCATAAGCTAACTAACTCACTCTAAAATATTTAAGCTTAGTTTTGAAGATTAAAAGAAATTATAATATTATATATAATATTATCTTAATAAAAAAGAATAAAAATAAGGTTAATGACATTGTTAGTCGTTATATATTCAATGGAATGAGGTTGTTGCGAGCATCGTCATTCATTCATTATGATTTTGAATGACAATGTTTGCAACAACGTTAGTGAAAAAAATTATTCAATCTATAAAAACGCTGTTTCAAATAGTGTCATTAGATCATTTTTTTTTTAAAAGAATAGGTGATGTTGCATCATTGTTAAAAACCTACACTAAAGAAATTATTCGATCTATAATGAGGTTAGTAGGAAATTTTTAAAAAATGTATATATATATATATATATATAATGATGCTACTTTCACTAGCGTCATTGTCAAAAACCTATACTAATGACAAGAGGCGGATCCATACTCGTTGACTGGGGGCCCGGACCCCAAGTGAAATCATGTAAACTCGTTGTATATATTGAGTAAAATGTATCAGGCCCCTAGCAAAATACACCACACCCCCAATAAAAAATATAGCAGGCCCCATAAGACTCGATAAAAGTGTATCATGTTGCCTAGGCACATAAGAAAAATGTATCATCTCAACTCTCCTTCTCACTCTCAGCTATGTTTGCGTCTTTCACTAGTTCTCTGTCTAGGGTTTGGATCAATAATTTCCTATCCCATTTTGAACAAACTCAGTACACATTCAAAATAATAAAAAGTCATATTTCGCATTTCATGATTAATTTGCTGGTTTGAGTTTTCTCTTATGTTTTTTGCTAAAAGCTTGTCAAATACTTTTTCCGTTCTCTTTGTGTTCAATTTTTAAATGATTGGCTGCATAGTTGTGCTCCTAATGCATTCGAATCCTGAATTCGCCACTACTAATGATGTTACTCGAAGTAGCGTCAAATGCTAGTTTACAAAATAGTTTTGAGTCAACATTATATTACAAATAAATATTGATCTCAAAATGTTATTTGCAAAATAAATAAATAAATAAATTGGTGTATCGTGAGTTTAGATGTAGGTTGGTCATTATCTATATTAAAAAAAGGAGAAAAAATTGTTATACTCAATAGTGAAACCATTTAGTCTTTCCGTTTATTCTAAAGTGAATAAATCCATCTTAAAATGAGTGAATGACACACAATAACTAAGAATGACTGACAAATAGATCTTTTTTTTTTCGAAATATCACTAAAAAATATGTTTCTCATTTGAATTGAATTATTAAATCATTCACTTAGAAATCGATTCATCAATTCATTATTTAGAACATGATTAGATATTCCTACTGTGGTTAAAATAGATTCATTAATGTTCATAAAGTTTTTATAGGTGGAATTCAGTCCAACTTAGTTAATCAGGTAAAATAATTTAATATAAAACTAAATTACTTTATTTATGCTATTAATCTCAATATAATTGATGTTATTTTTTTTTTGAAAAAGAGGTCATATACCTTATTGCATTAGGTTATCTAATAAATTGGGCCCGTAGGCACTCGGGGGCACCATAAAGGTGGAATACAACATAAGAACTAAAAAACAAAAACAAAGTAATAAAACACAAATACTAACCCGAAAATCGCCAGACATTGTTGGATGATACCAGATTACATCAGACACCGCCGAACCACTGTCCAATGAGTCCAACTCCACCGGTCCAAGCCGGGTAACAAAAACTAAATAGAAAAAACAAACACAAACTATCAACTTGGATCTACAACACCAATATAGATCTTGGCTTCCCTTATAACAAGAGATACCAAACTCTCTCAATAGATGTCGTCGGAACACCGGAAACGCCAATGATCTACGACAGATGGAGGAGATCAAAATCCGGAGAAGAAAATCCCCATAAAATCCTTATTCAAAACATAAAACATCACAAAATGAAACAGATCTGGACAGAGAAAGGGGTAGATCTAACCTATGAGAGGAGAGGAAAAGGTGAAAGAAGAGGGGAGAGGAGAGGGGAGGGGGTGGGGAGAGGAGAGGGCTGGTCCTCCTCTCCCAAAGCTTTTCCAAATAGATTTTTTTTTTCAGAGAGAGAGGGCTTTGCCACCCTTAATTATCATTGATGCTATTAGGATTAAAATTAAAACTGCGAGAACTTATATAAAGTAAGGATACCATAACTTAGTCATGATTCAATTCCTTTTCTATCTAAAATCCTACATAAAATTATGTTTTACCTGCCTAGTATACGTGGTTTGTAGGCTTTAGTTGACAATTAATTGGATTAGAGATATGTGTATATGTGTGTATAAGATTCGATTTTAATGAGAAACATATTTTTGAGTGATATTTAAAAATAAAAAACATAAATTTCTAATTTACATACTTAGCATAGGAAAAATAAAATAAAATAGTTCAGTTAAATAATAAAATTCCACCATATGATTATGATATGATTTACAGAGTGGAAACGAAAACCTTTCCAACTCAACTGTGAATTGGATTGTCGAAAGTGATGGTGCTGGTGTTACAGATATATCAGTAACAGTGTGGCGGTGATGTTGGTATAATCGTTTGTGAAAGAGAGAAGAAAAAAGGAAATGGTGATGGCTAGAATTAGAAATTGGTGGAGCCATTCCAAAACAGTGCTTCTCATCTGGGCTATTTGCCTCTTCTTTTCTTACTCTCTCCTCCAACTGGCGTTCTACAGTTCCTCTACTTCTTCTTCTTCAGGTATTAATCTCTTACTCTCTCTTAGTTTCTTGCTCTTCTCAATTTTGACCATGTTTGTACTCCATAAATCTCTATTCCTACAGTGATTGCCAATTTATGTTCATTTTTTTGGTAGGATTTGAGGCCCATATATCCTAGATAGATAATTTGTTGTAGATAGTTGTGATCTGATAATAAGCCCTAGGTTCTCATGCATAAGTGGTTTTAGATGTTGAATTTAGGGTTTACCCCAACTGGGTTTTGATGGGTTGATCGTATACTGAACTGGAGCTGTAATTTCAAGGAGACGCATCGATGGAGGCTCACTAACAGAGAATTCTTGGATGGGCAGATTCTTTAACTTCAAATATGGAGCAAAGATCAAGGCTTTATGATAAAATGGGAAAGGATTTGGATGAGCATGGAGCCAGTTTTTTGAACAATGGCGAAACATCTCAATCTTTGTCACTTTCTGAGCTCTTCACTCTGAAGGATGGATCTGTAACACCTGTACTTAAGGTGGCATAAGGATGAACTATAATGTAACTAATTTTGTTTCAAGTTTCATTTTACTTGGAGAAACTGGTGATATTGTGCCTCCTACTTGCAGGCAGCAAATCCTCCTGTACGAGCTAATGTTTTGTATCTGAGTCCAGAATACTCTGTGCCAATCTCGTAAGAATTTACTTTTGTTTATGAAGATAGTCTAAGATATTATTATCCATTATTTGATATGTTGTAATTGAACATACAATATGATATGAAGCTTAAATTGGTAAGAATTTATAAAGGCTAGATTTGCATCACTTTGTGTCATCTCTGCATCCTATTCTTACAAAGGGAAGCCTTTGGTTGATATGTTTATCGATTTTGATAGTCTTTTTTGCATTTATCTTCGTCGAAGCTTGTCTACGCATGGCCAAATATCATTTTCTATTATTTGTGAAAATAAAGGAGCTCTTGGACTAGTGGTAGGTACTCCTTAGGATTTCGGGGATGTTGCATTAAAATTGAATTTAAGCATATATTTTGCAGCCACAACCCCAACTACTTCAAACTAAGGCATGTTGACTTGGGTTGAACTTGAAAGTATCTACATGAGCGAGCAAGTGTCTTTACTGTATAATTTTGAAATGTGTATCAAAACACCTTGTATTTTGAGTTTAGATCCCTTGCCATTGTCTGTAAGTGTTTAGGACTTTGTATCTTGTAGTCCTCTTTCTTTAATTTTTTAGTTCACATGTGAAAGATTATTTCTTAAATCATACATTTATGTTTGACTTGCCACAGGGAAGCTGTGAAACAGATATTTAACCCATATTTTGATAAAGGTGAGCTGTTTCTTGGCTATGCGATCACATTTATGTTCTCTAAATGTGAAAAATTAGAAGTTGACTTGATTTATTGCTTGAAAGATAACTCCTTGTATTAGTTTATTTATCTATCCTTCACATACATGAGAATGTAATTGTCTCATTGTTGCTGTGCTTACTTGTATTTGGTTAGCAATCTGGTTTCAGAACTCCACGTTGTACCATTTCAGTATGTTTCATGCCTCACATCATATAGTTCCTGTTCCTGCCACTGAAGAAGAGGTATATTACCTTTTACAACTGTCTAAGTATTCTCTCTTTTTCTTAAAATGAAAATCTCTTTTTGTTTTATCAGATTGAAGCTGAAGCTGCAGCTGTTAGAGGTGTTGCAGAGGGTCTATGCCCTTTAAATATATTCTTAGACAGAGTGGTTTTAACTTCAACAGGCGTACTCTTGGGTTGCTGGCAGGTAACCTGTCATGACTGGCGACTGCACGCCCCCACCCTAAATCTCACCTTATCTTGACCTTTTGGAAGTGTACCATCTCATAAGAAAATTTTCTTTCATGTTACTGGAATAATAATTATAATCTCAATACATCTTGGAATTGCCTTCATATGTATTCATTATGGTTGTGAAGACACTCTTAAGTTGCTGTTGGATTTGAGGTCAGGTTGAAATAGTGAACCAGCCAATATAGAGGAACGGACTTTGAAGTATAGAAACCTAGACAGCAATATTTTCAAAGGAAACTTCTATAAGACAGAAAAAAGCAAGAATATCAAAGGGAAGAATAGTGTAGATTCCATTTGAAAACCCAACTTTCCTAGCACATTGTATCTTCTTATTTGATTCTCAAGTGAGAATCATGATCTAGAAATCTCTTATAATTTGTTCGTTTGGCTTTAATGGTCAGAATTTTGTTTTGGTCATCTTATTTCAACTTGGTCACGATCTTTCTTTCTTTCGTTTTTTTCGTTTTTTTCTTTACAAAAGCCTTGATGTCTTTTTGTAAGGGTGAACTTTGATATAATGTTGAAGTTACTTGATTTGCTTCTTTAGTGTCATCGACTCATAGGTTTAGAGCACTGAAACTGCCTATCCTCATTGCAGAGCTAAGGGTGCATCCATTGTCCTATTCAAGGCAGATTAACCTAAATGTCATTTTGTTCTTATTCTCTATAAGTCTGTCGTAATTGTTGCTTAGTGACTCAATCAACCATATAGAAACATCTTTCTATTCAAGAAGCCCTCCTTATTTGACCCAAGTCCTATTAGGACTATATTTGAGGATATTCAGTGTGAATGAACAGGGTCAAGAATCTTTTTTGATGAATTTATTATTAGTCACTAGTTAACCGATCCTCTCCAGCTTTATTTATTTATTTGTATTTTTCAGGTGATCTCGGGAACTGATCCTGTAAAAATCCGGGCTAAACTGAGATCTGCACTACCACGTGCACCGGAGAAGCAACTTGTAAGGAACCTGTGACATTCTTTTTTCTCTAAGAAACCCTATCCTTTCAGGCTAGTGAAGGAACTCTAAATGTTATGTTCCAATGCTCATAAGATAAGTAGAAGGGTTTATTCCCAGGATGAGGCATTAATTAAATCAAGATCTTAATCGTTAATCACAGGGTGCTCTTTTTGCTCCTACATTTCACATAACCCCTACCTAGTCCTCTGCTCAAACTCCACCTCCGATATAAAGAAATGAAAATAAAAAAATGAGAAGAACAGTGACCTTGAACCCACAAATTTTGGACATCAATTGGGAAACAAGCAACAATTTTATTGTTCTCTGCCCTCAAGTAGATTTTAGGTCTTCACTTGATTTCAAGTAAACATATTCTGATTGTTCTTGTTCAATTTAAGAGAGTGTAGAATTTGCTTATGAGTGTGTAGAACATTGCCATTTCTGGTCTCATTGCTATACTTTCTGATATTTATGCTATATCCTCATTTTGTGGGTTATCTTGCTTGCAATATGAAAACTTACCCAAAAAAAAATTGCTTGCAATATGACGGGTGTATATTAACTAATGTCTCTATTTTAGTATTTTTATATTACTAATCCTCTGTTGCATCTTCTGCTGCAGTATGATGCTGCTATTCTTCATACATCATTTGCAAGGCTTCTGGGTCCTCCTAAAGCTCAACCCACGGTATTTCCACTAAGCATATGTCAAAAAAAAAACAAAAATCCTAATTCTCCGATCGGCTTATGCTTGCCATAACTTAAAGAAGTTCAAAATTTTTGAAGTTCAGCCAATTAGGAAAACCCTATAATCTTCTGTGGCTCCTACTGCCAATCAAGTTAAATAGTGGTTTTTTTTTTGTGTGTGTGTGACGTATGACAAGTGGAACAGTGGTTTAACTTTAAAGAAAGTCTATGAGGTAATTTTTGGTTAGATGCAGTATTACAAGTCTAAGCCGAGCCATGGACATCAACTTTTGGCTACGTAACACCATGCACAAACGCAGTAGTCCGAGATTGAACCTGTGTATGTCATGTCTTGTTGCCTTGGAATATTTCCTGGTTGAGACATTCAGGCTAAAGCTGACTGGCAGTACGGGCTTTTGTTGACCTCTTTTTACATAGTCCAAGGACCAATGCAAATATTCGATGTTCATCGAGACACAATTAATTCTTATCTTCTTGTCTCTATCTACGCTCATTCTCCATGAATATTTTGTCTACTCTGTTTTGTGGTTTGTACTCATCATTGTTTTTCTATGCAGGAGCCTGATAAAATAGCAGATGGCATCCAACTTTTCCATGAGCTAGTTGCTCGCTTAAACAACCAACTTCGGGGATATAAGGTATGTAATGGTTTATTATTTGTAATTTGTCTTTGCGTTTCTTTAACTAGCAGTGTAGCAGGGAAAATATTTGCATGCCAAACATTTTTATGCCCTCTTTTCAGAGGGAGGAGTGGGATGGGAAAACCCAACCCAAACCCTACTCTGTTGTTGGGAATGCCCCCATGGTTAATTGGCAAATCCCTCTACCCCAGACCATCAGGTCATGTGGTCGAATCTCCTCCACCCCCAATGCCCATGTGTTGGGCCGTACGTATATAAAAAACCCCATTATCTCATCATATCATCCCTATCTGGTGTAAAAGTTGCAATAAATATAGGAAGTGCCAACCACCTTCTCACTAAATTCAGCTTGAAGCCAACGGGGTTCATGATAAAAATCATCGCATGTGTTGTTAATCTAGTTATTTAGTTTAGTGCAGCTGAGTTTGTGGAGGCCTACTGGGTTGATTACCTAATATTATATTAATCTATTTTGGTGGACTATATTTTTTGACCCACACATGTAGCAGAAATGCATATGTTGCGCTGGATTTGTGGCAATACTAGGAAACATAATATTAGGAACGAGTTAGTTAGATCTAAAGTAGAAGTAGCACCAATAGAAAGTAAAATGAGGGAAAACCCTCTAAAGATGGTTTGGGCATATCCAACATAGAGATAGTAGTGCGGTAGTAAGAAAAATAGATAATGTTCACATAGGAGATAGTAAGAAGAGAAAGGGAGACCGAAAAAGACTTGGATGGAGGTAATTAAGGAAAGACATGAGTGTGGTAGGAATTAGGATTAGTTGAGAGTGTAGCCCAAAGTAGGAATGGCGAAGAAGAATCCATTGCCTAGATTCAATTGATTTTCTCGTGTCGAATCATGTTTCTGACCCCAATTGATTGGGATAAAGGCTGACAGCAACGATGTCGATGCATGAGATCTTTGAGAGACAAAAGTAGATATTTAAGCAAGAATAATAATCAGGGTGGCTGGGTTGGGTGGGGTACGGTAATCAAAACCATTGCCTCTGGGGAGGAACGTAGAGTTCTGTTTTTTGGTGCGCTCTCCATGAATGTCCAGGCGCCAATTTAAGCACCCAAAACCTGTCAAATTCTGACATGGACAAGATTTATGGTTTTCTTTAGTAACTAGGAGTGTTAGTTAATTATTACTTTTCGTATTGTAATTCTATTTCTAATATAATTATTAGGAGTTTTAGTAGTTAATAAGCATTCTAGTCAAATTAGTGTTTTTAATTTTATTAGGATTTACTTGTTTTTAGTATTTATAGGATTGTAGCCGTTTTGGCATAAAGGAGGCTAATTGATGAATTAAAAATACTCTAGGTTGCACCCCTACAACTCTAGATAATTACACAAAAGGAGGCATGACCTTTTCTTTTTCAGACATAAAAGTGTCATTACTTTTTAGTGGTTGCCAAATAGAGTCCATTTGTGTTAATTGATAATTGAGGGTTGGCTGCTTGCAGCCAACAGAAGCCATTCCTCGCGCTAGACATGTCGCCGGAAGGAAATAACTTGCCACTAGACCATTAGTTACAGTGATATTTTCTCTTCCCATGAAGGTGTGCTCAAGTGGTGTAATGGCTAACACCATATAGTGTTTGTGGTTTTTATTTTGATGCAGGCAGTGGTCTCGGAGCTCTGGTATGTAGAGGAATATGATGTGTTGGCCCTTGCATTGAATGGAAGAATGAATATCCGCAGGTTTCGACTTGGATGCTCAAGAACCTGAGGTTTCTATACACGAAAGAAATTATTAGAAGCATATATTGTATTTAGCAGGAAAAGAAAAAAACTTTGGCACAGCAGTCACCCTTGCTATATGATCTATAGTGCAAGTGTTAACGGATCTACCATAGTCCGCTACATCAAGCAGATCACTGTAGATCCGCTAGTGAGTTCCGGTATTTTACAGGAATTGCTGGGAACAAAATTTTCAACTTTTTTTGATATTGACCCTTTAAAAAGGCAGATATGGTGAGTTTACAAGAGCCACTGTGGGTGCTCTTAGTGCGCCATTACAAATATCCACTGCTAGGATTATACATTCATATATATATATATATATATATATATATATATATATATATATATATATATATATATATTTTATGGTTTGAACTCGAGTCTCGAGACATCTATGGGAAATGTCAATATTACCTCAAATAATTATTTCCATTACAATTCATAAGTATTATGTATTGTCCTGTATAATACGAAATGTCAGTATTACCTCAAATTGGTTACCTTATAACTCAATCTTTGCAGTAATAGATGTCATAATTAACGTAGAAATATGCCATAGGTGTCACCCTGATTGACCATTCTGGCTTATTTCGATACAAAATTTTGGGGGTTATGTTCGGAGGGTCATAGATGAAGTTCCAGATCCAAGAAGACATTAAATGTTATGTTACATATCAATATTGCTAAGGGCTCAATTTGACTCACATTTTTAGGGTATAGGGGCTTTTAATGGATCTCTTGTTTGAAGTGCAAGATCGTTTTTGATCTTAACATTACAAATTAAAATAATCAAAAAAATTCATGTCAAATACTTAACGACACTTCTTTGCCACATCAACCCCATTTTAACCCATAAATTTAGCCATTCCATATGTTTTATCTTGTATATTTTACCTGTGCACCCTTAATTCAACAATGCAAGGAATCCCATATAATCATCTCAAAAGCATTCTAGGTAGGAATCCCAGATAATCATCTCAAATGCATTCCAACAATGTGTGACATTCATTTGTTGAGTGTGATTTTCGATGGGCCCTTTTCGTCAATGTTTTAAAAAACCGGATTTCGAATCATGCCGATAGCCCATCGATAACCAGTTTGACCGGCTGGCTGGTTTGATTTGATTAATTAAAATTTTTGATAATTAATAATAAATTATAAAAAACTTATAAATTTTTAGAAAAATACTATAAATTAAAATCCATCACAATAAAATAATCACCACAATAATAACACCCTCAATCTCAAATTAAAAATAATATTACCAAATTTAATTTTCAATTAACAAACATTCTTATAAAAAAGTACAACACAACCATATAAATTATAAAAATCTAAGTCCAACATAATCATTTAAATCTCAATTAGGTCACTTGGGCACGTATGCCCAAGTGTGGATGCCAGACGCTCCCGCCAACATATTTTTCGCGGAGAAACTTCAACGACTCCTGTTATCCTCCTAAATCAATTTTTTCATAAACTTCTTTAAATTTATTAATTTTTTTTTTTAATGAACCTAGGGAAAAAAAAATATAATAAAGCTGACGTGTCAAGCAACACAGTTCCACTCGACGATGTAAGAAAGCCATAACATAAACTGATAAAAAGACGAAAAGGAGTCACAAGAGGAGCACGTTACATGCTCACGTGTCCATATCCATAACGTCGAAACGTAAGTGGTTTGCCACGCGCCTTCGTGTGTAATCGCTTCTCCCCTTCCAACTTAACCAGTTTTTGTCCGGCAATCAGAAACCCTAACCTCTTCAAATCCTCAAATTTCTCTCAAGATTGGATGGTTTCGCTCCGCTCTGTTTTGTAGCACTTGCACTTCGATTTCGAATCCATTTTTGTTCTTCAAATCCTTCTGAGGTTAGCTTTTTTTTTTTTTTTTTATTTTTTTATTGAGGGAATTGATTTTTAAGTTTAGTCTTCGTGGATTGATTGGTCTTTAATATTGGGCCGCAATCTGTTTGTAGATTTTGATTTAAAATTGACTGCATTTTTCTTATTTCATTGAACGAAGAATTCTGAAATGGTCTTCTTAGTATTTTGTAGGGAAATTTAATCCATATATATATATATATATATTATATTCTGGCATGGGTTCGGAGGATCCTCCAAGTCTAATCAATGAGGCCAATGTTCCAGAGGATGTATCCGAAGACAGGTTAGTGTTTGAAGCTCTATTGTTTGGCTATATGTCCTTTAGCACCATTATATTGCTTCACATATTGCTGTTTAACACTTGAAAATTGTTGGATTCCGAGTACTATCACTATGCGGAAGTTCTACGTAGTCAATACATTTATGTACAAGTATTCGTACTTAGTTACCTGTAAGCTCATATCAGATAACCTTAAATTTTTGTTCCTTTTATTGAATTCCCCAGTATTTCTTTCGCTGGTTTTGGATTTCAAGTTCAAGATTTTGGACTTGGAGTTTTTGTTACCTTTACAGGCGAACATATGACATGGGCTTGCCCGTTTGAGGTATTCAAGGGTGTTGGATTGCGAGGTGTTCGGCTCCCAACCCTTGACAGTTTCAGGTGTTCAGGACTGTTGGGACAAAATCTTTATAAGGTTATATATAAAAATCCCAACACCTCCCAACAACTTCCAACCCCTCCTAACCCAACACCTCTCAACCAACACCCCTGAACACCTCAAACGGGCAAGCCCATAGTGGTAGAGTTTTTTTTGAAAAGAATTTTTTTTATTAACGGCACCAAGGGGGTGCAACCCAAGAGCGAACTTGATTACACAATTTCGATATAATCGAAAATACTAGAACAAGTCCCAATCGACCAGAGCTTAAGCTCTGAAAGCCAATTATCCAAAAAAATCCCCATCGAACACTCCTTCTCGCAGAAAATTCTAGAGTTCCGCTCCTTCCAGATTAACCATCATGTGCCCTGAAAAACCATAAGCAGATGCTTGGCTTTGGTTTTACAAGAGGTGCAGGGGTGTAACCTAAAGGTAACAGGTTTAATTCCTGGAAACAATATCTCCGTATATTATGTGGGGGTAAGGTTTGGGTGCTGCATGTCCCCGACCCCGGGAGTTGTTTACCTTTTTTTTTTTTTTAATGTTTTTTACCCTTATAAAGTTCGTGAAATACATATAAAGGAAGTAAAAAAGATATCTGATTCATTACGTACATACTGCAATATGTGTTTTATTAAGGGTGGTTTTGGCAATTCTTTATGTCTCGATTGACCATAAAATTTCACTTATTTGAAGTTGATAGTAGGAGTCCATTCCATAGTTACCAGGAACGGTGCTACCCCCCTCGTCCCCCGAACTGGGACGCACGTCCCGGAACGGGGTACAGTAGCGACCTGGGACGCTCGGGGACGCGACCCGGGACGCTCAAATGGGTGTCCCAAAATTCTTTCAAACCACAGCCAGATCAAAGAAGGTGAAAACGCTGGGTTTGTTGTAAACCTTGACTCCATCTTGTTCAGCTTCATCATTGAGATCTTCTTGGTTTGCGGCTGCCTCTGGAATGGTGAGATAGAGGAATTGCAGTGAAAGGGAGAGATAGAGATGGAGATGGAAACGGGAGATCAGGAAGAGAGAGAATGTGAGACAGTGAGAGAGAACGTGAGTGAGAGATGAATTTCAGTGAAAGGGATAGACATAGATCGAGAAAGAGGCGAGAGATCAAGAAAAGAGAGAGTGAGACAGCGAGAGAGAACGTGAGTGACATAGAGGATTTTCTCATTTTCATTTTATTTTATTTTTCGTTCTTTTTTGATTATTTGGATTTTTTTAAGTGTTGTTGGGCTTTAAAGTGTAAGTGGATGGATATTTGGGCTTAAGTGATTTCAATTGACTTTATGATTTTTTTAAGACCTCTTTGGTGACTTGGGTTGGGTTTATAATGGATTATTATCTCTGTAATTCACTACACATAAGACATTAGAATTACTATATTTAATATATAATTCAATTCACTATTTTATATTCCATTCAGTATTTAGTGGTGACCCGAATAACTTTTTAAACCGTACCACGTTCCCAATTAGCGTACCAATTAATCCTACCCACTAACGTACCACAAATCATACAAGTGGCGTACCCCGTTCCCGTACCCGTACCACGAACCGGAGCGTACCGAGTTCCTGGTAACTATGGTCCATTCTGTGTTTTTTAGTCAAAAGCTTTTGAATAACATTTTTGTCCCTTTTTGCACTGAATTCTAGTTGGCTATTCCTCTTCTATATTCAGATGTTCAATTCAAATGTTGAATGTTCAAATAGCTTTATTATCAGCTCGATATTTTCAAAGGTTGATTATGCTTTGGAGGGTGTTAGACTGGCCTAGGTTATGGGTTGGCTAATAAGTTTTTTAACTTTATATTTGCCTTCTTTTGGGCTTACTAATACTTTTTCTAAAACTATGTTAATATTTTTCGACTAGAATAAGGGCTAAATTCTACAATAGGCGTTTTTATCATTTTTTCAATTAATGCAAATAAGGGCCATCTCAGCCATTACGTTAACAATTTAAACCTCTTTTTTTTTTTTCCCTTTACTTTTTCAGTTAAAGCTTCGTTTTTTTCTGTGCCACAGTTACATCTTTTACTTACAGGCTGGCAATGTCCTGTTGATATTAAGTTTCCTAGTGTATTATGTTGATTGGTTTCTCTACTTTTTGTAAAGAATCTCAATTTAGATTATTGCTTGTACATTATTACATTCATCATATGTTAGTACAATTGGATTCAATAAATTTAGATTCTGGTTCCGATTCGCACAAGTAATGGAGTGCATCTTTATCAAATGATAGAAGGTTTGAATGGATATATGTAAACTGTATTCATGATATGCTGTGGATTTCATTTCTGATAGGTTTTTCTCTTGTAGGTCTTGTCATAGCAAGAACAAAGGGAAAGTGCCCAAAAGAATTCATAAAGCTGAGAGGGAGAAATTGAGACGGGAGCATTTGAATGACCTCTTTCTTGATCTGGGTGGTGCACTTGGTAATTATTGTATTTCATTGTGTCCATGAATGTTCTTGCCATGATCTTGAAGTTTGCCAGGCGAGCTGCTTTCGGATCTCACTTTAGTATTCTGTTGCGCAGAACTGACTCAGCCAAACAATGGAAAGGCCTCTATACTATGTGAAGCCACTCGACTTCTGAAGGACTTGGTTGGTCAGGTCCAGTGCCTGAGAAAGGAGAACGCATCACTTTTGTCTGAATCTCACTATGTAAGGCCCTTAATGTGTACACTTACATAAGCTCTATGCAAATAGCATCATCCTTAGTCGAGGGCAGCATTATTATTATTATTATTTTCTCCCTCCCCACTCAAAACTGAGGGAAAACCTGTGCTTTGCATAAGTAAGCCTTGGACACTTGAAGTGGCCCTTTACCCGAAGGTCACTAATACCGCAGGTTCTTTCTTGCTATGTCAACTCAAACTAGGGTCTCCCAGCTAAAGAATTTACCCCTTAGCCAATTATCTTTACCCTAGGGCAGTTGGTGGCAGCATTGTATCACACGTCCAAAGGGACCAATTTACTTTTGTTGGTTTCTTTTGAGTTCACTTTTTCCTTACGTACGAGGACTATGTACAATTCACGTCCTTTTACCTTCTTTTACCTTTGCGTCACCTTTTTTACTGATTAGACTACTTGGAATATTGAATAGGTGACTGTTGAGAAGGGGGAGCTGATGGAGGAGAACTCGGCCCTCGAAAGTCAGATTGAGAAACTGCAGGCAGAGGTAGAAGCAAGAGTGGTGCAATTAAATTCAGACTTGAATATACCTCTTGAATATCAACAACCAGAACTGAGACCACAATTCCCTGGAGAATGTCTTGGTTTACCAACTATGAAACCTGGGTTGCCGCAAGCTCCTGCTGTTTTTGTTGTTCCCATTTGTCCTGAAGTCCCATCATCCTTCACTGCCTATACACCCGTCTCACATGTGAGCAAACCACATGCCAGGTACCCGGACTCAACTGATTCATGGCCTCTCCGATTTCTCGGGGATCAGCCGAGTGCTGGAAAAGAATTTCAACATAAGTCTGTTCCTATTTCTGGAGAACACGTCGCTGATAACTTGTAAGTTTAAATAATGTCTATGTTTAGTAATTTGTAACTGCACTTCCTCCTTTGTTCATGATTTATTGGTAAACGCCACTTTGGGAGAGTACATATGTTGCTTGGTAGTTACTGGTAAATATATATTTCTATGTGAATTAGTTGGTATGCACTACTCATCTGTCATTGGATTTACTAATTTATCCAATGAAAGAACCTTTGCTGCATAATAAGCATGGTGACACCTTTCTTTAACATTTGTATTACATATGAAGCATATCATCATCACATATAACTATAGAGGGAGTCTTTCACCCATGAAAGAGACTAATACACAAGAATAAAGACAGAAGTCACTATCTAATGAAGGACAAAAATTTCTTGCAAATCATTTATCCCAGTTATTTATGTACAATGAGAAGTTCTACTTATTTAAGGTCTTGTTTTATTTTATAACTTAAAATGTCTTGGAGAAATGTAAGAGGGAGTGTAGAATTTTATTCTGAGAGCGATTCGGATCAGCGATTGGAGCATTGAACTTAAATGGATAAGCATACATGAAATTTTACATCATTATCTCTTTTTTTTGGCTTATATTTATTGTATCACCATTGGGAGCATTGAACAAAAATGGATTCACTGCAACAAAATGCCTCGAAGGAATTCTGCATCAACAGAAGTGATGTCTACAGAATCCAGTAGTTGAGATAGTGTTTCACTCAAATCATCTACCTCTTTCTGTAATCTCTTAATGCAACTGCATGCTTCCTTCATTACACTTGATGCTGTCACCTGCAACAGACCACAAAACCCAAATTAGCGTTCAATCTTACATTACTAGCAAGCATTTTAAATTCATGAATTGGGTTTGTGGCAAAGGTTCTGAATCATCTCGACAGATTTTCAACTTCAATAGCTGTTTTATATTTTGAGTTACTTCATTGTATCCTAGATTAGTCTAGTAGTTACTTAACTTACTTTGGTTCAAGTTATGAAGAAAAATGGATGTATATAGGCTAGAAAGAAATGGAAGATACCACTGAGGTTGGGTTATTTTGATTAAGCTGCGGTAGCAATGCCTGTAACTTCATGATGAGATTGCTAACATCGTCGACATCGGTCAGTCTTGGAGCTCCAGATCTCCTGCTTGACATTGCTTAATCAGCTCTCTGTTTTTCTTCTTTTTGAGACTAACAATGGCTGAGTAGTGGGGTGGGGGGGGGGGGGAGTTGGACTATGTGAAGAGGCAGCTTATAAATAGCCAAGTATGGAGTGTTAGAGACAAGAGTTAGTAGGACAACACCGACAGCAAAAACACTATTCATTGAAGATCCAATAAACTTCAGCTGATTAGGACCCATTTGGTCTCCTGATTGGAAGGCAGTGAGCCAACAGTTTAAACAGGGGATTTTGGCAAACTAAGTCATGGAAAACTTAAAATGTTTACATTCTACCAGAATGATTCGTTGCCTGTTGAGCACTTCTAGCACATTTTATATTGCATAGTCCCTTTCTGCTTAGGTTTTGTATGTTCAGATTGATACTTCTGTGCCATTTTAGTTTTTGATGGCAAGAGTTTACACATCAATTACTCTTTTTTTGTACGCTGCCGCCATCATCATTATCGACCGAGCCTTTATCCCAAAAATTTGAGGTCGGTTACATGAGTCTATGAGAATATCATCGGGAATTCACTACATGGATTTGTTTTCTCTATTCATTTGTATCATGAATCATACATTCATGTACGGGAATACCTGTTCTATTGGTCATAAAAGGTTTCTTACTTCTCACATGGTTTTGAGCAAGTGATGTTAACAGAACCTTGTCTGAGAGGATGGAAGTACTCAAGACATGATGGTGTCACTCACACACCTAATCATTTGGGATTTCGGCCTCATTCACCAACCTCTCAATTTGGCTCCTAGATCCCCGTAATTGCTTATACATGCAGACGTTTGCAGTTAGACATGTCATGCTAACTAGTTTGCAGGACTATAATCATATTAAATATAAATTATTATATTGATATACTTATAAAAATGAGGTGAGATTGTAGTTTATGACATAATAAGCTAAAAATGAGGTGTGTCATTGTCGGGCATGGAAGCTATCTCGATTTGATTCTAGTTTACTTTCTTTGAGCTGGCTTCCTCCTCCTACAAATTGGGTCAAAGTCAATTTTGACACAGCCATGGGTCAGAACATCACTGCTTCTGCTGCCATAGCTAGGTCCGGAGAAATTGTGTTTGCCTCAGTTTGCAGTTCAGTAAGAGTGGATCCTTCGGTGGGGGAGGCGATGAGTTTACGCTTGGGAGTCCAACGTTGTTTGCAGCTTCAGTTTCAGGATGTCCAGTTTGAGGGGGACGCTCTAATTGTTGTTAATGTTGTGATTAAGCCTTATTTGGTTTCTCACTGGGCTATGAGAATTTGATTGAAGACACGCATGGTGATTTGAATAGGCTTAGGAGTTCGATTATTTTGAAGATTAACAGGCAACAAAATGTTTGGGAGAATGTTTTCGCCAAATGGACCGTTGCTTTGAGACTTACCGGCCACATCCCCAGTTATTTGGGTTCAGATTTTCAATGCTGATTAAATAGTGTTCATGATCCACCAGAGCATTCTCAATTTATCTAGGTGTTGTTGGTAGTCTTGGTTTGTTTGTGTCAGTCAAAAAAAAAACAAATGTGTCACACAAAAAAAAAAAGTGAGTAGACTAAATCCAAAAGAGAGAAATTCTACCTAAGTTATCAAAATCAAATAAATTTGAACTTTAGATTATTGACCTGAAATGTTTTGAAGATCCGATGACGAAAATGAAATACAACCAATCTCTTTTGATGATGAGATATTATATTAACCCGTCCAATCACCATTAAACCAGTTTCTATTGTCCTCTGGTTTTTGTTTTTTGGCTTGAATCTAACACTACTTTCATAGTGGGACTGTGGGACCAACAAAATAAAATATTTATCAACTTTTACTGCGCAGCAGAAGTACAGAGAGCAAAACTTTCAAAAACAAAAAACTGTTTCATTTTTTGGGTGCCCAACTAATCATTTGCCATCACTGTAAATGCCAGGAAAATCTAATCTCCATGTCAGAGAGGAAAGAAAACTAGCTCGACTTCTGCTTTATTTATCACAGAGACCATCCATGACACTACATACAGTATGAATGATGGGTTCAAATGCATGGTGAAAGGAAAATAAACAAAAAGTGGGGAAGCCCCCAAAGGCCAAATCACATCATCAATCTAAATGCATTCTTCACCTATCTAGCCAAACTTTATGTCTGATATGCCAAATCAGTTGCAAAATTATCAATGCGAGATGATTTAGAGTAATGACGCGACTTTCAAACTCTAACATGGCTACCAAGAAAAAGAAACTTCCGCCATTGTAATCAGAAAGAGAGAATTGTTAATCTGCAACAGTTCACTACCTGTATCATATGCCAAATTATCAATGCCAGATGATTTAGAGTAACGAGGCGACTTTCAAACTCTAACATGGCTACAAAGAAAAAGAAACTTCAGCCATTGCAATCAGAAAGAGAGAATTATTAATCTGCAACAGTTCACTACCTGTATCAACAATATATGAAGCAAGGCAACTTCACCCTTGCAGGCTTTTCATCATCATTCACTAGCTTTAAAATCCAAAAGCATAAAAAATTGATGAATACTATGAATCTTTAGGTGAAAAATAAGATACAAGCGAGACAATGATTTTTTATTATTCGTAGAGGAAAATAATCTGCAACCAAGGAAAATAAAACACAGTTGCACAATAGGTTCAAGAAAATGATGGAAATGTAGAAAATATAGGGAAGTTATCTGAATGAACTCCACTGTCCCTTGCAACTGCAAAATCGTAATGCATTAGGGCCCCTAAACAGATCTCATTAATTGATCTAGAGTCAAAAGAAAATACAAACTGAGAAGAGAGAGAAAAAAAAAACTGAAATCTTCCCAGGCATGATAATTAGCAGACAATCGATGGGCAGATGAGCTGAGTGATTTGTTAATACAGGTAAAAAAATTAGAATGCACAAATGTGGGAGACAAGACAAGCTGGTACTTAGAAGAAGCTCTTCGTCTAGTGGTAGCCTACTCCTTAAGGTTTGAATACGACAAAGGTCAAGTTCGAGTTCATTCACACACAAATAATAACAATTAAAAAGAATTACTTATCACAAAAAAAAAACACAAGTTGACACTTGGGCCTTGGCGGCAAAAATATAAAAGGAAGCTTAAGCAAAGCAAGAGAACCAGAAGCACAACTGTGTCAGAATGCTAATTTTACAGCCACAAAGAAAAAAGAATTAGTTGTTTAAATATGAATATGTAGTAGCTATAGCAAGATAGCAATCCACTTGGGAAAGGAATGTCCCATCCAATTAATAAAAAGACAAAATTGCATTAAGGTTCCTAGTTTGCTCCTATCAGTCATGCCATACTCTAGATCTTGGGAAATTTATAAAAGCTTCTAAGTGTTTGTTCAAGGAGAAGCAGACTTTAAGTTACAATGATATATGTTGACGCATGGACCACAAATCCAGCAAATGCAAACACAAAGGCAAGTTTCCCGACTCTTATGGGGATCTCTCTTTTATGTTCTAAAATTTTCCAAAACTGTCGTTGAGTATATTCATTCACCTTCCTAATTTTTTCCATAGAACTTGTACCTCCTAAACCCAAAGCGTAAGAAACCATCTCTGTAAGTATCAGGTCTTGTAAGGCTTATGCTGAACCCCTAATAGAGTTAGATGCCTTTCCCAAACACCTTTTTCACCTTGAGAACTAAGATTTGAACAGCTGACAATAACAAGGTCCTATGTGCTCTATAAAATACAGTAGAGTAAACAAAAAGCTGAGATTTGGTTACACATTGAAACAATTCAATTAGATGGCAGAACTGCCGGCACAATCACCATAAACAGCTTAGGAAATTACACTAAATGTAACCCTGCAAAGTGTACAGTCTCAGTTCACAGAGGAACCATGTACCCAATCAATGGGGGCATGAGTGACACTCAAACTATGCTCACATGGAAAAAAGAAAACCAAAGGAAAAGAAAAACAAGAACACTGAGATTCACCCTCGTTGGGGGTGGCTAATTAACTGCTTGTTTCTCTTAAAATATAAGTATAAGTTATTGCACTAACTACTAACTAGGCCCATCACAGAATATACGCAATGCAATCAAATTTTGAAAATACTCAAAAAACCTAAATTTGAATAGAGCTTTCATTTTTCACCAGTAATTGTTCTACAAATGAGACATTTAAATTCTCAAAGACCAAACATAAGGAAGACTCTCAGACAAGCAGTTTGTTGGAGGGTGGGGGAAAGAACCATAGAGACAAATAAAATAAAAGGAAAGAAACAAGCCCTGGAATTTGTTTTAAATTCCATTGATGGATCGAAATTAAATGCTGAATTTTTCCCAAAAAGGAAGGTTGAGATTACCGCCTATTCAGGTCATCATTTCATTTAGATCCCGTTGTTGATGATTCCAACAGGAAGGATTCCATGGAATTCCACTAGACACCTCAGCATCCCATGACAGCACAATTATACACAAAGCTCCCTAAGCGTTTGCTAGCAAGTAGGTTCCATTGAGGAGCACCGTCACTCGGAATCCAAGAGTTAACCTCGATCATCCCTCCACCTAAGGTTCTCGGTCCACCTACAACAATTAGGCGATCTCCACATGCCTTAAAAGCAAGCCCCCAACCATTCATTGAAAATGCTCGCTCAGGCAATCTTCCTAGTGTGACCCAGACATTCTCTTCTTTGATGTATCTCTGGACCTCCTTTTGTGCATAATCAGCTGCATAGAGCTCATTATTTACTACGGCAATCAAAGGAGGTGCCTCAGCAGCAGTAGAAGATTCATTGGACCCAGCACCTCCATTTCTTCCAGGGAACATGTCAGGTATCACATGCCACATCCTTGTTTTAAGATCATAAACCTCACCACATGTTAGCATCTTTGAATTTCCTTCCCCAATCCCACCAATCACGTAAAATTTCCCATCCATAAATATTCCAGAACACATTTTCCTTGCTTTATTCATGTTTGGAAGATTCACCCAAAAGCCAGTTTCAGTATTGTAAAGCTCTGCTGAGCACAAAATATTGCCCCATGGATCACAACCGCCTGCAAGAATCGCAATTTCTCCTAGGCTGGCAGAACCAAATAAGCATCTTGGAGTATTCATATTTCTCACAGAGGACCAAGTGTTTGTCAAAATGCTATATTTGTAGATAACGAGAGCCATTATTTCCTTTCCAAAAACAAGAAGTTCCGTACCAACTGCCAGTGACTCTTTGTCTGAACACATGAAACATTCATTAGAAGTCATTTTGGGCAACTGCATCCATCGGCGGCAAATTGGATCAAAAGCCTCCCATTCTAGGAGGTTGCAAGAGAAGTAAACCCAGTGCTCAACAATTCCCATTTTCCGCCTCAACCTGTACAGCTCACCACTCTGAATGAGGGACCGGAAGCCTTGATTCAATGAGGCAATAACCCCGTAATCAGATCTGGAGCAGTGGAGGAGGCAGTTAATGGAGACATCTCGACCAAGTTGGTTAAAAAGAACACTCGACTCTGATTGATCCCCCGCATAATGGTGGTCACCATTGCCATTTGGCATGACAGAGATATAATCTAGTTCTTTTGACGGTTCCTCTCTCTCATGGAATTCTAATGTCTTCAACATCTTCCCTAAGCTGAGGTCTTCTCCTTCAAATGGCTGCTTATTCTTGGAGAGCTCAAGTACACAAAAAGTATTATGAAACCACATGCACTCTTGCTCACAGGAGCTTGGTAGCTCCCGGGAGATCAGATACGATGGAGCTTCCAACATTTAAATGAGCTGTAAATTCAAGCAATGAAATTCTCCTTTCTTTCTTATCATAAGAAACATGAGATGAAGAAAGGGAAAGGAAAAAAAAAGAAAGGTTAATCAATAATAGGGGAATCAAATTCCTTAATCAGCCAATATAAAGAAAACACACAAATTAAACAAGGGATCTTCAGAAAATTTCATATCTCCATGACGATCAATTCACATCATGCATCTATCCTACGTAATGAACAAGCTACCAAAGACAAAAACGATCTTTGAAGCCTCGGTCAAATTAAATTTGCAGCACAAATTCTTATCAATCATAAAAAATTTCCATGGATGAAAAGACTAATAATGTAATCAGAACAAGAAAATAAATAAAAATTCAAGAACCAGATGCTTTAAAAATAAATAATACATTGAAAACAGAAACACAATTGAGTAATGACAAACAAAGCCAATCGGATCTATGTCCTCCTACCAATTCAATTTACAGGAAAAGAAAAATAAGAAATCCATTAAATTGACAGCTACCGATAAACCAGTCTAGTGAAATCCCCAACACTTAACCTATAACAATAGAACTCCTTCACAAAGAAACCAAACCAAACAAAGAACCCTGAAATCTAACAACAACAACAAAAGGAAGTGAAACGAAGATAAAGAGACATTGAAGAAAAACTCACGAATCGGCCTCGAAGTTCTTGTGTAATCTAATTGTTCGAATCGCTCTGTAAATCAAAACATGCTCTGTCACTCAGTCTCCCTCTCCACATCCTGGCGTTTTCTCTTTCCTGTTTTCCCCTGTTTGTTTTGTTTTTGTCAAAAATTAGAGATAAGTCTCAATTAAAAGTTTTGTTGCAATAAAGTACACTCAATATTAACAGTACCCACAATGGGATGATTTTGGAGTACTTGAGATGATACTTTCTTGATAAGTTAAGTGCTAGATGTTCACAATGGGTATAATGGAGTGTATTTCAAGTACTTGAAATGTTACTTTTTTGATAAGTATAACGCTATATGCACACAATAGATGAAAAATGACACTTGAAAATTTAGTTGTGGAAAAATGATACTTGAGAGTTGGAGTATATATATAGTTGATGAATAGTGACGAGAGAGATGATGAAAAGGAATAGAGATGTGATGAAAAGGAAGAAAGAGAAGATTAAAAGGAAGAGAGAGGTGATGGAAAGAAAGAGAGAGATGATGAAAAGAAAGAGAGAGAAAATAGAGAAAATGAATGTAGAGTGTTGGAATGTATGGAGTGTTGATAAATAGTATTCATTGTGGGATCCACTCACCCAATTAAATTGTGCCACATAGGAGAGAGGAGAAGAGATAGAATGATTTTGAAGTGCTGGATATTTAGTTTACTACTGTGGATGCTCTAATGCCCTCATCTTTATCATACTCTAATTGGATCTTCCTCCTTCAGTGGCTATTCCGGCCAGCTAATGAGTAGGAATGATGTGTCTAAGTCTGGATTACACTCATGTGGTGGTGGCATGCCACGAAGTTGTCTCCTATAGTCAGATTGAGTAATTTTCTTTATGGGTGACTGCGGCTTCAAGGTCAAATTTTAGTGGAAAGCAGTTGACGACGGTGAATGATGGTTGGGGGTTGGTGATCTGGCGCTTCTCTTTGGTAGGTCGATGGCCGGATGATAGTAGTCCACTATGCTAGTGAGATATGTTAATATGTTATTTGTTTCGAATGTTATATGTTTTACAATATTTGTTTGTTATTTGTTTCTAATATATATTATTTGTTTCTTGCAGATATCTTATTTTTACAGTAGAGACAAAAAATTAGGTGTGATAGATATGGGAAGTTAGGAAAGCACAACAGGAGGACATGTTTATTGATATTGTTATTAGATTTTACGATTGTATTCTTGAACATATAATTTTATATTAAGATTGATAATTTTTTTATAAAAAATTCTGAATTTATGATGATATATGTTATTTGTCATTTTTTAGGCATGTGAGACTGATTTAGTTTAATTTTGAGGAAACAGATAACATATTAAAAAGATTAAATTTCAACGGTACAAAAACAAATAACATATAAATAAATCCATCATAAGCAGAACTAGAAGGAACAAAAATAAAAAAATTAAAAGAAAAGAAAGATGATGTGCCTTTTTAGATATAATTTTAACAGATCCAAAATAGATATAATACTAGTAATCCAAAACAAATATAATGTCAGATATGCTGATGACAATCGAAGGACAACCTTTTCATTTTCGTTCTATATTTCTCTCTCTATATAAAAAGATATGCTTGAAGATCTCTCTCTCTTCTGCACTCGCAAATATGATTGAAGAAAAATGATCTAGAGGAACTTCAATCAATAGAAGAGATAATAAACTTTTGTTGGTTATAGCGATGTAGGATCTAACGAAGAAAGAGATCGATGGATGGCAAATCGATGAAAGAGATTTGATGGAAGGCGAGGAGGGTTGTCTAGTTCGTGAGGAGGTTTTTAGAGTGAGGTTTGTCTGGGTTGTGAGGAGGTCTTTTTTTTTTAAGCCTTGTGTTTGTTATCAAGTTAAAGAGAGTACTTTTGAACTTTTACTAAGAGTATTTTGGTGAGAATATAACTTTTGTCCTTATTTCTAAGTTTTTTTTGACTTGTCCTTATTAGAACACAACTCTCACGTTTGGTTCTTATGTGTAATCTCAATTTTTTTCCCTGAATATATTCACTGAGGGAGTGACATATATATATATATATATAATTAATGATGACTTTAAATATATAAATATGTATTTTTTAATGTAAGAAAGGAAGAGAGAAGTGGCGCTACGATGTTACAGACAAGTGAAAGAAGGTGTTTGTCTAAATTCATGTTTGGGATTGCGATCACACCTTGGTCTCAAACCCGTTAACAGTCGTTTCTGATTCACCTTAATACTTAATCCTACCTATTTGAATATCCGACCGATTGGAAGGATTTTTCATCTCTAATTCCGATGATATAACCACTAGGGTTTATGATTTTTCATTGAAATGCAAGTTATTGTGGTTATCTACCCAAAAAAACTATAAAAAAAGGGGTTATTAGGCTTTATTTCTCCATACAATAATATGTATTATTGTAAGGGAAAATTCTAAGTTGGTACCACTTATGAAACTTTTGGACACTTTATGTCACGCTCGTTCCTGAAACGTAACTTATTGACAATACGTGTGTGCACCCACGTGCCGCCACCAAAAATAAAGACTCAAATACCATTAACTCACAATTGTACCCAAAAATAATTAAACAAAAAGTCCGGCAGCATCTCCCCGTATATCGGATAATGCCCCCTACATCAAATATAGCAAATTACACCAACAACCTCCAATACAATAAAACCAATCAACCAGGGCCTCAGGCCATATCCATCATCAATCCTATATGCATATACATACCAAGGCCTCAGGCCAAAACCATCCAGAATCATCACTCATCCATAACAATACATACTCATATGTATCTCAATACATAACTAGACAAAAGACCAATCAAACACACTATAGTAAATTGAGTTCACAATAGCACACAAACCAAAGTTTGTTTCCCCTTGAACAAAGAGGCGGAAACGAATGAATTTAATACAATTCGGATAGCCAATAGTGTTTTGAGATTGATGGTTAAGAAAATCACTACCTCGTTTAGGCAAAACAACAAAACTCCTCCAAGCTCAATCAACCAAAACCATACGCACATTTACAATTCAATTTCTATCCCAAAATTGTTAATTTCTAAACCAATTACTTACATTTATGTCATCATTTCAAAGTAAATTACTTACCTTGCCCCCAAATCCTCAAACCCTAGCTCAACCACCTCTCCCAATCTCCACACTTCAATCCAAGCTCAATCTAGCAACACATCATATAATCCTTGGTAAATCATCAATTATTTACTCCCCAAACCCCAATCTCACGAAATCAAAACAAACTCACAAAACCCTAACTTCAATCTTTCTAAAACTTACCTTAATCTTGTGAAGATCTTGAAATCCAAGTTGTAAAAGCCCCAAATCTTTGAATCAATCTTCCTTCTCTTTGATCTCCTTCAAAATCACCTTCTCTCCATACAATCTCTCTCTCTCTCTCTCTCTTGGTTGTTTTTGTCAAATAAGTGAAGAGAATGAACCCAGAACTGTCCAAATGTGTCATAAAACAAAATTTCTCGTCGAGTGTCCGGACACTTTATGAACAATTCGAGACAGAGTGTAAAACTGCTCGAGGTGTCCGGACACTTCAACTTTTCCTTTTTTCAGTTGGGTTTTCACACTTTAGTGCAATCCAAAAAATTTTATCCCTCTAAAGTACCACTAGTATGCTAATTACTTTTTTACCCTTGTCTTCTTCCTCCCACAACAACTACACTTCTCTTCTCTTTCTCTCTCCTTATTTTTGCCCATCGGTATCCAACCTAAACTGAAGCTCACATTACCTCAAATATACTCCGACCTTCCACCACCATCAACGACCATCCATTTGACCAAAAAATTATCGAAAAGCCGCAACCACCGCAAGACAAAAGCCTCATATTCGGTCAATTTCGAGGACGGTTCGCTACACCACCACTACTGTTGGACTCCCCTCACTGAGACGCACAATGCCCAGCCAAAAATGGCCGAAAACGGCCTTCGAAAATTACCATTTTAAAACAGTAACATTGGTCGGGCAATGTTACTATTTCAAAACAGTAACATTGGTAGGCTAATGTTACTGTTTGGAAAAACTTTAGATTCGGTCGATTCCGGCAGCGGTTCGCCATACCACCATCACCATTGGACTACTCTCATTGAAGCACACAATGCCTAGCCATATACGGTCCAAAACGGCCATTGGATATGTCTGTTTTCAAATAGTAACATTGATAGAATAATGTTACTGTTTTAAAACAGTAACATTGGTCGGCTAACGTTATTGTTTTGAAAAAACTTTAGATTCGGCTGATTCCGACGGATATTCGCCACAGCACCACCACCATTGGACTCCCCTTAAGGAGACGCACAATGCCCAATCATATTTGAACCAAAACGGCAGCCAAAAAAAGAGATGAGAGAGATAAAGATGTAATAATAAGAGAGATATGCAGTAGGAGAGAGAAAGATGCAATGATGAGAGAAAGATGTAGTAGAGAGAGAAGATGTAGCACAAAGAGAAAATAACAAGAGAGAAAATATATTAAATCTAATCCTCTTTGAAAAAAGGGCAAAAAAGAAATTTGAACAAATTAAATAATTGCAAAAAATAAAAATGGACTTATGAGGGATTAAGTTTTTGGAGTGGGTCTAGATGTCTAACTGTTTTGAAAGTGATATTAATATGTCATTTTCCATTATTGTAATACAGTAAGCCTAATCAATAACCAGAACGGAAAATGTCATTTTATTGGATACATAGGTCAAACTAAAATTCTCTTTTTCATATAAATACATCTTTTCCACATAAGTACCTCCTTTAAAAATTAATATTTACATAATACCCTATTTACCCTTGTTTTCCAATATACATAGATCTGGAACATACATAGATACATAGATATGAGAACCCTCGCCTCCATCTCCACCGTCTACACTACTTCCGCCTCTATCTCAACCACCACCATCGCTTGCACCTCCGATCCACCATCAAATCTTCTCTTTCGATTTTTATAGGGGTTTTTGGCTAATTATCGTGTAGGACAGCTGCGTGGTTTGTTTTCAATCACCATATCCAAGGTTGTCCGACTTCACGTAACCAACTGTTAACATTTTGGGCCCCCATTGTCCACTCCCTAAAAGGTCTTATAGAGGGTGGGAGTGTGCTCTCATTTATACAAGTCACCAATACTATTCTCGGTCGATGTGGGACTCCAACACTCCCCCTCACACATGGGCTGTGTTTTTTTTTCCAGACATCATGGAAAGGTGATAAGTGTGGGCCTCCTCCATCGAACCACTTTTGTGATTGGGCCTTGCTCTGATACCATGTTAACATTTTGGGCCCCCATTGTCATTGTCCATCCCAAAAAGGCCTTATAGAGGGTGGGAGTGTACCCTCATTTATACAAGTCACCAGGACTATTCCCAGCCTATATGGGACTCCAACACCAGCGATTATCATATTCGTAGAGACTGCATCCTTGTGAGGCGTTTGATGGCATGCTTGAACAAAAACCGGTGACATGGACAATCATGAGAGGATGATTTTTACATCATGGTCAGTTTCGGGAAGCCTTTGGAGGTGCTACAGGGAGTTGGATTCTGTGACATTTACTATTTTGTCAGGATGCAATGAGTCTGGAATGGCCAAGGAGTTACTTCAAGTTCATGGTTGTGTCGTTAAACTGGGATTTGACCCAAACCTTATCTTTTGCAATGGTTTCGTTAATTCAAAATAAAAAAAGGAATTTAGTTTGTACAGTTACTTTATCAAGGTTTTGTGGGATGCAATCAATGCTCGTTCTAAATGGTGGAAAGGAAATGATGAAGTTTCTTTATCGTTAGTGGATTATGGAATCGTAACATGTTGGGGGTTTGCTGTCTTGGATTTATTTGTATTAAGGGTAGTGGTGGTGCAGAATTGGAGATTTTAATATTATGTTAGCGTATGAGTGCATAGGAGTTGGAGCTTAGTGCTAATAATTTCCCTTGAACTGTGCAGAGATTCTATCAAGAATTGTATGTATATTTATGGAGTAATAAGGATTTTAAAAACAGTAACATTAAAACAGTAACATGAAAATAGTAATATTAAAACAGTAGCATTAATTTCTCACCCTATTTTTGTCAAATTCCACTGTTTACGACCTTAAATGGGCATTTTTATCAAAACGGTAACATTAGACTAACATTTGTCAAATAATGTCATTAAAAGTAAAAAAAAAATAAAAATAAAAAAAAAAATAGCATTATACTCACATATGAGGAGAAGTTGCTTTGAAATGATAACATTAGACTATCATTTACTTGTGTCATACAATGACATTGTGTTTTTGCAAGGTAATTTGCTCTAGTGAGAAATATGATAAGGGTATTTGTTTATAATGTTATTATTTTGAAAAATAGAAAATATTAACATTATACCCATATAAAATTACACAGTTATATTGTTACTAATTTGAAACAGTAACATTATGATGTTACTCTTTTGAAATTGTAACTTATGATGTTGCTATTTTGAAATAGAAACGTAGACTAGCATTTAAAATTAAAACCTCATAATCTTTTTGGGTAACATTTTCTGTTAAGGCAAAAAAAAAAAATCATTTAGGGCTTCTTTGATTTACAACTAGCAAACCCTTGAAAAATATACTCAAAAACTCATCATTATTTCAAAATTTAAATCAGAAAAGAATTATCTAAGTGGAGGACGTAGTATAACTCTGCAAATTTCAATCATTATTTTCCTTGATTGAACAGCAGCCATGACTTTATTGACAGAGTTCAAGCCCAAGAAGAATGGCTGAGCACGGACCAAGCCCACCATCGTAGACTCGCCGACTCGGGCTTTGGGACAGACTCATTCAGATCAGGAACTCATTAAACAAGATTGGTGCATGTGCTTGAGCCTTCCGATTAACGATCAGCGATTGCGAAGGAAGCATGACTAGAGCAGTATCAACGATGGTGGATTTCACTGTGGCTTGGGGTAATGCCAAAGTAAGATTTATGATGGTTACGCAGATCTTTGTATTTTTAGGTTACTGTAACCCTAGATTTTTGAAATTTAAATGAACGAAAAATGAAAGTTAATCACCTGTGAAGGATAATTAATCCGTTTTGATTTTGAACTCGTTGTAGGTGGTTGCGGAAGTTGCTAATCGTCGATGAACGTTGATTTCTCCGATTTTTTCTCTGAAAGTCGAAGTTTGCACGTTACCGCCCTATTCGTGAAAGAAAGTGGAAGTGCAATGTTAACAGGGTAGTAAGGTAAATGTACATGTGCTGGGTAGTTTTATGTCCATTAATTTTTTCGTTGGACCTAAATGACCAAAAGCCCACCAACAGGTACCGGCCTGGCATTCTCCCTAACCAGAATAAAACTGAGCAAGTACAAGCCCAACGGAATGGAAGACGATTCAATTTAAGCCAAAATCCATTGTACGGCCCATTCATGTGGCCCAATATCAAATTTGCCCAAGTAGACTTGTGATGAAATATGAAAAGTACATCAACACATGATTTAGAAGTCAAGGCATTAAGATGTTATTTTCAGAAATCTTGGGTTACTTTTGGAAAGGAAAAAGATGGAGGGTATTTTTTTTTATTTAAAAAAAAATATAAATCTTTTAAGAAATGATCGTTAAAAAAAGAAACAATTAACAATAAAAACACAATTGAAAAGATATGTTCTAATAAAGACAAAAAATTATTAATAAAAATTATTTATTTGCAATGCATAAAAATATTTATTAAATTATTTATTTGCAATGACATAAAAATATTTATTTACAATGTATATAATTTATGTGCAATGCATAAAAATTATTTATATGTAGATCATATAATTTATCTCTAATGTATATAACCTATATGCAGTATAAATTTAGTGCAAATAAATTCCAATATATACTAATTATAACAAAACCATAACAGATAATGCAGATAAGCTATTAGAGTATTTTTTTTGAACGCCTTAAATATCGTCTCAATCGAAGCTCAAAGAGTGAGTTATGGCTATTCGAACATACTAACATCGAACACAACTTTGATGCACAAACTTTGAACCTCGATTTGACCTCTAAAATATTCGAATCTTCAAATAATTATTAGATATAAGTATGTGGGTATTAGAGTCTTCTTTCGAACGTCATAAAAATTGTCTCAATCAGAGTTCAAACGTCTAAGTTATAGCTATCCAAACATATTAGCATCGAACACAGTAATACCAAAAATACAGCTCCAGCATGTAAATTTTGAGTCTCGATTTGACCTTTAAAAGATTTGAATATTCAAAACTATACTAGACACAATTCTATGAGTGTTTGAGTCTTCTTTCCAATTTCATAAAAATGGACTCAATCGAAGCTCAAGCAAGTGAGTTATGACTGTCCAAACACACTAACATTGATGTAAAAAAACACAATTACGATGTGCAAACTTTGAATCTCAATTTGACATTTAAATTGTTAGGATCGCTAAAAATGTATTAGACACAATTGTATTTATTTTTTAGTCTTCTTTTTGAATGCTATAAAAATCATCTCAATTGAGTTTCAAACGAGTGAGTTATGACTGTTCAATCACATTGACGTCATAAAAGATATTTAATTGTTGAAATTTAAAATTAAAACAATGATTGAGAGTAGTATGGTTGATAAAAAAAAGATATTTTAAATAATCTTTCCTTAATGAAATAATTCTTATCCCCTTATGCAGTTGATGGGTTGAACAAATTTAGAGTATATCTATTGGAATAAAAATTTGATTTGCGGGATGTATTGCTAATTAACCGTTAAAAAATTGAGTGGATTTGAAGCTTGATTTAGAAAACTCTAATTTGAATGGTTGAGATGGTTAATGAAAGATGCAATTGCTTCACTATTTAATTAATCAACGTACAAGATTCTCTCTGCAGATTGCACAAAGAAGCTGGCAAAATAAAAACCGTTTGGGAACCACTACTACTTCCTCCAACTTGGTATAAAGAGAGAATTTGAAACTCTGCTGCATATGGTGTTGTAAATCTACAGCCACTCATACTAACAATATTATCTGTTTTGGGTTGTCTGGTTCCTGTGGATACATCGGGCGCCCACGATTTTGTTTCTCCTTAGGCCTAAATAAGTGGGTTAAATCCAACTCACTTAAACCTAGGAAAAGGCGGGGCTTGCCCTTATAAAGGGATTTTTATATATCCACATATTTTGATGTGGTATATCTTAACAATCCCCCGCATTTGTGAGTTGGGTTATATCAAAACCCAACAAGTGGAGTAGAGGTCATGTCCAACAGGACCGAATTGCTTCGATACCATGTTGTAAATCCACACTCACTCATACCAGTAATATTGTCCGCTTTGGGTTGTTCAGTTCCTGTAGATACATCGGGTCCACACAACTTTGTTTCTCTTTAGGTCAAACAAGTGGGTTAAGCCGAACTCACTTAAACCTAGGGAAAAACCTTATTGGTAGAGTGAGGGGTTTACCTTATAAAGGGGTTTTATATATCCACATCTTTGGATGTGGTATATCTTAACATATGAATTGAACTACTTCAGTGCTTATGCTTATAATAAACTACTCTATATATATGTGTGTATATGTATATTATCTATATCTATGATGTATATGTATATGTATTTTTTTATTAGAGGAAAGGGGATGGCAAAAGTTTGAACACGCGTAAATGTCACCTGAATTACTCGTGATTCTCATGTATACATATAGTTAATTAAGCTGGTCTTGACAATTTTGACATCACTACACTAGTTACGATACAAACTTACATTTTGTCCGTTGACCAAAATCTACGTACACCACGCAACACAACACAACACAAATTACGATGTGCTGGTCAGTCCAAGTGATGAGTATACGCATTACTATGTCACACGTACCTTTTTTTGATATTAAAGAAACACAAACCAAGACATATAGTCGGTGTTCGTGCATATATAGATATGGTTAAATTAGACGGTTAATAGCTAGGTTTGTTTAATCTTTGTCTCTATTACTTGCGTAAGTATAAATCAACAAGGATAATGTATAAAAACTTAGAACAGATGAACCAGCTGATTTTAAAACTTTTCGAAAGATGCACGCATAACATGATTAAATCAAAAGATTAAGATGATAATTACCGATATAATTAATAACCCATCAAATAGAGTATATATGGATGTGCCCCCGAGACAAAATGGGTCACAAATATCATCAAAAACAAGTCAATAAAATCAACTCCCCACTAACCAAGCATATCAAAGGACTATCAAAATGCATGGTTTAACAATAAGTTTCATAAAAGATTGCGTTGATGTTTGTATATATTTAAAAGAATTTTTATGTGTGTGTTGAACATGAATTGAAGGGTAGTATAGTTGTAAAGGTTTTGGAAATATCACCCTAGACCCAAATTCCAATTCCACTATACTATTATATATATATATATATATCAAAAGATGAACATTGGGCCTCCTTTGAAATTACAGTTTGTATTATGTTAAAACAGTTTAACGTGTTTCCGATTATTATTGAAACTAAATGTTACGACGTTCTTTAGAGATTACGTGGTTGTGATTTTTCTGGGACGAAACGAAATGTTTGTTTTCATATTTTTATTATAAATATAAGAGAAGCCTCTAATGGCTTAATACGAATTGAGAAAGAAAGAGAAAAAGTATTTGCAATTCTCGGTATTCTTGTGTGCAGAGAGCATTCATATAGAGAAAGATTTTGGATTGTTTTATCCTAGGGGCGACGTTGATATGCATTGTTAGCCCAATTCAGAGGTAGAGTCACGAAATCGTCTTAAAGAGAGCGATTTAGTTCGTGACTCGGCCATCATCTCATATTTGTAATTCGATTTCATTCTTAATTTGTAGAATTTCGAGATAATATATAATCAGTTTTTGTGATATATAGTGCTTCAACAAATTGTTTGGTCAATGGATCAACAAGTATAGTCTCATTATCAATGTATATGTCATTATGTATTCTTTCTTTACCAGGTCCTGACTGTGAGATAATTAATTTATTTCTGAATTATTAGATCCACATAAAGTTTTGTTTGTTATTTGTTAATAACAAAACCGCACTATCATCAGAATAACCCTTAGTGGTCTACAAATAGAATAAACCATAAAATATGCCCTAAAGTAAAATTATTTAAGCAAACATGTCAAGTTTTTTATCCTCAGAACATGCAAAAACTCTACTGTATAATTGAAGAAGTTATAAGTCTTAACAGAACACTCTTTCAAGCCAATTTATTCATGGGGTAATAAGCTTTGCACAATCTACAACCTTTAGTAAATAGGTTAATTAGCAATATTTCATCAAGCATATGACGAATATGGCACTGCAACAAAATACCTTTTTTAGCGATGGAAAATATTCTGTCGCTAATTCTTGAATTTGGGATGGAATTTCGTAAAATTCAGTTGCAAAAGTCAACACAAAATCAAACTTTTTTACGATGAATTAGTGATGAAATATTCCGTCAATATGTAGAGGAAAAAGAAAGATGAATTTCCTCCCACTCACATTGAGATTTATTCAGTAAATAAATATTATTCTCAACAAAGAAAATGAAGCTAATATTCACTTGATCAAATTTCAAGTTTCACAATGAGAGCTAACATTAATCCATAAATAGCATTTCGAATCTACATACAATATTCTCTTTTCTTTCTATTTAAAACTCTCAATCAAATTATGTAGACTTCTTTAATTACATCTTTGTTTAATAAGGTAATCTTAAATTACATATCGTCAAGTGTATTTGCAAAATGGTCCCATTTATTGTCCTATGACACATCATATATATTTATCATAATACCTACCATCACGGTTGCACCTCATAATTTTTTTTAAATACTATTGAGAAATATGTTTCTTATTGAAATCGAACCTTGTGCACAAATATATCTAACTCGGCCGATTGCGAATCAAGTCACCTCTCATTGGTTGGACCTCATAATTTTGACTACATTTCCTATTGCTTTTCAACTTTGAAGTTAAAAATAGACTATGATATTTATACAGTTTTAGTTAGTTTACTGATGTAATAATTCTCGCAAGTGCACAAGAGTCTACGAATATTACAATGTATGCAAGTACGAGGTCGATCCCACGGAGACTAGTTAATCTAATTAATGTACCTAACTTGATGAATGATTGAGATTTGGGGAAAAAGAAGAATGATTGATGTAAATAAAATAAAACAAAGAAATAAAATTCAGATTTTATATCCAATAAGAGAAGAACACTAGGGCAATGATTTCACCTAGTAATCCTATCACAAGCATCCAATTAAAAAACACACAATTATGGTTCCGATTCAAGGGTTGATTTTTTCTTAAATATGTTGGTTCGTTCGTTCGCGGTGCCAACAAATATTATTAACAATGGATTAATCCTGTTCGGTTCGCAGTTTTTAACCCAAGGCTAACAACTCATTACGATCTAAAGAACTATAACAACCAATCAATCCCCTAAACCTTGTTCATGGCAGTCGACAATTGATTTCCTTAATTTCAGTTCCACTAAGACACGTGAATTCGGTTCGTTCCTTAGTCCTAGCTAGATGAATCTAATTGAGCATTCAATTGGTGGTCAATCAACCAAACAAACAATAGATTATAAACATAGAAATTAAAGACAAGAATCATGAACCAAAATTATGCATTCAATTAATTGAAGTACTTGCAATAATCATACTAGGCTACATCAAGCCCTAGCAAAGAGGTTTAACTACTCATGTTATAAGAACACAAGAAAACTAAATATGAGAACGTCATGAATCAAGAACATGAACAAAGAGAAAAGCTAGAGACAAGAACAAGAACAAAAGCTAGAGAATGTGGCTCTCCAATTCGTGTCCTCATTATACTGTCATAACCTCCTATTTATACACTAAAAACCTTCCTTCAAACTGCATTCCTAATTCTAGTTGGATTTCCTTCAATTGCCCTTCCTTAATACAACCGAATCTCTCCATTCTTTGACTTCGTTTTGCTTGATTTGCTTTCCTTGTATTTGATCCAATCAAAAGCCAAGAGCAAGACTATCTTTTACCATCACGTGCAACGCCTTTCATTGACTCCAGCCGGCTCCACTTCTTTTCATTATTGATCTTGAATTTATCCCAAAATAAGTATTGAACTTGAGCTTAAATCGTGAGCCTTTCTCATCACTTTTCTCATAAATATTCTGAAAATCGAAATAATGAAAAGTTACGTAGAATCCATGCTTAGTTCAATGAAAAGAGACAAAAACAAGTGTAAAGTGAGGTTTAAAAATATGTAAAATATCATGTTATCAAATACCCCCACACTTAGCTTTTGCTCGTCCTCGAGTAAAATAAAAATAAAAATAAAAATGAAAAAACCTAACTCACTTTCGCAGGAATCGCGGTGGCACTCAGCATGTGACACAAGCCTTTAAACCCCTAGGTGTCCCTAGTGGACGAGTTATAGTCTCGTGAGGGTTTACCAGAACGACACCCACAAACATTTAAAATAGTCATTCCAATCTCGCTCAAGCACCAAAGATGTCTTATAAACTAGTCATTAGCTAAAGAATTTCACAAAGAATCATGCTCAAATATATATATTTAGAATTAGGCCAACATCAACACAACATATCTCAATCGAAATAGTGCACATTCAAACTCAATTTCAACTTCTCACAAGGAATTCTCTCAAGATTCACTCAATTTAGTGGTAGTAAAGTGTTTGCACTCAATTAATCTCATAAAAACAGTCATACCATATGCTTGCTTGTCCACCCATTCTACACTATTAAAAACATGTAACTTCATGAATCAAGAGGTCTTTATTTAAGGTTGTAATGGGGCCAAGGGTGAAGGTAAAAAGAAAAAGTGGTATAGGAAATCACAAAATTTCTAAAGAACTAGTAGAGCACACAAAAATTCAGGCATATATCATCTTGTCGGCCCAATCTTCATTCTCAATATTCAATGCTCCATCAATTCTTCACAACTTCAAGATTTCTTTCACTATCCACATAAATTTCTTCTTTTTCTTCTTTCTTTTTTTTTTTATTTTTTTTTCATTCTTTTGTTTTCAGAACAATGTCAAATCATACTACATATTTTTCTTCTTCTTCTTCTTTTTCTTCTTCTTCTTTTTCTTTTTCGACACATTAATGCACATGTGTTTGCTATCACACTTATTCTCCACCAAATAACATCCCAAAACAAATAAGAACTCCTCCACACTTAATTCTTTACATCATCAAAGCTCAACATACTTGAACACCATCAACACTTGAAAACTCTCATGGTATGCTCTTCTAATTCCTTAGAATTAGGTAAGTAATTGTTTTTCGGGTTAAAGGGTCAAGTAGATAAGTTCATGAATAAAAAGGCTTATTTAGGCTCAAAGGGGCTTTCTAGTGGATAAATACATTAGGGTATAAGCAATTTGGCTATAATGGTATCATCCTAATGCCTCAATCATATTCATGTCATTACATGTATCAGTATAGTCTCAAAAAGGTTTAAAGCAAGTTCTAGAGAAACATATAATCATGAGAGCACACAAGAAAGAAATTGGATTGATATGCATAATGTATCAATCATATAGGCTCAAAACTCACAAGGGTAATTATGCAAGTTTACATCAAGTCCAAACATGCTTCTTTCTCAATCAACATATCATGTTAATATTGGCCCATGAAAAATTATAATTCAAGCTCAATTCTAGTGAAAATTCTCTTTACTAACAAACTAATTTTAGACCTAAACAATTTATGTCTCATCATCGCATTGGAAGGAACTAAATTTTTTTTTTTCAATACAAGCTATTCTCACCCCCACACTTGAATTATGCAATGTCCTCAGTGCATGAAATAATGTGAAAAATAACACGGAGAAAAAGTACTGAGTTAGAGCGATACAACCTGACTGCGAAAACATTCGGGAAGTAATTCCCGCTTAGAATTCTGCACTGCGCAGCTGTTGTAAAATCATCAATTTCTCCTTCATATGAGCTCGGATTCACGAACCGTAAAATTCTGCAGAAACTAGACATCCGTATCTTTCTGTACATATATGGCTAGCAATAGCATTCTGGTTCTTCCTGAGTTGTCCCAGAAAATTATTTCAATCCAGCGCTTTGGCACAACTTTTTCTTTCTGCAATTGATGCACAAATAGCAATTCAATTCAGTGTGGGATGAGTGTTCTTCTATAATGAACTAAAATAATATACAATAAAAGGAACGAATTTACCAGGTGGGTTGCCTCCCACCAAGCGCTTTATTTAACGTCTAGGCGAGACGTAAGTCTTCAAATAGTTAAATTAGTGAACTTGGAAGCCCACTTTCAGTTCATTGGGTTGTAGTGATCGCCTTCTTCTAACCACACCCATGTCAACACCTCTTTCATTACTTCTAACCCTCATAGTTGCACGAGCAATTGGATCCTCAAGAAAATCAGAATATCCCTTTTCCCTTTTTCCAAAAACTGCTTGTTGGAGGATTTTATCTTGGGGTACTTTCACAATTGAGGGGAACAACTTGTTAGTGAATAAATGGAAGGACTCAAAGGCGGGAGTATGCTTACCTCTCTCGTATGGCATGACCCTAGGTAGATTCATAGACTCAACCTCAATTGGATGTCCTTCTTTCTCCACAATGTAATCTTTAATAGTGAGCACTTTCTCCATTGATTTCTCACCTTGTGCTACCTTAGGCTTGAAGGTCACTGTTTCTTCATTATTTGTCATTGTTAGCGTGCCTTCATACACATCAATTGTCATCTTTGCAGTCCTCATGAATGGTAGCCCCAAAATCAACGGAAATTCTTCTCCTTGATCTTGACAATCCCGCATATCAAGTACCAAAAAGTCAGCTGGAAAAAATCAGTCCATGTACCTCAACGGAAACGTCTTCTAGTACTCCCTTAGGATATCGAATAGATCGATCAGCCAATTGGATGCCCACGGAGGTCTTTTTGAGCGCACCTACATTCAAAGATTCAAAGACTCAAAGACAGAAAGAGACATTAGATTAGTTGATGCACCCAAATCCAATAAAGCATGTTCAAAATTTTGATTGGCTATGCAACAAGGTATAGTGAAACTCCCTGGATCCTTAAGCTTTGGCGGCAACTTCTTTTGTGATATGACACTACACTCTTCAGTCAGTTGGACCGCCTCGTTCTCATCTACTTTCTTCTCTTTTTGCACAACAGAGGGTTCCACATCCGTCTTTGGGGTTGTCTTTTGCACTGATGATGTTTCTTCTCTATTTCTCCTAAGACGCCCTGGAAACGGGATTGGAGGAACATAAGGTCTCACAGGTGGAGTAGGCTTATCGGGGTCAGGCAACCCATACATGATTGCACGACGCGACTGTTGAAGCGGCTGCTCTTGTGCTTGAACTTGCTGCTCTTCCAACTTTCTAGCAACTCGGCTTTGTTGCTCATCACAAAGTGTGATAGCCATGGCATGCTCCCTATGGTTCGGATTGATCTCAGTTTGGCTTGGAAACTTTCCAGCCTCTCTTTGACTTAATGCTTCAGCGATTTGACCCACTTGTGCCTCCAATTTCTAATGGTTAATTGTCAACTGCCGCACCATGTCCTCCAATGTGGTGGTAGGTGGATTGGCTTGGTTTTGGGTATTCTTCCAAGAAAAGTTTGGATGTGCCCGAAAACCTGGATTATAGGAGTTAGAGTAGGGATCAAACCGTGGATTCCGATTATAGGAGTTCATCATATTTGCTTGCTCTTGCACAAACTCTGGGAAATCCCCGGCAACGGCGCCAAAAACTTGATGTAATAATTCTCGCAAGTGCACAAGAGTCTACGAATAGTACAATGTATGCAAGTACGAGGTCGATCCCACGGAGACTAGTTAATCTAATTAATGTACCTAACTTGATGAATGATTGAGATTTGGGGAAAAAGAAGAATGATTGATGTAAATAAAATAAAACAAAGAAATAAAATTCAGATGTTATATCCAATAAGAGAAGAACACTAGGGCAATGATTTCACCTAGTAATCCTATCACAAGCATCCAATTAAAAAACACACAATTATGGTTCCGATTCAAGGGTTGATTCTTTCTTAAATATGTTCGTTCGTTCGTTCGCGGTGCCAACAAATATTATTAACAATGGATTAATCATGTTCGGTTCGCAGTTTTTAACCCAAGGCTAACAGCTCATTACGATCTAAAGAACTATAACAACCAATCAATCCCCTAAACCTTGTTCATGGCAGTCGACAATTGATTTCCTTAATTTCAGTTCCACTAAGACACGTGAATTCGGTTCGTTCCTTAGTCCTAGCTAGATGAATCTAATTGAGCATTCAATTGGTGGCCAATCAACCAAACAAACAATAGATTATAAACATAGAAATTAAAGACAAGAATCATGAACCAAAATTATGCATTCAATTAATTGAAGTACTTGCAATAATCATACTAGGCTACATCAAGCCCTAGCAAAGAGGTTTAGCTACTCATGTTATAAGAACACAAGAAAACTAAATATGATAACGTCATGAATCAAGAACAAGAACAAAGAGAAAAGCTAGAGACAAGAACAAGAACAAAAGCTAGACAATGTGGCTCTCCAATTCGTGTCCTCATTATACTGTCATGACCTCCTATTTATACAATAAAAACCTTCCTTCAAACTGCATTCCTAATTCTAGTTGGATTTCCTTCAATTGCCCTTCCTTAATACAACCGAATCTCTCCATTCTTTGACTTCGTTTTGCTTGATTTGCTTTCCTTGTATTTGATCCAATCAAAAGCCAAGAGCAAGGCTATCTTTTACCATCACGTGCAACGCCTTTCATTGACTCCAGCCGGCTCCACTTCTTTTCATTATTGATCTTGAATTTATCCCAAAATAAGTATTGAACTTGAGCTTAAATCGTGAGCCTTTCTCATCACTTTTCTCATAAATATTCTGAAAATCGAAATAATGAAAAGTTACGTAGAATCCATGCTTAATTCAATGAAAAGAGACAAAAACAAGTGTAAAGTGAGGTTTAAAAATATGTAAAATATCATGTTATCATTTACCATTTATGAAATAACACATGTTTCTAAATCTTCAAAATTTAAATAGAGATAATATACAACAACTTAGGCATCTTTTCAATCTCTACCAAGATATGTGGTCTAAACATTTATGCCACACAACACCAAATTTTTTTCAGAAATTTATGGTCTTTTGAAAATAATATTTTCAAAACTTAAAGATGCACATTCATTATTGAAGGCAAAACGCAATCTACACTACTCATGATCTAAACTTAGTGATGATCAATAATAATTGAGTATTTTTAGAAACAAATCAACTTTATGAAAGAAAAATAATTACGATAATTAAAGCTCACGACATGGAAAATTCCAACACCTTATACAAGCTAAGGCCCTCCTCACCGACTTTAAGATTAGATAATATTAATTTTCAAAATATAAATAATATCTCTGCTCATGGAAAGACTAAAGAAATGCATGAGCTAGATGGATATATATATATATATTACTAGTCAATTACTATAAGATTACACAAAAACAGTATTACTACAGAGATCGATCCTATGCAAGGAAGATCATCTGCATATCTTCCTTGAAATCCCAACAAATTTAAACAAATTGGTCAAATATTAATTGTAAGCTCGAATATCAGGATCTGAAGAAATGAGAGGTCCTCGTGAAAGTAAGCACAGTCCACGCTGTCCATTGGATCAAGGTCATGTGCCCCGAGATGCACGCTGAGTGCCCTAATTTGCTATTCAACAATCTTCCATCGATCCATCTAAATATGATACTATAACTTCACAGTAACCCTAATCACTTCTGATTCTTTCTGTTTTCTTGTTCAATAAGGGTGCATGTCCAAGGTTTTAATTAACATGACATTATTTACTTAAGCAAGCGTAGTTGCTGTTGGAAATTCAAGCCAAAACACATCAAAAATATAGTTCGTTTTGGATCACGAGACCACACGGATTTGTTCTTCATGAGCGGTCCTCATTGGTTCGTAGGCATATGAAAACGTACGTGTACTTGTGTGAGAGGTGCAAGATCTTCACTTATATATCACTTGGATGAGTTATGCCAATTTGATATAGAATATTAGTCTTGACAAGCTATTTCACACGTACCAAACAATTACCAGACTCGAAAACACTGGAGGTCGCCTTGTGGTGCAAGAGGTGATTAAATGTTATTAATTTTTCAAATTAATTATACTATATGAATAACCTTACAATAATGCAAATGGAATCAATAGTACTCAAGTTGGATGAATATAACTTGACAAAACAACTAACTGTTATTTCAATACAAAATCTTTTTTCATAGTACTTACAATATTAATTGTTGATGTAATCAAATCATTCTAATTAATATTGTGTACGAATTCTAGCTAGTTGGTGTTGGAATATTATTGTGGGCTTTTTAAGTTGTGGAATCTAACTCACTCTCTCCTCCAAAGTACAATGAAAAGTTTTAAATTTCATATGATGTAGATCTCCAGCTCCTCAACCATATACATACACACACATATGTGTGTGTGTGTGTATATATATATATATATATAATTGTCGATTTTACTCAGAAAACATGATGATTTCAGATACATATATATTGTAAGCCCATTACGTAGGTACTTAGCATATTAACTTGTTGATCAATTCAAGTAGACTTGTCCACATCAGATTAGACACAATTTTGTATATATAGATTACTGGTTTTCCTCGAACTTGATTCCCAGAAAATCCTGAATTGGGTTTGCACTTTAACCGCACAAGTGATATCACCATGAAATTGATTAAAAAAAATTATATATATGTGTGTGTGTGTGTGTATGGAGATGTGTATTTTTAAAAATAATAAATATCGTTCTAGCATTGCTGGGTCAGTGTGTAACGCTTGCTTGCGCCTCGATCCGAGACTCAACCTGTGGTGTACGTGTTTCGGGAAGAACATGGCCATGTTTATTAGCTTTTTTAGCCAACTTTGACCCGTCAACCTTTCCCCCTCACGTAGCCATAATATTGTTTTTTAAAATTTTCTCTATTTTTTATGTTAGCCATCCCAAATATGCAGATATGAACGCAGAAAATTTCATATGTATCATGTGACATCCATGATTTCACATAGATCATGTGTGTCCATCTTAATATTTGGGATAACTGGAATAAAAAAGATACTGGGATTACTAGTATTTTTATTGAAACAACCTACGTGAGAGGATGGATTGGATACTACATTTAATAATAAATATTGGAGGATAAAATAACATGGTATTGCCTTGGAGTCTGACAGACACTCGCTGGCTCAAAAATACACACATATTTTCAGTGGGTGAGCTTGTAGTGAGAGTAGAGTAGTCCACTTAATTAGATCACACTTGGACTCACCACACAAGGAAAACAGCATGACGTCTCTCTCTCTCACAAATCAGTATTTATATAAAGAGGCATAGTCCAATTCTTTCTCCTATGCATTTGTCTATGTAAATCTCTCTCTCTCTCTCTCTCTCTCTCTCTCTTAAAAACACCATTATATCTCATCACTTTCACGCATAACTTATCCCTCATACTAAAAATCTTTGTTCCTCTTCTCCTTCATCTTCTTTTTCTTTCCTTTTTTTTTTTTTAATTTGTCCATTTAATATGTCTAGCCAGAGGTCAAGATCAAGGCAATCAGTAGGAGTTAGTTCCAGAAACATAAGTGATGATCAAATTAATGAACTTGTTTCCAAGTTGCAACAACTTCTTCCTGAGAGTCGTAACACCAGCAGGCGATCCGACAAGGTATATACATAGCATCTGCTTCTTTGGTTTCATTACAAATTGAGCTTCTCTAATTTCATTTTTGTAAAGTACTTGGAGTACTGTTATATAGCTTTAACCTCACTGAGATATGGCACTCGGAGATCAGGGTTTTACACCAGCTTGTAACTAACTCTCGTTTTTATATTTAAAAATGATAAAATCTCAACAGTTGGTATCTTAACTATTGAATTTGACGCACATGATCTAAGTGAATTTGTGGGCTCCACATGTCCCATATAATGCACATGAAATCATGTGCGAAAAACTCGACAATTGAGATAAATGGGATATCAGCGACTGAGATCCCTATCAGTTAAGGTTTATACCTACATCACATCAAGAAATGGAATTATGAGTTTTCTCTATTCAGCCATGAAGGACATAAAGAGGCTAGGAGAAATTAATTTAATAATTCCATAATTATTATGATGTACGTACATATGTGTATATATATATTGGTGGCTGCAGGTTTCAGCAGCGAAGGTGTTACAGGAGACCTGCAACTACATAAGAAGTTTACACAGAGAAGCCGATGATCTAAGTGAACGCTTGTCTGAACTACTGGCAACAACTGACACTGCCCAAGCTGCTCTTATTAGGAATCTCCTTATGCAATAGATGCTTTTCTCTCGATCTTCTTCTTTTGTACTACTACTATTTGCCTTAAATTAATTTCTAGGGTTTTGTCCACTAGAGATATCCTAAACAAAGTATGTAGCAGCTACTTCTTTACTACTTAATTCTTGTTATATAATAAAAACTCTCTATGTCTCAACTCATCATTTTCAGTATAATAAACCACTCTAGGTATACTGGATCTACAAAAATGATGCTCTTTTCTCTTTGCTTTCTTTTCTTTTCTTTTCTTTTTTCTTTAGAACTTCTTTACTTAGATTTATTAGAATTTAATTTGGAAATTTTTTAAGTGTTTACTGAAGCACTTCTTGTCTTTATAGTCAGAAGAGTTTTTAGGATTTACTAGATCACAATAACAGAACGATTCATCTAAAATTAATTACCAAAGAAAGAAGGCATCATACACCATACTTATTACCATACTCATTACCATACTCATAAAAGTTTGTCCAACAATAATAAATATGTACTACTTCTTCTTGGTTCCAAAACAAGTGCATGTTTAAAACTCTTTAAAAAGAAATGTAGAGACTGTGTGTCTATATATATATATATATATATATATAGAGAGAGAGAGAGAGAGAGAGAGAGAGAGAGAGGTCCTCCCCTCAAAACAGATCAAGTATGGTATGGGTACATGAGTATGGGTGATTACAATCCTGGCTTGCGCACTCAAAAATGACAAGCACAAAGAAAAAAGCTGCAAGAAGATAAGCGACATTGACATTAATTGTTCTCCACTGTTAGGTTTATAATGAAATAATATGTCACATGAGGATACATATATATATTGGTGGACAATTTTGAAAATAACATTAATGCTAACATTAATTCTGGTAGCCTAAATGTTGGAAAAAATGATTGCAAATATGATGATTGCAAATATGGTGATTGAAATGCTGATAGTGTTTGATTGTTCTTTTGTTAATAATATTTAGTAGCATTAATGTTGGTGCAAAATTATGCACCAAACGAGCACAGTGTGTGCGGAGTACAATGTCTTTTCTAATGCCCAAATAACTTGAAGTCTTAACCAGACTTTAAGCCCTTAGGGGCAGTGTTTGGTTAGCTAGGGTTATTGTTGTGTGTGTTTGTTCAAAAAAAAGAAAAAAAACTTGAAGTCTTCACTCGAGTCCTATGGGCTAACTCCTAGTTTGGAACGGGCATGCCAACAAAGAGCCAATTATGGGCTCGACTATATGGGAGCCCATGTTCCAATGCCTTTTGGTTAACTTGCAAATTTTGTTTTTTTTTTATAAAATGATTGATTTTATTCAATTAGACAAAAGGAACAAACCCAGCCAAGTACATGGATAGGAAACGGTACGTTGCAACTGAGGAGGAGCAAGAGCAACAAATACAGGATCCTGAGCAAAAGACAACTGCAGCTACACAGAGATGTAGATGAAACCAAAGAACCCAAAAGCAGCCCAAACTTAACCCAAATCCAACCCAGCTTCAAAAGAAGACTAGAGGAAAAGCTGCAACCAAACAACACTAGACCAAGAGGGACCTAAAAGAGTATATAAACTCTCTACACTGAGAATTATGGTGGAGTATGATTGTTGGTAAAGACAATGCATAGCGAAGGCTATGGAGGATGATTCTCAGTGTAGAGAGTTGGTTATCGATGAAGACGGTGGTTATAGTGAAGGTTATGAAATTTGTGATCAAGGTGGAGATTTGTTAGGTTTGATCATAAATTTGGTATTCGGGTCGGATCAAGTGTAGAGTCGAAGTCTGCTGCGGTGTAGCATTGTTCTCAAGTGAGTACGTGAAGTGGTAGAGGAGGCTTACTGGAGATCTTTCCTCGAAGAAGGCTTTCAGTAAGGGTAATCTGGTCAAGCGTGGAAAAAAGTGAATGTGGGCCAAAAAGATAGGTGTCAGGGGCTTGCATTATTTTAGTATAAATATGGGACTTGTTTCTACATTTACTTAACCCTAATTCTATTGTTTGTTTCTCTAGGTTTAGAGAGGCGGCTAAGAGGGAGATAGAGAGCAAGGGTGAGGGAATCCTTGTGGTTTATCTCTCGGTGTATCTCTTGGGGGTTCGAATATGGGTTCAAAGGTGTGAGACTATAAAAAGTTCAAGATGTAGAATCTTAGAGGGGATAGGATGAATTGGAGTTTATGAAAAATCTCTAGAGTTCTTGGGTTTTCTTGGGTAGAGAAAGGTCACTGAGAATATGATTGTAATGATTTCATATAGTGAAAGTTTCTCTGGTTGCCTCTGACAACACCCGTGGTTTTTTTTTCCCTCCAATTTGGAGTTTTCCACGTAAATCTTATGTGTTGTTGATTGTGTTATCTCAAGTTCAATTTCTCTTTGGTTTATTGATAGTTCTGTAGGAAGGATCCTGAGAGGTAATTCCCTAACAATTGGTATCGAAGCTTAAAGATTCAGTTTCTTGGGCGGTTAAAGGTTTCCTTGAGGCATAATTGTCAGGTGTCGACATCGAGAAGTTTGATAGGAGATGGATCAATTTTGGGCTTGTGGCAAGAGCAAGTCAAAGTTGTGGAAATTCAATCAGGGTTACACAAGAGGCAGTGTGTGTGAAGCATCGAGGTGAGTAGTGAGGTACAGGGCACAAAGACGTTCATCAGTGTTGTGGTGTATCGAAAAATGTGCAGGTGTGTCAGGTATGGCAATGACGTGGAGTTCATGCATGGGTGGTAAAACTCAAGGAGGAGAAGTTGGTCGGAGGTGATGCGGATGTTATCGGGGTAGAGTTTTTGGTGGTGGAGTTATCACCTAAAGAAGCTCTTGAAGGGTAGCTGAAGTGGTTACCAGGGGCACAAGGTGTGGACAATCACCTAAAGAAGGAAAATTGTCAAAGAGGAGCGGGTTCGGCTAAAAGCTCCAATTCAGTAGATGGAGATGCTGAAATTGTCGTTGACGGTAAGTCTCTTTTCTCCATAAGAGGCTGGTTATCCTTTTGGCATGTTGATTGATTTCTAGGTTGCCATGGAAGAGGATGGGTTACTGAAAGTGGGTTCCACAAGTTTGCACACGGGCATTCGTTTGGCATTAATGCAAGGCGTGTGGTGGAAAGGATGTTGGAGGGCTGAGGAACTCCCAGAAAAGCCAAACATGTGAGTTGCACCATAAACTTCAGCAGGTTTTTTTGCCATGTGTCGGAAAAAGGAAAATCTTGGAGCGGTGAAGTTCTGAGTGGGTATACTTTTTACGGTAGAATATGATTGTCGGTTAAGACAATGCATAGCGAAGTCTATGGAGGATGATTCTCGATGTAGAGAGTTGACTGTCAATGAAGACAGTGGTATAGCGAAAGCTATAGAATTTTTTTGTTCAAGGTGGAGATTGTTGGGATTGATCAATAAAATTGGACTCTAGTTAGATTAGAATTAGTAATCCGAGTTTGACTAGGATTAGGTTTTGTACAAGCTTATAAATAGTAGGCTTGTTTCTAGGTTTATTTAACCATAATTCTTATTGTTTGTTTCTCTAGGTTTAGAGAGGCGGCAAAGAGGGAGAGAGCGAGAGAGAGAGCAAGGGTGAGGGTGAGGGAATCCTTGTGGCTTATCTGTCGGTGTATCTCTTGGGGGTTTGAATATGAGTTCAAGGGTGTGAGACTGTAAAAAGTTCAAGATGTAGAATCTTAGAGGGGATAGGTTGAATTGGGACTTATAGACAATCTCTAGGGTTCTTGGGTTTTCTTGGGTAGAGAAATGTCACTGAGAATATGATTGTAACAATTTCATATAGTGAAAGTTTCTCTAGTTGTCTCTGACAACACCCATGGTTTTTTCTTCGGTTTGGAGTTTTCCACGTAAATCTTGTGTGTTGTTGATTGTATTATCTCAAGTTCAATTTCTCTTTGGTTTGTTGATAGTTCTATAGGAAGGATCCTGAGGGTAAATCCCCAACAGAGAGATTGTTGAAAGTCGCAAAGGGCAGCAGCCTCTCTAGTCTTCACTCTTTTCCATTTAGGTCTTCTCAGATCTCAAATCTTTAGGTCTGTGTTAGTAGAGGTAATGTTACGGTAGTAGAAACCTAAGTCTAAAATTAAAAGGGTAAAGTAAAGTATACTAAATAATAAAATAAGTCAATAATATTTCATGATATGAATTTTGTGTCAGATGTTTGTAATGTACCATTACGTTATGTAAAAAAGTAAACTAACTATAAGTAATTTGTTGGCCTAGTTTGGCAAAGCTTTTTCAAGGTAGCAAAAATGCCAACAGAAATAGTGGTAGCAGAAATGATGGAAAATTTTAGTAGCAGATATGCTGCTTGAATGCTTTGGTAGTGTTTGATTGAAGTTTTGCTCGTAACATTTATTATCTGTAGCATATTGTGATAAATTACGTATAAGGGTATTATACATATTAGTTGTAATAGAGAAATATTAATGTATCCAAACATAAAATTTAATTGAATAAATTAATATATTGGATTAAGATAAAATAATTTATTATAAATTAATTACAGTTTTAATAACAATTAATTTTTATAATGTAAATATTTATTAAATGAGAAGTATTTTAAAATGAGAAGCCTTTGTCATACAAATGCACAAGTCCTATGTTGACTGGAGGTGAGAAACTCGAAGTTCGTATCTTAGATGTAAGGGTATATTTGGCATAACAGTAATTGAATGGGGACAAAATAGGAAAAAGCTAATGTAATTGTACAAATTTGGAGCATTTTAAAAGTAGTCTAAATGCCCCAAAAAATCCATTGGAATATGTGTAGAGAAATTGTTGTTTAGATGACTTGCAGCATTTATACTAACAAGTAGTATAAATGCTGCCAAAAAATGTGCTCCAAAAGGGGCCATTATATATATATATATATATATATATATATATATATATCTCGTATTATAACTAATAAAATATAAAATATGTTCGGTTTGAAACCAAAAATTTTGTTTTGACACCGAATCGTAAATCGAACACCGAAAAACACATAAACCTTAAACCATAACCGAACCGAAAATCAAACCAAATAAAAATTTTCAGTTTGGTTTACGGTTGGATTTCGGTTTGGTTTTTTACACTCTTGCAGCTAGTTGGGTCAACAGTATCGCCTTACCATGCAACAAACAATTCATTCCTCAAAGCACCCTTCTCCTTTGCAAGAGTATCTGCCACAGCGTTTGACTCTCTCCAAACATGGTTGTGGGTAATAGGAGAGGTGCATGGAGAGCTAAGAAGCATCAATACGGGTGTGGGGATACAGGATATGGAGATTCATCATTTCTTTCAAAAACTAGTATATGGATGCGGCTAAATACACTTACATAAATATTAGGGTAATTCTCACAAACACTCCCTGTGGTAGAGGCCATTTCTATAGTATCATTATAATTATGGGCTTCGTCTTTTATTTAAGAGTTTCATTTGGCTTCATGGGCTGAACTTATTGCCTCAATTTACTTTTAACCATAGGCGAATCCAAGGTGGGTTGTAGCCCATAACATATATATATGTGTATATATATACAAAAAAATATCCTATGCGCACCTAAATTGCACACTTAAAATACACATCACTTTTTAAGGGTGTGAATGAATAAAATGACAAATAGGACGCATTGCTTTGGGTCTCATGTTTAAAATCAATGGTGAAAATATAGGTGTGTATTTTAAGTGCGCAATTTCGGTGCGCATAGGAAAATTCTTCTATAAATATATATAATATATTTCTCTTATGAGATCTTAAAGTGAAGTCCTAAGGCCATCCACAGCAGATACTCTAAACAAAAACTCTAAATTTATAGTAAAAGTACACTTTCCACAGATTTACAGTTTCTCTAACATTACTACCATTCAGCAGATACTCTAAACCATACTCTAAATCATTTAAATATTCATTTATACTTTCAATTTTTATTATTTGAACTCAATTTCTTTTACATTTAAATCAATTGACATAATAATAATTCAATTGATATTTATTTATGTCAGAAATTAAATATATATTAATAATTAATTATAATAATTAAGTTAATCAATTTTTAATATATTTTAAATTTTTTTTTCTGGGTAAATAATTGAGTGATTATGTAAAATGTAGTAGTTGAATTGTGTGGATACGAATATAGTGGTTAAGTTGTGTGGTAACCACTGTATTTGAGTTGTGTGGCCACCAATAGAGTTTGTGAGTTATGTGGCTATCATTTGAGTTTGTTGAGTTGTATGGCTACAATTGATTTGTTGAGTTATGTGGCTATAAATGGAGTGGTTCAATTGTGTGGAAGATATTGTTGTACAAAAAATCTATAAAAGCAATGCACTATATCACAACTTTATATCTAAAAACCAACATATATCATTCAATATTACTAGCAATGGATTTCTTTTCAAGGCGTAGAAAGAAGAAGAACATCAATGCCGAACCTTATGATGACGATTTGGAGGATATATTAGTCATGGGGTTAGCTATGGAGATTGAAGGATCGTCTTCTAATCGTCGTTATGGAGAAGGACGTACGCCTATCAATCGTAATACTTTGTCAGGTCATGATCGGTTGTTCAATGACTATTTTTCTGAGCATCCCATTTACCCTGCTGCTACATTTCGAAGGAGATTTCGTATGAGTCGTAATCTATTCCTTCGAATTCAAACGGCTGTCGAAGCGCATGAACCATACTTTCAACAAAGGCGTAATGCTGCTGGAAAGTTAGGTTTATCTGCTCTCTAGAAGATAACAGCAGCACTACAGATGCTTGCTTATGGAGTTGCAGCAGATTTTGTGGATGAATATGTCAGAATCGGTGAGACCACGGCAATAGAAAGCCTAAAAAGGTTTGCACGTTCTGTAGTTACCATTTTTGGTGAGGAGTACTTACGTTCACCAACATCCGATGATCTCGCAAGGCTACTTGCAATAGGTGAAGCTCGTGGCTTCCCCGGAATGCTAGGGAGTATAGATTGCATGCATTGGAAGTGGAAGAACTGTCCAACTGCTTGGAAAGGTATGTTCTCTGGGCATGTACATGAACCAACTATTATTTTGGAAGCTGTTGCATCATACGACCTTTGGATATGGCATGCATTCTTTGGACTACCAGGGTCTCATAACGACATTAATGTCTTAGAAAGATCTAGTGTATTCCAAGGACTAGCGGAAGGACGTGCTCCAACGGTTAATTCTGTTAATGGTCATAACTACACAATGGGATATTACCTAGCAGATGGAATATATCCTTCATGGGCAACTTTTGTGAAAACTATTCCAGAACCACGAACAAATAAACACAAGCATTTCGCAATGTGTCAAGAATCTGTAAGAAAGGATGTCGAACGTGCATTTGGAGTTCTTCAAGCACGATTTGCAATTGTTCGTGGTCCTGCTTGATTTATGGGTCGTGATACACTTCACGATATCATGATGGCGTGTATAGTGTTATTGTCACCAGGAAACCGGATGGCTATGAATGTTGTTGTCAATAAATTGAACACTATTGTATAAATATATGCTTGTATAATATGTTGTAGATTCCTTGTCGCAGTTCTAAAATTTGAATAATTTCTTATTTAATACAAACTAATGAGATACAAACACCCATTAATAGCCAAACCAATAAAAAAAAGAAACCAAGAATGATTTTCCAAGCCAATTATCTAATTCATCCCCTTAAAATTGTCCCTGATCCCTTAATTAATTCCCCCATGCCGCCTTCTTGAAGTTACTGCTATATGAACATGAGAGAAACTCACAACATCATCACTCATAACATCACAAGAAAGCTTACACAAGAGATTAGACATATAGCTCCTCATCCCAGACCGTTCCTCATGACTATTAGTAGTACTACTAGACAACCTTGGACGAACAACACGGTCGGGGGAAGCTGTGCAGTTCATGTTAAAGATCATATGCACACCCAAATTTGATATAGCTCATAAATCACAAAATCAACATCGTGATCCCATATTCACAATTTCCACCTTCGTTTCCATCAATCAACAACCACACACACAAGGATCACTAAATTGTGTAGAAAAAATTAGAGTTTGAATACCTGAATTGAAGTTGGAGATGGTTGTTCAGAGCCCTAAATCGACGTCGCGTCCTCCCTGTTTGAGAGATGGGTTTAGAGAAAGATAGCGCCTACGAGAAAGGTGATCGTGGGTTGAGAGACCACCGAGGGCAAGCAGTGAGAGTCGATCTGTCCCACACCGATGACGGCCTTAGATCGACGATGCACTGGCTGAGTGAGAGAGGGGTACAGAGAGAACTCGAGATCGCAAAAAGATATTAGGGATAAAAGATAGAAAACAAAAAACAAATTAATATTTTGATTAAAATATTGGGTCCAGTATTCTACAGTAAAACTGGACATCTACCGTTTTACTGTTCACAATGCAGTTTTACAGTATTGGATACAGTATCTGCTGAAGTGTGTTTTTTTGTCAAATACTGTAAATGATACCCTAAATTTACAGTATATGCCATTTTGCAGTATCTGTTGGAGATGCCCTAAAATGAGGTCCTAACTTTTAGGGCTCAAAACATTTTTGTCAAAATTTAGAAAAAATATATTTGTATTTTGATTGGTCTTACGAACCCAAAGATATTTTTTTGTTCAAAACAAAAATCAAATTCAACATAAAAAGTGCATGTTAATTCTGGATTGTTGGATATAAAACGAAAGACATTTCATACACTTTTCAGGTTACATTTGATTTTTGTTTCGAACAAAAAATATATCGTTGTGTTTATAAGACCAATCTAAATGCAAATATTTTTTTTTCAAATTTTAAAAAAAATATTTTGAACCCTAAAAGTGAATTCTAAAAATTAGGACCTCATAGGAGACTTTAGCTTCAACGATCGATTTCCATCATCACTGTCATTCACTCATTAATCTTATTCCTTCGCAGCTTCGCTAGTTCACCGTCAGTCTTTCCTTCAACATCAACAGCACTGATTTCTGCCGTTGACCTTAAGACTTAGGAGCTTGTTACTTGTTCAGTTTTTCAGTTTAGGTAAACAGTAAAACAAGTAGACAACATTTTATTATCAAAAAAAAAAAATTAGACGACATTTTGGATCTTTGACATCTGATATTGTTTTGTGTTCAATTTATCGATTGGATTTGGAAATTGTTGTTTGAGATTTGGCTTTTATTTTAATGATTCAATTCATTGATTTAATGGTGCCTGTGAATCCATGAATTGTTTTGGATTATAGGCTTTTAGTAACTTAATTTGTCATCTTATGGTCTAGACTCTAAATTGATTAACTTAGATTAATGATGTTAGAATTATTGGGTTTGTAAATTTTAATACAAACTTAATTAGTTATGTAATAATCCACGAATAATTCTGATTATCCACAACGTGATTAATCAGTTACTTTACGAGACTTGGAGAATGTTTATTAATAATGCCATTTTAAGGAGTTACACTGTTATAAATATTCCGAAAAAATTTACAAGCCAGTCAGTGGTTGAATGGTAAATATTAGCAAGTAAGGGACGGCCCACCCACTAGGGTGTGGGTTCGAGTTCTACCCCCTCCCAATTCCCCTAGAATCAAAAAAAAAATATCTCGAAAAAAATTTGGGGGCATTGCCTTGAACCTCGCAAGAGCTTTTTAGGCGGGTCAAAATGATTGTTTTAATTTTAGTCCATCCCAACATAACTCCCAAACTCCGGCCTTGCTTTTAACTATTATTTAATTTTAAATTTGCGTTTTATACACACATAAACTACATATTTATATCAATTAGGCACTTTTCAAATTCTTGGGATATGGATCATGAGCTCATGCAAATATTTTTCTTTCATTATAATTTAGGTTATATTTGATGAACTTTGATTTTTCGTTTTCCATATTGTTATTTATCCCTAGATTAATGTACTATTACTTTAGTTTTTATGGTATGCAATATATTCTTTTATATATATATATATATATATATTAATGTGTATGTATGTATGTATGTATGTATGTGTATATGTATATATCATTTTCGAAAGTGACTTGAAGAAACAAAAACTTATAAAGGAATATACATCTTAAGTGTTTAATTCTACAACAAAGAATAGAACTTGTGCACAACCATGAACCATGTGAATTTTAACCTATCTTAATTAAACATCAACATCTTGTATTCCACAAATTAAGCTCTGTATACAAATAAAATCAAAAGAGAGAGTAGAAAAATATCGAATGCACATATATAATTAATTCCTTAGCTTACATATATATATCTATGAGTATTAACAAACCCATCAATTACTTTGGTCTCCATTTTCTGCTGGAGAAGCAGTTGAACTCTTAGAGGTGGAAAATGGCAGTGAAGCTGGAGCTGCAAACGTTAAACTTCCTGCAGATTGAAGATTTATTGTTGAAGTTGTTGCACATCCATTATTGTTGCCTCTTTGATTCGCGCCGCCGTTAGTACCACCGATGATCATTGTAAGAGCAGCTGCCAATGCTGATTGGAAACTTGGGTCAGCTGTGATCGCCTTGGTCGCCGCTTCAATCGTACTGTCTTGCAAGGATTTTTGTTGAGGAAGAGGAGGTCGTATTATTGGGTTGTTGTTCTTGTGCATGTAGTTTTGGTAACTATTACTATAAAATCCAGTTTCATTCCTATTATTATAGCTAAGGAACGACCCATTGTTGTTGTTCCATGGCATTGTGGAAGATTCAGAGGAACTAAAGTTGAGACTTGTTGAAGAAAATTTAGGGATTGATGAAGAGAATCTATTGAAATGGGAGAGTGAATTGGATGATGATGATGGTGGGAATGAAGTGAGATCAAGAGTGATTGTTGGGTGTGAATTGTGTGATGAAGATGAGAATGAAGAACCTGGTATGTAGAATTGGCTAGACTTGTATGTATCAGCTGCTGATTGATAATAATTGTTAAGTCCATGAAGATTGCCGGCTGTTGTGGACAGGCCGGGGCGGGGGCCTGCTTGGGAGCTGGAGGATGAGCCTGATAATAGCATGGAGGCGGCTGCGGAGGTGGTGGAAGCCATTGCGGTTGCGGACATTGGAAGTGGGTGGTTGTGTGTTCCTTCATAGGTTGTGATTAAGATTGACATGTCTTCAGCATATCTTTGAACCTGAAATGTCATCTAGGATACCCTAATAAGTAATTAATTCCAAGTTGAGTATGTTTTACCTTAAAATCTCAACATGTAAATATATTTAAAAAGAAACTAATGTTGATACCTGTTTCCTCACGGGGCACGATGGTGCAACAGTACAACGATAATAAGCACGAGGACAAGGGTTTCCCTTTGCGATCTTTTGTCCATATTTCCTCCATTGACATCCATCATTCATCTGCATTATCAAAATGTCTATCCTTGAATTAGTTTTCTATATTCAAGATAATTCAAAGTTATAAGCAAAATCAATGCAATACAAGCCACTAATTAAATACTAACCGTTGGGGCATCACATCTAGCTCTTACAGAAACCCTAGTTTTCTTGGCTGAGTTTTGTTGCAAAACTTCATCATCTCCTCCAGCACTTCTATCTGCAGTCTTGAGTGATTTACTAGGAGACGGATTAGTATCCGCCGAGTCGTCCTTTTGTTCTTCTTCAAAACTACCGTTTGGAGGATCACTTGCATCTGATTTTGAGACTTCAAACTTGCATTTCAATCCAAGATTCAAGCTTTCTTTATAATCAACTTGTTCGTCGTGATCCTTCTTCTCAAGGCTTGGGCTTTTCTTCTTCTGATCGTCGTCATCCTTCTTTGCATCGCAAGAAAATCGTCCGAGGCTAAGAGAGACAAGCTGGTCAGATTCTTCAATCTCCCGATGATGATTAGGGTTTGTAGTACTGCCTAATTTCTTTGGTTGATCATGTTGAACGATGTTGTGGAATTGCATTTGAAGGGTTTGGTAATCCTTCATTATTCTATCCAAGTGCATTTTAAGTCTCTGATTCTCTTCTCTAACCTCTCCCATTTCTGCTCTAGCAGATTCAAGTACTTGATCATCCTACATATGTGTAAAGAGAGAGAAGCTTAATTAATCTAACTTTATATATATATATATATATATATTATTTCTATAAGACACATTTTTTTCTTAAAAAATGAGGTTAATGAATAAAATTGCATGAAACGACTTCCAAATTAGGATAAATAACAAAAAAAGAAAAGAAAATTAATTTCATGTTGGAATGCATGGAATTAGTGTTGGTGTCTAGAGGAGTCAACAGTTATCCATTGTTATTTAGCCTAGAAAAAGGTCAAAAATATACCAATCGCTACCTACTATCGATAAATACACAGAAACCGATAATTAAAGAATAAGTCAGATCATCTAGATCTCGATTAATATATAAATGTCTTGGAGAAAACAATTTCGTTATTTTTATCATATGTATTCTCTATGTATCAATAGATTCTATAGATACGTGCATATATATATATGTGAACATGTTGATAGTTTGTTTTTTTAAATACCTTTGAGAAATATGTTATTAATTGGAATCGAACTTTGGGCACACATATGTAAATATGTTGACAGTTGAAGTATGTAAATAAGGTTTTTTTTTTTTGTATATATTATTTATGTGTACCTGCTTGGTGTAGCTTAAATTGCTTTGTTTTGGTGAAGAAGATGGCTTTACATCGTCGTTTTCACGGTATTGTCTTTTCGTTCCAACCTGAAACATTCAGACAAAATCAAGATCTACTTTATAACTAGAACTAAAATCATCATCATCAACAAATTAAGACACATATACATGATTTTGCTATGTAATTGATCGAAAATGATAGAGATCACATCGGTTTGGTATTCCAATTATCACAGTCGCTGAGTTGAACGCACATGATTCAAGTGATCAATTTGTGGGCTTAACAGATCCCATATAACATACATAAAATTCTATGTATAAAACTCAACCACTAGGATAATTGGGATACTAGATACTGAGATTCCTATCATAAAGAGATAGGCTAGCTCCTAGATATGTGTGAATACATGTGTGTTAAAACTTTGAATAGACGATGTTAAAGAATGAATTCCCTTCATAAATACTGGTCTGATTGATTAATACAACCATCTTCGACAGCTTAATTTTCTTCAATAACAAATTTTAGGCCAAAAATTGTTGAAACAAAAAACAAACAAGAGAGCTAGAGAGAGAGAGAGAGATGAATTTCAAGGAATTAAAAGAGAAGCAAAATAATTAAGCTTCACCTTAGCAACAACAACCTCCTCGTCCTTGTGTCCAAAATCAAGATCTTCCTTGAAATCCTCCATGGTTGGTCTTCTTGTTCTTTCTTCTTGTTCTTCTTCTTCTTCAAACCCTCTTTGTGTTGGCTTTGAATTGTAGAGATTAAACTCACGAGCTTTGTTTGTATATAAAGAGAGGAGCATGCAGTATTTGACTATTGGAAAATTATTTCAAACATTTTAGTCTAGCCATCACAAAAATGTCAACACCCCAATCCAATTGCACTAAAATATCAATATACACGGCTTAATTATATTTATAATAATAATAATAATAGTTATTATTATTATTTCATTATCAATCAAAACTCAAAAGTAGAAGAATTCAACTTCAACGTCGACTAAGATAACATGTGAGAGGTTGAGAGAGATTTTCAAGCCGCAATGCTCGGCCTATTGCTATGCGTGTACGCTGTATGTACATGTGTGTATATATATATATACATATATAATATAGTGTATGTATAGGTTTTGTCTTTGAATTTTCGTGTTATACTACAAAAAGTCAAGTATGTCACACCGTTAATGCAAGTTCAAACGATTGACACACATTTCGTGTAACAGTGGGTGACCGGAGTTTCTTCTTTAGAAGATAAGTAAGCTTTTAGGTCAAAATATGGGATTAAGAATGGCTTCTTATTGGTCCATAGAGTTGACCTTTCATTAAAGGAGGTCTAGATTCTGAATATCAAGTGTGTAAAACCCTAGAAAGCACTGCTAATCAATGGATATTTGCATTAAAAAAAGAGTAAAAATGATTCTGACACCAAATGATCAAACCCTAGAAATACGGCTAATCAATGGCTTTGGCTTGTCACTCACCTTGTATTTCATTGTCAACTTTTCTTTATCGTTTAAAGAGGTAGGTGGAAGGTAGGAACTGTTAGAAATCATCACTCTAAGGCAATCACAATGATAAAATTTTGCCGAGCTAACAAAAATATATGGGATTTTGTGTTTTGTTGATATGGCTGTATTGGAAGACGTGTTTTGTTGATGTAGTTATATTGAGATTTTGTGTTTTGGTATAGTTTTGTTGTGGACAACATGGAGGCATGGAATATTGTTGGCCTTCATGTTGGGTGTAAGTGAGTGGATAATTCATATGAATTTGTGTGTTGCTGATGTGACTGTATTGTGAGAAGTGTTTTGTTGATTTGGCTGTATTGGGAGACATGTTTGGATTGACTTTTTGTATAATAGAGGTAGGACCCAATATTGATTTTTGTTGGGCCATTAAACATAACCCATTGCATTTGCTCTAAACAACCAACTATATTATTGTCCGTTTTGACATTTCGATTTTCGTAGATACATAATAAGAGAAGAAGAAAGATACCATATATATGTCTAATGAATAAATCAAAATAAACAATTTTCGGATAATGAAATTTTATTAAGATTAATTAATTGAGAATATTTGAAAATGTCTTTCTCGCCTTACATCTAAATTTAATTAACTAGGTTGTTATTGGGGGCTTAAGTTTGAAATTAGGTACCCCAGGATTGGGGTATTATGCAGCTCCTTCTTTCCTTTATTTTCTTATATCAACATCATCAAAAAATTGTCAAAAAAATAATAAATGAGAAGTATCAATAATTTTATTTTATGTTGAATAAAAAAAAATCAAATTCATTAAATAAAATACATGAAAAACATGAATGGTTGAAAACCGTTGGATGCACAATGTGTAACATATTTTTTTTTAAGATTTCATAGTTGAATACATGATCCAAAGGTGAGACAAAACTAACATTTCATATATGTATCTATATATATGCATGTTTATAGTTGACCTAGAGCTTCAGCTACAAAACATGCCATAATTAGTCGTCTTCTTCTTCTTCTTTTCCAACTTTTCAATATGACTATGTATGCCACATCTCTCTTCCATACATGCATTAGCTAGCTAAGTATGTGTCAAATTAAGAGGATAAAAGAATAGGCAACCACGTATATATGTGTAGACTTTGGCGAATTTTTATACGTATACTAATGTATTTATAATATCCATTCAGTACGACTTTGGAAAAAAAATATTCAACCACGTATATATGTGTAGACTTTGGCGAATTTTTATACGTATACTAATGTATTTATAATATCCATTTAGTACGACTTTGGAAAAAAAAATATTCACTAATGAACAACCAATTATAATGTTGGGTATATTCCAGGTTGACAACTATATATATACTATCGAAAATAACATGTAGTCCATCAGTTTGGTAGTCCATGGGAGCAAAACAGGTTTATCACATTGATTTGATCAATGAAATAGCTTTATTTCACTCTTTGATCCCAAAATTCATTGTCCAAAATTCATTATTTTAATATAGATTTCATTATTTTTTAAAGCACAGTCTAGAATTCATTGTTTTAGTTCTGAATCCATTGTTTTTGAAATTTCATTATTTTTGATATGTTTGACCCAATATATGCAGCAATTGCAAGTTATCAGTAGTGCTAGGTAGCCCATATAGTGGTAGCCCATGGGAGTCCAAGTCTCTTAAATGAAATTTTGAAACGTCTTAACTCTCAAAATACATGTTAGATTTAAAAAAAGAATTACCTATTCGGAATCAGTGCATAAAATTTTTTCTAACAAGATCCATTGTTGATGAGTTTTATCAAGTAAATCTTAATTCCATTATTTTTTTTAATGGAATATCGGATAAATCTTAATTCCATTATTTTTTTCAATGGAATTTCAAAACACGACGAATTCAGAACTAAAACAATGAATTATAGGTTGTGCTTTAAAAAACAATGAAATATATATTAAAACAATAAATTTTGGAAAATGAATTATGGGATAAAAGAGTAGAATAAACCTGTTGGGTTCTCATGGGTTATATGTCATTTTCCCTACAAATATACTATATCACAGAAATTAAAATAAAATTATTTTAAGTTAATCCACTTGACCACTTGTAAGCGCAAGACTCGGCTTCTTCTGCAGCCCACGATGGGTTAATTAACCTCGATCGGAGGTCAAATTCATTCCAATCATGTTTTTATTTATAAATCATTCTTGTCTGTAATCTGTAGGAAGTGATGAACCATAACTTGCATCATTATATATCTCTAAGACAGTATTATAAATACGCCTTGCCCTTAATCAATTTTTCAATTTCTTTATTTAACGTAATCCCCACAATAATAGTATAATATATTTTCATATATTGCTAATGAAGATTAATTAAACCAAAACAAAAACCCTAAACCTTGGACAAGATATCTCTAATATTTACCCAATATCTCTCTAATGTATGTAAGTATATACTTGCACTCCAATAGATTTCAAGATCTATAAATGAGCATGCAATGGGAGGATATCCTCTCTCTTTTTTAGTATTCATGTATATATGGTGTAGATATGGATGACTTCCGTGGTGTTTAGAAATCAATGTTAGATATATCCCACATCGGTTGGTTATGTGAAACATATGGTGAATATCAGGGCAAACCTCCTCTCACTTTGATAAGGCCTTTTGGGGTGAGTTGGGTAAGGGCCCAACTTTATAGGATGGTATCGGAGCAGGCCGCCGGGATTGAAAACTCCACGTATGTGTGGCGCAAGGTGCCCAAGTCTAGCTCGCAACCCACACACGTGCGGGGGATGTTAGATATATCTTATATCGGTTGGTTATGTGAAACATACGTAAAATATAAGGACAAGCCTGCTCTCACTTTAATAAGACCTTTTGTGGTAAGTTGGGGCCCTACTTTATAGGAATCAAGACCTTTCATTGGAAAATTTAGGATGAAGAAGAAACAAAATGCATGGGTGAGAGAGTCAAACGACATATATATATATATATATATATATATATAATTGCACCATTTGCATGGTTAAGTCAGCTTTCAAGTTCGACATTTTGGTCGAATTCAAAGGTTGGGAGCCAGCCCGGGCTACAGAGGAGAAAAAGTCTTTGACCTTGTTGGTCGTTATTTTGTTTGTCAATTTCTTTACAGAAGACTTTTCGTGTGTCTAAAGGGTTTCTCACAAATGCTCATGCATAAAGATAATATTGACCTTCCACTAAAACGCGTATGTAGCTAGCTAACCCATGCATGCATTTACTTTCTGTCATGCATATATATATATATACACACACATATGCGGCGTGTATATACATCAAACACCCTAAGTCCGCCAGTGGGCCAAGTCACATACAAAAGATACACGGATTCATTTCATATATGCAATCAAAATATCTATAATCGACATATACATATGAGGCGTGTATATGTTGCTCATTTTAGCTTTTTCTTTGCCAAAAAATGTTAGGAATTCCAGTAAATGGGATCTCAGTCATCTCTCAATAATTCATCTTGTCTCTTGATTGATGTAACTGTAGGGGTCCATAAAACCTGGTGATTGAACCAGTATATGACATGTTATAAGTCATTAGGATAACTGGAATCTCATTTACTAGGATCCCTATCACTTCTATTTCTTGGGGTATGTCTCTCGTATTTTGTACTGCAGCTTTTAATTAATTAAACTAATCTCAATTTATATTTTAAAAAAAAAATTGCCTACAGAGACGCAAGTAAGTAAGTAACGTCTTGAATAGGTCAATGAATTCAATAACTATAGTTTAGTATTCTAACTTGGGATAGTTTACAATGGAAATAATTAATTAATAATTATTATTAAATCAAAGTCTCAGCATGGTGGTATATATTTTTAATTTAAAGAAAGTAGTTATAAGTTCGTGATCTAATGTAAAACACTCTTTAAAGTTGATTGTTGACTTCCTTTCAGCAGTAACAGTAACAGAGACTCCTTAACCATATGAAAATAAATAAAGTAAGTACTAGGTAGTAGTCCAAAATAAAGTAATATGGTATCATTCAAGAGTGTCCGATAAGTGTCTTTATATTTTTTGATTTTTCCTTTTTTTTTAGTGTTCTTACTCCATTTTTATGGTGACACAAGTGTTTACGAGTCTCAAGAACCTAATTTATTGAGTAACTTAATACCATCTGTTCTATGACATTTAAAAAAAATAGTAGTCCAAGATTTTATCCAAAAACAAAAAGTAGTTGTCCAAAAGCAATGAATTAGGCACAAATTGACAATAATATATAAATTTTCTCACAAATCAAAACACTTCAACTAGATTCTTAGTTTATTTTATAATATTAACTTCTAGTTATAAACTATTGCTTGAACTATAATAAAGTCATCGGTTCTTAAAAGACATCGTATTAAACATTTATATAACCTGGATTTTTTAATTCATAAGAAAACTTATCAATATTGTAGGATTTTTGAATCCTAAAAAGCCATGTTTAAATGACAAATGTGTGGTCTCTCTTCTATACTATGTCATTTTCTATTTGCAACAAAGTAACCTTGAAGTAGGTTACACCATAGTAAAATTTTGTGCAGTTTGCAGCGAGGTATCCTTGATATAGTGACATAAAACGGTCCACGGAAGAGTTCCTTGAGAAGTTGGAATGTGTTCGGAGGAAGCCAAATCGAAATCGGAATTGAAGTTGTTGTTTTTGGGAATTAAAGTTTCAGTTTCCAACTTTGATCGTTCATCATTTTTGATTCCCTAATGTGTTTCTTTATTATAATATGTTTCCGAGTACTGATTTTGAAGACCTAAAAGTCAACAAGGGCTTCCCCCAGTTGACATTCGGAAAGAGATCAAAAAGGCGTCGTTTTGAAGTCCAACGGAGTTAATTAATTTCCTGCACGTTTTATGTTTCCAATTTTTCAATTCTAGTTTAATTGGGAGTCATATTAGGGTTTGATCATTTTTTCAGTCTATAAATAGTCTCATAAACTTGTGTAATTCATTCATTCAAATTATTAATAAAATTCCTTGAGATTTTCTCAATTTTTCTTGGAGAATTCCAAGATCTTGATTTCGTCGTGAACAAATTCAAGCTTCCGCACTGCGTCATATAGGTTACTCTGAGAATGTCTTATCAACGTGAGATCTCAACCACTTTTCTCCATCGTGTTTTTTGTTTTTGTGTAAACATATGTGTTGAGTTATTTTATCTGTTAAATCCCAACATAAATATCCAGTGGATAAAAATGAGATAAGAATTAAGTTAGGTCAAATAGATGTGAGTCTTTAATCTCGATTAAACATCTCATAACAAACTCCATTTTATCTCATATAAACCTTCTATCTCATGATAAGTTACTGCTTGATAAACTGACTAGATAGAATGTTTATCTTTGTTTTTAATCCTATTAACAGATTGGTTTTTAGACTCATATCTCCTCAGACAAATCAAGTTAAAACATGGAAAGGACTTTGGAACATGCATCGTAACAAAAGAGAATCTGAGTTGAGACTTTACTGTTCTAAGTTTCGTGTGTCTATATTACTCTTTCTTGAGATTGAGCGATGAGTGATTTGTACTAAACAAGAGAGAGAGGGGGTAGATCTAATGACTACTGCTCAAGTGAAGTTCTAGTGAAGGCCGTAGTAGTGAAGAGTTCGAGGTACTGAGCTGGTTCATGTTGGTAGATGTCTTTGGTGGATTCCTGCTGAACTGTGGCATACACTGAGTTTAGATGTACTAAATATTTTAATTGAGATTAAGTAAATTCTTTGTAATCTCAATTCATTAGAGTGGATTGCTTCAAGGTTGGTCGCTTGATAGACTCGAGATTTTTCCTATTTGGGTTTTCCTCGTAAAAATTGTGGTACTTAATTCATTTTATTATTCCGCATTTGTTTCCATAAAATGTTGATGATCTGAATGTGTGAGCACACATATTTTCAAATATATATATATATTGATTTGTAAATTGAGATGATGTAAATTCAACATGAACAGTAATTCCAATCTAGGTTTATATTATAACAAGCATTGCATCATTAGCTGCTTAGTTTTTTTTAATGCAAATTAATGTAGTTTGAAAACACAAATGGATAGATACATGATTTCGTTGAATAAAAAGCTCATAAGCATGAATTGTGTGCACTGGCCATTCCTCTCTTGTCAATTAGCTTGGCTGACTTGCCCACTTAAAAGTCCACTAATATTAAGCTAACAAAATTATTGTACATGTATGTTCAAGAACTAATCAACTCCTAATTTGAGTTGGTAAATGAAGCCTATGTGTTGACCTAGTATATATGTGGTTGGTCCGTGGTTGCTTGGGCTCATGAATTTACCTAGTACACATTCAAAGGGTAATAACTACCGCAAAGTTATCATGTTATATAAAAATGTGTAGTCATGTACAATAATATTATAATCTAAATCTCTAGTGCGCCTTTTACTTCTTTTTTTAACTAAGAACGATAACATACAAGTTTATTTTTTGAACATCTGATATGCGCCTAAACTCAAGCCAAGCGGTCAAGCCCGTACGAACAGAAATTTCTCATTTGATGGCAAGATAAGTTTGGACAAAACTCAATGCATGGCCACAAAGATGGTGCGACAAACCTAAACCTTTACCTCGAAACGACATCGTGCAAATTTTATGGTAAATATTTTGACCAAGAATTGATAGTGAATAATCTCCTTTTAGTCATGCAAATGAAGGAGTTAGATATGAGTTAATATAGAATGATTAGATACATCAATGACAATGATATATGGATGATGCAAATTGATCTAAATGTCAACGGGTGTCTACATTTTTTATTTATAAAAGATATATATAATTTGTGTACGTAGTCAATAATATATGTTTTAATCAGCCAACTATTTATTTAAAATAAGAAAATCCAAATGGTTGTTTACTACGTACGTTGCTACTCTTTATTTATTTTTAACTTGCTCATATTTATTCTTTTTAAACTAATTATGGTCAATCTTGGTGACTCATTTTTAAAAAGGTCAAATATCCTCATCATAAATTAACACATTTGGGCAAGATGTTATAATACAATGGATCAGTGAAAAGTATTACTAATGAGGCCGCGTATGGTGGGTTATTAAGTCTCCCTTCAATTTTTTTTAATCCAAGCACGACACCATATAAATTTATTTGTTGGACATCTGATATAAATCTAAACTCGGCTTGTCAGTAATGCCACTGAAAATTTTTTTTTGGGTTCTCTCATTCGATTTTGCTATCACTGCTTCACAATTTTCATAGATGAATACACTTTCTATGGTTGCAGTTCCCACAAATAAAATTGATGCTAGTATACATCAAATTATATCTTGTCACAACTATTTTCTCTGAAGACTAGCACTTTCATGAACCCGTATAAATACATCGTTATTTTTAAAAAAAATTTATACCTTATCAAATGACTACCTATTTGTGAGTTTATTCGGTTAAGGGGAACATGTACTTTTGAACTTACTTATTCAGTAGGGCCAGTAGTATTAGCGTATTACCCTAGACCCAAATTATGTGACTAATCTCTTATTGCATTAAGGGTGGACATTTATTGAGTTAATCTAATTTATGTATATATAATTTATTATTTTAAAGACATTACTATCAAAATTTTATTTAAGATATTGCTGTAAAGAGTGCAAAATCTCAAGTATGCTCAAAGTAAGTGACATCAAAACAAAAACACAAAAGAAAAAAAAAGAGAGTCACCTCGGTAGAATCAAAAAGTAATTAGAATTTTGTATATTGGTATTGGGCCGAGTTATTTTGGGCCTTTCATTAGCTGACTTTATTGGACCATACGATTGGTCTTTCTAATCAGAAGGTTTTTGTCTTTTTGAATGGGCTGAATTGTTTCTACAATTCGTTTGTAAGGCCAACATGGGCTCAGCATCCCACAAGACCCACAACCTTGTTAATCATTTGTTGTAATTTAATATTATATCGTTTTTATTTTTCAATTTCAGCTTTGTGTTCAATAATTATTGCAATACCTATACAAGGAACATAAATGTAATTAAAATAAAGAATATTAATAATCCATCAATTATGAGAGGATCCTCATTAACATTACAATCTCTACCAACCAAAAATAGCCAAAATTTTGAATGGAAACACATATACATGGCCACACATTTTGAGCAATATCTATTTGTGTTGAAGTACCACATCGGTGGATGTTGAGAATCTTTTCCATTTCATAAGGACAAGCTCATTTTTTTATATACCCACAAAGCTTTTTCTCATTCCAAGTGAGTTAGGTTTTGACCCATGAGTTTTGGTTCTTAGTAACTGTGTTAAGCTGTGCGAATATGATGTGACAATCCACGGAAAATATTATATTGTTGGTTGCATTATGAGATATTCAAAAGGACAAAGTCGTTCAAAAGGACAAAATCGTGCGGATACGATGTGACAACCCAAGAAAAATATTGTATTATTGATGTACATGAGAGTGTAAATTTATAATATTGTGTTCAAATCCCGAATTTAAACTAATATAAGATATTCAAAAGTACAAGCCTATGGTGTGTTCTCCATTAAAAAACACATAGATATATGTGTTGCAATCTCAGACGCCACAGCAGACGTGACGATTACCTACCTGCACATTATCCCTAATTGCACACTTAGATAGTGCAATGAAATAAACGCACTTTACCATTTTTAGAATCTCAAAAAATCAATCTGTCACGATAACACAGTCCATTGAATCAAGGACAAAAGTGCGCTAACGTGTACGGTACAGGTAGGTCAGTACTCAGTAGTGAGTCACTGACAGCACAGTCTCGGTTCAAAACTGCAAAACCCAAAAGAGGAACTTGGTTTTTTTCCCTCTATATAACAATCAGACTACCAGAGTATTTTGTTCTTGTGAGTGAGATTGCTTCATTGCAAAGCAATCAATCATGTTTAGGTTTCTCGTTTGCAGAGGAATTAAGGGTGGAGCTCCCCAGAAGGCATTGAGTTCGCTCGGTTCAATTAATCCCGCCAGGTATTTCATTTTCAACCCAGAATCCTTTTGATGGGTTTCTCAGTTCAAATATTTTCTTTTTATATTTATGATTTTGAAGTATTTGACTTTAACTTGAAATTTCTATTCAAAATAGTCTTTGGTGGAATACTATATTATTCGGTGATAAACCCTAATGGGGTATTTGATATCTTGGTGACATGCTCATGCTTTGCTTAATAAACACCGTTTCTGATCGGAAAGTATGGATTTTGAACAAACAACCATATAATTTCTTGCTTTTCTCTGTGGCAGATCGGTTAGTTCGTTACCTTTTGCAACTGTTGATGCTGAAGAGATTTCAGGTTCTCAGCCTGCTGAAGTGCAGAACTTGGGTAGGGACTGTTATTCTGACAACACATTTTTTTGATTAGCAGGTCCAATTCCTGTCCATGGTGTTCTGCGCTTAACGACTTTGTTTTCATGCAATGTGAAAAAATGAATGTTTCAAGCTTCCTGGGAGTTTTCTTATGTAGCTTTTAAGGTGCTTATATCCTTTGAAAAGAATCCATAGGAATTTATGGTAGGATTAGGATCCATCTTGAGTAAAGAAATTCTACGAAAACTTCATTCTGCAATTACTCAAGTTCAGTATTCTACTACAACTTCATTCTGCGATTACTCAAGTTCAGTATTCTACTACATCTGATTACTAAAGACATCAAATTTTATGCAGCGTGCTAAATTGTATGTGTTTAAAGCTTTCTTTTTCATGAGATCCCACAATCATATTTGAGCATGGAATGTCTTTCACTTTCAGTGCAGGGAAAATGGACCACATCTTCAACATGGAATACACTTCTCGACCCTCTAAATGGAGAATCATTTATTAAAGTTGCCGAAGTAGATGAAGCAGGGATTCAGGTGGTATTTTGGATATGTACTTAGCTTTAGCCTCATTGCTTTTTCCCAAATCATTTGTCCTCTTCTTTTATGTTTCGGGCCTTTCGGCACACTACCATAGACTCTATGAAATTACGTCGATGCTTACACATATTAAAGGTAACTTAGGAGACATCTCTATTTTTAAAGAATTACCGCTGCTTAGCTTTCAATTCGCCTCTGACCATCAAATGAAATGTGACTAACCCGTTGGTGATATATCTTTGTTCTTTACCTTTATATATGCGCCATTTTCCCTGACCTGCTTGTACCGAGACAATAAATTTAAACTTTTTACTTCAGTGTGTTCGTCTACATGCATCTAAACTAAATTTCACCTACTGTTTAATTGTTCTTTGTGCAGCCATATGTGGAGAGCTTGTCCAACTGCCCTAAACATGGTTTACATAATCCCTTTAAAGCACCAGAGAGGTTTGTATGGCTTAAAATTACCTTCTCTCTCTCACACACACTCACACATGCGCCTCCAAAGAGAGCTCTTTCCTGGTAAAAAAAGGGAAAGCGAAAAGGGCACCTGACAGTCTTTATTTTGTAGGTATCTTCATTTAGGAGATGTATCTGCAAAGGCAGCACACCTGCTTTCCCTGCCAAAGGTAACAATTTTTGAAGCAGTAGAGCATTGATCCTTCACTCTGTCATGATTTTTAAACAAACACTTGTGTAGTTGCATTTGTTTGTTATCTATATTATAAGCATATCTCATTTTGCATCTTCTCAGGTTTCCAATTACTTTGCAAGATTGATACAAAGAGTTTCTCCAAAGAGTTACCAACAGGCTCATGGTGAAGTTCAAGTTACACAGAAGTTTCTGGAGAATTTTTCTGGCGACCAGGTTCACTAGATCGGCCCAAATCTCTCTTTCCTGTCTTTTCCTTGATATCAATGTTCTTGGTTCACAACACACGCATGTGCATGCACATATACACATATACAAAGGAAGAAAGTGAAACAGAATTTCCTGCAGTAAACAAGGGCCTCAAGATGGTATCTATCATGTTATACACCTACATATAAGCATATAACATTCGTTTTATATGTTTATCTCTTCCTTATGAGAATATGGTACAATTCCTTTGGAGTCAACTATGGTGCAAGGATTTCCCTAGTTCTGAAAAAACTCAAATAGTTTCAAAAAATGGGCATTTATCCACATTGAGCTCTCTTACACTAGTGACAGAGTTCATTTGCAATATTCATTTATGTTACAGGTTCGTTTCCTAGCAAGGTCTTTTGCAGTACCTGGAAATCATCTTGGACAGCAAAGTCATGGTTTCCGTTGGCCGTACGGTCCAGTAAGGCGCTTTCTTTCCTTTACTTGAGCGCTGAAAATTTTGACATGTATTAATATTACATCATAATTTTTATATTTTTCCTTCGTGACATTGATTCATCCACAAGATTCTTTAACATGACATTTGGAAATGAGAACATATATATGCACCTATGCAGTCTACTCTCATGAATATTTATTGGTCAATCGTATGGACTTCATAGTTCTCATTATTGGATGTCTAGCATTTTTTCAGCCGTTTATGTTTTAGACATTTTTTTCATGGTAAATATGCACAAACACCTGAGTAGCAAATCTAAAATAAAATGAATGCAGGTTGCTATTGTTACTCCCTTCAATTTTCCACTAGAGATCCCTGTACTGCAGTTGATGGGTGCACTCTATATGGGCAACAAACCCCTTCTTAAAGTTGATAGCAAGGTATGTAAGTGGAACTTTTCCTCTTGAACAATGTATTATTTAGTCAAAAGAACAATTGTTCTTTCATCTACTGATACATTAAAAAAAATAATTTAGGAGAACATGCAATGTTGTAAAGCAAAGATTCATGAATTTTTTGATGAATTATAGATGGATGAATTAACTTAATCTGAAAGGAAGCTACAGTTATAGTTAATTATTTTTTTCTCTTAGAGATGTATCGAGTTGTACAACTGTTGTACAGATTTTCAGTTTTCTCAGTTGAAGTAACATATGTTTTGTTGTATTTGTTCATTCTGCCCCATGCATTTTGACTATCCTAGTGTATCTTAGGTTAGCATTGTTATGGAGCAAGCGCTGCGAATGCTGCATTTCTGTGGCTTACCTGTGGAAGATGTTGACTTTATAAATTCTGATGGGAAGATAATGAACAAGATACTGTTGGAGGTTTGTTCTTTAGGAATGATATTCCGTTGCCTTTGGTTAATGAGTGCTCATTCTGGCACCAGGAAAATTGACAAATGCTTGCTTTATTGTGTGTCATTTGTTTAACTTCTGTCACTTGTTTTATTGTTATTAGTTATCCTTTCTGCACTAGTGTAGAACGGTTTGAAACCAGTGACTACCCTGATTGTTTTTCTGCCCTGAAGCTTTCACTCCCTTTTTTTTTCAATATACTTCTATATTCCTATCTAGAACATTTTATTTATTTTTGTAGTTTTTTTTGCTTAATAAAACTCCAAGATACTTGTTGAAGTTTCATCTGTATTTAAAACCCCAGTTTTTAAGTTAGCTCTGAGATTTTCTTTATCCTTTCGCATTAAACTTGTGCTTTGCTGGTCAAGGTAGTCTAGGTTAGCACTTTGTAGTTTTGTTCTGCTTTGCAAGTTTCTCTCTCACACTGTCGTATATTATAGAGAAAATCTAATAATCGTCCCACTAGTCCTTCACTCTGGTGAAAGTTGACATGATAATACTCCTTAGGTGGTAAGAAACCAAAGAAGAAGGCGAAGTCACTTATATTGACCTTTTATTTCAGACTTTTGGCCTAATATATTCTAACAAAAATACAATGAATTTGAAATCCGTTCGTCCTCCCCTCATAGGCAAAGCCACGTATGCTCCTGTTTACTGGAAGCTCAAGAGTTGCAGAAAAGTTGGCTGTCGACCTGAAGGGCCGGATTAAATTGGAAGATGCGGGATTTGACTGGAAAATCTTAGGGCCTGATGTTCAGGAGGTTTTTGGCTTTCATTAATATATTTGAGGTACTCCATTGTTGTAGTTGTGCCGGCATGATAAATATTGTAATCCCGCCACCTAAAATTTTGCAGGTTGATTATGTTGCATGGGTATGCGATCAGGATGCTTATGCATGCAGCGGCCAAAAGTGTTCTGGACAGTCAATATTATTTATGCATGAGGTAAGCTGCTTGTAACCGAGGCATGCTACATCTTGTTATTGTGTTTTTGAATTGTTTTCTTCTTCTCCTTTTAAATGTGCGAGTATTATACTATGCAGAATTGGTCAGCAACGGACCTCATATCTAAATTGAAAGATCTTGCTCAGAGGAGAAAATTAGAAGATTTAACTATTGGCCCTGTTCTCACTGTAAGTATGATAATTACATTGATTTATTATGTTAGATTTATATGTTAAAAAATGCGCTGCTGGAAATGATGTTAATATGGCAGTGGCACCAGAACCTGAGTTACAAGTTGTTTCACCAATTGTAGAAGTTGATGACCTTGAAAGGTTAAAATCTATTGTTTGGAATGACATCATTCGAGTGATAGAGATGCTTTAGATCTTGGAAACATCTTTGAGATATCTTTTGAATGACTTCCGTTACAACTTACATCATATATATCATTGTGCCTTTGGGTTAATTGGTAAATGGTAATGTTTTTGAAGTGGCTAACTAGCCGAATAAATTAAGTCAGCACTAAGCTGTTATGCTAAATCAAACTAGCCTGACTATATTTGATCCAAACTCCTGAAATTAGATTTCATATTTTCTAGCCATAATAAGTGATTGGACTCGAACATAGGTTTAAGTGGGCTGTTATCGATTGAAAGTCATTTGACTTCCCTAGCTGTATCTTTTTTATTTTAGTGAAATATTTGCTTCTACATCAATGTTTTTTGCACCGAAGCTACCCTTTTTCCTTGATGACCATGATTACATTAATTACAGATATTGTGTATTTTTTTCATAAACTTGATAATGTTTGAGTGTATTAAGTTTGACTCTTTTTATTATTGTTGCAGTTTACCACTGAAGCGATGCTAGAACACATGAATAAATTGCTTGAGATACCAGGTTCAAAGTTACTCTTTGGGGGTAAAGAACTAGAGAATCATTCCATCCCGTCCATATATGGGGCTTTAAAACCGACCGCTGTTTATGTGCCACTGGAAGAAATTCTTAAGGACAAGAACTTTGAGCTTGTAACAAAGGAAATCTTTGGACCATTCCAGGTAAATCTTGAAACCAGGGTAACTAGATCTCAGATTTCCCCGTGATGATAACGAGATTTCTATATTTTCCAATCTCTTGTTTATGTATGAGGAGATATGTTAGTGTGCCAGTCGCACGTAGCTACACAAGATTGAATTGTGAAACTTTCATCTCTTTGTAAAATTTAGAAGACCCTAGAGCTAAAGTTCTTAGGTTGATATTGCGGAGGAGTATGGGTGTGTGAGAGAGTTGTTCTCATCTATCTCATGACCATGTATAAATCTCTTGTTTGGATGTGTAAAGACTCGTTACTTGTTTGCTCTGTACATGTACGTTAGACGATGTATTCTATTGAAGGCTGAAGCTCTCTTTTTTTAAATAGATTATTACCGACTACAAAAATGATCAACTCCCAATTGTGTTGGAAGCTCTGGAGAGGATGCATGCCCATTTAACAGCTGCCGTGGTTTCAAATGATCCGCTCTTTCTTCAGGTAAGATTCAATTGCTCATGTTTAATATAAATTCAACGTCAGTTGTTACATTATCTTGAATGAAAATCTCGACTACATGTTTAGATCAAAGAGTTTAATGTTGTATATTTGATATTAGCCAGCATTTTCAAAAAGTCCTAGTATTCGGTTAAAATAGTAAAACCCTTGGTGAATTGGAAATCCCAGACATTTGGCAACAGCAACCTTTTTAACCATATATTTTGGGTATTTTTTCTGTTTCCTATGCTTGGTTTAGTTACAATCAAGAGTTAATTCGCAGGAAGTTATCGGGCATTCGGTGAATGGAACTACATATGCAGGACTGAGGGCAAGAACAACAGGAGCTCCACAGAATCATTGGTAGGTTAAAACAAGATAACTTCCTTCTTGATTAAGAAGAGGTGATTGCTTATGTGAATATGTTGCGCGGCAGGTTTGGACCGGCTGGAGACCCAAGGGGTGCAGGAATTGGGACCCCAGAGGCAATAAAGTTGGTTTGGTCTTGTCATAGAGAAATCATTTATGACTATGGTCCGATCCCTAAACACTGGGAAATACCGCCATCTACTTGAGGCGTCGAGCGATTAGAGAAAGCGGCTTGTCTGTAGTAACTTGTGAGAAATTTTACACTACCAATATCTTTTTTCTGGAATAAATGAGGCAAGTATCCATGCTTATAGTTGTTCTCTTAATGCTAATAGTCTCTTTTCCCCCCAGTTACTTAGCATCATTGCTATCTTTCAGTGAAGAAATGGTCTCATTAGGGAGCTTGAATTCAAGTCATCACTGCATTATTCTGATCTTTATATGCAATATCATTATCTTTTTTCACCTAATTGAATGATCAAGCAATAATGCATTTGATTATATGGTTGATATACGGTACAAATATGTACATGTTCAAAGTTTATTTATAGTACAATGGTCTTTGTTCCTATGTCCATGGTTGCAGCCATGGAGGAAAACTTGGAATAAGAGAAAGGAGGGGTGTGGAAAGCCCAAGAGAATTGGTTGAGGAAGAAAATTGAGTGAGTATTGAGATTGCTCTGTTATTGTCGAGGAAAGTATGGTCCAAACCAACCTTGCATGTCCTTGTGCAAGTCGGCCTTAGCAATTTTGGTGCCTAAAGCGGCACGGTATAGTGGTGCCCTATTGAAAAAAAAAAATCACAAAGTAAGACGATAATCATATAATTTTTATATCAAAAGTGAGATGGTATTCACACAATTTTTAAAGATAATTATTGTATTTGTTAATAAAAAACAAAAAATATTAAACATCTCCACTAAATTGAGCTTTTAAAGATAATCTTGTATTTTTGCTAATAAAAAACACAAAAATACAAAACATTAAACAAGAGATGGAGAGATAAAGTTTTGGAAATATAGAGTCAATAGAGAGGAAAGGGTATTGGTATTTGATGATTATATGAAGATCTCAATTGAATGAGTAATAAGATCAGAGAGATAGAAGAGGAAGAAGAGAGGTGGAAGGAGCGAGAAAAATATGTTATTCAATGCTTAGAAGATATTACAACGGCTAGAAATCATTTAAACATGTAAGAGTAATGTTGAATTAATGGTACAATGATTTGACAAAAAAAAAAGAAAAAACTATTTCATTTAAGATAAGAGTTAATTACTTATGTGGGCTTGTAAGAGTAGCCCACAACAAAGTTATGCTAAAAAAAAATGTAAGCACAATGCTGCCTCGAGTGAAAAGGAAACAATCATGTAACCGTCAGACCAGCTACATCTTTTTGTCATTTATGTAAACTAAAATATATATATAATTTTTCAAAAAATAATATGATGTCCTTTGGGTCCTGGGCCGGCTTGGTGCCCAAAGCCTTAACTTTGGCTGCTTTGGGCTTGGGCCAGCCCTGTCCTTGTGAGGTAATGGCTGGTCAAAATCCCCGTAAAACAAGTGAAGTCATGTCCATTAAAGCATGGCTGCTGATTTAGTATGTAAGTCCTTGAAGAAAGGGTTGCCTACAAAATTTCAGTTTGGGATTGGTGGTGGTTTGTGAGTTGGTTACTTCCATATAAAGGGAAGGTGAGAGTTGTATTGTGTGGTGAGGTTAAAACAAGATGGGAGAGACGGCAGATTCAGAGAAGAAAGAAAGCATCAAAGTTGATGAAGATGAGCACAAAAAGGAAGAGAAAGTTAAAGACAAGAAGAAGGAGAAGAAGGACAAGGACAAGGAAGGTAAGGGTAGTGAAGAGAAGGAGAAGGATAATAAGGAGAAGAAGACAAAGAATCCTGAAGACAAGAATGACCCTGCAAAACTCAGGTCTAAGCTTGAAAAGCTTGAGACCAAAATGCAAGCTCTGGCTCAGAAGAAACAGGAGATTTTGAATCTGCTCAAGCAAGTTGAAAACAACAATACTCCAACTGATTCTGCCTCTGCCTCTTGAGTGGAATTAATTTGTCACTCCTATATATATATATATGATTATTTGGATGTGATATGTATAGTTTTAGGTGCTGCAGAACCTGAGTTTCTCAGGTTAATAATTGCATGTGATTGAAGAATGATTTTTGTAAGTAAGAATAAATGAAATTAATCAGTTGTTGAAAACTAATTTATGTGTGTTTGATTAAATTAGGCGGAGAGGAAGTGAATTGTATTCAAATTTGACTATAAATGCAATTGGTGAACTATTATTTTATTTGGTCTATTTATTTTTCACAAATTGACAGACTTTAATGAAGAAATTGTGCACATTGAATTAAAGAAGTGACATCTGCAAAGTTACTCAAGATGCCATATCGACTTGGGAACATGAATACTAGGGATCTGTTTCGTGGAATTTATTTTTACAATTTTAACTCTCATTTATAAACGGTGAAAAATAAGTTAGTTTATAGTTTTAACCCTCATATATATGTGTGTATATGTGTATATGTATATGTGTATATATATATATATATAATTATATATATGTAGAGAGAGGTCATTTTTTGTAGTAAGTTAAGTGACCACTATGAATATAATGATGTTTGATGACAGGATTGCAAGAGAAGAATGTGCTAAAAGCATAAGGACATCTTTTGCAGCCACATAATTTTATTTACAAAAATATACTTTTCGTTTCAAAGGTTGAGCACTCTGGTAGCTGTAGATATAAGAGGAGTTGTGTTTGAACTTTGATGATCAAACTAGTATAAAATGTACAAAGAAGATCGGAATGAAACGGGCCGGCTCTTTGATGTTGACAGGATTAAAACAAAAAAAAAAAACAACTTTGTTTTGAACACAACCAATTATTGGGCTCGTATAATAAAGCTGGATTGAAATAAAATGGGGTCTAAGAGCATCTGATTTTCCATAACAGATTCCCTAAAATACAGAGAAAATGTCACTTTCCCCTATTTTACAGATTCTCTATTCAACCAACACTGCATCAGATTACCTATCATATTCTCTAATGTATTAAAATAATATTTCTTTCTCTTTCTTTTATTTATTCTATTCATATAAATTACTTCTATTTAAAATAATAAATTAATTACATTTAAAACAATAGATTAAGTATATTTAAAACAATAGATTAATTAAAATAATAAATTAATGTTATTAAAAATTGGAGAAATTTAACTATTTTTTTTTTGCTTGATTTCATAATCTGGGAAGAATAGATGTTGCCAGAGAGAGATGATGAGAGAAAAAAAAAATTGAGGAGAGAGAAAGAGGGGAGAGAGAGAGATGAGAGTGAGGAGAGAGAAAGAAATGAGTGAGGAGAGAGGAAGTGATTGAGGGGAGAGAGAGGAAAGAGAAAGAGAGGAGTGAGGAGAGAGAAAAAATGAGTGAGGAGAGAGAAAGAGATGAAAGAGGAGAGAGAAAGAGGAGAGAGAGAGAGAGAGAGAAAAAGTGAGGAGAGAGAGAGGGATTGAGGGAAGAGTGAGGAGTGAGGAGAGAGGAGAGGGAAAAAATGAGGACAGAGGAGAGAGTAAAGTAGTAAAAAATATTATTTTATGTTTAGGGAAGTGAATAGTGATTCTCTAGATGTAAGGAATCATTGTTCATGTTCTGCAAAATAGGGAATCTTTAGGTAATCTGATGCAGAGCTCTATTTTGATAAATTCTCTATAATTTTTCCCTATTTTATAGACAAATCCATATTTAAGTAATCTGATGTGAATGCTCTAAGTAATTAAAATAATAAACCCAACAAACAAGGCAATGACCACTTGACTATTATTCGTGGACAAGCCATTGACGTCGGTATAGAGCGAGTATAATAATATAGAGCGGGTAACGATATTGTTAGCTTGGAAGTGTTGGAAAATGGTGATCAACCATAGTTTGACTTAAATTTAATGACTAATTAATGAGAGGCATTGAATAATAATTAATGGGTTTTAATCTTCAATATGAAGAGAAGAGGTTGAAGTTTAATTTGGTCCAAAACCACTTTTCAGTTGAATGGAAAATGACTCCAAAATAGTCATGTTAATCATGAAGAACAAAAGATAATAAGTGTGTGTATGAGAATCCCACATAGGAGAAATATAATGTGGTTGTTGTGTTTATAAGCCTAATGTTTGTATGAAGGCATTGGGCCCAAGAACACCCAAGCTTTTGTAGGAGGGAGAGTCCCTTCACTATGGGTTTGGATTGAAAACACACGCGCGCACTCTAGGTGAGGCAAGTGGGTGGACCGGGCCAGTGCGTGGACTTGGGCTTTCAAAGGCCCAATAGTCTCCTAATTTTTTGCACAAAGTTTATTTTTGAATGTGGACAGAATACATATTAAAGTCATGCCCAAAATATACAACCCATTACCTGGTCAAGCAGATGTTGGCATCAACTGCTAAGAGTCTGGCCCGCAATATCTGCGGCCCACTCAGGTTATTGGTCAAAGTCGGGCTTGAAAATCAGTGATAATGCATTGATTTTTCTGGGCTGGTGGTTGTTGGGCTCTCCTATATAAGGAAAGCTTAGCAGCAAGTCTCAAACACACAAGAAAAAATTCTTCTTCCTCTCTTTCTCCTGTTGTCTATCTTCTCTCTGACAGTGCTATTCTTGTTGGTTCCATTGAGTCCACTGGTTATTCTTGTTGGTTCCATTGAGTCCACTGGTATTGCTATGCTACTTACTTATCTTTCTCTTGCTGTCTGTCTTCTCTCTAAGAGTGTTATTCTTGTTGGTTCAGTTGAGTCCATTGGTATTGTTGTGCTACCTACTCGTGGTGTGGAGCATTGTATCTTGGGAAGAGATTGTCCGGAAAGAAGAAGCATCAATTGGCTGGGGCAAATTCTCTTTAAGGAGATTCGCTAAGGCTTACCTCGCTCTCTCTGTCCAACTGCTTCAATAATTCGGTTTTGGTATTTTTTAATTCGAGCATTAGTACTCATATTTGATACTGTATTGATTAATGAAATTAATCTATGCTTGTTATCTAATGATACTGTGTCACATGTTTTCTCTTATCTTATGATACTGTATGCATACAATTAATCCAATAGGAAGGACATTGTTATATAGTTGACGTTGATTATATATTGAAGATTATATCTATCATAGTCTTCATTCATTTTTTCGCAGTGAGAATCACCGCCGACAATCTAGAATTAAAGATGTGATTGAAGCACTAGATGAAATAAACATCTCAAGAAGACAGATGAACTCGCACAGAGGCAACACACTCAGGAGCTAAAGCAGATAACTTAAACTTTTGATTGTGACAGAAATTCGAGGATTGCCACCGTGCTTCAAAAGCAGTGGAATATTATTATGAAGGCTAGAAGTAAAAAAGATTTTGTTATTAATGTTGTGTTGTCTTTGGGAAGCCGTGGAATTAGATTTTCATTTAATCCTGGAGGAATTTATGTTCTGCCATATGAATATATCAAACTCCAGCAAGAGCCTACTATCATCAAGTCCACCAAACGGCTTCTCTCTGGTTGCCCAAAAACTCCTACAATGCAGAAGGCCTACAACAACTGCTGGAAGACTAGAGACTTACCCAATCTTTCACAATGCCACGCTTGTGGATTCCGAGTTGACCTCTGCATCGATACGAATCAAAGTCCAGTTCTATATAGCGAGTGGCGTATTGCCCTTTTTCACAAGAAATGTCTATTGTGTGTTGAGTCATCCAAAGTATGTTCTTATTCTTTTAAGAAGCTGTCGATATTTGTTTTTGTTGTTCCTGGTGTAGAAGAAGTATTCATGGGTATTGTGCCAAATCAATGGAGGATGTGGTAAAGGATGCAACTTCTGTCGTGGAGAAGGTTAAAGTTGCAGTGAGGGTAAGAGGGGTGGCTCTGAGGAAAGCAGTTGTGGTGAGGAAGGAGGTTGAATTGGCAAGCAATGCTCTATATTTAATTTCTAAGAGGAATGAGAAGGGCAATGTGAAGGAGTGTGATTGTGATGATAAGATTGATGATTCAAAATTGACATTTCGGTTCTATAGGGCTATGAATAGCTTGCCAAGAATTTATAGGAATTTTTGTGAGGTGAACTCTGGTTGCATGGACATTTATGGGGATGGAGTTTCTCATGTACATCACAAATTTCTTATGATTGGGAATTTTCATTCTTTTCGTCATAGGGATTATTCAAAATCACATGGATTAATTTTTGTCAAGGTTGGCAAATATTGTGACAAATCTAATAATGAGGATGTTAAAGTTCAAGTTTTAATGATTTGCTTATTACACATGGGGTAAGTTAGTTTTTTTTGTTATTAAAAAATGTACTTATTTCTTATTACTTGTGTTTTGTTTCCAGGCCAGGGCTAATAGAAATTGCTACAAATATTGTAGCAAATTCGGCCACTCTTAAAGAACTTGCTCCGACCTTGCTAATTAGATTTGAAGGCGGGTGGTTGTAATTTGGGTTTCAAGATGATATTAAATGGAGATTTCAAGATAATGTTTTCGTGGGCGAAAAATGATTCAATGGTAATTTTTGTTTATGATGGATATCCAACTGAGCAAAATTGTGATATGTAGTTCTATAATAACTGTTGGGCTATTTGTTCTACTATTTTTGATAGTTCCAAACTCTCTTTAATGTAATTTTTGTTTGTTCTTTGGTATGCGACAAAGATTTACTTTGTTCTTTTTTATCTTGTCTGTCTTATCATTATTCGCATCGCTCTTATCCATCATAACATAAAAAGCTCAGTACAATGACAACAGACGAAATCTTTTGAGAAGCATCCTGAGCAGAAGATAAAGTTTGATGATGAGATCTGAAACAACTGACTACTGGGGTTATTGAGTCATGGACAAGCAATTGAAGTCAAATATAGAGCGGGTATAATAATATAGATACTGGGGTTATTGAGTCATGGACAAGCAATTGAAGTCAAATAAAGAGCGGGTATAATAATATAGAGCGGTGCCGAGTAAACCATACCAGATTCTTCTTATTACTTATATTTTTTATTTTTCCAAACTTGGGCATAGGAATTGCTACATTTATTGTAGCCAATTCGATGACTCCTCGAGAACTTGTCCTATCATGCTAATTAAATTGGGATTTTGTTTGAAGGTTGGTGGGATGAGAATGTTGAATTTTCGATATCAATTTCTATTCCTATTTTTTTAAGGTTTGAAGTGTGTGTTAGGGTTTGAATTGTTTAGGTCAAATGTAGAGATGAGTAATTTGAATGTAGATAATGCAATAGGATTTTGTTACTGAAATGAATTTTGGAAAACATGTTATTGATATTTCTTGTAAAATAAAATAAAACTGGAGAGTATTCTTCATACTAGGATCCGATGAAGATAAATAGCAAAAACTAACTGTAGTACCACTTGAATTTGTATCTTTTACTTGATAAATTTAACAACTGTCTCCCGAGGTGGTTGTTAGAGAGGCTCGGTTAGAGGATTGTTGGGAAGTGGTTAAAACTCGATGTAGCTCCTTCTTCACTAATTATTATTGCAAATGGTATTTGGGTTTGCCGTACCAAATGGTTGCAAAAGAACTTGTTTTGTTGCTGTAATTGGTATTCAGTAGATTTGAAACCTTCTTTTGCAGAAGTGAGAAATTAAAAATCGGAGCTTTGGATCTTGAACTTCCATCCGAATAGAGGACATGTAAATGTAATGTAGCTCGTATATCAGCACTTATCATAGTTCACCTCTTGTTTTTACTATGTATAAATATGATGATGATGATGTTTCAGGCAAGTCACCCTAGGTAAAGCGTGATGGACCTAGCCTATTTTAGTACTTTCCATGTTAATTTCTGATCGTTCTATTTTCATCATCACTTTTAAGCCATTATCTTGACACCAAGGGCGGATACAAGGGGGATTGCACTAGGCTGTAGTTCCCCCAATTTTTGATAAAAAAATATTTATACATTTATACATAAATAAATAAATAATATATTTATATACGGTTACATATAAGTCCATACCTAGATATATAGACTTAGTCACATAAATAAAAAAACACACTTTATATATAGGCTCATACCTAAATATCTAAGGCTCTAAGCGGCTAAGAACTAACTGTACCGCCTAAAGCTCTAATTGACTAAGTTGTCGTCTAAGTCTTCACTATCTTCTTGTGCGAGCACAACCTCTGCTTGGTTGATTGACGAACCGCTTCTTCTCCTACTCTTCTTTACTGGTGCAACTATGCAAGTGTGTAGTCGTGTCCATATTGCTTCGTAAGTTTGTTTCAAGACTCTTAACTCTCGGTAAGCCTAAATGCCTAATAAGCTAATCTCAGTAACATGTGCTATCAATTAAATAGGCGCAATGTTGTAAATAGCCTTAAAAAAATTCCCGTAGTCCCCCCATATCAAATTCTAGCTCCACCCCTGCTTGAAAAATTCGTTTAGATACTCTTCTGTTAAACATGTTCTATTCATTTTTGATTGCTGTCCTAAAACTATTCTATATGGCTAGTAGCTTGGGTTTTTGATGGGTTTCATTGCTATGTGGCAATTAGCTTTGATTTTTGATGGATTTCATTGTTTCATGCGTAATTATTTTTCTGTACATTGGTATTGCTATTTTTAAGCCAAAATGCAGGCCATTGAACAAGGCGGGCGAGATGCTCAAGAATTCCAGATTCTAGTTTTATAGAATTCAGGAATATGCTGGCTATATATGTTGCTCGTGGGGGTTCTTGTTCTTGAAATTTCATGCTGAAAGGTAGCAATTTGAGTGGAGATTAGAGTGGAGCTTGAATTTTGATAAAGATTAGGGTTCTTGAGTTCAATTTGGGATTTGGGGATTCACATGACTAGTTTTAGGATTAGGAAGTAACAGTCTCAAACTTAAGTATATTATAATATATCGTTCAAATTATGAATAGTTTGTCACGTTGAATTTTTTCAATGTGTTGTATCAGATTTTTCGACCTCAATCTCACTTGAATGATGAAATAGTACTTTTTATAGTTGAGACACGGAAATGGAAAAAAAAAATTAAAGATGAAAATGAAACTACGCTCATAATTGAAGAACGAAAAGTATATTTTTGCCTAATCTTATTAGAATCCCTCATTCTTTCCTTCATTGTTTCTCATATTTTCACAATGAAAAGCCCAAATCCTTATATGGGCTCGTGAGCTTGTGGCCACAAGTCTAACATAAGATCTTCATATATGTTTGGGCTTCACAACTAATTGAGCCTACTTTAATTTTTAGAAAATGACAAATTAATGACCCTTTCAAAACTATTGGACATCTAGTCCACTCCAAAAAACTTTATCCCTTGTAAGGTCATTTTTATTTTTTATAATTATTTAAATCATTTAAATTTTATCTAATTCCTTTTTTATCCTTTTTTCAACGAGGTTTAAATCTAATATGGTTTCTCTCACTTGTTACTTTCTCTCTATGCTACATCTCACTACATCTTCTCTCTCTACTACATCTCTCTCATCACTGCGTCTTTCTCTCTCATGTTGCGTCTCTCTCTCTCTCACTCTCTCACACTCTTATTACTACATATATCTCTCTCTTACCTATTTTTTTGGTGGTCATTTTGGTCTAAATATGATTGGGCATTGTGTGTCTCTGTGAGGGGAGTCCAACGGTGGTTGTGGTGGTGTGGCAAACCGCAGTTGGAATCGGCTTGATTTGAATTTTTTTCAAAACAGTAACATAACCTGACCAATGTTACCATTTTAAAACAGTAACATTAACCGACCAATGTTACTGTTTTAAAAACAGACATATCCGGTGGCCGTTTTGGACCACATATGACTGGGCATTCTGTGCTTCAATAAGGGGAGTCCAACGGTGATGGTGCTATGGCGAACCTTCATCAGAATCGGGCAGATCTGAAGTTTTTTCCAAATAGTAACATTGACTGACCAATTCAAAACAGTAACATCTGAAGTTTTTTTCAAATAGTAACATTGACCGATAGATGTTACTATTTTAAATAGCCATATCCGGTGACCGTTTTAGGCCATATCTGGCTGGACATTGTGCGTCTTAGTGAGGGGAGTCCAACGATATCGGTGGTGTAGCGAATCGTCGTCGAAATCGATCGGATCTGAGGCTTTTATCTTGCGATGGTCGCGGCTTTCCGATCGTTTTCTGGTCAAATGGACGGCTGTTGGTGGTGGTGGAAGGTCGAAGTATGTTCGTGGTGATGTGAGCTTCAGTTCAGGTTGGATACCAACAGACAACAGTAAGGAGAGAGAAGAGAGAAAGAGAATAGAAGTGTAGTTATTGTGGGAGGAAGAAGACGAGTAAAAAAGTAATTAGCATGCTAGTGATACCTTAGAGGGATAAAGTTTTTTGAATTGGACTTAAATGACAAAAAGTTTCACAAGTGATACCGGTTTGGAATTTTCCCTTTAGTTTTCAAGCTTCGATTCTAGCTGACAATTTGGAATTTGAATCGAGCCCAATTAAGCTCGAATAGTTCAATTTAATCTCAGTTCCCTCTGATCTTACATAATCTTAACGCTGAGTAAAAAAAGGTTAAGGGTTGGGTTGGAAAGAAAATTGAGTTTGTTATAGTCCATCCAAATGTGCATTCTGGAGAGTTGTTTCATGTTTTTGAGTGGAGCCAATCCATGAGCTTAACAAGAAACTGGAATTTTGGTCAATTACTCTAAAATCATGTTAAATCTTTTTTTTTTTTTTTTGCAAATGACATTATGATTTGGGAATTAGGATCCATTTGGATGATAGTCTAATTGGTGAATCTCTGAAGCCAACTCTATGGATTCAGGAAATCACGAGTTCGACACCCATTGAGAGTAATATCCTTGTGGTCTGAATTTAAACTCATATCAGCTATCCAAAGGATAAGTTTGTCTGTTGTCGTTCTCGGTTATATTTTTTTTTTTAAGATTCACGCTATGTTTGGTATGCAAATTCCATCTGAAACGGGACCGTGAATTCTGGTTGTAAAGGGTAACAAAGTCTTTTAACCATTATTCTCACTCGTACTCCCATATGAATTCCTTAATCAACCAAACATAAGAATTTGTTCCTGTTCCCACACTGATTCCCATTCTTTGTCCCATTCTCATTCCCACGAGTAACCAAACATAGCGTTAGGGTTTAGGTAACCATTTGGATGATAACCTATTAGTGAATCTCTATGAGTTAGATTCCCACTAGGAGCAATACCCTTATGGTTCACGTATTGGGCTTTGGTCCAACTTATCATGTCGTCAATTTCTATGCAAGTGGACTTTGACGGTTTGAATTTAGACCCATATCGGATGTCTAAAGGGTAAGCTCGTATGATGTCGTTCTCGGTTACCAAAAAAGTTTAGGGTTTACCATTTATGATTTTTTTTAAAAAAATATACTATATATTCAAATATTATAAACAACCAAAATACTCAATAACACATTTTAAAACAATGATTTAACATAGTTTTTGGAGTAAATTTTAATTGTAAAAGAATTGTAGTACCACCATCCCATTTTTGGGCTGAAAAGTAATTAATTTTAAAAAAATAAATGTCCACCTCCTGAAATCGCGGGAAACTAAAAGATCTTGAGCAACAAGAAACATATGACCACCACTATTTTGTTGGTCCTACTCTTCACCATATATGTAAAAGAGGTGGATCTATGACCACGTCAACAGCTGCCCCATGGAAATATCAGCGTTCATCGGGACCGTTGGATCAAATCCGTGTGTGACGTCACGTGATATGAAAATACTATTATTATTATTACTATAAGCTTTTGAAAAAGGAAACCAATTGACCATAGCTTTTAGCTTAACCTTCAAGGAAAGTTCAAAGACACAATAATTTCTTACATTAAGAATTTAATATAATTAATTAATTAACGTCTCTATTCTTTTACATCATTGTGTAACCACGTCTCAAAAAAAAAACCCCCCCTAAATTAGACTTTTTGACATAAATTTTATTGACATTTCTAGTCTAAGTTTGAATGACCCTATTATAAATTTATATAAAAATAACATTTTTGATTGCTCTTGAATCCTCCTAAAACTTTTTTTTTTTATTTATAAACTTCTAGATAGAAGGGTGCACTCCATAGGATTTGCATTATCGGTGTACAAATGTTGTTTCGTTTTCTTAGTCTGAGAAATTAATTGTTGGAGTTGCAACGGATCGACAAGTGATTCTAAATTCAGAAATTTCTATTATAATCGAACACGAGAGAATGATCATTTATATTGTTGCTGAAATTTTTTTTTAATATGATTTAAATTAGATTTTCACAAAATAATCATCATAATATTTATGTAATTTGGTTGTTTGAATATTTTTTTTAAAAAAAATCTTATTTTGGCAATTGATGGTCATATGACTCATATCTCACTCATCACAGCTTAACTAGTATTTTCCATGAGCCTCCCTCACGTGTCACGTGCGTATGTATTTTACAAAAATGATAAAGATCGCAATAATTTAGTATTCAATTATTATTGTGTGTTTTATGATTTTATCTTCGTATTTCGTATTTGTGTATAGAAAAATTAAAATATTTCATTTTTCTAGGTCTCAGAATGTCACACGTGCACAAGAATAGAACACGTGTCAAGTAAAATTAAAAAAAAAAATTATATAGGTCAGTAGCTTCCCCAACTGGTTTGGAAAACACACGGGTTGACGCGCAGAGAGAAAAAAAGGGAGCCGCCGCCCCTTCTTTGTTTCTCTCTTTGCTTCCTTTCTATGAACAAACCTCCCAACACCGTACACACGCCATTTATCAGGTACCTCTCTTCATCTGTAGATTTCTCTGTTTTTCCATGTCACTTTTTACTTTGGTTTAGCTGTCTTTGCTTCGAATCATGGTCTGTTGCTTCTTTGACTTGTGGGTTTTTCTTTTGTTTCCTTTTTATCTTCGAATCGATGAATGGAATCTGGGGTATTGAAAATTTTGATGCTTTTTTACTGATCTTTTAATCCCATTTTAGTGATTGAATATGCAAGATGCGTTTCAGTGTTCAATTCATGTTATTTTTGTGGGTAAAAGAAATACTTATTGACTCAGCTTGCTAACCCATGTTAAGAAATGGACTTTGGTCATATAATGAACTGCTTTCTTGGGTTTATGCAAAATCATCTCTTTGTTGTTGTGATCTTTTAAGTTCCTTGATGTACTGTTATTTGTCAGGAGATGCAGCCGGTGGATTGGTCTTTTGGTTTTGTTCTTTCATTTATCTGTTTTTGTGACAGCGTCCATGTTATTTGATAGTTTCTTTTTTTGGATTGATGTGATAGATTTGAAAAACTGAGTGGCGGTTGAAGGAGAAGCAAAATAAGGGCAATTCATGGTTTGAAGTCGTCTGATCCATATGCATGTAGTCTCTACAGCTGTAAATAGCATCTGGAGTAGCATCTTTTTTCGCTATTTCTATCTGGACTAGCATCCTTCTCCCCTATTTCTTTCTTCTGATTTGGAGTTCATAAATGAAATAGGATTTGGAGTGTTCAAAAATGAAAATAGAGAAGCATCTGCCATGGTAGTCACCTAAATAGCAACAAGAAAGACTACTGAAGTTGGAAACTATTTCCTCTGAATGAAAATAGTGAGAATGAAAAAAGTTTTTTTTTTCAATCAATGACATCATGTCGTCGTCGTTTAAGCTTTTCACCAAACAATCTGGGGATAGTTATACTGTCCATGAGAGAATTCACCATGTGTATTCTCCTATACCATTGACTTTTGGAATCTTGTTATGGGTTTTCTCATAGTTTCTGCAATTGCCACCTTTCTAGGTCTCAAAACATTTGGTTTAAATCATGCATCTGAGAAATAAATTTTGCTACTTTGCGTCTCATTCCCCATCAAATTCTTTGTTAACATTTTGTATTTTTATTTGCTGTTTGTAGGTGATCTAGAATTTTTTAAATTTAACGTTATTTTTTTTTGTATTGTGATTGTATTCTTGACCTTACTTTTGCTATAGCCTGAACTAAATCACTCCAACCCAGTTGTCTTCAGCCAAATATTGCTGGATCTCGCAAGTGTAAACTTACGATGCACAAGCTGAGACTCGGGTTGGCTTTGAGCATGGTAAGGTGGAAGCTTTTAAGTTGAGGTCTGTTGGACTTCAACAAGACTCAAGTTTCTTGAGGGCCATCTCTGATCAAACTCTTGTGTGAATAATTCTCTGGTGATTCCTAATGATAATATAGTTGGAAGGTATCTTTATTATTTTATCTATATACTTTATAATGTGAGAATTCACTATTAGTTATTTGGATATTCTGAATCAAAAAAAAAATCTTTGCAATAATTCATCTATGGCAATTTATTTTTTTAAGAAAAGGTATTGCTTTGTAGACATAATAATAGCCAAGCTTGGAATGTATTTTGGTAGACTTGCAAAAAGGAGTGCTGGTGATGTTTCAAAGTTACATCTTCAGAAATAACCAAGTTTAATTACTGCCAAGGAAGGTCGCCAACCCCATTTTGCACTGTGAATGTTAGGGTTTAATCGGTACTTCATTCTTAAAATAATTCCTTCTTTTTTCAGTAACAATGTGTTCTAAAATGTTCTTACATTGATATATGCAGGAACAACTTTTCCATATTTCTTGGGAACCTTGTTGAAGGTTTATGGTAACTGGTGGATATGTTACGACCAAAGCCGATCAGTAATCTCTCCAGTACTGCTAGACAATTCTTTCTTAGTGGAACACGATGCAACTCAGCGGATGGAAATTCCTGCTCTTGTTCCGAAGATGAAAATTGCATTTCAACAAGGCAACATATAAGGAATGTTTCAGCTGTGCAAAAATCATCCACTTTAGTTCCCAGAACCTCAGTGAGAGCCGGGGCCTTAATTTTGGGAGATGCATTTAAACCATCCAACCCTCACAATGTTCAAGATGCAGACCATTCACATTGTCCAACAAAAGTTGTGTCTGCTGCGCCCACAACACGGAGATTGGATTCTGTTAGTTATGCTAGCAGCTTCAATGCTGTTGAAAAGGATGGAATGCTCTCCTCACCTCCCATTGCCGACCAGGTTGTGAGAGCAGGTGTTGCAGCAGTTAATTTACTGTCTGATTTAGCCAACGGTAAGATTCCTGATGGGAGTCAAATATTACACTTGCCTAAGAAATGCATGGTAGACTCAACTTTTTCGAAAGTAAAGCCCTCGACTGTGAAACCTGTCCAAAGAGAGAAGTTTGAAAAAGTTAATTCAAAATCAACTGTTGATGCACCACCAGGTTCACATACGACAAGTAATTATATTGCTCCGAAAGATAAGGGAAACAAGGCGGGATTTGTAAGAGATTTCAAGCGAGTTTCAACTTCGAGTACAACGGAAACTCATGGTGTGCCTTCCAAAACTTGTGATAAGAGGAAGACTATACCACATAGACCGAAGGCTTGTGCAAGTCAGTTCAGTCCTAATTTTTCCAGGATACAAACTTCAGATGCAGTGATTCAGGATTGCACCACAGAAGGATTCAAAAAATATCCAAGGGATATGAAACATCCATTAGCACCTTTTGCTCGGCAGTTTGTGAGCAGTGGGCAAGCTGTGGAAAGCGTTTGTCGCATATTGCAACAGCTGAGATGGGGTCCTGCAACAGAGGAGGCTCTTGGAAAACTCAACTTTTCATTGGATGCATATCAAGCTAACCAAGTCTTAAAGCAGCTTCAAGATCAAACAGTTGCCCTTGCCTTTTTTTATTGGCTGAAGCGACAAGCTGGTTTCAAGCATGATGGACACACTTACACGACTATGGTTGGCATCCTAGGCCGTGCCAGGCAATTCAGTGCTATTAACAAATTGCTTGATCAGATGGTCAGAGATGGATGCCAGCCTAATGTTGTGACATATAATCGTATGATCCACAGTTATGGCCGTGCAAACTACCTGAATGAAGCGGTCAATGTTTTCAACCTTATGCAGAAGGCAGGGTGTGAACCTGACCGTGTCACATACTGTACACTCATTGACATCCATGCAAAAGCTGGATTTCTTGACTTCGCTATGGAGATGTATGAGAGAATGCAAATGGCTGGCCTCTCTCCTGACACGTTTACTTATAGCGTCATAATCAACTGTCTTGGTAAAGCTGGTCATTTAGCTGCTGCCCACAAGCTCTTTTCTGAAATGGTTGCTCAAGGTTGTGTTCCTAATTTAGTCACATACAACATCATGATTGCCCTGCAAGCGAAAGCAAGGAATTACCAGAGTGCATTGAAGCTTTACCGAGATATGCAGAATGCTGGATTTGAACCTGACAAGGTGACTTACAGCATAGTGATGGAGGTGCTTGGACACTGTGGGCATCTCGATGAAGCAGAGGCAGTTTTTACTGAAATGAAGCGCAAGAATTGGATTCCTGATGAGCCTGTTTATGGCCTTCTAGTAGACCTTTGGGGGAAGGCTGGTCATGTTGAAAAAGCCTGGGAATGGTATCAGGCAATGGTTCACGCTGGTTTACGCCCCAATGTTCCCACTTGTAATTCTTTGCTCAGTGCTTTTCTTCGGGTACATCGTCTGGTAGATGCATACAACTTACTGCAGAGCATGCTGGGTCTGGGTCTATACCCTTCTTTGCAGACTTACACTTTACTCCTTAGTTGTTGTACAGAAGCACAGTCACCGTATGAAATGGGGTTTTGTTGCAAACTAATGGGAGTTACAGGCCACCCTGCACATATGTTCCTACTGTCCATGCCACAGGCAGGGCCTGATGGTCAAAATTTGCGTGATCATGTCGGCAGGTTCTTGGATCTAATGCACAGTGAGGATAGAGAAAGCAAGAGGGGCCTTGTTGACTCAGTGGTTGATTTCCTTCACAAGTCGGGGCTTAAGGAAGAAGCAGGCTCAGTATGGGAGGTGGCTGCACTGAAGAATGTATATCCAGATGCTGTGAAAGAGAAAAGTTCATGTTATTGGCTTATTAACCTTCATGTTATGTCAGATGGTACTGCTGTGACAGCGCTGTCCCGGACACTTGCCTGGTTTCGCCGCCAGATGATGACCTCAGGAGTTAGCCCTAGTCGGATTGATATAGTGACTGGGTGGGGTCGGCGGAGCAGGGTAACTGGATCATCTTTAGTCAGGCAGGCAGTGCAGGAACTGCTTAATATCTTTAGCTTTCCATTTTTCACCGAGAATGGAAATTCTGGGTGCTTTGTGGGGTGTGGGGAGCCTCTTAATAGATGGTTGCTCCAGTCTTACGTGGAGAGGATGCACCTGCTGTAGTAATTTGTATTTTTGCTCGTAAGTGTTGCGTTGAACACAGTTTTGTTGCGGTGAGTAGAAGAGGTTTTGCATTGCCTCTATGATAAGTTTTTTAACTTATTCGCTGCTATTATTAATTTAAGCAACACTGATTCGTTGCGGTGAGTAGAAGAGGTTTTGCATTGCCTCTATGATAAGTTTTTTTAACTTATTCGCTGCTATTATTAATTTAAGCAACATTGATTCAGGCTTTGGAACATTTTGAATCTTTGATGTTCTAAATATTATGATACAGATTTTGCATGGGAACTAATTCTTGTCAGTATATCTACCAGGTATATTTCATGATGAGTCGTTCTCGTATGGGCTAAAGCATCCATGGTTATTGGAAACATTGTAGTCTGATTGTTATTCTTGTTCTTTTGAGTTCTTTTATGCACAAAGCAGGGGAGGAAATTTTTCTTAATCTCGCCTGGCTTTCGCTTCTTTGAACGTAGTCCCTGGTGAGATTGATTGATCATTTATTTTATTCCGTTCGACTATGTTCATTCGTAGGTGATGAAGCATTTGTATGAAGAGATAAAACACGATTTTCGGTCGTGTACAGAGCAGGCTATTCACCATTTTTTTAGTTTTTAGAACAGAGTACATCATTTTGGCATCTAATTATGCAGTTGTGTTCAATTATCTGTTTCTCTCCAGTTCTCTGTTTCTGCAAGCATTGTGCCATAAGGAGACGATTTCTAATGAGGTCAGATATGAATGCAAGATCACTAATCTCACCTGACATGTTTCATGGTTGAGAAAAGCAAATATGACATTTTTGGTTTTATGCTTTTCGTGTTGTTGGACTACAAGGCTTGAATTTCTGTGTATACAACACCAAAGCCATGGTACTTCCAATATTGTTGTGTTCATGTGAAACTTGCTTACCGCTTAATCTTCCATGGATTGGATCTAGCTATGTGGAAGCTTGATGGGTTTCGCAATTGGTTCGTTACTAAAATTCAATGGTGTCATTGAAGAAAAATTTAGATAAATGAAGCATATTGTAACATCCAAGTTGTTGCAATTAAATTTAGATAAATGAAGCACAAGTATAAGAGCAACTCCAATGGGAGTTGTTAAATTGGGTTGGTATAATTGAATTATACCACCTTGAATAGTGTCCAAATGGGTTGGTAAATTTTTTTCATTCCAATGGAAGTTGGTATAATTAGGGTGGTAAAGTACTATTCAATCTAAGCCTACTTAATTGAGGCTCATGTTTCACTTTTTCATATTAAATAATAATTTAACATTCCTTATTCGTTTTCAATCAAACTGCGAAAAAATTCATCTTTAAAAAACCACAAAAAGATATAAAAAAAAAAGGAGTAAAATCAAACAATCCAGTTAATGACTTTGTTCCTCTAACATCTTGAATCGAAGTTTATACGATGAATTTCAAGCTAAATCACAATGAGACATGGTCAAATCAACTTTTTTTTTTTTTGAAAGCAAAGAAACTTCATTAACTTAAATCATGAAGAAGAGCATTACAAATGAAATCAGGTGGTATACTACACCAAACATGGACACCAGTCAATGAACTTGCCGCTCTAGCTAGTAAATGAGCCACAGAGTTCGCTGATCTCCGCACGAAACAAATCCTATAGTTGTTTATCTCCTTCAAAAGAGATTTGCAATCATCAATGATAAGGCCAATGTAAGAGCTATCCAAACATGAAGACTTCATAGCCTGCACAATGACCAGCGCATCAGACTCAATAATAACATTGGAAATAGCATTATCTCTTAACCACCGAAGGGCCTCACGAAAGCTTAAAGCTTCAGCCAACCCAGCATCCAAAAACCCTCTCAAAGCGCCACTACCAGCAGCCTGCATTTGACCCAAACCATCACGTAACACCCAGCCGAACCCCAATTTATTTTGAGCCTGGAATAAAGCACCGTCCACATTACACTTCAACCAGCCAACACTTGGTTTTTGCCAGCAACCCACCCCTTCATCCATCAGTGGCAGCTGATCACCATTGGACAGAACTTGGGCAGATTGCCATTGGGAAAGAAAGGAGCTTGCTAAATTCAACACTTGGGAAACTGTTTGTCTCTTATTATTCCATACAATTTCATTTCTGTTTCTCCACAAACCCCACAACAGCATGCATACCAGGTGCACCACGTCTAGGCAAGAATTATGAAACACATCTGAAATCCAATCAACAAAATTAGAGGCCGTATCTCCACTCAAGCCAATAATAGAAGATTGCCAACAACTAGCAGCCATCGGGCATTGAATGAAAACGTGAGTAACCGATTCAGCTGCGCCATTACAAACTGGACATTGAAGATCAATATCTATCCGACGATAATGCAGCAGGTCCTTAGTAGGAATACAATTGTTACAGGCCCTCCAAACCATATTTTTAACCTTCGGAGGAATTTTTAATGCCCAAAGTTTCCTCCAAACATCTAACGAATGATGTTCATTGAGAGCACTAAGGCCCTCAGTCAGTTTCGTATAGGCACTTCGCACTGTATACTCACCTTTCCTATCGGGCCTCCAGTAAATCCTATCTTCATTATCCCTACAACTGAGTGGAAGTTTATTGATCAGGTTTCTGTCCCTATCATTAAACAGACCCCTGAGAATGTCCTGGTCCCATAAACGCTCATCAGTCCTTATCAGGCCTCGCACTACAGCTTCTTCCGATCCCTGAATAACCGGAGACATTACTCGTGGGTTAGAGTCATCAGGCAGCCATGAATCAGTCCAAATTTTAATACGATCACCCTTTCCCACCCTCCACCGAGCTCCACTTCTAACCAAAGGTTGTGAAGCAATAATACTCCGCCATATATAGCTCGGATTATTCCTCAAAGTAGCCTCTAGGAAATTAGAATTGGGATAATACCTTGATTTATACAGTCGCCCTACAAGAGAATCCGGATATAACAACAGTCGCCACCCACTTTTACCAAGCATAGCCAGGTTGAACTCATGCAGCTTGCGAAAACCCAGTCCGCCTTGATCTTTTCTAACACAGAGTCGATCCCACCTCATCCAATTAATTCCTCGCGAGCCACCACTACCACTCCCCCACCAAAAAGAGTTCATCATCCTCTCAAGCTTGGCGCACAGGTCCAGCGGAATGAGGAAAACGCTCAAAGAAAAAGTTGGAAGAGCTTGAGCAACTGTTTTGATTAGAACCTCTTTCCCCGCCCGAGATAAAATTTTATGTTTCCACCCTTGAAACCGTGACCACATCCTCTCCCTAATAAAAGAAAAAACCTGACCTTTGTTACGGCCCACCAAAGATGGCAATCCCAAATAGTGTCCATGGTTATCAGTCCTTTTGACCTTCAACAAATTACAAACTTCACTCATCTGTACAGCAGTAGTATTTAGGCTAAATGATATGGAGGATTTTTGAAAGTTAATAATCTGACCAGATGCCTTCTCATAATAATGGAGACACTCCTTGATATAATGACTTTCTTGAGCATTAGCTTTGAAGAACATAAAGCTGTCATCTGCGAAAAACAGATGGGAGATAACCGGTGCACCCCTCGCCACTCTACACCCATGAACCCAACCTCTAGCTTCATACTTTCGAAGAAGCGCTGAGAGTCCTTCTGCGCAAATGATGAACAAGTATGGAGAAAGAGGACAACCTTGCCTTAACCCTCGTTCAGGCACAATAGGACCCAATTCTTGGCCTTGATGAGCAATTGAGTAGCTGACCGATGTAATACACATCATAACCCATTTAATCCACTGATTAGGAAATCCCATTCGAATCATAATATTTTGAAGAAACCTCCATTCGATCCTATCGTATGCTTTGCTCATGTCCACCTTTAACGCCGCATATCCCTCCTTGCCTTGACGTTTCCTTTTGAGAAAGTGAAGAACCTCGTGAGCTATCATAATATTATCTGTTATCAAACGCCCAGAAACAAATGCGCTTTGATAATCAGAAATAACATTAGGCAAAATCAACTTCAACCTGTTGGCAATCATCTTGGATACAATCTTGTAGAGAACATTACAGAGCGAGATAGGTCGTAGATCCGTAACAAATTCAGGGTACTTCTTTTTTGGTATTAACACAATAGAAGTATTATTAAGACCTTCAGGTAAGGTCGAGGAACGCATCATATTCAAGCAGGCCAAGGTTACATCTTGGCCAACTGTATTCCAAAAACGCTGAAAAAAGGCAGGATTCATACCATCCGGTCCTGGTGATTTATCTTGGTGCATTGAAAACACTGCATCCTTGACATCTGAAGCACTAAAATCAGATGTAAGAAACTCCATCTGGGCACTTGTCAACCTGTTATCAATGCAAGACAACACCTCCTCCCCATCACTTCCTCTAGAAACAAACAGGTCCTGGAAATAGTTCAACAAAATGCTACCCAAACCATCATCCCAACTCCTCCATATCCCCGTACTATCCTTCAACTGAACGATACGGTTACGTTTCCTCCTAGATGATGCAGATGCATGGAAAAAATGGGAGTTGCAATCCCCTCCCTTCAACCAATGTTGCTTAGCCCTCTGTTTCCAAAAATCCTCTTGTTGGGCCAAAATCATATTGTATTCTGTTTTTAGTTTGGCAAAATGATCTAATGACACCGCATCTCGCCTAAGTCTGAGAGCTTTCAACTTTTGACGGCAAGAAAATAACCTATTCTTAAAGCACCGAGCCACATCCCTCCCCCAAGACATCAAAGCCGCACCACACTGCTCTATCTTCGATTGAATAGATAGCCCTGTTCCCCTCCTCCAACTATGGGCCACGATATCTTCGCACCCACTTTCCCGGAGCCACGAATTTTCAAACCTGAACCGCTTGCTTCGTGAAATTTGGAATGGTGTAGAAAAATCCAGTAACACAGGAGAGTGATCCGAAGTAGAAGCTTCCAAGTTTCGAAGCCTGACATAAGAGAAAGCCTCACGCCATGCAGTAGAAGCTAAAGCTCTGTCTAACCTTTCTTCTACCCAATCATGAAATCCCCTCCTTCTTTCCCACGTATACGGGTAACCCTCCATGCCAATGTCACTTAACCCACTATCTGCCACTGCTTTTCGAAACCCCTCAAATAGCCAAGAAGGGTGCACTTGACTCCCTCTCTTTTCAGAAGCCCTTAATAGGTCGTTAAAATCGCCAATGCAACACCAAGGAAGAGAGGATTTTGAACCCAAACTCCGCAAGAGATCCCAAGAGAAGCGTCGTTGACTTCGATTGGGATGACCATAGAATCCCGTGAGCCGCCATGGAACCAGATTTGGTACGTGAACCGAGACATCAATATGGTTCTGTGAAAAACTTATCAATTTGGCCAGATCCTTCTCCTTCCAAAGCAGAGCAATGCCACCCCTATGACCGACACTATTAATTGCAAGCGCACAAATCGCACAAGTAATATAAAGATGAGTAAATTATCGTTTCCACTAGGGATGTGTTGGCAAAAGAAATCAATGTCAAACAAGCTACAATTACTTGTGCGATTTGTGCGCTTGATGAGATGTTCTCAAAGCTTGCGGAAGGTCTTGATATGCTTACAACGCATACCTCCCAATTTATGACAAGGACGGAGCAATACATGAGTAAAACCGATGCCACTCTACAAGCTCAAGCAACTTTGATGCAAAACTATGGAACTTCCATCCTGAATCTTGAGGTACAATTGGGGCAAATAGCTAACAATTTGTCATCTAGAGAAAGAGGTACCTTGCCAAGCCAACCGGAATTGAATCCAAGAGGGAAGGATAAAGAGCAATGCATGGCAATCACTCTCCGGACTGGTAAGGTAGCTCAAAATGCTGCTGATCTTGATGCCGAAAAGGCAAAAATTTTGCAGGAAAAGGGGGAGTGCAGCAGAACCAGGGAAAAAGATGCTGAAAAGTGTTCAAGGGCTATTCCCGATCGATCGGACCCCATCCCGATCGATCGGCCAGCTGCAGTACATGATGAAAAATGCAGAAATGAGAAAGATATGCAGAATCGGTTTGCTGTGGAATTGGATTGGCCCGATAGTTCTCTTCCTGCACCTCCAGTCAAACCTTATGTGCCTCCAATTCCATTTCCTCAAAGATTGAAGAGCACTAAGAAGAATGATGATCAATTCTCTAAATTTTTGGAGGTATTCAAGAAGCTTCAAGTGAACATCCCCTTTGCCGAAGCTTTAGAGCAAATTCCTTGCTATGCCAAATTCATGAAGGAGATCTTATCCAAGAAGAGGAGGTTGAACATTGCACAAGTCACCTTTGAGAAGAAAAGGAAAGAAAAAATGTGAATAAGAATGAAGTTTGAATAAATGCTCTTTGTATTTGCTTTTCGATTCTTATTGTTCTTGGAAGACTTCATGGTCATTGTTTATGTCACTTTGAAGCCAAATATCAAGTGAAATCCATTATGTGCATCATTTCTTGAATTTATAAGCAAAGTGGATGAGATAAGATTCTTGAAGGAATGCTTCTATTGGTTTGAATGCCCTAATGTTTGGTTTGTTAGTGTGGATAGGGTTGCAATTGTGAGTTCATTTTATACTCTTGTTGATGGCATGAATTTTGGCATTGAAGTTGTTTAATGTTTGTGGGTATCATTCTGGTAAACCCTCAGGAGACACAACTCCTCCTACTAGGGGCACCTAGGGGTTTAAAGGCTTGTGGCACATGCTAAGTGTCATCGTGAGCCCTACGAAAGTGGCATAGATTAGTTGCTTATTTGGAGTAGGTCTTTGTTGTTTTATTTTTCATTTGAGCTTAACAGAAAATACTCTTTCCCTCCTTTATTCATTCTCAACTTGCTCGAGGACGAGCAAAGGTTAAGTGTGGGGGTGTTTGATGTGTCAAATATATACATACATTTGTGCATCCTTTACACATAAGTTCATTGCATTTTGAGTTGATTAAGAGTTAATATTGCCTAAGAAAGCTATATTTGCATATTGTAGGAGTCAAGGCAAGAAAGGGAGGAAAAGAGTGCAAAATGAAGATTTGGAGCCCAGTACTGATTTCCGATCGATCGGCCATATTCCCGATCGATCGGACCTGCCAAAACACCTAAAAATATCATCGAGACAGATTGTATTTCCGATCGATCGAACTATTCCCGATCGATCGGAGTACTATTCACAGCACTGCGCAGTTTCGCGAAAAAGACCCGAATTCACGTGTTTCTAAGCCAAAACGACCCCAACTTGTTTTGGAAACGACATAAGAGTTTGGAGAAGTATAAAAGGACATAAGATAGGGTTTTGGAGGAGAGCTTGGAGGCTGGGGAGCTGGATTTCGTGCTACCTCCATTGGAGAGCTTGGAGGCCACCTTGGAGCTTGGAGAAGAAGAGGATCTACAAGGGGGTTTCCTCTCTCCTTTTCTATCCTAGTTTCTATGGTTGATTTCCTTTGTTTAATGATGTATTTTGCTTCCATGAGTGGCTAGATTTCCTACTAGGGTCTTAATGTAACCAAACCTTGAAGATTCAATAAACTTGATTTCCTTATTTCTTGATTTCTCTTTCTCTCTTGATTGTCTATGGGTGTGATTAATGCTTTTGAGTGTTTGGCCATCATTCAATTGATTTGCTGCCTAGATTGAGACCGGAAGGAGATATCTAGGGTTTGCCTCAAGCCATAGATGACATAGGATGCATGAACCATAGGAATATAGGTTTGTGACTTATGCAATCGCTAAATGATTTCCATAGTTCGTAATGGGTTTTTGATATTTTAATCCGATTGTTAGGAATAACAGGGATTTATATTGAAAATACGTTTGATGTATCTAGGAATAGAACATTGAATAGGTTGGGAAATCGATTGTCATTATTGAGAGATGAATTAGGGATTAAGGAATCAAGGGAATTGAATTGGATAGGTGAGGTGAAGTTAAGTACCCTAGTGCTTTCCATCCTTGATTTCATATTTGTGTTTGATTTGTTTTTGTTCTTTTTAATTAGTTTAGTAAAAATCAAAAACCAATCGCTAATCATTTTCTCCAATTTACATAATTGTAGCTTGTTTGACATTGATTTCTTTTGCCAACACATCCCTAGTGGAAACGATAATTTACTCATCTTTAGCTTGAGAGAAGTAGTAATCTCGAGGGAGCAAGAACAATCTCAGACTCTCTGTGTGCCAAGAGAGTCAGTATTTTCAACCCACGAAAATGCACTAAAATATTTCGACCCACAACCTGAAAATCCACGATTACCTCCATATCGAAAATCTGGAAACCCACAACTTGAAAATCCATAATCCAAATCCACAATTCGATCATCACCTACATAGAGAATTCATGATTCGATTTCATAGAACCCAAACCGAAATCGAGATCGAAACTCACCAGAGCACCAAGAGCTTTTGGCGTTGGCAGTTGAGATTCCCTCCCCTTTTTTTTTACCTCTAGGCTTTCTCTCTTCATTGTTGATATGATAAATATTGCAACCAAGAGGCTGAGTTGCTATTTCACCAACCCAAATAACAACTACGTTGGAGAGAGAGTATTTCAAGATGGAGATGTACAAGCCGTGTTTGATGAGGCGATTCACGCCTCACCAAACAGCTCTATTTAGAGGGCGGTACTACCTACAAAGCAGAGTGGTACCGCCCTCAAAGAATTTTCTTGAGTGGGTGGGGCGTTTGGCGTGGGTTCCATGCCTTTTGGCATGAGTCTCACGTCAAAAAGCTGCATGATAATTTTTTTTGCATGAGTCTCACACTTTTATATTAAATATTGTATATTTATATTATATTTAGACTTACATTGATTGTAAATGAGATGTAGTTTTTTTATATATTAAATATTGTATATTATATTTAGACTTAATAAATAATTGCAAATGAATAAATTCATAGATTTATTTGTTAATAAATTATCCCTAAATTATATTAGACTTAATAAATTAAATTTATAATTTTGAAATATTATAATAAAATTTAAAAAATAAATACGAAATATATTGTAATTATAATTAAATAAATGAAATAATTAAAATTAAAAAATACAAACAAAATATATTTTACACTACTTAACAGCTAACAATAGTTAACAACAACTTTACCAAACACCTCACAACTTATTTTAGAGCTTTAAACTTAGTTTTTTTCACATCTCACAACTTATTTTAGAGCTTTAAGCTCAGTTTTTTTTTCACAACTTAACAGCTAGCGTTGAAAATCAACACAACCGTTCTGTCAAACATACACACAATGGTAGTTACTTTCAAATAGCAACCCATATAGCAACTCTATTGGAGTTGCTCTACCAGACTAACACTCCACCTCTGGACATAAAAGGTATCGTCTCTCTCAGCCCAACCCATATTTAAATGGAGGGCTTTTGTTCTCCCAAGTCATTTTTAGTCCAGAAAAGACATCTATTAGGACTAAATTTGGGGGACTTTTGGGGGTATCTAATATTTACTGTAAATGTTTAGATTTTACAATGCAATTGATTTTTAGATTTTTTTTATTTAAGGTAAAAAAAATTTTTCATGCATATCATGCAAGAAATAAAAGAAAATTACTAACAAGAGATGACTCGGTTGGTAATCGAGTAGGTAAGCATATGTGTGTCCAAGGTCCGATTTCAATGAGAGCATATTTCTCAATGATATTTAAAAAAAGAAATAAAAGAAAAACGCAACACATGACTAATATCATTATGTCAACAATATTTTATAAATAAATAAAAAATTTATTTTTTAGGTAAAAATCCAAGACATATTGGAAAAATATGTGCTTTTTTTTTTTAAATTTTCATTGAAAAAATTAAGGATTAAAATAATTAGAATTAGAGTAGTTAGTTGATTACTTGATTAAGGGTCTTTGAAACCTTAAGCAATAAGCAGAATTGATAATCCAATATATAAATACATCTATCTCCTTCCTTGAAAAGGAAATTGGAAAGCTCCCACCAACACCATCGTCGCCCTTACCTTCCCTGTAATACTGTAATCACACACTCTCAGCCTCCTCGATCCTCCCGTCGATCACTCTCCGTCTTCTTCACTGATCATTTCTTTCTCGAGAAATTCCGAGTAAGTCTCCTTGAACTCTCCACTTCTCTCTCTGTGCTCTCTGTATCTATTTATTCACATTGCATGTGAATCCGATTTTGTAATATTGAATTCCAGTTGATGGGACATAAGAAAAAGAATTTTGCTCCTCGCTCCAAACCATCACCGGCGGTGGCGGTTTCTCCGGCCGCCGATGATTCCGTCGAATCTGATAATACCATCATACTAAAGCCCAATCCCGGGACCAAGACGGCGGAGTCCTTGTCAGAAATGGACGGTTCGTCTTACTCGGCCATAAAGCTTGAATGCGAGCGAGCCCTAACTGCACTACGCCGCGGGAATCACACTAAAGCTCTCCGTCTCATGAAGGAGTCCTGCTCCCGCCACGAGAATTCCGCCCTCATTCACCGCGTCCAGGGCACTGTCTGCGTCAAGGTCGCTACTATAATCGATGAACCCTCGGTCAAGCAGCGCCACCTGCGTAACGCCATCGACTCTGCAAGAAGGGCCGTTGAGTTGTCGCCCAATTCGATTGAGTTTGGCCATTTTTACGCCAATCTGCTCTACGAGGCTGCTAATGACGGTAAGGAGTATGACGAGGTCGTCCAGGAATGTGAGCGTGCACTGGCCATTGAGAATCCGGTGGATCCTGCCAAGGAAAGTTTGCAGGAGGAGAGTCAGCAGAAGATATCAAGTACTGACATGAGGGTTGCTCATGTGCAGAGTGAACTTAGATCCTTGATTCAAAAATCTAACATTGGCTCAATTTCAACTTGGATGAAGAATCTCGGGAATGGTGAGGAGAAGTTTAGGTTGATACCCATAAGAAGAGTGGCAGAAGATCCAATAATGGAGGTTAAATTGGCACAAGCAAGGCGGCCCAATGAGATTAAGAAGGCTACAAAAACGCCTGAAGAAAGAAGGAAGGAGATTGAAGTGAGAGTGGCTGCTGCAAGGCTTCTCCAGCAGAAGTCTGAGACAGGGGGCCAGTTTCCGACTGAGGGAGATAGAAATGGTGATAAGGGAATGGAATTAGGGTCAGGGAATGGAGGACAAAGAGGAGGGAGGAGGAAGAATGCGAAGAAGAAAGGGTCTACCGCTGCAGAGAGAAGGGACTCGGTTAGATCGTATTGGAATTCTATGAGTATGGATATGAAAAGGGATTTGCTTAGAATTAGTGTTTCTGATCTCAAAGCTTACTTTAGATTGTCTAAGGATGGGTCAGCCAAGGAGGTTCTATCAGAGGCTTTGGCTTTTGTGGAGGCAAATAGAACTTGGGAGTTCTGGAGTTGCTGTCGATGCAATGAGAAGTTTACTGATTTGGAGGCTCACATGCATCATGTGATGCAGGAGCACATGGGGAACATGTTACCTAAGTTGCAGTCAGTTATACCCTCCAATATTGATAATGAGTGGATTGAGATGCTTCTAAAGTGTTCCTGGAAACCTTTAGATATTACAGCTGCAGTTGAAATGTTTCGTAACCAGTCAAAGTGCCGAAACTCTGAGCTGCTTGATGATTTCTACTCAAGTAGCCATGCCGAGGAAAGTGATGACTGCTTCAAAGATGCTTGGGATTCTACCTCTGATAAGGAGAATTTGCTGGATTGTTATAATGGTTGTGCTGTTGTGAATAATGAATGTCACAAAATCTCAAGCTTTGAGTGCAAGGAATGTGATGGAAACCAGACACCAGTGGCGCATTCCATTTTTTACGGCTGGCCAGTATCTGATGATGCAGAGCGTGCAAAGCTCCTTGAAAGAATCCATGCCTTATTTGATGTGCTTATTAGGCATAAATATCTCGCTACAAGCCATCTTAGCAAGGTGATACAATTCACCATGGACGAGCTACAGACACTTGCTTCTGGTTCTCATCTTCTGAACCATGGGGTCGGCCAAACACCTATTTGCATCTGCTTTTCGGGAGCTTCCCAGCTTAAAAAAGTCCTCAAGTTCTTGCAGGAACTATCACATTCTTGTGGTTTAAGTAGATATTCTGAGAAAAGCAGTCCTGTGGATTATGCAGATGGCAGTACTCAAAGTGTTGAAATTAAAGAGAATATTGTTCTTGATGGAGATGCATCCTTTCTTCTTCTGGATGAACATCTGCTGCGAACTGAATATCCTCCTAGTATTTGCAATGGTGTTGCCACAGATGACACTGCTGGAGCTAGTCCAGCAAACTTTGGTTGTGAAAATGGCATTGTGTCTGATGTTGATCCCTTACTTTCCTGGATATTTTCTGGCCCCTCGAGTGTGGAACAATTATCATGGTGGATGCACATAAAAGAAGAGAAAGCACAGCAGGGGATGGAAATACTGCAGATGCTTGAGAAAGAGTTTGGCCACCTCCAGAGCCTTTGTGAGAGAAAATGTGAGCATTTAAGCTATGAGGTGGCATTGCAAGCAGTGGAGGATCTATGCCTCGAACAAGGTAAGAAGAGGGAGACTTTTACAGAATTTGTTTATCAAAGCTATGACTCTGTGCTTAGGAAGCGAAGGGAAGAGCTTAGTGAGAATGAAAATGATGTTATGCTCATCGGTGGCAGTAAGTTTGAATTAGATGCTATAACAACTGTTTTGAAAGAAGCCGAAGCTATGAATCAGTTGGGATATGAGGAAACTTGTGCAGCTGTGACTTCTCAGTTATGTGACTTGGAACCGGGTGAAGATGATGCCCGGAGGACCAAAGATTATTTCCATCAAGCGGATACTTGCATTGAAGTTGCAATCCAAAGACATAAAGAACAGTTATCACTGGAGGTCAGTTTTTGATCTAGATGCACATAGTAAAACTATGAAAAAGAGATTTTGCGATTCTTGTTTACTGGTCTGATCATGCAGCTTAGCAAAATTGATGCACGGATCATGCGGAATGTTACTGGGATGCAGCAGTTGGAACTCAAGCTTGAGCCAGTTGCTGCCCATGATTATCGTTCAATACTATTGCCTCTAGTGAAATCATATATGAGGGTTAGTTTTCTATCTTGTGAACTTGAGTATTCCTTACTTTTCTGGAAGCATTAAGAATTTATTGGAGTACTTCCTCCCTTTTCCAGGCACATCTAGAGGATTTGGCTGAGAAAGATGCCACGGAGAAATCTGATGCTGCTAGAGAAGCATTCTTAGCAGAACTTGCGCTTGATTCTAAGAAGGGTGCTTGGGGAATCGATAATATGAGACAGACACAGGATAAGACAAAGGATAGGAAAAAGAACAGAGAGTTTAGGAAAATCAAGGAGTCAAAGGTTTGAACACTTTGATTTTGGTTATGTTGTTTTTACAAGGTGGCAATCAACTATATTTTTTAGGTTATCCATGGATAATGGCTATTAATTTCTTTTTCTACAGGGTGCTGGCGGTTCTGAGCAGCACATGCTTCATGATGAAACTAATGTGCGGGTGTATGTATTCACTTCTGCTATCATTATGACATCTCATATGAACTCATGTTGAGACAATGCAACCCTTTAATATTGATGTGAATATTTTGTATATTAATCAATGATACATGGTTGCTGCAGTCTAGTCGAAACTCCAGCAGCATCTGATGATGACGATCAAGATCCTGAGATTCCTGCTCCTGTGAATGATGCAGATTTGAAACGACAGGAAGAGGAATTCAGACGTAAAATTGAGCTTGAAGCAGAGGAGAGAAAACTTGAAGAAACTTTGGAATATCAAAGGCAGATAGAGAATGAGGCTAAACAGAAGCATCTTGCTGAACAATATAAGAAAATTACGCAAAAAGTCCCAGTGAAAGTGGTCGAGGGGCTACACGATTCTCACTTGGCATCTGTCACTTATGAGACAGATTTGCATGGGCAGTTGGATCCTTGTACTCAGGTAAATCATCCCTTGTTTGTTACTGGTGCTCTTCATTATTGTGAGAAACAATTTGATGCATTGTCCAGTCCGATTTCTATGGGAAATTGGATTGTTTAATTGACCACTTGAGATAATAGATCCTAAAATTTATTGTGCCAACCTTTATGGAACGGCACTTTTCCAGGACTTATCACATAACAGTGAATTTCCAAACAATTTAGAAGGCAGACATATGAATAGTGTAAAGGGTGCTGCAAGCCAACCTGGATTACAGAAAATCAGTACTAGCTGTCATACAAAATCTAAACAAGGTCAGAATTGCATAGTATGTTTTCTGAATTGGCATGGATTGGACAGCTCTATATGCTAAGATTTTAATCTTATTAATTTTGCAGGGTTACCTAATGGAGGAACTCCTGAAAATGGAGTTCTGACTTCTGAGCGATGGACTGGAAGAAAAGGCAGGCGCCAGAAGAGTACAAGCAGATCGCTCGATGGAAGGTATCAGGCAATTTCATCTGAGAAGGGAAATATTGAAGTTGGAACTTCACTCGTTGAGGGTTGCTTAAAAGAGCAAATCAACTTGCGTAATAGCGATTCTGATGTTGGTAAGTTTAGCATAGTTGCCTTGTTTAGTACCCCATTTAATACAAAGTAATGTCACTGTCTGAAGGGCTGGTTAATGGTAAAGTTGCTTTGCTTTGCCAGTTTGCACTGTGGCTCAATGGTTTTGTGGTTTACTAGATTTGGTGCATTTCAATGCACTTGAGTACTTGAAAAGGGATTTAGAGTGTGTATGATTTGAACTTATCTGGAGATGTGGGGAAACTGTCAAATGTGGTTTCTGCTGTGCCATTTTATGCTCGAAAGATGAAAGCAGAAATACTTCATCAGCTGATAGGAAGCAGAATAAATGACATTAGAAATTTAGGATACATATGGCTAGAGTTTATAGAGAATATGTAGACGTTTGGACTTCACATCTTTAGTGGAAGGCTGTTACACAGTGGGAATATTTTGGTGAAATCTTTCATTATCCTGTTGTCCATTTGTGGTAGAAGTTCAAATTTGATGTTAAACTGTTAACATCTTGGGGATAGCCAGCAGCACAGGCGGTAGATACCAGGAGTTCCTGGGTTCAATTCTCCCCCTCCCCCACCCTCATGTTGGCTTACTCTAAAAAAACTGTCAACGATTCGGAAAGCCAAGTGTGCCTTTGTTGGGATTGTTCGTGTTTGCTACAAAGTTCATCTTATCATCTGCCTACTAAATCTGCACCTCTGCACCTACTCTAGCATGCGCCAATTATTCTGTGTGCCATTTTAATGATTTTAAATTGAGTGAGAAAATGAAGATTAAAATTCGACGACTTCAGTAGTTGTTTAACAAGTAGTATTCCACCCTGTCTGAGAAAACAGTGATTCATGTCACATGATTTGATGAATGTTTTCTATTTATAGACTTTCTTATCATATCAAAACAATCTATTACCCCTGTGGATTGGTTTGGAAGTTCCCTTTTAGTGATTTGAATATCTTGCTGTATCATAAGGGTAGTTATCAATGTGGAAGTTCTTTATCAAAAAAAAAAAAGAGTGGTTATGTTTAATTTGTATTAGCTGTTATATTTTAATTAGGCTTCTTAGTAAGGTGCAATTTGTAGCCGAGGTCGTCCTGTGCTCTCTTTCTTTTCTTTCCAAAAGAAAATCAGTGTGAAATCTTGTTATTAAACTTGGAGTTTTGGTTTACCCTGAAAACGATCTCTTAGACCTCATGTCCTCCAAAAGCCAGATATATTTTCCTTTTAATTTATTTTATATTCAATTAGAAGGAGGTTCATAACATAGTGGCTATATCATATCCTGTGTATGAACAAATGCTTCTTCTGTGTTTGACAAGACATAAGTAACATTAGCATGTAATTCTTTCTTATGAAACTTTTGTGATTTTCGTCTGTAGGATGTGTGTGCAAATGCAATGTGGTAATTTTGACACTCTTTGCTTATCTAAAATACTGTCGCTATGCATTATTATTCACACCCTGTAATATTCGACACATTCTTTTTATGGCTGAACATATTGATGCATGCCTTTGTTACAAAATTTCAAGGCAATATGCTTAGTTCCATATGTAGTGGTCAATGCCCTAGAGTATGTAATGATCCTTTCATGGCTTATATCTGATCTGTGAAACAAGATATTCCTGGATTTGGAGACAATGGAACCAAGACGCTGAGACAACTACAAGCGGAGGAGGATGATGAGGAGAGGTTCCAAACTGACCTTCAACAAGCTGTACGGCAAAGCCTTGGTAAAAGTTCTATCATTTTATACCCGCCCTCCTTTTGTTCTGTGTCATCGAAGTAATTCAATTTGAGGGCATCAACCAAAGTAGATAAGTTACCTTGATATGGTGCTCTATTGCCCTGAGTTTGACTTAACGCTATACGAGTCCTGCAGTGTTTGACCGCTTTCAATAGTCAAAATGTTAATGTTATATTTTCACTGGAAGCTTAACTGCAAGAAGGTGCTTTTAACGTGTGATTAGAGTTGATACCAAATGGCCTTCAATTGTCTAGTCACTGCTGGGGTTGGTTTGGGAGAACCACATGCTGTGCATCCAGAGGCGGAAAATGATGGCCAATGTTAACCATATAATCCGGCCGGCTCTAATGAGATCCGTTATCATATAACAAGTTGTGCACAAAGATTCCCCAGTTGATATATTAGGCTTAGCCTATTGTATTGTGAGAAATATAATTCTGGCTTTATCTGGTTAAATTGCGTTTTAACTCAGGTAATCTGTAATCTGGCTAATATATTGATCAATTTATTGTCTCAAGGGAAAAAAGGAGCTTAGTAGTTTTCAGTGCAGCCTGCTTAATGGACATAAGTGGTTAAAGTTTAGTAAGGGTTGTTATTTCTTAGACATAAGTTCCTACAACCATATTGAGCTGCATTAATCCATTCCTTATCTTTGAAGAGTTTAGGAGTGCAGCTGATGTAGAACGGATTAAGAAATTTATTTCCTATAAATATTTTTGAATGGTTTAGGTATAGGGATTTGGGGAAGTAAAGTAAAATGGTGGCGGCATGGAAGTTCAGGTTACTGGAAAACTGTGGCGCTGAGAAAAGATGGGTTATTTGTCGATTTTGAGGTTAAAAAGACGATAAAACAATATGGCGATAACAGTGTAAGGCAAGGATATAGTGTTGGAAGAAAGTTTGAATGCAGAAGATAGGAAAAGAAGTAGTTGCTAACAGTACAAAATAATAATCTAGCAAGAAAAAATGAGAGGGGAAGAAGAAAGAGAGAGGACACTCCAGGCATGCATTCCTTCCAATAATTAGATACTCAAATTCCATTACCAACTCATCCCTCAAGTGGGAGAAGTATGCATATTTAATATTTATAGACTTTGGCTTTAAAATAACCAATAAAGTCCCAACATAAAAGGCTTAATAAGTAAATACTCAAGTAGAATATCTGACATGCTAAATCTAAACTAAAGACCGTTGATGGAAATATGAAACTGCATCTCTGTCCCCTGGAATAAAAGTACAGATATACCGCCAAGTTCTGTAAACTTGAATCTATTCACAGATCCAAGCTCCTCGTTCTGTGTAATCAACTCTCTAACTGTGCTCTCTTTGTTTATATATTCAGACACATACCAAGCACATCAGAAAATGCCCTTGGTTTCAATTTTGAAGGCACCGCAAATGAACTCTCTGGAAGCTAATAATTTAGGTGTTTCACCAAATGAAATCACCACTGAAAACGCAAATGGAATTGATGTGTATGGTACTGGCCTGAAGAATGAAGTCGGAGAATACAGTTGCTTTCTGAACGTTATTATTCAGGTGGATATTGTATATGAGGATTGTTTCCAATTTGACCAATTTAAAATCTTAATTCTGTGTTATAATCTGCTCTATTTTACGAATTTTATATTTATGTACTTTTATTTCCTGCATAATTTCAGTCATTGTGGCATCTAAGACAGTTTCGAGATGAGTTCTTGAGGAGATCTGCTGCCGAGCATGTTCATGTGGGAGATCCTTGTGTTGTTTGTGCTTTATATGATATTTTTACAGCTCTGAGTACTTCATCTGCTGATATACGAAGGGAACCTGTTGCCCCTACTTCTTTGAGGATAGCTCTAAGCAACTTGTATCCTGATAGTAATTTTTTCCAGGAGGTAGTTTGACATACCCAATTTGTAGGCTTTTTCTCACATGCATTTATAATTGTGCTTTTTCCTCATTTGTTTGTAAGTTATGAAGTATAATGTAAAAACAATGGAATCAACAGGCTCAAATGAATGATGCTTCTGAAGTATTGGCTGTACTTTTTGATTGTCTTCATCGATCATTTACGCCTGGTTCAAGTGTTTCTGATAATGAATCATCGGATAGTAATTGCACGGGGTGTTGGGATTGCGCAAATGATGCTTGTATAGTGCATTCTCTTTTTGGAATGGATATCTTTGAACGAATGAATTGCTGCAGCTGTGGTCTGGAGTCGAGACATCTGAAATACACTTCCTTCTTTCATAATATAAATGCAAGCGCCCTCCGTACAGTGAAGGTATGTATCATACAATAACTTGTTCCTTTTTATTAGGTTGAAGATTTGTTTTGTTTCATCCTTGTAACTTATTTTTTTTTCACAAGCAGGTTATGTTTCCCAGAAGCTCCTTTGATGAACTTTTAAATTTTGTAGACATGCATCATCAGTTAGCTTGTGATCCTGAGTCTGGTGGCTGTGGTCAGCCCAACCATATCCATCACTTTCTTTCCAATCCGCCATATGTTTTTACAACAGGTGTCTCCAATGTTTTTGATTTAGTTAACAGTGTTGCATCATTCCAAAGGAAATCTTTGTGATTATTATTTTTGTTTTGCAGTTTTGGGATGGCAAAATACATGTGAGAGTGCTGATGATATAATGGCTACATTGGCAGCCCTAAGTACTGAGATTGATATCAGTGTCCTTTATCGTGGTCTAGAACCAAAAAACATGCATAGCTTGGTTTCCGTGGTATGTTATTAAAATTCGTTACTTTGTCATTCTATCCAATAAGTTAACTTCTTGGTTTGGTTTTGGGCATTTCACATCGTTTATACCATATTCTAGCACTTCCCCTCACGTGTGAGGCCCAACACTAGGGCTACTCTGACAGGCTCTTACTTGGGGCAACAACAAACACACACAAATGCCACCCTTGGGGCAACAACAAATACACACAAAGGCCCCCACTTGGGGCACACACAAAAGCTCGCACTTGGGGCAACAACTAGTGGGAGTTTAAATTGCAAAAACTAAGGTTTGAACCCATGACCTCCGCTCTGATACCATGTTAATATTAGTTACTTTTCCATTCAACCCAATAAGTTAAGTTGTTGGTTTGAGACATTTCACATCATTTATATCATATTATAACAGTATTAGATGCACATAAAATGAAAATATGAATTTTGTGAGATTCTCTTATTCTTTATTAAGTTTGGTCTCTAAGCACAGTCTTGCACTATGAGGAAGAAATCCATATGGATTTAAATGTTGTGAAATCTTGTTTGTTGAAAACAGAAAATAAAATAAATAAATTCTGAGTATCACAAAAGCAAGAATGGTAATAAATGATACAACTTGAATTCTGATTAGTCTAGTAAAGAACATAGGTAAACAACGCCCGTGCACAACCCGTGCACAAGGCTCCTGTAATGAGGGAGGGGGATAGGTAAAATGTATGCATGCCTTAGCCCCACATGATATGTGGAGAGGTCGTTTCAAGAATTGAACCTTAGATTTCTAGGTTGCACCCTGTAATTCTACCATTGGGCCACATGTCTAGTAAATAAATATGAAACATTAAGAAGACTTTCTAGGTTTTCCATTTTCAACCCAAAATAAAGGTCTTCCATTTTTTATTTAATTTTGTCTGATTGCATATATCTGTGCATATAGTCTGTTGATGGTCAGTTAACTGAAATCTTGAAAACAACTTTTTTTTTGGTTCATGTCGGCCTTCTAGGTTTGTTACTATGGGCAACATTATCATTGCTTTGCTTTTAGTCACGAGCATGAAAAGTGGATCATGTATGACGACAAGACTGTCAAGGTAAATAAACTTTTTGTAGCAGGGCATCCTGCCTTCTTTTTATGTGCCTATTTTTTCGTCCGTTACAGTTTGCACTTGATGTCTAGGTTGTTGGTGGCTGGAACGATGTTCTTACCATGTGCCAAAGAGGGCACTTACAACCTCAAGTTCTATTCTTTGAAGCTGTAAACTAGTTTTCCGGTGGAACTATTCTGATTGTTTCTTCAATAAATACCAATGAGTTAGATGTGTCCTGGGCTTTGGTGAGGCTTGTGCATAGTGATGCATTGCACAAACACCCATGCAAAACTCAGATAGTGGAAGAAGCTCAATACATTTCTCTCATAAAGTGAGAAAAGTTTGGTAGGCAAAAGCAAAGTTGTATAGTACAAAAGCAAAAATGTTGTGATGTAGTCGAGAGTTTTTGTCGGGATAAACTGATTTCTGTAGAAGGATGATACATGAAAGAGATTGCATTTTAAATTGAAGAAAGCTGATAATAGAGGAGCGTGAAGTGTAGATTTTGGTGCTCTTGCTCTTGCAATACTTGAATATGGAATTTTCTTATATTCATGGATCCTTCCAATAAGTTGGTTTGGCTAAATAGTAGTAGTAGATCCCTGATGGTCTGGCCTGGAGGACACATATTCCTGTTTTTCTCATGACGATCATTGCCAGTTCCTGCCAGAAGCACACAAGATTTTGAGGAGAGTTTAGATAATTGGATGCAAAAATCCGTCGATGTCTTTGTTTAGTAGTAAATCTTCTTTTGAAAACAAGGTCCTTGTATAGATCACATCATGGACTTTACACCTCATTGCGCAGCTTTTGTTACTTTATATCTGGCTATAGAAATTAGAAACATTGCTGTCTACGATGTATTACTTTTTGCATCTTGTATTTATCGAAGCAGAATGTAGGTCTCTGAACTTTGCCATAAGGCCCCCATCTCTTAATACATTGTGCATTTATGTGATGTAAGAGCCTCTTTTGCCATAACTAGATGACTTGGCCTACTTATGGAACTGGGGATTATCTTTATTTTAGTTGAGAATTTTATGCTCTTGCCAAGTATTTTGGTAAATTATAAGTATTGCTGGCTTTTTTTTTTTTTTTTTGGTAAATTATAATCAGACTAATGATTGAAGATGCCGGGACCAAAGCATGTAAGCGCAATATTGAGTTAGCAAGAGATTGACTGATGGTCATTGATTGATTGCCGACAGATCAATGACTCAGATGAATAAGTAGCAAATTGTTTTGAAGCAAGAGGGATGGTCGAGAGTCACGGCCACCAAAAGGCTCACCGGAGTTGATGCACGATCGAATTAAGGAGGAACAACTACCAACAAGTAGGAGCTGTTGCCAAGTAGGAGCGCTAGGAGGAGTTTCAGAATTAAGAAACTCTCATGGAGTAAGTTTCTTCGATTTGGCCAAGTAAATCCCCGCAGTCTCCAAATAAACAAAATAGGAAGGAAGTCTACAGTTTCCCAAATCAAATAAACGGTAAGTCTCTAAAGCATCCTAAGTCAAATATGCTGGAAGTTTTCATCAGCACCCACCCTATTTACTATATAAACTCATCCTATGATTGACAAAAGTTATCTCACGGCAACAGGTTTCCTTGGGTACCGATCCAGCCGACCAAATGATTTCAGGCCTAAGTTTTTGTCACGTGCAAGGGTATAGTTATGGTACTCATCACTTAGACTTTATAACAAGCGTGATTGATTGATGGCCATTCACCACATTATTAGTGTAAGTAATCATTGGTCAAATTGTGGGATTACTGAGGTTTTTAATTGTAATTGTCCGATTGAATGATAATTAGAGTGTTTTTTTTTAATTTTATTAGCAAGTCCAACCATCTCTCTCTCACATGTTCCTTGTCTTGGATTTTTCCCTTCTTATAATCCCTTTTTGCAGACGTCAACAATTCGTTGAATCCGATTGAACTTTCGATTTTTCTCGTTTTGTATGAGGTAAAATCGAATAACACAAAAGTCTTGGATATTTAAAACAAATTTATTCAAACATATTAACACATGTTACATTTCTAATCTTCTAACACAATGGTTTCAGAAGGAAACCTAGTACGCATATACTGCAGGTACGCATGAATTCGCTCCGCATACGGGGTAGCTCATGCAGTTGCACAATCATGCCTGAAGTGAACCCATTGAGGCATAATGGAAGGCATCGGGTAACCCTCTGTCAATGCAACCTGGACGTAGTAATTATTATTTACATACCCGATAGCGATAGCAACATGTTGATACGACGGTGGTGGAGTAGATCGAAGTGAAAAATACGTGAAGCTCTGTGCAGCACTTAAAACGTGTAATATCACATTGAACTTTAAAGCAATCAAGTGACAACTTTAAAGCAATCAAGAGACCCATATCTAGCATAGTCATCCAATGCTCAATCGATGCTTCTCCATCTAATGCAAAGAAGTTTAGTGAGTTGTAAACATGAGTACACTGGTCATCACTGACAAATATTGCAACATATTGTGTCCTGAATATGTGCAACTCTTCTATTAAGTTATATCGGATAGTTGCCCATGCATATTCATGAAGACCAAGACAGACAGCTATCGCCCGAAAGCCACAATTTCCATCAAGTTTTACGTCTTGTACATACATAATGTAAGGAAGAAGTATAGGTGGAAACTGACGAACATAGACGTGTACAGAATCGTTGTAAGTAGAGGAGCAACTGTGTCTCGCTGGTTCTTGAAACTGAAAAATATCTGACTCAACAAACTCAAATGTAGTCGTATTAGCATGAGTGAATATGTCTTCCCCGCTCTTCGAGTCAGGGCCTCCAAACAAATAACTGTGTCTGCTTGGTTTCCGAGAATGAGGGGAATCAGACTCAACGAACACTAATGCAGACGGATTAGCACGAGTATTTGATGCAAATTTTTTCTTCAAGGAGGGGCATCCACAAGTGTTCGTCTTAACAACAGGTTCACGAATTAAAGTTGTTGATGGTGTGATTATCTCCCTCAACTTCTTTAAAAGACTGAATTTATCATGCCTTGGTTGCTGCTTAAACTGTTCCGTGAACACTTGCAGATCGATGTCATCGTCTTGAAGAGACACACACGGTGATAAGTCAAGTTTCCTCCAAAAATTATTTATGGAATCAATTGGTAAGGGAAGACCATCATTCAAATATATTGCTTGCTCATGCGCACATGGCAATCCATAGCTCGTACGAAGTTGACATCCGCATATGTATGAAACTTCTCCGGCATTCTTAGATCGCTCAATTCCTTCAAAATCATATGCAATGCGTGGAGTGAAACGAAACCACGTGATTCCTGGAAGTGTGGTATATTGAATTGATATTTGATGATAGTTTTGCTCTGCTCAATACTTGCTTTGATAGCTATGTCCTGTGATTGGATGACTTGATGAATAAACGACAGTGATGTCACCAAATCTGACAGTGATGACTCCAAGTATCGTTTCAACTTGGCATGCTGGCTCTCGACTCTATTAGTTGTTTGGTTTCCAAAATGAAGATATTTGTCGTTCCATGCGGATACAAACATCTCCTTATATGATGTCAATCATACATCCTTAAGATAATTAATAGTACCAGGAAAGTTTTGTAACACTAACTCAAGGTCTGCCAAATTGCACACATACGCATTCTCAGTTTTAGATTCCAGCAACATAGTCCACATTTTGTAGAATGCATTCCAAGTTTTGTTGTCTGTTATTGATGACCTGCACTTGCTCAAAATACTCCTATAGATGTGCTATCTACAAAGTAATTTCTTAGCATCAAGAAATACATGGGCAAATGCATTCATCAAGGCCAACTCTCTGTCGGTGACAATAACTCGTGGACCAGTGCATCCATCCATTGTTGATTGTAGACACCTTAAAGCCCAAGTATAATTGAACACTTTTTCTGAGTGCAGGAACACGAATGTTATGCAAAATGTCATATTAGTTGCAGTCATGCCGACAATCTCAATGAGAGGCATCCTGTACCTGTTTGTTTATGTTGCGTCCATCAATAACACGTGCGGGGATGCACGCCATCGCTCTAATGATCCTGGATGTGCGAAGAATAAATCTTCAAGCTCATTGGTTACAACATTTGTTCGACTCTCAAAAATGTATCCTTCACGTTGTAGGAATGACATGACAACTTGCATCTGGGTTTTACCGGCTTTCTCTGCAATTTGAAATTTTTGGCGTGCATTATATACAGTCTTAATGGTAGACACGCTGTCCGGATTCTGCTTCTTCAACGATGTCAAAGTCTCTTGGCTTCACATTTTTCGTAGATAGATGTACCATCCACTGGGTTTTGAAGTTAGAGAGCCGACCGGGGTATGGATGTCCCTCCATATATGTTGCAGGGGCATGATTATGTGTTCCACATACCACCCTTACCATCCAGTCATCACCTATTCGCATTTTCACCCCTTTCATCTAAAAGGACAATCAATTTTTTTTATGCCTGTAACCTTCGTGGAGGTTTTCTTACTTCTGTACATGCCACCGCGATGACATTGGAACAACAGTGTAAGACTCTTTCCGATTAGACTAGTCTCTGACCTTTTAATGACAATGATATATCCTAAACTGCGTCCAATATTTTGAATCCAATCAATAAGAGATTGGCGCGAATTGAATACCTAAAAATGTATTAATTATGTTAGAAATTAATAATTTTTTATTACAAATTGACATAATAAAACATATATTAATTGAGTTAAATATCATACCATGTCGGTGGGAAATTCCCCGACATTTTCATCCACATTTTCATTAACATTTTCGTCCAAATTTTCGTCTTTTTGTTTTATTTCGTGTCCGAGAATATCATCCTAAAAATAATAGACATTCACTTGAGCATCTGCAATTAATGAAAAAAATTTCCTAAAACAATTAAAAAGTTGTATATTTACCTGATTACTTGAACCACTTGACAATCGCAGATCATTGACCCAAATTCTCAATTGATCTAAATTCATATGTTCTACTGGTATGTATATTGCCAAGAACAATCATATATAGGTATATATAGATTAATGGTGCTAACCTTGAAGTTGTTGATGGAACTAAAGAGTTACACCCTTTTACAGATAATATATTCTCTGCAACTAAATAGTTACACACTTTAATATAGAATATATTCTCTTCAGACAGATAACACAGGACAAGACAAAACATGAGCATGATTATCACTAGGTTAGGTAAAAACCCAAGATTTTTATAAAATTCAATAATAAATACGAAACAATGCCCAAAGGCTTAAATATGTTTTGGAAACCCTAATCCAACTAAATTAAAACAGAATTAAAATAAAACATGTGAAAAAGTAAATTCCGAACTTTGACTGAAAATATGAGGCCCTAAACGAACTTGGATGGCCAAAATCCATCGAACGTCTATGCCAAGAGGCATAGAGTAAGATTTCTATCGCCGTTCCGCTTCTGACAAGGTATGGTTCACCCGAAACGGAGCTTGTCAACAATTACTAAAATACCGGCTACGTACTTTTTGTATTTTAAACTTCTTACTCTCCAATTTTATGCAGAGCCGACTAGTACGACTCTGGCGACGTAAGTGAATGTAAACACACGCTGACGGTGTTCAAATTAATACTCATCAATTATTATTTTATGACTCTCATTAATTAGTCATTAAATTGACCACCATTTTTCCAAAAATTTTGAAGAGGTGTGACTTTTAGGTATCTATCATAGGTGCTAGAGTGGGTCTAAATGAGGGCCCCACACTTTATTCATTGTACACACAGAATATATACACACTGACACACGTATAGACACTGATACATATGGGCTGAAGTGATCACATCATAGGTGCTAGGGTGGGTTTCTTTAGCAACACCCTTTCCAAAAAATTTGAAGAGGTGTGACTCTTAGGTATCTATCATAGGTGCTAGAGTGGGTCTAAATGAGAGCCCCACACTTTATGCATTGTACACATACAGAATATACACACACTGACACACGTATATACACTGATACACATGGACTAAAGTGATCACATCATAGATGCTAGGGTGGGTTTCTTTAGCAACACCCTTTCCAAAAATTTGAAGAGGTATGACTCTTAGGTATCTATCATAGGTACTAGAGGGGGTCTAAACGAGGGCCCACACTTTATGCATTGTACACACATAGAATATATACACACTAACACACGTATATACACTGATACACATGGGCTGAAGTGATCACATCATAGGTGCTAGGGTGGATTTCTTTAGCAACACCCTTTCATCAGTCTTTCAAAACAAGTTGTTGTCTTCAGGTCATCCAAAACATCCTCGAATCAAATCAAAGCCTCCAAGGCATCAAATCAATAAGACGCCTTCAAAGAGGAATTAAATGCACTTCAAATCAAAACAACGTCAATTTCAAAAACTTGATATCAATTTCAACTCAAATCAAATATATGTCAAATCCAAATTAAGTAAAATCAAATTAAAATCCAAATACAGTGAAGTCATTCTCAACCGTTAATCGGAGGATGACACATGAGAATAGCGCAAGGCAAAAGAGTGCGAATTCAATTTCAATTAAAATTTAAAATTTTCAATAATTTTGTAATTTTAAATTTTTGTAGGAATTATTGTCAGACGAAAAGTAGACTCGGAGACTTCCTCCTCATCTTGTCAATCAACTCACGCTTGCCAACCAAAATAGTTTTCAAATTCAAGTGCATCTCCAAGACTTTCAGTAGCCTAACAACATAGAAACAATTCGTGATCAAACATTTTTGTAACTCTCAATTAATCCATGACAATTCCTTCACATGCTTCATCATAAGTGGGTGAGTTGGGTTCTTCTACCCACTTGTTTATAAACCAGTCAACACGCACATTTCTTTCCAACGTAGGATCTTTAAACGGAATCCATATTAACAGGCTTAGCCCTTGGGTTTACTTGACATTGGATAAGAGCCCACCATTTAAAAAAAATAATGACTCATGAGACTAGATCCATCCTACATCAACCATTCACAATTCCCAACCAATTTTCAATATGAGATCTTTGAGTGGAGGTTTCTTTCCAACACTTCCCCTCACTCAAGATCCCCAAATATGACTCTCTTCATTGGCCTGTGTGCCCTTTTTGGGCCATTACCATATTTGTGTAGTCTCTTTGGACTTGCACCAAATATAGCCCAACTTGGACCTCAAATACAACAACCCATTGTTTCGGCCCAACAACTCTGTCACCAACTTGAATCCAACTATGGATTTGGGTCTACCCAACAAAGCCCACATCTCATAATGTTACATGTTCCACCACACCTAAAAAGTTACGAATCCTTTGGGCCTTTTGGGTCTCTCACCTAGCATCAGGCCAGGAGAAACAAGACACTTTCGTCCGTTTCGTAGAATTTAAAAATTGTGAAATAAACTAACTTATAAGTTCTTCTACGATTTTTTAATGGAACCCATATCTGTACCGCCAGTTAGATCGCATGATCACTCCATAATCACCAAATATAGATGTGTGATATTGTGTGGGTTCCAACACTCTCCTTACACAAGAGCCCATCAAATGCTCCCTAGAAGGATTGTCTATCAAATTCTCTCGAAGACAACTAAGTTACATAAATTTCCTCCATGAATTCTTTTTCCAATCATAACAGGGCTCGAATGGAGCCACCCCTCCATGTACCTAAGTAATAGTATACTTCAACTTGCAATTGCTGTAATTAGTTGAACATTGTTTTTGCAGAATCAAACACAAGAGTCTCATCAGTATTGTCCATGATGATCGGAGAGAGCTAATTGTGCGGCATCATGGTATGATTGCACAGTTTCTGAACTAAGAAAATCACCATTGATTCGAACGCTTTGATTGGACTTCGGCTCACTCGATTACCAAAACTGGGCTTTTTCTATATCGAAAAATCTCTTCGTTCAAAACCCTACAGGGTAACCTGTAATGTTGTAATCAGGAAACAAAAAACCCTTCAGTTTAACTAAACTCTCGACACTCTGAATCTATTCGTCATCATGGCTTTGTTTGAATCTCTTGTGATAAATAATTTAGGGAGCAAAAATAACACTAGAGGATTTAGCTGGAAACCTTCAAAGAAGTAAAAAAACACGGGACTCGTAGGCTTCTTAGAAAACTTCCACTATATTAATGAGATTATAAACGTCATCCGTAGATGTATCTCTCATATGATACAATGATTGTATAACTATAATTTGTGGATAATATGCCTCACAAATTGGTTCTCTTTTTTATTTTTTTCCTCATAAGCTCAGACTTGTTTTAAGAATCTCTTTCTTCTTTTTTCTTTCTCACCTATCGATACTGATACTGTTGTCCAGTATTTATATAGAAGAAAAGAATTCTCAATTTTCCTCCTCACTTGCCATGTGAACAAGTGGGGAAAAAAAGGAATGGCGTGTGGTAGAGATCTTATCAACTTAAATTAACACAAAATTAAAATGTGTTTCTTGAAAAAAAAAAATTAGACTTGCCGACACCAAGTTTGACACTACTCCAAATGGGAGTTAATGCCAACACTCCACATTCTTGGAACATTTCAATAATGTCTCTCACAAATACAATTATATGATTTTTCAGTCATGTAAACAACTTCTCCGCCGTGTCCGAAACAGACCCAACAAATGGTGACATATATAACAGAGCTCGGCGATCTTTCATGTCCAGAACAAACATTCACTTCATGAAAGAGCATCTTCTGGAGGTCTATGTTGATTCAATGCAGGACGACCTATCAAAATTAAGTTTTGAGTTCTATTTTGTGATTGAAAAAAAAAACCCACAATCAATGCTTACTATATGCGTTCTACATTGGCTGCTATTACATATTCAAGTTTATAGTTTTTTTTTTTTTTTCCAATTAGAAAACATACATACATATATACTGTCGCAAACACATGTCCTCAACAAAGAATCACAGATAATAGAACAATATACAAAAACAATTGACAAAAGTAAGAGAGAAGAGAAGAACACATGATTTACGCGGTTCGACAATTTGCCTACGTCCACGAGGTCTACTGTTGTTTTCAATATAGAAATTTCAGTAGTACATTCGGTTAGGGTTTTAACCTTATATACCAGGTACTCAGGCACCCGAAATTACAAATTATACCCCCATACAAAAATAACCAACCCACATCAGGTACTCAAACAATCACAGATAATAGAACAATATAAAGAAGCAATCAAAATGCTCGACTGGTATGCTACGCTCTTCCTCTCGCACAACTTCCCATTTCCTAGAGTTTTTAAGTGTTAAGTAATACTTCTAATATGAATCATTATTTAACACATACATACATGTCCAAAGTTGAACCAGTCTTGATGTTCATGTTCAAAGTTCAAACTAACGAAAACATTCCAACTTATTGTCAGGTCTCTCTCTCCCTTACCAATCCAAATATCCTATTCAAAACAGAACGTCAATTAATTCAACTGCCCAATCTGCTCCTCTCTTTGTATAAAACCATAATAATATCTCAGCATTCAGAAAGCATAATTAATCATGTCATCTTCTGCATGCAGAGAGAAGAGTCCAGTACCGTTTAAGGTGGTGGTTGGTGTTTCTTTGGGTGCTGGTTGTAGTAACCAGTGCTGCATCAACCAGAGCAGGCGCTCGACCTCTGCCGGATATGAATCTGATCAGACTCCTAGTAGAATCTCGGTTGCAACGAGACCCATTACCACCTTCTGGGCCTTCTCCGTGTCATCACAAGCTAAGTCCTCATACACGCAAACACGATAATGACCTCACACCTTATACCACTGACTATGTTATATGCCCATATAGAAGGGGGAAAAAAAAGAATTTTGTAGATTTTTCTTTCTATATTTTCAAAAAAAAAAAAACTAATAAACTAAATCATAATAATATATTCTAACATATCATCCACTCATTTAGCTAGCCGACCTAAGTCTCTTAACATACCGTTCCTCATCTCCGAGATCAGTATCCGTCAAAAGATAACTCAAAAAGAGAGTATTTTCTCTCGAGTAGAGGAAAAATTCACGTCACTCAATAGATAAGACTATACGATACTACTTGCAATGGCCAACTCTCATTCAACTTGTATCTCTTCAACCTTACACGTGTACATATCCGGCACTACTCGCGGGGTATCCGATTCGTTCAAAACCCAAAAACCAATCATATAGTGTTTTGTAAATAGTTTTTTATTTTTGATTTTCAAACCCGTCACAGTTTAGGGTTGGGGATTGGTTTTTGGTGTCGGATTTAAGGTACCTAAACCGTTTCATAAAAAAGATAATTATAGTAATAATATTATAAATCATTTATATAAAGATATAATATTAGGCTCCGTTTGAAACTCCGTAGAGGATAGTATAATTTTCCTGTCCAATGTATAATTTAATCCTCGTATAAGTTGATGTATAATTTAATCCTATCTGGTGTTTGGAAATAATTTGATATTAGGTTTGTATAGTATAAGATTTGTGGTAATATGTCTGGATTATCCCCAATTAAAGTGAGAGTGAGGGTCTTTTTTATCATTTGACATGTTATTTTTTATACTAAGTGCTCCGTATAAAATAAAAACGAGTGAGATGTGTTTTAATATTATATGACTGACATCGTATAAGAACCACTTTTGTATAAAGTTATACTATTCCGGATATTTTCAAAATCATCCAAACACCAGATAAGTTCATTAAAGGATAATTTTATACTATACAGAGTTTTATCCGTTCATCCAAACTGAGCCTTAGGATACTAAATTATAACATGATAAAATATATAAATTTATAGAATCATACTAATAAAACTATAAATTACACTAATTTGAATTCTCTAAATGATATAATATTACAAGATAAATTATATTTAGTATCAGTAGCGAAATTTTTATGCATGCGGATTTGACAAGATGAGTTGAGGTTCATTGAAATGTCCAAAAATAGTCAAATTGATATATAAAACTAATAATTTATTAATTCACTATATATGGAATCAATTAAACAAATAAGGAAATTATTTCCAGGTCTCGTTTAGGTCATCCAATAAAGAAGGATAATCATTTACCCGTCAAATCGCACAAAAAATCTAGCGAAACAATAAAAGATAGAACAATATATATATATAATCAAATATATTATTCATTACTCCATCTACGGATCTACCACAGCAATATATTTATGACAACAAAATAAATGTAAGAATTTTTTTTATTTAAGGCCAATACACATTTTCACAAACTCCGAAGTCCAAACAAGCTGAAAAAATGGAGCGGAGTCCGGGCCTCCTATTCAATAAGTGGATAACGACCATAGCCAGTATTTGGATCCAGTGCGGCGGCGGCTCATCGTACACCTTCGGGATCTACTCCTCCGTTCTCAAATCCACTCAGGGATATGATCAATCAACGCTCGACGTCGTCTCCGTCTTCAAGGACATCGGCGCCAACGTCGGCGTCCTCTCTGGAGTCCTCTACTCCAACAATCGTTACGGTCCATGGGTAGTTCACTTGGCGGGGGCGATTCAATGCTTTGCGGGTTATTTCTTGATGTGGACATCGGTGGTTGGATTGATCAAGCCGCCGCCGCTGCCGTTGATGTGCGTGTTCATGCTATTGGCGGCGCACGCCCAGACGTTCTTCAATACGGCGAATGTGGTCACCGGTGTACGTAACTTCACCGATTATGGTGGAACGATTGTTGGCATCATGAAGGTAAATCTGTTTTTGAGCTTCTTCGTTACTTGAGCCGGTGTCTTCTAGATGAATATTTATTTGAAAATAAATAAATAAATAGTGATTGATTTTACTATTTTAGATGCATAAAAAGTTAAAATTGTAAGTACAATGTAACTGGACCACTTTGTGTTGCTATCAAATTTTGGAAACAGCAATCAGACCCCTGGAGTTTGGGGCGGTTGCAAAGCCACCTCGAAAGGTTTGGATTCCCTTCAAAATAACCCCTGTAAGGGTATAACGGTCTTTTTATTTCCTTGTGATTGCACCTGTGTAAGTGAACAAGAGATAGCAGACGAGGATCCGTGCAATAGTAGAAGTCATAGAAGAGTTTCCGTCTGTTTATCAAATTCAACAAATTAATTGTGTGGACCCAGATTGATAAACAGTCTGAACTATGCTGTCACCTGTCCACCCCAAGACAGAGTCCTGTATGCCGTGCTTACCAATTATTGGTTTTCTTTATCCATTAATTTCGACATCATGGATCTCCAGTATCTGTTGCAGCTGTCATTTCACAATTTCCATATTCTATTGCTTTTTTTTAAAAAAAAAAACATTGTGTATTGATTAATTAAATATCCAGCATGGTCTACACCAATCTGCTTCTTTGTGTGTGAGACATCGTATTTGATTATTGATGTAAACCCCCTTAATTAGCCACCCTTTAATAGCCTTTCAGGCTAAACAATCATACAATTTTTAACCCAGATCTGCAATTAATTCATCATTTGTTTCCTTAAAGAAAACACACTAGTTAAAATTATCAAAGACTAGATGGACTGGAAAAATAATATTTTTTGTGGAATCCCTGTGGAGTCTGTTCTTCCTTCCTTAGTTTTGGGAATGCATACTTTGCCATAGAATTGAAGGCGCGTGCTCAGCTCTACGGGGTGAATACCCTTGAATATATATATATATTTTAAACCTTTTTCTGCAGCATTTAGTAACAAATTATTATGTCATTGGATGTTGTGTAGTCTACTACATGTTAGATGTTTTTGTTAACTTGCTTAAAATGTGCAAATGTTTAGCTTAAATCTTCTGCACCTGCTTTTAAATCCATTTGCATTTTTCTTGCACTTGAAAATCACAGTGATCTTGTGATACAAGGAGTGCAGTAAACTATGAAGTTTTCCATGCATTATTCGTTCAAGATGACTCTAGTTTCATGTCATGATCATACATAGTTTTGTTCCTTGAGATATTGTCTGGACTTCTTAGGCTTGCGACAATGATGTAGTGATTTAAAGTTTGTATACTTCAGAGCCTTTGATATGTTGCTGGTTAAAATATGCCTAATTGTGTGGGTGCTCTTACTTTTCAATGGACTCTTAAAATAGTGCCATTTAACTCTTCTTTCTTGGTCAGGGCTTTCTTGGTCTGAGTGGAGCAATACTGATTCAAGTGTATGCTACATTATGTGAGGGTAATCCAAGCACCTTCATTCTGATACTTGCATTCTTGCCGACCATTCTCTCTCTCTCGCTTATGTGTTTGGTAAGAATCCATGAGACAAACACAGTTGATGACAAGAAGTACTTGAATGGTTTATCTACCTTTTCTTTGATAATTGCCGGATATCTCATGATCATTATAATATTAGACAATGTCTTCACTTTGCCTCTACTGGTACGAACTGTTACATTCGTACTACTGCTGCTGTTACTTTCGTTGCCTCTTGTAATTGCTGTCAAAGCCCAGAAGGACTACGCGATGAGATTCCAACAAGAATTTTCCATTGAGACGACTCCACTACTGAATAAAACAGGTCATCCAACTGCCACTTTTGGCGATGAAAGAGTACCGTTGAATGAAGACGAAATGAATCTGTGGCAAGCCGTCTGTACAGGAAACTTCTGGTTGTTGTTTGTTTCAATGCTATGTGGAATGGGCTCTGGACTGGCGACGATAAATAACATGAGCCAGATAGGAGAATCTCTGCATTACACAACAACAGAAATCAATTCGTTGATTTCTTTGTGGAGTATATGGAATTTTCTGGGCCGTTTTGGAGCAGGGTATGTGTCTGATGTCTTTTTACATAAAAAAGGCTGTGCAAGACCATTGTTCATTGCTATTACTCTAGCAACCATGACCGTCGGCCATATAGTTATCGCATCTGGTTTCTCTAAAAATTTATACATTGGATCAGTTGTCGTGGGTATTTGTTATGGTTCACAGTGGTCGTTGATGCCTACCATAACTAGTGAGATATTTGGTGTGAGGAATATGGGTACTATTTTTAACACTATAGCTATTGCAAGCCCCATTGGATCGTATATATTTTCTGTAAGAGTCATTGGATATATCTATGACAAAGTAGCGACCGGTGAACATGACTCTTGCTTTGGTACTCACTGCTTCATGGTGTCTTTTCTGATCATGGCATCTGTTGCGTTTTTCGGATGTCTTGTTGCCCTAGCATTGTTCTTTCGGACGAGGAGATTCTATGAGCGGATTGTCCAGAGAAGGTTGCGGCGTATGTAGATTTCGTGTGAGGTGCATACAGCAGTGTGTATTTGTGTCTTGGCAGAAAATTACAGAATATAGCATTTGTGGACAAGAGAACCAATTTCATTGTGCAGTGAGCCCTCTTGCTAACACTTTAGCAGGAAAAAAGGATGGAAACGGATACTCAATTTAAAATAAATAAGCAGAATTACATACTCGATCTCATGGATACATATAAAATTCTGTGGATTGATGCTTTAGATTGAGATGGATGATTCTTACACATTTTTCTGATTATTGAAATGGCAAAAATTCAAGAATGGCTATTCTCCAAAATCAGGGCCCTTGATTAAGTATTCAGCTAAAGTCCCACCATTTGATGGTTGTGAAAGCTTTATTAAGCACAAGCTTAAGTACTTCCCATTATATTTCTCCCTATATTGTGAACTAACATTCAATCATATAAGGCACAGATTAAATGAGCCTCCTTTATCATATCCTCTTTGAACCAAGTAGAAAGATCTCATAGCAGATAAAAGTCATAAATAAAATTTATTAAAAGAAGGTTTTACATTACAACCTCACACTAGCAATGATTTCTGAAAGAACAACCGTAGCAGTAGTCATACAAAACCAAATATCCATAAATGTAAATAAGTACACATGGCATGACACATAAGCCTAGTGAGATGACAGTTTTTTGAATTTCAAAAAAATTAAACCTAGACTAAAAGAGGTGCCCAACCTAGTTGAGACTCTCACTTTCTCTTTCTCTCACTCTCTCTTTCGTCTTTCACAAACCCATTTGAGAGTGTTGGGTGAGAAGATAAGCGAAGCTAATACTCATTTTATCAGACAGAAGGTTGTATGGACGACGAGGGTCAACCAATATTCCATTCCTTGAGGCAATTCGACCGGTTTCCGATCATAGAGGGTATGGAATCCATGGATCTGTGTTTATGTAATGATTTTGTGGTTTTTAGATTTGTGTTTTATGAGAAAAAATGAGGAGACTAGATCTACCCTATTATTTGCTGGAAAAAAATTATCCAAATGATGTTGCAAGTAAAAGTGGTATTTGATGTGAGGTTTGACATTGTTCGAAGTTGTGCAGATGATTAACAAATAGTAGATTAGCTAGTTTGTCTGGTTTGATGTGTTTTGTGCTAATAGTGTATGATGGTACAATAGAACTGTAAATGTTTGCAATTACACTGCTACTAGTTGTAATTACATTGAGGTTGGTGCTAATTACACTCTTTATTATACTTCTAATAATATGTCTATTACATTATTTCAATTCGTAATTACACTTCATCCAATCTGAAAGATTACAAAAGAACATTGCATAATTACAATATTTCAATGCGTAATTACACATTGATAATTCCTAATTACATTATTGGGGTCATACTTACACAGTTCACATTATATTGCTCTAACGACACTACTGTTAGATGGTGATGAGAAAGCCGTGGAGAAGCACTAGTGGGGGTTGGTTGCGGTCTTGAAGATTTATAAAGGTGAAACCTTTTAAAGCAAGGGAAGAGGACGCCTTCAGCTACTGTGCCTGCTGCATGGGGTCTTCCATGTTGTGGGTTTGTTTGTTTGGGGTCTTTCATGTTGTGGCTTTGGTGTTTGGGGTCTTTCATGTTATGAGTTTTTTTTATCTTTGGTGCCTGTGTTATTTTTTCCTTAGAGCAGGTTGGGGTGCTCTCCTCTTTCCTTGGACGTTCAAAGCTATATTCGAAGTGAATAATTACATTATTCCAATGCATAATTACACATTGATAATTTGTAATTACAAAACAACAGTGAATAATTGCATTATTCCAATGCGCAATTACACATTGATAATTTATAATTACATTATATTATTGTGGTTTAATTACATAGTTCACAATATATTGCTCTAATATCATAAATAAAAATTGTCTTCTCAAAATTATATAACAATCTATTGAATCATTAAAAAGACTGAGTTCAAAACATAAAAATATCCATGTGAATCCAATTTGTCTTCTGTTTTGATATCCTTGGCAATATATATAATTACATTGTTTGCAGTCCAATTATACTAGAGAAATTTATAATTACACATTATACTGTATTAATTATATCTCATAGACAGTCTGGATGATTACAAAACAACAGGAGATAATTACATTATTTCAATTCCGAGTTATAGATTCATAATTTCTAATTACATTACACATTGATTTAGGCATTATCACGACTCTCATGGATGAGAGAAAAGAAAGTAAATATGAGTTGAAGATAAGTATGAGAGAGAAAAAGGTAAATCTGAAAAATAGGAGAGAGAACCATGAAAAGAGAGTCCAATACATACTTACGTGGATATAATGCAATTTCTTAACCAACTAAATATCTATGTGGCAAGTGTATGTACACTTATGGACGGGAAGTCTAGGGACGTTTAGTGTTTTCGAATACAATTAATCCTCTAAGTGTTAGAAAACCAAGTCCAAACGCATGAATAAATATTGTTCGTTTTGGACCACAAACTCGCAGGGATTTGTTCTCTTAGGCTCTCCGTAGTACTACATATTCAGCAGCAATGTCTCAATATGGATGTTACTCAAACATACACTAGTAACATGGAACCTAGGCAACAACATACTATGAGCAATTAAAGGCGAAAATTTACAAATATATAGGTTTGTAAACCTAATTATACTATCTTGGGTATTTTTTTTCTATATAACTACTCATTGTCATGTAATTTCCAGAAGTATTCAATAAGATCCAACATTAATTGAGAGTGAGCTTCAGTGTTTCACTATTTTAATTAAAATTGACAAAATATAGACATGCTTAATTTAATGGGCCTAAAATTGATAATTTAACTAAATGGGTTTGGCCCAAAAAAATAGCACCCCATTTTAGCACCTTGGGTTGGAACCAATAAATTATACTACTCTACTTTTACACTATCCAAGATGCTAAAATAGAGTTTTAACACTCCATTTTAAAACTTTGGCTTGGAATTGTTCTAAACTGAAGTATTAAAAAAATGAAACTAAAAAAAATAAAGTAGTGTTAGGGAGCCCAACCTATTTTAAGTCTTCGTGGCAAGCTGACTTAACAAATGATTGGACAAATTTGAAAAGAAACAATTTTCAACGCGTTTCATGGTTTTCAAAGCATTATTGCTTAACTAAAATATATTTTAATTGAAATCCATTTTTTTTGTCTTATGAATTCCATTGTTTTAACTTAAATTCGTTGTTTTATAACTATGGAATGACATATTAAAATCAATAGAATAACTAATCCATTGGTTTATATCAATGGAATAACCAAAGATCTGGCATAAAATTCAATGAAATGACATATTAAATCAATGAAATACCAAATCCATTGGTTTATATCGATAGAATAATCATAGGACTGACAAAAAAATCAATGAAATGTCATTATTAAAATCAATGGAATAACTAAATCATTGATTTTTACTTAAAATTCATTGTGATTTATTTGAATTATATTGTTTATTCGTTTAATTACATTATTTTTTTGGTTAAATATGAACATTAAGAAATTCATAGGTTTATTCATTCAACGACCTTAGGGCCGTTGTTATCCAACTCATCAACGACCTCATTATCACCTATCACAATGTCTTCATTATTATTCACCATATCGTAATTGAAATCCATGAGAAAATATCATATATATCAACACTCAAAATCAATGTAATGAAATTAAAAATAAAGGAAAACTAAATAGTTGTTTTAAAGTAATGGAATCCATAACCAAATGTCAGACTCCAAAATCAATGGAATGATGATATTAAAATCAATAGAATAACTCAATCATTGTTTTAAATCATTGAAATAACATGAGGTTTGACACAAAAGTTAATGAAATGACAATATTAAAATCAATGGAATAACTACATCATTGTTTTAAATCAATAGAATAACTAGATGTCTGACACCAAAATTAAAGGAACGATAATATTAAATAAAGAAATAACTAAAGTATTATTTTAAATCAATGGAATAGTTAGAGGTCTTGAAATTAAAATCAATGAAATGACGCTAAAAAACAAAGGAATAATTGAAGCATTGATTTAAATGAATTGAATAATGATCTGTCTGATATTAAATCAAGGGGATGACATCAAAATCAATAGAATAACAAACGATTTGACACCAAAAATAATGAATTATGTATAGTACTTTCAAACCATGGATTATGGATTAAATTCCTCTATATATCCAAAACATAAAGGCAAAATAAAAAATATACTAGTTAATTGGTCCAAAACTAGGTTATAATGATGTAAACAAGTTTTCACTTTTCGACGATTATTCCAGCCGTTCAAGGGCTAAAACCTATAGAGCTCATCAAGGCAAGTTAAATGATGGTGGTGGTTTACGGAAGGGTGGCCTACGATGGCCGGAACAAGCTCCAAAAGTTTCGGTTGGTTATGACTTTAATCGAGATTCCGACGAAGTAGGTGATTGTTGGAGACAAACGAAAGCTGAGGATGAGTCACGACACTCCGACTCTTCAGTTTGAAGGGTCAACCGCTCTGATCGACGGCCAGACGATCGACCTTCGATTCTGATAGTGATAGGGTGCGGGGAAGAGAGAGGAATAGGGGAGAGATAAAAAGAGAGAGTACGAGTGGAGGGGAAGGTAAATATAAGATAGGCCATGCCACATAGGTGCCAACTTGGCTGCTGACATGGACATGTCACAAAGACGTCCACGTCATGTAGACTTGAGATGGGTTGGGCTAATAAAAAAATGTGTTTGGGCTCTAGCATTTTCCAAAAAAATATATTCTCCACCGTACTCTATCGAAATTACGAAACTGTCTTCCATGTTTTTTCTCCTCGCTCTAAAAATAAACCAATTTCACTCTATCGAATAGGCACTCTTATCACTGTACACATTTATACATTTGTTGGGGGTGATTTCAGATGCGATAGAGAGCTACTCTTGATCCCTTCATCAGATCTGAGGTAAAATCGTCTTCAATTTTTGCCGTTAAATCTAGTTTCCCTCAAAACCATCGGATCTCCTAGATCTGTTATCGATTGACCTCGTGTGATTTTAAATTCTCAGTGTGTTTGGTCACCGAGAAAATTCAATTATGTATGACGGACGATTTCAGTTAACAGTTATCGAATTTTGGCGCTCTGAATTTAATCATTCTTGTTCTGATTTGATCTAGTGTCTGAGAGGGCTTCTCTGTTTGTATGCGGTTGTTGATAGATTTGAAGAGTTTTGTTTGATTGGAGAAAATGTTGACAAAGTTTGAGACGAAAAGTAACAGAGTGAAGGGACTGAGTTTCCACAGCAAGAGGCCATGGATCTTGGCAAGTCTTCACAGCGGCGTGGTCCAGCTATGGGACTATCGAATGGGGACTCTGATAGACAGGTTTGAGGAACATGATGGGCCAGTTCGTGGCGTTCATTTCCACAAATCTCAGCCGCTGTTTGTGTCTGGAGGTACGATCCGTTTTTTTTTTCCCCTTTCGTTTTAGCTTCTCATGCTCGTATTGCTTGCTTTATGCACGATGTTGTCGTTCTCGTCAGCATTGTTGATGATTATTTTGATTGATCTGTGGTTTGTGGTTTATGATTGTGCTTGTTCCAATGACAATTTTATGGAACGATATCATGAATATGCTTGTTTTGGCTGGTTGATCGTTGATTTCTGTAGATCTTGGCTTCTAAGCTCTGTTTACGTTTCAAGGATTCTCTCAATGAATGAGAAGGGGAAATGTGATTTCAGTATTTGTGATTGTTTTATATTCATGTAGTAGATTGGATCAGCTCAGTGGAGACCAAATGATTGGAATATACATATCATGTCAAGGCTCTTAGTTTTAATGTTCTAGTTTATTATACATTTAGGAAACAGGATTTGATTTCACTCAGTTACCTTCCACAGACTGTTGCATCATTCGAGTTAGTGCGTTGTCCTAGGCATCATTTTGAAATAGAATCTATATTTATCGAGTTTATGTGTACAATATTTTAGTTTTTTTGTCATGGAACCTTTATATCTGAGTTGCTGAATGGGTGGTTAACTATATTTTCTTCTCCTTGTTTTTTCTCTGTTATCCATTTTGAAAGCCTTCTGTGTGGATAGAAGGGGGGGACCCCTTTTCTATCCCTTTAACATCTAGTTTTGATGAGGACATGATTTTAATAAGATATCTGGTATTACAATCAAGGGCTTGTAGCCTCGAGAGTCGAGAATAGCTGGTGCTGTCAATTTCAGTCGAAAAATGAGTGGTTCTTTTGTTGAAAATTCGCACAATGCTCCAAACTTTGTTTCTTTGAGTTATCTAATTTCTCACTTCTGAAAGGATTTTAGGATTGTAAATGTTGTTGAAATGGAACATCATGTTTGCTTTTTGGTGTTGCGAAGAAGGTGTTTATTCGTTAATGCACCGTAAGCTTTCTGGCTTTTGCAGGAGATGATTACAAGATCAAAGTTTGGAACTATAAGATGCATCGGTGCCTGTTTACACTTCTTGGACACCTTGATTACATTCGCACTGTGCAGTTTCATCACGAGTATCCATGGATTGTGAGTGCCAGTGACGATCAGACTATTCGCATATGGAACTGGCAGTCACGCACTTGCATTTCTGTATTGACGGGCCACAATCATTATGTTATGTGTGCCTCATTCCACCCCAAAGAAGACCTTGTTGTATCAGCCTCTCTTGATCAGACTGTACGTGTTTGGGATATTGGTGCCCTGAGGAAAAAGACTGTCTCCCCTGCAGATGACATCCTACGGTTGAGTCAGATGAACACAGATCTGTTTGGCAGTGTGGATGCTGTTGTTAAATATGTCTTGGAAGGTCATGACCGGGGAGTCAACTGGGCTGCTTTCCATCCTACTCTGCCTCTGATTGTCTCAGGCGCAGATGACCGCCAAGTGAAGTTGTGGCGCATGAACGGTAATTACATTTGAAAGTCTGCGTTTTTTAATTTATTGTTTCATTTTTTTGTTCTCAATGGCATTATCTATTGAAATTTACTTGGTCAGAAATTAGAACATGATTGTTGTGTTTGTCTATAATATTCATTCTCCTGCTCTGTGATGGAAACAAAAGTTTAGTATTGCCTCAAAATTGGTATACTGAAAATCATTAGAAACCTTTTTGTGTGTGGATTCTGGCATTCTGCATCAGGTGATGCAAATATCCTAGAATTATGGTTTATTTTGAACTTTATAAGTCTTTTTTGGCTGAATTTGAGTCTTCTTTTTATATTTCCTTACTTTACGTATTTGTTAGGTCTTAATCTTTTATTATGATATTATCAAGGATAGATCTTGTCAACGTCAGTCTGATTGGTATTTTTCAAAAGTTGGTATATTTATTAGAAGGAAAGTTTTGATATAATTGGGGACCGAGGAGTCTCTAATCTAATATAAATAGACTCTTCTGACTCCATAGAATCTAATTATCTCGTCCTTTCCTTAATTTTATAATTTATATGTTCCTGCATCATTAGGATTCTTGTAACTTTTGGCCCTACTTGGCAAATATTCAGCTGGAAAACCAAACCCCCTTTTGTCTTTGTTCTAAAGTTCTGGAACTGAAGTGAATATGCATGTTCTTTTTCAGACACAAAGGCTTGGGAAGTGGACACCTTGAGGGGGCACATGAATAATGTTTCATGTGTTATGTTCCATGCCAAACAGGACATCATTGTTTCCAATTCAGAGGACAGAAGTATCCGTGTGTGGGATGCCACTAAGCGAACTGGTGTTCAGACTTTCCGACGAGAGCATGACCGATTTTGGATTCTTTCGTGTCACCCTGAGATGAATCTCCTAGCTGCTGGACATGACAGTGGAATGATTGTTTTTAAGTTAGAGAGAGAAAGACCTGCCTTTGCAGTAAGTGGTGACTCTTTGTTCTACACCAAAGACCGGTTTTTGAGGTTCTTTGAGTTTTCAACTCAAAGAGACACACAAGTTATTCCAATCAGACGGCCTGGGTCAACTACCTTGAACCAAAGCCCAAGGACCCTTTCTTACAGTCCTACTGAAAATGCTGTTCTTCTATACTCAGATGTGGATGGTGGATCCTATGAGTTATATGTCATCCCTAGAGACAACATTGGTAGGGGTGATAACATGCAAGAGGCAAAGAGAGGTATTGGGGGATCACCTGTATTTATTGCTCGGAATAGGTTTGCCGTGCTTGACAAAATTGGCAACAAAGTTATAGTGAAGAACCTGAAAAATGAGGCTGTTAAAAATGTTGAACTCAAATTTCCTGCAGATGCAATATTCTATGCTGGGACAGGTAATGTGTTGTGTAGGGCAGAGGATAGGGTGCAAATTTTTGATCTCCAGCAGAGGGCAGTTCTTGGTGAACTTCAAACACCTTTTATCAAGTATGTTGTTTGGTCTAATGATATGGAGAGTGTTGCCTTGCTCAGCAAACATGCCATCGTCATTGCTAGCAAGAAGCTTGTGCACCAATGCACTCTTCATGAGACAATCCGTGTAAAGAGTGGAGCATGGGATGATAATGGTGTTTTCATTTATACAACTCTTAATCATGTTAAATACTGTCTCCCAAATGGGGATAGTGGGATAATCAGAACCCTCGATGTCCCAATATACATTACAAAGGTTTTTGAAAACACTCTCTTTTGCTTGGATCGTGATGGGAAGAATAGGTCAATAGTTATTGATGCAACTGAATATATGTTCAAGCTGTCTCTGTTGAGGAAGAGGTATGATCATGTTATGAGCATGATTAGGAACTCACAGCTTTGTGGACAGGCAATGATTGCTTATCTGCAACAGAAGGGATTTCCTGAAGTAGCTCTCCATTTTGTTAAGGATGAGAAAACTCGTTTCAATTTGGCACTGGAGAGTGGAAACATTCAAATTGCTGTTGCATCAGCGAAGGAGATCGATGAGAAAGATCACTGGTATAAATTGGGGGTGGAAGCACTTCGCCAAGGCAATGCAGGTATTGTGGAGTATGCCTATCAGAGGACAAAGAATTTTGAGAGATTGTCTTTCCTTTATCTCATAACTGGTAATATGGAGAAGTTGTCGAAGATGCTGAAAATTGCAGAAGTGAAGAATGATGTCATGGGCCAGTTTCATAATGCCCTGTATTTGGGTGATGTCCAGGAACGTGTCAAGATCTTGGAGAATGTGGGTCACTTACCTCTTGCTTATATCACAGCTAAAACCCATGGGCTACAAGATGCGGCTGAACGATTAGCTGCTGAGTTAGGAGATAATATTCCATCTCTACAAGAGGGTAAGGTACCCTCCCTTTTGATGCCCCCGACTCCAATCATGTGTGCTGGTGATTGGCCTCTTCTGAGGGTCATGAAAGGCATCTTTGAAGGTGGGCTGGATAATGTTGGCAGGGGTGCTGCAGAGGAGGAGGAGGATGCTGATGGTGCTTGGGGTGAGGATCTGGGTATGGTGGATGCTGATGGCCTAGAAAATGAGGATGTTACAGCAGTTTTGGAGGATGGGGAAGAAGCAGAAGACAACGAAGAAGAGGGAGGGTGGGAACTTGAAGATTTGGAACTTCCCCCTGAGGCAGACACGCCTAGGGCTTCCGTCAATGCTCGTTCTTCTGTGTTTGTGGCACCGACTCCTGGCATGCCTGTTAGCCAGATTTGGATCCAGAGATCTTCACTCGCTGCTGAACATGCTGCAGCTGGCAATTTTGACACTGCAATGCGGCTGCTCAGCATGCAACTTGGAATAAGAAACTTTGCTCCATTGAAATCCATGTTTCTTGATCTTCACGCTGGAAGCCATTCCTATGTACGTGCTTTTTCATTAGCTCCAGTTGTATCACTCGCAGTTGAACGAGGATGGAATGAGTCTGCTAGCCCTAATGTGAGGGGGCCACCAGCACTTGTGTTCAATTTCTCTCAGTTGGAAGAGAAACTTAAGTTGGGCTATAAGGCAACTACTACTGGGAAATTCACTGAGGCTCTTCGTGTCTTCATTAGCATTCTTCATACCATTCCTCTGATTGTTGTCGAGTCTAGGAGGGAAGTTGATGAAGTCAAGGAGCTGATTATTATAGTCAAAGAATATGTTTTAGGATTGAAAATGGAACTAAAGAGGAGGGAATTAAAAGATAATCCTATACGTCAGCAGGAACTTGCAGCCTATTTCACCCACTGCAACCTGCAGATGCCTCACTTGCGCCTTGCTTTGCAAAATGCAATGACTGTGTGCTACAAGGCAAAGAACCTCGCTACTGCTGCTAATTTTGCCCGCCGGCTACTAGAGACGAACCCCCCAAATGAGACCCAAGCAAGGACAGCAAGGCAGGTGCTGCAGGCTGCTGAGAGGAATATGACTGATGCATCTGAGCTCAACTACGATTTTAGAAACCCATTTGTCACTTGTGGGGCAACTTATGTGCCAATTTACCGTGGACAGAAGGATGTTTCCTGCCCTTATTGTAGTTCTCGGTTTGTTCTGGGCCAGGAAGGGCAGCTCTGTACCGTGTGTGATCTTTCAGTGGTTGGGGCAGATGCTTCAGGATTGCTCTGTTCTTCTTCCCAGATACGATGATCTGGCTCTTAGCCCGGAGCAATTTTGATAAGATTTTAGATCTCCCTTTTGGCGGGAAGAGCAGTCACGTTGCAGCATAAAGGTAAGATACTGAAGAAGAGTTTATTTTCTTTTTGCATTGTTTGTGCTTTCCTTTAAATGACTTCTTTTCATTATTATTTGTTAGTATGCTATGCTTTTATGTGACAAACAATTTGGGAATTTGGAGTTAGGCTCTTCTTGCTCGTTGTTCATAGACAAGAATGGCCGAACCACTTGTTAAACTAGTTGAACATTATAGACGGGAAGAAATCACATGTCAATGTACGGAGATGTCACTTTGCAAATTTTCTTATTTCATGGACGAGTTGGGTCTATATTGGTTGGAGGTGAATGTAATACCGTGCTATTATTTACACTGCCAGTTTAAATAATTGAAATTTTGAAATTTTGCAGATGTTCAGTTTGTTTCCTCAATTTTGTTTTCCTTGTTCTGATTTGCTTATATCAGAACATGATTTTGTTGCCAAGTGTGATATGGATGTATGTTTATGTATTATTCTTATACCTTTTTTGTCTTGCAACAGAATTGTATTTGAATAGATCGATGACCTTATGCGAGAGCTGTGTAAGTCTGCATCCAAGATAGTTTTAAGAGTATTTAATTGTTGATGGTTTTAGCTTACATTATCATGAATTGCATTTCTCAATCCTTTTTTGAAAAGTATACTTGCGCTTCTGGGGCTCGTTGCAACCTGTTTTTTTTGAAAATGACGATTACTAAACCTGTTTCCAGTGTTACTGGATGGTTGAAACCTTGGGGTTTACTTCTGTAACTGGTTCTCTGTCTTGTTTGGCTCCATTGGGAATGACATTGATTTGGCTGTCAAATTCGTTGCTTGAGTAGTTCACTAAAATATAGCTGAGGCACTTAAAGTTATTAAATCTTCGAGTTATAACTAGATAATGAAAGGACATTATTCTGAAATTACTTCAATTTAGGCTGTTGTGAGTGAGTATTAATTGAAGTGATAAGAACCAAACTCCATTTGTCGTGACATTACATGGAAGAAAGGTTTGTTTAAATTGTTTGTATGATGAATTTTCATCCCCTCTTTAATCATTCTTATAGTAGATGCAAAAAATTACCTTTATATATATTCTCATGCGGATTTAAAAAGCGGACTTATATTTTTACCGTTGATTTGTAATCTCAAATATGGTATGTTGGACCTCAATATTTGATGTAATTGTCGCTAAATCAACTCTTGAATCACAATTTCTTGATTCAACGAAAATTCTTGAATCAAGCAACAACGGTGAGGATGGCTAAAAGGTTGATCCTCTTTTTGAGAATCTAAAAGCTTTTTGGAAGTGATGCTCCGTCGTTGGGATTGAGAATGTTAAAACATATTTTTGTTTCATCTAGGCGAATGATTTTTGTACTTTCATAATCTCTACTTTATTTTAACAAAACAAATTGAGTTTAATGTGGGCAACCTCTTCCTCGATTATACTTGCAAATTGCACTCATATATACAGGAACACAACATATGTGGTATACGAGAGTGGCCAAAATATCATTGTCTTTCAATACAATTGATCTAATATAATTGAGTTATTTTTAATTGCATATGCCAATGATTTGAACAACTTAGATTTTATTGATAAAAATTGGGAAAAGTATGCTTGAACCCTTGTACTTTGCGAAACGGGTCGTTTGAGTCTCTGTACTTTGTTTTGGCTCTTTCAAACCCTCCTACTTAGAATAATGGGCTAATCGAGCCCCCTAAGATAAATTCCATTATAACGATGTATGAGTGTCCGTTAACTGCCTATGTGTAATTTTTTTTAATTCTGACATGGCAAACAAGTGTCTAAAGCCAATAATAAGGTGCCACGTGTCATTTTTTAATATTCATTTTTTCTCCAATTGCTTATCATTCCGTTTAACCATTTCTAAGTATGTGATTTCGTGGTTTTTGGGGCCCTTATACTTTGAATAACGGGTCAAATAAGCCCCTATAAGTTGCACAGATGGGTCAATTGAGACCCCGAAATTTCATAAAACATAACATAATCCATACTTAAATTTCATAAACTATAATCCAAACCTGTTACTTTCCATAAAACACAATCCATACTGAAATTCCATAAAATATAATCCAAACCATACTTTAAAAATCCAAAACCCATAAAACATACTGCCAAACCACACTTAAATCATAAGTCTAACATAGTTAAATGGGTCCACCAGATCCTGTAGCATCCTGAGATGGATTATTTCTCGTCCTCAATCAATAACCCTAGACATTGACGTACCTGGCTATAAAAAGAAGAAGCAAATAACATCATTACAAAGAAGCAAGTAATATCTAACTCAATTACAAGGTATATGAATTATGGAATGAAATAACTTACATTGAGGATCGAACGACCTATTTCAGGGTTGATAAACAAGCCAAGTCTAGAAAGCATAACTCTCTTCCTTGGTTTGCACTTAGGTCTGCAATCCTTCTGAAAAGGGCTAACATATTTGGCTCTTCTTGCAAATGAAGTGCTGCCAGATAACTTTGAAGTTGCAGCCTTTGAACTTGCAGCAACAGAAGTGCTGCCAGTAGCATATGCATGAGGTGCTGATGATGCAGTAAGCTCACTCACTTGGTTGCTTGCTTAGTCCACCTCTTCCTAGACACTTTTTGTTTCTAACATTGTGACCTTTCCCTTTACAAACATGGCAAGTCATAGTCCTTCCTTCTCTTGTCAAGTTGCTTTTTAGTATTACCTCATGCATCTCCCTTCTCCTCTTCTCTTTGGTATGCCAAGCATTTTCCTTAACTTTGGAGGCACCACATGCTTTTCAGCTTCTCATTCTAGTATAATTTTTTAGCTTCTCTCTAGCAGCAACAATTTCTTCATCATCTTCTGATGAATTATCTTCTGGCAGTACATCTTCATGGTAATCACTATCTGAACTAGAGCTATCTTGTAACACCAATAATCAATGAACACAAGCTATCCTATAACACCAATAATCAATGAACAGCAAAGCAACATGGTAACACATACCTCATATTTTGAGAGAGGAGTGCGAATTTGATGCAAGCAGTAGGATAGATCCACAGTAATCAATTAGAAAATCCAAATACTAATAAAGATAAACTCCACTATTCAATATGGTGAAGACCCAATACAGATAAGTTGGAACTCACTTCCGGAGGAGGGAATCACTCCCGTTTTACAATAGATTGAGTTTCACACCCAGGACAAGAACAACCGAACTGAATACTATCGAAAGGAAAATAAATTTGTTAATCACCAAAAGTAAGTTTCTCTTTCCTTTCCAGCTACTATATGCCAAGCACGAAGGAGATTCAAGGAAACTTTCGACAGTGGACTCCAAAGAGTTAGGGCCCATTAGGCTTAGAAGAACTTCGGTCTGCCCATCGGATTGGGGGTGAAAGGCACTTGAGTACTTGAGTTGGGTGCCAAGCTTAACCCAAAGTGTCTTCCAAAAGTAGCTCACAAATTTGCTGTCGCGATCAGATACTAGGCTTAGTGGCAAACCATGTAACCTGACAATATCCTTGAGGAACAACGTAGCTATGCGGGAAGCATCATGAGTGCGGTTGCATGCCACAAAATGCGCCATTTTAGAAAAACGATCCACTACAACCATGATCGAATCGTGGCCAGCTGCTGTCTTCGGCAAACCTAAGACAAAATCAAGGCTCAAGTGTTCCCAAGGTCGATCAGGAACCTGCAGCGGGGTATATAATCCGGTATTGTGTTTGGTTCCCTTGTTGAGCTGACAAGTGCGACACTGTTGCACAACCTTGGTGACATCCCGCCGTAGATGCGGCCAATAAAACCGATCTTCCACCAAGGACCTAGTTTTATCAATTCCGAAATGTCCAGCCAACCCACCTTTGTGTAACTCATGTATGAGGAATTCACGAATAGAACCTGTAGGCACACAAAGTCGTAAATCTCGAAACAAGAACCCCTCCTGGAGCAAATAATTGCCCTCTGTCACTACGCCACCGTCCTTGAGAGTAGTCCACACGTGAGCAAAATCAGAGTCTGAAGCATATTAGGTGGGGAATTCGTCAAAACCCGTGACCGTGGCCTCAAAGGTAGCTAAGAGGTGACCCCGGCGACTCAAAGCATCCGCCACACGATTGTCTTTGCCGGCCTTATGTTTGACCACAAAAGTAAACTGCTGTAGAAAATCAAACCATCGAGCATGCCTTGCATTCAGCTTGCGCTGAGATTGAAGGTGCCGTAGAGAATCGTGATCCGTAAATAAAACAAATTCACGATACACTAGGTAATGTCGCCAATGCTTCACCGTTTGCACTAAAGCATATAATTCAATATCATATGTAGAATATCTCCGCCGACAATCATTTAGCTTCTCACTAAAAAAGGCAACCGGATGCCCACTTTGGCTAAGAACACCGCCGATACCAACATGAGAAGCATCGCAAGCCACCTCGAATACTTGCTCAAAGTTTGGCATCCGAAGAATAGGAGTTTGTGTCATCCGGTGTTTGATATCTTTAAATGCAGCCTCTGCGGCTTCGGTCCAAGTAAAAACTTCAGATTTGAGGCATTCAGTTAGAGGAGCAGCAATGGAGCTAAACCCTCGAATGAACCGCCGGTAAAAAGTAGCTAGGCCGTGAAAGCTTCTTACTTCATGAATACTTGTGGGGGTCGGCCAGTCAAGGATAGCTTGGATCTTTTCAGGATCTGCCTCCACACCTTGATCTGATAGGACAAAACCCAAAAAGGTCACACTCTTTTGAAGAAATAGACACTTCTGCTTATTAATAAAAAGCTCCTCCACCTGCAGAGTGTGGAAAATAAGCTGCAAGTGGGCAATATGGTCAGATATCGTCTTGCTAAACACCAATATATCATCAAAATAGATAACAACGAACTTCCCGATAAACTCCCTGAATGTGTGGTTCATCAATCGCATAAAGGTGCTAGGGGCATTGGATAGACCAAAGGGCATAACAAGCCACTCATAAAGCCCATCTCTAGTTTTGAAAGCGGTCTTCCATTCATCCCCAGGGCGAACCCTCACTTGGTGGTAGCCGCTCTTGAGATCAATCTTGGAGAAAATTTTAGCTCCATGTAGCTGGTCGATAAGATCGTCAAGGCGGGGTATAGGAAATCGATATTTAATAGTGAGTTTATTGATGGCGCGACTATCCACACACATACGCCAAGTGCCATCTTTCTTTGGAGTCAAGAGAGCGGGGACAGCACAAGGGCTACTACTCTCTCTGATAAACCCCTTTTGTAACAAGCCGTCAACTTGGCGTTTCAACTCATCATGTTCCTTGGGATTCATGCGGTATGCTGGTAAATTAGGCAGACTACAGCCCGGTACCAAATCAATATCATGTTGAATGGAGCGCTTGGGAGGAAGCTTGTCCGGTAGATCATCGGGCATTAACGAAGTATAGTCCTCTAACAGCTTTTGTAACTGAGGATTCATGACCTGTTGGACACTAGAGTGGCTGCTGGCAGGTTGAACTACTAGAAATAGGCACAGTTGAGATTCACGAAAAGCTTCCTCAAACTGATTTAGGGTCAAGACCTGCTGATCTAAAGGAAGGGACCCTTTGAGTTGCTTCTGAGGGCCGCTACTTCCATGAGTTTGAACATTGGTGGGTCGCATGGGCCTAAGCGTAACCTTCCTCCCATTATCTACCAAAGTATAAGTATTGGCTCGTCCATGGTAGAGAACATCATGGTCATATAACCACGGCCGCCCAAGGAGTAAGTGACAAGCCGTCATCGGAAGAACATCGCATCGAACTTCATCTCTAAATCTGCCCAATGAGAAGGAAATTAAGCACTGAGACTTGACAGGAATAGAAGTGTCATTTACCCAGCTAACACGGTATGGTCTTGGGTGTTCAACTGTCTTCAACCGGAGCCGCTTCACTAGATCCTCAGCAACTACATTCATCCCGCTGCCACTATCAATTATGACATCAATGGCACCATGAGCAAACTCTACCCTGGTATGGAAAATACTGGTTCGCAGCCAACTGGCATCGCCCTCTTCCTCGTGCACTTGACCAGTAAGAATTCGACGGATTACGCAGCTGGGCAAAGTTGAGGCTTCTAACTCTTCTTCTTCAACCGAGTTATCCTTGGCTTCAGGTAGTTGGTGGTCTTCCATATCTCCATCAGAGACTTGTAAATAATCGGTCTCACATATAAGCGCTACTTTTTGGTTTTTTGTGGGACATAAAACGGCATAATGCCCAATACCGTTGCATTTATAACATCTAGGACCTGAACCGTCACCTCCTTTCTCAATTGACTTGCCCCAATTGTTGCCGCGAGCCAAAGGAACATTGGAACCCTCGGGTTTGGTGCGGGGAATGCGCACGTCTGTATTCCGCCCCTCCACAAAGTTGGGCCGTGGTCGAGACACAGAATCTTTAAACTGAGACTCGATCTCCTTCGCAATCATATGAGCTTCCTCCAAACTGGTAAGTGAAAGTTGCATGGATAGCATGTGTTTCTTAATATCATCATTAAGACCGTTGATAAAACGAGTCAATGTTTGCTCCTCATCTTCCGTGACACCACTACGAACACTAAGATCATGAAACTGGTGAGCATACTCATCCACTGACAAACGTCCCTGCCGTAAATTGAGGAGAGCTCGAAACTTCAGAGCTTTGTAGTTCTTGGGCAGATACTTCTTACTCAATCTAGCCTTCATCGTCTGCCAATCCGTGATTGGTGGTTGGTGAAGGCGAAAAAATTGTTCTTGAACGTTCAGCCACCAGACCTTAGCCGCACCCTTAAGCTTGGCTTTAACCAATTGCACCTTGGCATGGTCAGGGACATTATACCACTGCAAATACTCCTCTACAGCTGTCAACCAATCGGTGAACTCATTCGGACCAATATTCCCAGAAAAATCAGCCACTTCCAACTTAACGCGGCGGGATACATCCGCATTCCGATCATAAGTACTAGGGCCTCCCGTTGGTGACGAATACTCATGGGAAGGGTAAGGGGGATATGGTGGGTGATACGTGGGGCCCTGGGAGTTGGGGGGTTGGGGTTGGTCATATGGGTAATGCTGGGTTGGATAATTTAGGTGGAATGGGGGTGGGTAAATGGACTGGACAGGTGGTTGAAACGGGGGGTACACATGGTGGGGTTGAGATTCTGGAAGTCGAGGTGGGGGTTGAGTGGTAGAGATCCGTGGGAATGGTGGATTCTGGGTTGGATGGGACCCATTTGGTGGAGGTGGATGCCGGATCTGGGGTGGTTGATTTGGATAGGGTAGTGGTGGTGGGTTTGGTCGCGGTGGTGTTGGGTCAGGAGGAGCTTCGACGGCCAAAGGATCTTTAGGACTAGATGCTCTGCTTCCCAGATCTAAGGCAGCAGGGTCATCTGTAGGAGTAGCGCCATCAGCCAGGGTGGCCTCGCCATCCACACCATTATTGCCGATGGGAAACACATGCTCCCACAAGGTATCAACCTTATCTGACATCAGATCGACTTTCTCAATCAAAGACTCCAAGAGTTGTTCGATCCGCGAATCAGGGGCGCCATACAGTCGACCGCTGCGTGTGGTACTCATGAGGGCACACGCGTGGCTCCGATACCAAAATTGATGCAAGCAGTAGGATAGATCCACAGTAATCAGTTAGAAAATCCAAATACTAATAAAGATAAACTCCACTATTCAATATGGTGAAGACCCAATACAGATAAGTTGGAACTCACTTCCGGAGGAGGGAATCACTCCCGTTTTACAATAGATTGAGTTTCACACCCAGGACAAGAACAACTGAACTGAATACTATCGAAAGGAAAATAAATTTGTTAATCACCAAAAGTAAGTTTCTCTTTCCTTTCCAGCTACTATATGCCAAGCACGAAGGAGATTCAAGGAAACTTTCGACAGTGGACTCCAAAGAGTTAGGGCCCATTAGGCTTAGAAGTTGGGCCTTGGTCTGCACCAGAATTGCTCTTATTTTCACCATTGTAATGAAACCCTTGTACCAAAATTGGAAACCATGAATACATAACAAGGCAATCAAGCAAATTCCCATAATACTGAAGAACCCTAATAAAAAACACAAACTGATTCCCAAAAGAAAAGACCCAAACAAAAACCATTCCCTAAACCCTAAACCCTAAAGGAAGCCCCAACACAATACCCAAATCAAAATTCAAATCACACATCCAACGCGAACAATCGCAACCACAACCACAACCAAAGATCAAAATGAAGAATGAGCTCTCACCTGGAGTTCACACTGGAGAGTTGGAGTTCGTGATAGAGTGTCTGTAAAATCAAAGGTTCTCCTTTGAATTCTCTCTGTGCGATGCTACATATGAAATCCAAGGATGAAAGCTCTAATGGAGAGAGACTTGTTTTGTTTAAGCCACATCAGCATTTGTGGACAGAAAGTGAGTTGAGGGGCTAACGTTGGCCATTATTCCAAGTAGGAGGGCTTGAAAGAGCCAAAACAAAGTATGGGGGCTCAAACGACCCGTTTCGTAAAGTACAGGGGCTTCAAGCATACTTTTCCCATAAAAATTATTCTTTAGTGGCTAAATTGAAAACTAAACTAATTTTTAGTTTTCAAATTTAATAAAATTATTTGAGGAAAAAAACGCTAAATTCATCGTTGCCATAACTAAAAGTACAAATTTACCTCCAAAACAATTTAGTTCGCCTTTACCCCTCCGGGATTCGGCCCTTCCAAAATCCTCAAGAGAACTCGCCAAATTATGATATTACTAGACCCAGCCAACCGTAAGGAGTTTCGTGAGAAGGAATTGAAACGAGTAAAATACTAATCCAATTTTAGATTTTGATCATGTGCGCGTGTTTTCTTTTCCTTTCGGATGCTTTGAGGCCTATTTAGATCCTTTTGGTTGGGAAATGAGGTCTATTCGGCAAGTGATTGTATTGGTCAGGTTCTTGATATCTACTGTCATGCTATACCTGATGTGACAGAGTTTAGGGGCAGGTATAAAATATCAAATGATAATATTGATGTTAGATTAATTGAAGAGAATCATATTTCCTTGATTGTGAAGGAAGAAACTCTTATTTTTTCTGATAAGGCTGGTGGAAATAGGTTATGCAAAGGTGATATTGAGGAGAATGAGTTTGGAAACAGTGTTCATGAACTCAATAGCCCTGGAAAAGAAAACACTGCAGAGAAGTTAAGTCTGTACTCTTGAGCTGCAAAGCAATATATACAGGGACCAGACTTGGGGATTGACATTATTACATGGTTTAACCACAGTTACTATATTGATGTACGATTGGATCAAAGCTTCGAAAATTTTATTGATAAAGAGATTGTTTTTCTTGGAAGACATAGAAGTAGTACTGGTATTTCTTTGATGGTATTAGAGGATGCTTTCACTCAGAGGATGAAAAAGATTATCCACTTCGGATTTGAGGATTATGTTAGAGTGGTTAATGTGATAGAATCAGTTAGTTCAATTGTAAAAGGGAGAACCGAGATTGTTAGTCCTAAGAGGGAGGAGATTGAACTTGAGAAGGAGGGTTGGAGATTGTTGAATGATACAGTTGTTAGGTATTGTGGGAGGATTGTGGGAACCGTGGCCACAAATGATGTTGCAAATAAGCAGCGATTGAATTATGATCATGTCTTTATTCTTGATTTTGTGCCTTTAGCCCTTGCCTTCTTGGTTAGGGGAGAAGGAGAGATTGTGAGGAATTTCCTCCTCCATACACTGCAATTGCAGAGTTGGGAGGAAACAATGGATTGCTATAGTCTAGGGCAGAGATTAATGCCTGCAAGCTTTAAAGTGAGACATGTGCCTCTTGATAAAAATTACTCGGCTTTACGGTGCTCTCGTGAGATGCTTGCTGTAAATGATGGTTCTAAAAATTTGATGACGGCAACAAATAATAGACTCAGTGCACTGTCATTCCACATTCGAGAATATTATTAGGTGGACATGGAAAGGATCAATGAGATTTTTTATACAGAAGAGTATTCCATGGATGCCACAAATAAGTTTAATATCTACCCTGAACAGATTTGGACATCTATTATTTCATCTCTGGTCTATTCTGAAAATCTTTGGTCTATTGTTTCATCTCTGGGTACACCAAAACAAAATATTACCATTTTAAATATGGAATTTGAGCCACTACAGCCAAGTCACGTTACTGGTGGGGGAAATAATGCAGAGTTATGCAATGTTTCCTACAAGTTTGATGACTTCATTGACTTATCGCTTTATGATGCTGCTGATGAACATAGGAGTGCACTTATATCTGATGTAGTTAAGGAAGTATTGATGATACTTATTTACCTTGCTGCTTATGCTTCAATACTTGTTTACCTTGCTTCTGGTGCTTCAATTGTCTTGCTTCAGATTCATTTTAGTAGTATTGTTTTTCCTTGTGGACAAGGAATTTGTCAAAGGGGGAGTAATTGATAGGATCTTGGGGTTATTTTGATAAAAATACATAGTATGGCTGATACTAGCTTTTATATAAGTGTAAAAGTCGGTTTGTAAAATCAATCTTGATATGTTGAATGAAATGGAGATGTTTTCTCCTTTGTTTTCTCTCTGTCTTCTTCCTCTGTAAACCTTTCTTTCACCATTGCTAGGGTTAGGTTTGAAAGGGGTTTATCAGTGATTTTTGGGCAATTCTTCGTCAATAGGTTTTTATTTCCTCCCTAGTGCTTGTTGTTTAACTGTCTCTCTTTCTCTCTCAATTTTTATTTATTATTTTTCCAGGACCCCAAATTCCTTTGTCAGATGATGCTGCTTCATCGAGTGTTGCTACATCTTCCTCAGGAATAGAATCATTGGATGCTACTTTAGCAGCACCTTTCTCTCTCTCTCTCACCACCTCCTTTGTCGAAAACTGGTGGCTCTGTACTGCCAGCCTCTTTGCCTCTACCTACTCCGCTTCCAATACAATCAAAACCTGTTGTATCAAACTCGGGTGTTCCATTACCTTTACCAGCACCTCTTGACCAACCACCTAAAAACCAAGTTGCAAGTCACCCTCCACCTCCCATCCAGCGGTCAGCACAGCCACTTCCACCTGGTACAACCAGTATGAGCAATATATGAGTGTGTTTTAAATTCGCTGGGCCCTCCCTATTTGGAATAGAGTTGAAAATGGGGGTGAGAGACTGAAAGTAGTTCTTATAGGGTGTGGAACATGTAAACTATCCTTGGGGCTATTTGGTGTTTCCTTTTTAAAAAAAAATTAAACTCATCATTTCATTCCATAATAATAAACGTTACATCTAGTGTCACATTAGCAACTTAAGAATTTACAAACCCTAACAGAGGAATTACAAAGTCAAAGAACAAACATCGGACTAACACTGGACAATACCAAGATGTACCTAAATGACTATGTCCCGGGATAAATCTGGACAGACTAAACAAAAATAGAAAGCAAAAACAACACATATAGATTGAATCAAGATTTTTGGCTTCTCCTTCATCAAGAAAGACCTATATGTCCACTAGATATAGGAGCTCTATCATTGTGCACCAAATATGTATCACTAAAACAAACCAACATAATCAATATTGTGAAGAATCTATAATAGATGGATGAAAAGAACCAGATTTAATCTTCATGGGAAATGGTGTGGTGAAGAAATCTTACCTATTCCTTATTAAACATAACATAGATTGTAAGCTAGATCTATAAACCAGTAAAAAACTAAAAGGACATAGTATATAAGGTGTATGGAGGAGGAGATGGTTTAGAGCATATCTGGACTACAAGATAAACTTTGGTTGAGAGAAACTTGAGAGAGAGGGGGCGGCTGAGTATTATGTTTATTTGGTGTTATCTTTTTTTTTGTACTTTTTCAAATTTTTTATATTTATACTTATTAATATGGGCTTTTTACACCTATGGACAAAATGTGTAAATTGTATTCCAATAAGGACAAGTCAAAAAGAAGTTTAGAAATAAGGACAAATGTTATAAACTTACAAAAATACCCTTGTATTATAAAATAACACACGTGCTACTCTCTTCTTCCTCCTCATTCTCTTCTTCTTATTCCTTCACGTCGACAACTGGAAGTTGATCGTCCGGCCATCATTTTCGATGAGCGAACTACTGAAATGAAACTCTAGGTTAGCCCGACCAAAGCCCAGCCATCATTTTAGAGCATATCTAGACTACAAGATAAACTTTGGTTGAGAGAAACTTGAGAGAGAGGGGGCGGCTGAGTATTATGTTTATTTGGTGTTATCTTTTTTTTTGTACTTTTTCAAATTTTTTATATTTATACTTATTAATATGGGTTTTTTACACCTATGGACAAAATGTGTAAATTGTATTCCAATAAGGACAAGTCAAAAAGAAGTTTAGAAATAAGGACAAATGTTATAAACTTATAAAAATACCCTTGTATTATAAAATAACACAAGTGCTACTCTCTTCTTCCTCCTCATTCTCTTCTTCTTATTCCTTCACGTCGACAACTGGAAGTTGATTGTCCGGCCATCATTTTCGATGAGCGAACTACTGAAATGAAACTCTAGGTTAGCCCGACCAAAGCCCAGTCATCATCGACCGTCGATTATCACTTGAGGCATTGGAAAAGCTTCGTGAAATCACGGTCACCGTTTGGAAAAAAGCTCGATTCGGTCAATATGGCCAACATCAACGACCATCAACACCCTCAATCAATTTTACGGTGCATCATCTTTGATCAGGGGCGAAGCTAGGATTTTAGGTTAAGGGGGAAAAAAAAGTTTACGGAGGTTTCGGGGCAATGCTCCTGGAATTTTTTTAGGACTATTTACATAAAAAATTTTGTTGTAAAGTGTTGTTTTAACATGATTTATAGTTGAAAATGCTCATTATGTAGCCACCATGAAAGCATGAAGAGTTAACACTAGACGAATCAATCTCTCAGTCAGAGAATAGTTCTAATTCTTGACATAATTCAAAAAGTATGATCTAATTTCACCTTATTATGAGCCAGATTAATTGCGCAATCTAATCCACTAAAAGTGAGTTTGGGCCTTTCGGCTTTGTTATTTTGAAGGGAGGTCAAATTGAGTTTGGACTTTTGTAAGTTGTAACACCCCTCGTTTAAGGTGCCACATGGCACGGTAAATTGTCCAAAAGTCAACCTCATGACCATTGACCCAACACTGTAAGCCTTATCGAACATAAATTAAATAAATACAACCTAAATCATTAAACATATTTCTTATTCTTACAACATCCCAAATTTATACAAACTTAATTAAAACAATATTCTAATTCCACGATCACAAAGGCCATGTCCTCCTTATTCACCTCCAACGGTCTTGAATTATTTTTCTACACGATTGAAACGTGCAGGAGAGGTTAGCCCAGCTATATTATCAGTTTAAGAAATTAAAAATAACATTTCCAAAGTACACTTTTAATTCAAGAAAGTAAATTTCCAAATATCTCAAAACTTATTGTTCATGACCGAAAAGAATTCCAACTTACAGAATAAAGGTTAGTCATAGACTAATCCTTTACTGGGCTTAGTCAAAACTAGCCTCAAATGACATTTCAGAGTATGAGTTAGTCAAAGACTAAGCCCATACTAGGTCTAATTGCAACTAGCCTCGATTCAATCAATTCTTGAGTAGGTATAAAACCACCTATTTGGCTCAATCATCCCCACAACCAGGTTAGGGTTGGGGGTAGCTATGTGCATATGCTAATTATATCGTTCCATGTATCCATTCTTCAAGTTCTCAACAAAGCAACATCGGTACATGAACAGTTTTTCAAAAACAACATCAAACCAACACAAGATTTCCTTTTCAATTTAAATCAATCACTTTTCACACTTCATACACAAAACCATATTCCAAAACATGCTTCACCAAAATTCAGCAATTCAATATCACTTTTTTTACAACTAAAGATATTTCTTATAATATCACAAATTAACCGTAAAAAATAGTCCAAAATTATATATATATAACCCACAAACGATTTTCTTGTTCTTTGTAAACATTTCATATATCAAACCGATTTTGCAAATAAAACATCATAAAATGTTTCCAAATATTTTTATAAGACATTTTATATAAACTCAATAAAATACTTAATATGTTATAGCACAAGGCACCTCATCTTTTTTGAGTTTACTAAATTTTTAAGCTGGTGCCTTTCCTTTACGTTTGTCGAACAGCAAATCGGGACCTTCGTCCATTTGCCCTATTTAACCAAATAAAATACATGTATCACAAGCAATCCTAAGCCATTACTCAACACTAAACATATCCTATACAAATTGTACTCATCACCAAAAACTCATCTCACCAACCCATACTCTTACCCATCTCTTACTATCATTGGACTAACCGAAACAAGAATTATCATGTAACACGTACAATCTATCTTCTCACCACCCTTAATAACTAAAAAAAAGCATATTTCATTTAGACCCACACAAACTCAATCATCATTTTGTCTCTGTGCATTTCGTGTACCTATTTGCTTAACTCAAACTTCATTCAATTAATTTTATATTGAAACAAATGTGTATTCAAACCATCAGAGTCTGCATGCATATATATATATATATATATATATATATATATATATATATATGAGTTTATTTCACGAAATTATTACTTCTATTTTAATCATATACACTACTGTTTGAAGACGTATGTGAGATGGGTCACTCTAAAAGAAAATCAATTTCCATCACATACACCCCACATCAACATAAATTCATTAACCCTTACTAAAAATATAATATACTACACCCTCTTGTGAACCAACAAGACTATACCACAGTTTGCTCATATTCTACCTATGTAAAAACACAACATGTCTACTAAGCTTCAATTACCAGAGAAGCTTACTAGAAATCAGTCCTCGACCAAAAGCTTGATCCAGGTCGATCTAGTCCTCATTACCGAACAAGATAATGCTAGCAACTCTTAAACTCGACCCTTACCAAAAAAATCGTAGTTCCTTACTTCCTTCTTAACAAAATTGCACCAGTCCATAAACATGAAGGCACCACACATTTTATAGGCTAGCCCATCACTATATCTAACCCCCATTGGATGCCCAGACATTGCCAGTTTCAACATCATTATACTCCTTAATTAAGGTCATAATCTTCCAATAAAAGTCTTCAACGGACCATTACTTAACTGTGATATTAAGCTTGCAACCCATGATATTCCTTTAAGCTATCACCCCACAACCAAGATTTCAAGAGCCCATCAGAAACTTAAGCCCATAGCTCCTTCACAAATATTGTTAAATTCCTCCAACAATTTAATACTATAGACCCCAAACTCATACCATAGATGTAAGTAATTTGACCCGCCTAAAGTAACCAATTTCAATTACTAATATATATATATATATATCATACCATAAAATTTAATTTATTATTTTTTATTATTATTAATATTAAGTCACAATGTAGTACACATGGCACCTCCTATTTACACATGGCACATAACCATCGGTCACCAAATTTTGGAATGTTACAACTTTGCTCTTGTAGTTTTAATGGTAAGTTTAATGGATTAAAATAAAACAAGTTTAATGAGATGGATTTGGAAAACGAAACATTTAAAGGGGGAAAGATTGAAACTGGATAGTATATAGGATATTTTTAAAAAACTAATGTGGGGCAAAATATAAAACATCAGTACTATATGGGTATTTTTGAAAAAAAACCAAGGGAGCAATTGCCCCCTTTACCATTATCGTCCCTCTGCCCCTGTCCTTGATGTTTTATTGCTCTTTCGATTTTTCTTCTGAAATCGGATCTGAATCTGCAAATATTATATCTGTTTTAGATATGTTTTGATATGTTATCTGTTTCGAAACTTCAAACATATAACATTTCATTAAAGACATAACATTTTAACAAGATATATGATATTTAGCTAGACTGATGTAGAACGAGTGGTGTTCGCGTTTGAGGAAGGATTTGATGGGAATCAAGAAGAAATTGAGAAGGGAAAGCTCAAAAGAGCTGCAGAAAGAAATAGTCATAACTTTTGACTCAATTGGCAGATTTGCTATTATATTATAGCCGTTTGTGAGTGTTGTGAACTGCTGTGAGGTATAAAACTGTGGTGCTGTGACGTGAGTTCAAACGCAGAAACTGTTTGGCACATCACTTTTAAAACTATGGTGAGGTGCGTTTGGCGTATCTAAATTACGGTTATATTAAATGACTAATAATATTAATATAAAATCACTTAATATTTGCATTGTATATTAATCTAAAATAAAGTACTTCACCTAAAGTATTTTACGTTACGGTATAAAGCGTTTGGGAGTGTTTATATTTCGGTGTTGTGAGGTAAGGTGTTGTGAGGTAAAAAAACTGTGGTGCTGTGAGGTGAGTTCTACTGATAAAATGCATTTGGCATATCACCAAAAAAACACCACAACCAAGAAAAGCATTGCAAACACACTGCCAAACAGGCACAATATGTTTCCGAAGACTGATTTCGTCCTCCCTAGCGTCCCAACCCGGGCTCGCCCAGTTGTGATCGTTTTCATGCTTAAATTACCTGTTTAAGACAGGTTGGCGAGTGGTCAAAGTTTTTTTTATTTGGTCCACTTTTTGTTTTAGTTTGTTTTATTTTAGTTAATGTCCTTGTTGGTCCTTTTACTTAATTAGAGTTTGCTAGTGACTATTTAAGCTGCTGGTCGGTTGTTATTTGGATTATTATTGAAGTTAATAAACTCTTTGGTTTACAACCAGTTTTCCTTGGTGGATTCCAATATTGCTCTTGAGGATTTATGCTTGTATTTCCGTTGATTGTTTCGTGTTGCATCATAGACAGATGACATTATGACAAGTATTAAATTAATCGAATCAGATAACAAATCACTTGCAGTCTGCAGATCCCAAATCAGAACAAAAAAATCACGAAAATCACCACAGAAACTGTCGAAAATAATGATATGATGACAAATCGAAGGAAAACAATAAGATCTACAAGTCTCATGGTGAGTATGAGTAGATCTAGTTCGAATACAACAAAAATTGGAAGGAAAAATCACTAAAAATGTCATAGAACTCTTAAATAAGCCATGAGGGGCGGAGACGAAACTTCCGACAACAGAGACGAAACTTCTAGCAGAGGTCAGAGATGAATCACGTACATGAGGATGTGTCATGTTTGAGGATGAAGATAAAGGTATTTTAGACAATAAAATCATATATTTTAACTTTTTGTCTTTTTTGGAATATTAGTTCAAATTATATGGATTTTATGGAATAAAACTTTTAAGCGTGTCATTCTTGGAACAATACTCTCCAATGAGGGGCTAATATTTAATTTTCTCTATTAATATTTATAAAAAATTTAAAAATTGTAAATAAATATACTTTCCAAAACTTATAAACTAATGTCATTTATAAATTTTACCAAACATCTTATCATTTATAATCTAATTTATTTTTCACTGTTTAACAGCAAATAAACTTGGAGAATATTTAGAGTTTTAGACGCGGTAAAAATCCGTGAGACTTTATAAATAAGTGCATAAATAGATTACTAATTAGACTTAATTCATTTCAAAAAACTAAAACACTATAAACATTGTTCCATTTAAGCTAAATTATGCAAGTTGGGTTAGCTTACTCCATCTTTGTTTTGCTTCTATTAAAAGAGAAGCACACTTCATGTATGTTTAGATGGATTACTTCTTCAACATTCATTTCTTTTTAAGCCAGATAATCGTATGGATATGTCTTTCGCTTAACTTAAAATTTAACATATGTTTAGATGTATGTTTAGAGAGTACTTCCATCACTTGCGGAACCGAATAACTCAAAGAGGACAATATTATGACATGTATGGGATGTGGATTTTTGATAGGTATTAGAGCGAGGTTATGATCCTCGGACATATGGGTTATGGGCCCACCACGCTTCCATTGTGCAATTCGATCCAGTTAATCAATTAGACGTAGCCTCTACTCCACTTGTTAGATCTGACATAACCCAACCCACAAGTGTAGGGGGGTGTTATGAACATTGTCCCACATTGGTTAGGACTTCACCAACCAAGTGGTTTATGGGCTATTATATGCTACATTTTTTTAAGGGTTTAAGCCCAGCACTTCATTTCATAATAGCAAACGTTACACCTAGCGTCATGTTAGTAGTGTAGGAATTTACAAACCCTAGCAAAGGAATTACAAAGCTGAAGAACAAACATCGGACTAAAACCGAACAATACCGAGATGTACTCAAATAACCCTGTCTTGGGACAAACCCGAACAGACTAACAAAAACAGAAAGCAAAAAAAAAAAACCATATATTGGATCAAGATTCTTGGTTTCCCCTAAGAAAGACTCATCTCCACCAGATCTAGGAGTCCTATCACTGTGCACCAAATATGTGTCGCTGAAATACACCAGCAGAACATGTGTTGTGAAGAATCCACAACAGATGGATAAGAAGAACTAGATTTCATCTCCAAGGGAAACAATATGGTGAAGAAATCTTGTGTATTTCTTATTGAACAAAACATCCACGACAAATGGATGAGAAGAACTAGATTTCATTTCTATGGGAAATGGTACGGTGAAGAACCTTGCATATTTCTTATTGAAGTGAACATAAATTGTAGGCTAAATCTACAAACTAACAACAAATTAGTAAAACAAATTAAAAGGGTATACTATAAAAGATGTAGGGAGGAGATTTGTACAAAATTTGAGAGATAGAGGAGTCGACTGAGTATTATGTTTATTTGGTGTTACCTTTTTCTTGTGGGTATTTTTTCAAGCTTTTTTTACATATTTATACTTATTAATATTTATAAAAATTAAAAAACTGTAAACAAATATACTTTTCACAACTAATAGACTAATATCATTTAAAAATTTTACTAAACATCTTATCGTTTATAATCTAACTTATTTTTCACAGTTTAATAACAAATAAGCTTGAAGAGTATTTAGAGTTTTAGACATGATAAAAATCCACGAGACTTCATAAATAAGTGCATAAATAGACTTAATTCATTTTAGGAAACTAAAATACTATAAACATTGTTCCATTTAGACTAAATTAAAAACCCTATACAAGTTGAGTTAGTTTACTCTCCCTTTGTTTTGCTTCTATTAAAAGAGAAACACACTTGATCATGTTTAGATGGATTACTTCTTTAACATCCATTTCTTTTTAAGCCAAATAATCGTATCGATATGTCTTTCGCTTAACTTAAAATTTAATGTCTGTTTAGATGTATGTCTAGAGGGTACTTACTTAGTTCCCTCAACAGATAACATATTTTTCCTCTTAAATTATCTTTTTTTTTAACCGAGAATGACACCACATCCGTCAAGTCCTAATACATAAAAGTTTTTCACCTGACAACGTTGTAAGTTTGGCCGAAACCCAGTGCATGACCAAGGATATTGCTATCAATGCTAATAGAATTTAGGATCTTTCAAGTTCATACGGGTTGGTCCCTGAGTCGAGATGGATGCTAATTAAATTCAACTGTACATCCAATTAATGATTTTTTTAAAAAAAATCTGTTTATTTTAATGTACTTGTGTTGCCTCTTCTCCCTTGTCTAAGTTGTCTCCATGGATCGGGCTTTGTTTCCCTATTTCGTACTCACATAGATTTCCTAGATTGATAAATATATCCATTATATTATTATATACACAGAGATATATAATAATATAATATGTATGTATGTGTATGCGTATGTGTATGGGTATGTGTATGCGTATGTGAATGAATGATGGGTATGGACTCTGGTCCTTCCATGCTACTGCTGCTTTCCTTCCCTTTCTCTTCTTGTTTCTCACTCCAACAAAAACAAACAACGATCCGTCCAAATTTATGAACTTTGTGATCCTCTACATGTAATCCCCACCAATAACTACCCTACACCCTCCCGATCTCTCCAACCATGTCCCGAGAACCCTCTCCTTCTTCTCCGATCGTTCCTCAACCGTCTCCTCCTCAACAAAACCACGACTCTCTTCCCCAAAACGACGACGTACCCACTACACAAAACGACGCCCCGCCCTCTGTTACCACCACCACCAGGAGCAATCGTCCCTCTCGCGCTTGCACGGTGAGAACGGCCGCTCGACTACACGAGGCAGCAAGGCAGCAGAGCCTGACGCTGACGGAGCGGCGGCAAAAGCCTAAGAAGGAACGGAACAGCCAGCAGTTGCAGCCAAACGATGAGTCCCCGCAACAATGCAGCGGCACCAGTAAGATTGTTACGCCGCTGGTGGGACCGCCTGAGCAGTCTCAGTTGCCACGGTGGAGCCTCCGCTCCATGTGGGAATTAGCTTCTGTACTCAATTTCTTGAATGTGAGCTTTTTCTGGTTGGAAGTTGCAACCTTCGTGGTTTAATTTTTTGCTATTGTGTTTTGGGGATTTCATGTTTCTCTATTGCAGGTCTTTAGGCCCCTTCTGAATATAACGGCTGAGTTCTCAGCGGAGGAGTTGGAGACGGCATTGATTACACCCAATGACACTTTGAGTGATTTACATATACCTTTGTTAAAGGTCAGTGATTTATTTTGAAGTCTAAAGTCTGTGCTTTCAGTTTGTTTCTTCATGTTTTTAGAAGTAGTATTTTGAAGTTTGCGTTTTGGAGTGTAGCACTTTGTAAATTCGGGTGTAATGTTGCACAAATTTTTTGCTTAGGATTATTGTAGTTGGTTCAGTTTTCATAGAGGCCATATAGGCTTCTTAGAATACCCTTTTAATTAAAGTTGAGAAATTTGTTTCAGACTTTCAGTAATCGTTTTCTTGGGAGCAGTTCCACTCACCATGTTGAATGTGGCACCGTGGCCGTTGGATTTTAGCGTTGTATTTTCAAAGGTTTTCTCATAACAGTTGGGGTTATGACTTCGTTAAATCGAGAACTTGCTGATGATACAATTTTGTTCACATGCAAAGGGTGTAGACTATAATTGTGTCTATTTCCACATGGTCGATGAAACCATTTCATGTCTACCTTTGATGTGATGCTGCATGGCTATTAGATAGTAGTGGCTTCAATCATGCATTAAGTGAAAGAAGTTGAAAAGTCTCTGTGAAATAATATTTCTTTTCCTGGAGATTGAATGCTTAGAAGTTAGAAGGAATATTTCTTTGTAATGGCGAATAAGTTAGTAGTGCTAATTTATATGTAAGCAGGAATCTAATTTATGAACGAAGGTTAGATTGATTTATTCTAAGTCGCAGAAGTTAAAATATATGGAGATAGATTCCAGAACATTTTCATTATGGAGAAAATGAGAAATAGAAAGGCATTGGTGTATTTTCTCCTAACCTTAAATTCCTTAAATTCTAAGAAAGGTTTAAATTTGATGCCAAGAAGCAATATGAACACATAAAAAATATGCCTTTCCGTCTGTTGTGCGTGGAGTGAGACATAGGCGGCAGCAGAAACAGGAAGGGGCAGAGAGAGGTAAGCTGCAGTTCTTGATGATGGTTTAAGAACTTTGAAACTCTGAGTGATCTACATAATATTTGAGACAATACGTTCTCTGACATTCAAAATTATGTAGATAAGTGAACGTTTACTAGATGATACTAAAAAGGAACATAGAAGATAGAAACTAAAGATTTTGTAACAGGCCTGTGTTAGCATGGTTATGAGAACTTCTTGTTGTCTTGTCACATGCATTTGATGATTTGTAGTTATTTCCATATCCCGTTTGAAATTATACTTTTACTTTTTGCACCAATTTTAGTTTGAAGTTCCCTCACAACATTGCCAGTAACAACCCATGTAATTCCTACAAGCTTCCAACCTGTCATCCATTCCTAGACCACGGGCAATTCAATTCGAATATGGTTACTGGAACTAGATCAGATTTGCAAAGGGAACATCTGTCGACTAGATGGCAACCTCTTCTGCAAATTATCCACGATCAATGTTTTCCCCCGTGTAGCTTGCCAACGGAATATAGCAATCTTAGGAGAAATTTTAGGCTTCCAAATGGTGAGCCAAGGGAAGGAGGGGATGCAGAGATGGTGTTTGGATTGTAGTCCCTGTAGTTGGTGCTGACGATAATTTTGCCAGATAATTTTTCTTCTAAAATAGGATCCATCTTGCAGTTATACATGGATCATTTCCAGAATATTTAAGAAAGAATCAAGCTCCCAATCCTGACATCTCTATTGAAGGTAACATTCCAGCTTAGACTGGCATTTGATATGTATGCTGTTCTAATCTTTGATAACAGTATCTTTTTGAGTTGCCAGACTATAAAAACTAGGAAAAACCCTTCTTAGAGGAGAATGATCTACCCAAATGTCCTCCCAGAAGCTTAAGAAGTTGCCTTTCCCATATTTGGAGATTGTATTTGACTGCCAGTAATTCTATCCCTTTCTAATATAGATCCACAACTGCAACCATAAGGCTCTCTTCTACTTCTCTCCACAGATGATCCTTGTTTAAGCTCCGTCCATTTTGAAGGATGTAAAACATTTACTTAAGAATTCTTTCAACCCAATAGACATTCCCCTCTTTTTTTGGACAGAGTTAAACAGGATTTCGACAATCATTTTCCAAGGAGAGCTTTGTTAAAAAATAGTGATAGAAAGGATGCCAAGGCATCCAATCTCCTTGGGAAGTTTGATGGAGTCCCATTTAATGGGATGAAACTTCCTGTTTTCTATGGAATCTTTCCAACCTTGAATGGCATCAGGCTTGGAAGCAATTGAAGTAGGCATAAGGAAACAAAGACATCAAGTAGCGGACAAATCGGAAAGAGCTGTTTTAATGAGAGTTAACCTGAGAGCTCTGCCTTTTCCAACCAAAGTACTATTATAATGGTAGAAGAAGATAAATTTGAGGCATCAAAATTATTGAACAACGTGGATGTGGTTCAACTTCCTAGAAAGATTAAGAAAAGAGGGGGGAAACATGGACACAGGACTCCTGCAATATTTGAGGTTTGAGATGAGTGCATGTATACAGCCTTATCCCTTTTGCCAAAAGGCTGCTTTCATCTTTTTAACCTTTGATACCTATGTTGAAATGAAGTGACTTTACCATTTTAGCATTGTTTGCCTTTAATGTGAAGGCATATGCTTGCAATAATTTAAAAGGTTGCATGACTGTGATTATTGATTTATATATATATATATATTTTTTTTTTTTCTCATTTGGAGAGGACAGGTGTGGGCTTACATATTACCGTGGATCGATACAAAATTGGTAAAGGGGAATGGAAGATGAAAATTATCTACCCTCCCTCCCTTTTTTTTATATCTTTGTGTATGTTTGACTGATGTACCGCTAGAAGTCTGTTTTTTTGCTCAGTGTGTGTATGTGCGGTTAATGCTAGTCTTTTTGTTGAATTGCTTATGCTTGGAGTGGTTATGTGAGAAAGGAATTGCTATTGTAGGCGTCTTGCTATGTTATTGAACATTATCATTATTGCTACCATCATAGATGTTGTTAGGTATGTTTTGGCTCAATTATTATCCTTGAGTTGACTTCTTTTTCCATTGTCTATTCTGCGCAAAGAAATTATCTGCGATCTAGTTGGAGTATTTTTCCCTCTCCTGGTAATAGTTTCCAGCCATGATGATGCACTTGCTTCTGGGAATAATGTAAAAAATAATGCTATTGTTACTGGTACTCCCACGTGCTACTACAATTGCTACCGCTCATCGGTTATTATCTTTTTTGTAGGCCATCCCACCTGTTACCCGAATGGCACTTACACGTGATACCTGGATTACTGTTTTATGCAGAAAATTGAGAGATTGGTGGCATTGGGTAGCGACTGTTATACTCCTTTAGTCAATATTTTTCATAGTGCATTCTCTCTGAGAAGGACCAATTTCAGCCTTTTATCTTAATGCAGGTAGCAGATGGGGACCTTCCCATTGTTGCTTCTCATGGGTGAGCAGCAGACAGTTTATTTCACTGTAATATACAAATCTCTTTTGTTTCTAACTTGGCATGTCACATAATATGCTAGGGTGGAGATTGAAGTATATAGAACCCTAGATCCCGGTGTCCGTTTGGTGATTCTGAAAGCATTATGTGACATTCGTGTCGAGGTATTACCATGTTTGATAGAGATGATGCATTACATTATGATTTGATATACTTGTTGCATGGTCATTGGTGAACTTTTTCCCCTTTCCACTAAAGATATTATGTTACTCAACTAGTCAACTGTCCTAGACTTTTTTTTTCAGAGTCCAGAAGGCAATAAAGACTCCATTAATGCACCCTTTGAACTTACAAGTTGACCTTGTTTGGTTGAAAAGTTATTGTACCCAAAGAAAACCTTGATTCCCTATTGATTGGGGTTTGTTGCATGAATCCTATATTGACATATTGGTCCTGGTGTTTTGTATTTGCTAAGTCATTTGCAGCCATCTTCTTGTTGCCCGCCTTTTGAATTTTGGCCCTTCGTGTGTCAATATATATATATGAAGTCTCTCGTAACTAATGAAACATTTTTATTCCTTTCATATGATTGGACTAGTCATGCCATACAAAATTGTTGAAATATTCATATATCATCTCAATTACAAGCATTTATTCTGTATGTTATTAGGTGCTCCAATATACTGTGCATTATAAATTTTAGCTGGTCCTTTTCATTTTAATTTATGTTTCTCTTTGCTGCATATTTTACATTAGTATTCTATCTTTTACTTTTCAATCAGTTTTCTACATTATTTTCTGGTTCAATTTTGGTATTCAATGTGTCTTTAACATTCATTGTTCCATGGCCAATCTTTTGGCCCCTACTTCCAATTGTTTCCTCACTTTGATTTACATAACATTTACCTTACAGTTGTGAACAGAGAATATGATCAGATGTTTACGAATGGTCCTTTCCTTTACTCTGAGTTCTTGTAATGTAAATTTGGGATTTTTTTATTTTTCTCCCCATGAAATGTGAAGATGATAAGGTTTTTGCTCATGTTTCTTCTTTTACTCATGTTCCTTGTACTGTCAATATTACAGTTTCTCCCCTTAGAGAGCTTGTATTCTTTACATTATGTAAACCCTCCATGACCTTTATGTCCGTGGGCCCTGTCAAGTTTGATAACAAAACCTATATTTCTGACAATAAACTCTTTGATGGCATCTCTCTGGCTCTGTAAATAAAATGCTGATATAACCGTTTTTATCATTATTAGTACTAACTCTTTTTCTTCCTTTTGTTCTGGTAAACAAAAAAAGAAAATATATTAGATCTCAAGGGGTGGCACTAAAGTACAGCGAGATCTAGCCTCTTTTCTCTGAGTATAGTCAATCATGTATTATTACCTTGATTTTAAAACTGTGTTATTTTGTTTTTCCAAGTTTTCTTATTTTAAAGTTGTGTGTGCGGATGGATGCTATCTTGTTTACTTCAAATGATTATGGTATAACTGGCAAGAGGAATTTTAATCTGAACAATGTCATGCAGCAAGAAGATATCCGAAATTATATTGAAAACTCTCTCAAACATGGAGTTCAACTTTCATCATTTCGTAAAGAACGTATTGGAGGTGATTCACATGGTATTAATTACTGGTATGTGTGTGATTCACTGTTCACATGTTTTGGGCATAATTTGAAAGAATTAGTTTGTCATAACTGGAGATTCTTTAGTTTCTTGGTCTATGTTTATGTGAGAGATACAATTTTGTGTATCATGACTTCTATACCTATGCTTTTTGTTGGTGCAGGTATGAAGATGATCCTGTAATTGGTCATCGCTTGTATCGGGAAATAAGAAAAATTGAGGTGAAGAAAGTAAAGGCGAAGGGTTCCCAGACCCTTCCTAATGCTACATACCAATGGGAAACAGTTGCTACTAATTTGGAAGAATTTCAAGATGTTTATGTGAGTATATATGGTCCATCTTTGCAAAATTTTGCAAGCATATTACAACATTGTAATTGCTCACCTCTGTTGCCATGCATGATAGTTCAGATTAAGATTATTTACATTCTATGTTTTTTTTGAATGGGCTGGTATTATTATCGTCGCTATGGTTTTTCTTCTCACATTTTTCTTTTTGTTTTTGGTGGCAATTTTCTGGTATACGGAATATTTTCATTTCTCAAAAAGCCTGGTACTGTATATAAAACTTCAATTAGTTTTGCAACTCTTTAACTGTAGTTATGGAGTGTACAACCCATGAAATTTGACAATATCTACCCAATTGGCGTCCAGCCATCATGCTGTAACTTTATTGTTGTCCCTTTGTAAGCTTTGCACCCCCCGGTGGTTCACTGCTTTCCTTATATTAACACTTACATTAGAAAGAAAAAATGATTGCTGTTTAGATGATAAGCCCCATTTTGTCAATGTAACAATAAAAGTCTTGCAAAATTGATTTGTTGATTTTTGTGTAAAACACATTGCTTAGGTCAAGTTTTGTTGCCTTGTTGTTGAGTACTGAACAGTCCTTAGCATTCTTTTTTCCCTCTATGATAAGATTTTGATTAAGCATTAAGCATGTGTATCCGCTGCTGCAGGAGAAACTATTTGAAAGTAAAAATCGGACAGAGGCTTCTCTAGGGAAGAGATTAAAGAATGATTTGCTCCCTGAGATTGAAAAGGTTCATAAGGTACTGAAAACTGCTCGTTGGCCAAAATCTTATTTTGTAAACATATTTTGAGTAATCAAGACTATGATTTGTGAATTCAGTTATGTTTCTTGATCAAATTAATTTCCAGTTTTTGCTTGTGTTAAGAAGTAATGTTTCCACTGTTGTTTCTATCTTCACGCAGAGGAAGGAGAAGTTACTAAAAAAGCAACACAGGCAAGCTCTACTTCTCGATAACTTTTTGAATTTGGATGGGCTTGGTCCTGGGCGTTCTCTGCGTGACCGAAAACCTGTCACCTATACCTTTGGTAAGAATACAAATCGAACCACAAGCTTTGCAAAATTTATTTAGAGGCTAAATTTAATCATTCTTGATTTCTGAGTTTGGATAAGGCTCGAGATAAATTTTAGCTGGTCCTTCCTCGCTTTGTTTCTTTCAAAGGCAAAACGGCTCATCGTGAATGATGTTAATACTAGCTATTGACAATTAGGCAAACAATGTAGGCCTGTCATGTTTTCTTATGGTATAATCTTATTGTGGGCGGATAATGACCTAAAATCATTAAATGCCCATTAAATGCCTTTTGGCTTCTATGTGCAGAACTCTTTTTTGTTTTTTTTTAGCAAGTTCGTTACTCAGAACTATTATCTAGTCCTGCATGCTCTAGCGATAATCAAATCAAGTAACTCTACAAAGCCTTAACCCTACCAGATGTCTTGCAGTGTCTTCTTTCTTTTCCTATGTTCCTTTCAACTTGTGTTCCATCTGGTACTGAATCCCTGCAAAGGAATTTATGTCTTAAGTGACTGGTTGGCTGTGTCAGAAATCTGAAGGAGCATAAAGTTTCATGAGCATTTACAAGGAAGAAGCATGTCTTTTATGATCCTAATTTTTAGTTTTGATATGGGGCAAGATGATTGTGCCTAATTATGTCATGTGAATGTATTTGATGCACGGATAATTTTTTTCACCCTATGGCTGAGATGCCTGATTATTTATTACATGATTTTACAGATGATTATGATCGATCAATCAATGAAGCTATCAAAATTACCAAGTATGGATTTCACGTACTCGGTCTGAGCTTAACTTACCAAAAATAAAATTAATATGGTAATTATTTTTATTCTTTACTTTCTTCAGGTGGAAACCACCGTCGCCAGAGCCTATTCCAAGGCACGAAGGTTTTCCCAAACCTGAAGCTAATTCAAATGGTAAATGGAGTGGTCCTTCACATGAGGCCCAGCTTGCCACTTTTAGTTCACTATCTCCCAATTCACCTGATTACAATGATCTTGATGAAGAGCATGACCCTGAAATGTTGGACCGAAGGTATATGGAACTCCTGTTTGTTAGACTGTCTTTTTTGCTGAATTAAGACTTCCATGTAAATTAATAATCTTAATTATTGCATGTAGCAATCGACGAAGACAGAGACCTCAACGGTATTCAGAGAAAGAGTTTGTTGAGGCAGTCACTGATAATGATGCAGACTTTGACAGTGATGATGAGATTGTTGGTGAAGCTGTATATGATGAAGAATACCTGAAGAAACGTAAACAGAGGAAGTTTTCTAGTAGTTCTGAAGGAGATGAGGAGTACCGTGGGGATGAAGAAAATGCTGAAGATGAGGACGAAGAAGAAGAGGAGGATTCGTTGGGCATCAGCGAGGACAGTGATGAACCCCGCAAATTTAAAAAATTGCCTGGCCGTACTAGAAGGGAAACTAAATTAAGGTCGGTTGATGAGCTACAGTTGGGACTAAGACGCAGCAAAAGGTCCACCAAAAACCGTGTAAATTATCAACAGTATGAGCTGACAGAATCAGAAACAGAGTCGGTGAAAGATGAGAAATCAAATGCATCAGCATCGGACGAACATTCTGATGCAAGTGAAAATGCAGAATATTCAGAGGAAAGTCAAGATTCAGATGTTAATAATGATAACCAGGAGATAAAAAAAGATCAGCTGGAACAAGGTTATACTGGAACAATAGATAAAGAGCAAAGTCAGCAGCAGGAAAAATCAAATAGCCCTGTCGAAGATAAAGTCGAGGGTGTCCAAAAGAGGAGGTTCCTCGACCTAAATGAAGTTGCACCAGGTTCTGGTTTTGATGACGGTCCTAATTCAATAATAAAGGATGAAGACAGAGATGATTTATAAGATTCCCTTATACCGGCAAGCACACGGTTATTTCTTCTTCCGGGGAAGCTGTGTACGATAGTAAGGTTATAAATTTTGTGAAGACCATGAGGTCATAGTAAAAGTTCTTCTTCATGGCCTTTAATTATGCAAACCACCTGATGCATCTCATTCGTGACTTGCAGAAAGGTGCAGCAGCATATTTCTAAGAGAGATGTAGATTAGGAAGTCATTTTTTAGCACGCCTACGTGAAGGAGATCGTTGATGAAAATGAGAATTCGTTGGGAGTTGTTTAGCTTATCTGGTTAGTGTACCATAACCTTTAACTGATATTGTAATTGAAGATTTGGGCTTTAGCCTTGTAGCTTAATCTTTCATAATCATGGTGATTGTCTGCGTTCTTTAGAATATGGGATCCTTTTTCCTTCTTGTAACAGACTGTTCTTGGTGATAATTACCAGCAGTTTAGGGATTGTATTACAAACCTGACTGGAACTCCTTTTTGTTTTGTGAGGAAATGCTACCAAGTCTCACACAATAAGCCAACTCCATCGCTGTTGTCCTTCACTGTAGCAAGCTGGAGATTGATTCCACAAATTGGTCATGAGCAAACATAAAAAACCCTCTTTTCCATGCTTTCCCAATCTTTGCAAAGAAAATCCTTACTCTTGCTGAAAGTCAATAGATATTCACTAATTGTTCACGGCTCCAAAAGGGCTAGATGCTCCAACCCAAGGGCACACCACTCATACAAAATACAAGACACAAATCCCATAAACCAGCAAGGTCCATGCACAACGCAAAAAAATTAACAAGCGGGAAACATATGCACAGTGTAGTTGGGCTCTCTTAGAAAGGATAACATAATTCCATTACAAACCAACCACAACGGAGTAACACAATAGGAGTTTTAAAAGTCTCAAGCACATAATACGATTACTCAAACGGAATATGCAAGATACATATCAATATTAGACAAGTAAATCCAAGAGATTAAGAGCCTTATTAATAAAGAAGAAAGAATTGCCAATACACTTGAGGAAAAAAATCAGGAAAAAATTGGCAATGCACTAGTAGTTCAGAGAAAGACATGATAGAAGAAATATAAGCCACTATTGCACCAAACAACCAAATCACAGAATACTCATGCTTTTAAACTGCAATATGAATGAAACTCTCACCGAAAAAACACATGAAATCTCATCAACTAGCTGAGAAATCATTCAGCATGTATGCAGACACTAGAGGATGAAAGAAATCCCTACTGTATTTACATGTTTAAACGAAAAAAAAAAGTTTAATGTCCAAATGAAGAACTGTCAAGCTCTGTGAATGGTGCAATGAAGAATTAGTATCCCCATCTAGGAAGGAACCAGATTCGCAATATCTTTCTCCTTGGCAAACCACCTTGGTACAAGTTCTAACAGATGAGGATGAATATCCCTAAAGGAATGCTTGATTGTGGTTTCAGCAACACCAGTAGCAACAGAAATATCTGCAACAATAGGACGTATAGGATGTTAAATATCGCCCATAGAAACATAATGGCCGCATGGTCATTAATACCTTAATACCTCTCTCACCTTTGAGCGATTTCTTCTTGTTTGTCAGTTGCATTATCATGTAAATAATGGCTGCTGCCACAGATATTGAGCTCCTCCTGCAGAATTAAAAGAGAGGTCACTATTTCGACAAATTCTGAAAGCAAAGACCTAATACTGATTTTACTTTCTAACTCTGTCCATCAGCATGCAGGTCAATGATCATAATATTGAAAAATATCTGAAAAGATAGTTGTCAAGGATGAGGATTGATTAAAAAAAAATGGTCCTATACCTTATTGGCCATTATGATATTATGTTTCCCATCAAAACTTCAACCAAAGGAAAAGATGAAAAAAAAAAAGGAAAAAGAAGAAGATAGTATTCATTGTACTACTGAAAATGATTATGAGAAAATATGAACAAGAGAGTGCACAGGATCAAGAAAATTGAGAAAGAGTTAGGAATTCATTTACAATGGGAGGATATTCAATAGCTAACACGACATCATTAATACCTCTGATTCTTTAATTCGTTGGTTCAGATGGAATCTAGAGAGCTCAGTTGGCACGCAATAATTCAAAAGAGATAAGGGTCCAAGTTGCTAATTGTGAGTAGATAATAAACCATGGTCCCTAATTCAACCCAGGTGTGCTTATTTGTCACATATATACATGCCCTACCACTTAGTATTGGTTACAAGTTCCTCTCTTCTATTTAACACACAAGGGAAAAAATAAAAATAAAAAACAAACAAAAAACAAAAGGAAGAAGAACAATTTCAATTTCAAAAAGTTCGAAAGTCCAACAATTACAACTCTATTTCATGCTGTATGTGCATGAGAGCAATCCCCAAACTAACCTTATATCAAGCTCTTCAGATTTCAACACAGCTTCTCGGGCAGCTCTGACTTCCTGACTGGCCATTCCAAGATTGGAACAAAAACGTCTCTATAGAATGAAGACAGACATTATACAAATTGTTGATTTAACAACGACCAGTGAGCAAACAAATATATGAAATTAATGTCAAGAATTAATGGAGAAGTAGAGAAGAAAGATGACGAAATATTTCACAACTCACCATATAGTCCTCAGCATGTATAGATGCCATTTCAAAGGATTGACCCTCTACCTCCAGATGTTTCACAATAGACTCTTTTGCCCGACCGACATCTTTCTTTGTTGTTCCATTGGCAATAGAACAAATTTCTAGCAGAAACCCAATAAATTAATAGTTTTCATACACCGTAAAAAAAATCAAGTCATTTGTTGATGAGAAGACTTCAATTCACCTTTTACAGTTCGAGTTTTGTTTTCTTGACGACAAGCAATGTATAGGCAAGCAGCCAAAATTGCATCTTGACTCCGTCCTCTCAGAAATTTTTTATCTTCTACTTTTTTATATATTTCATGGGCTTTTTCCTTAAAAATAAAAAACGAAACCAGATGCCAATCCAAATCAGAAGGGATCAATTGCATGAACATGAGTGGACATAAAGCTGTGAGCTCCAGTTAATATTACAAATTACATTAAATATTGTCCGAGTTTCTCAAACTTAATCTAATTAAACTGGCTGGAGATGAGCAATAAATTTCATAAATTGTTAACAAAGTATGCTTCAAGAAAATGAACAAAAGTGAATATATAACTGTCTACGACTACAAGGAAGACCGAGTTCCACTGAGTGTCATTAAGGTAAACATTAACAAGAAGGATTGCTTGAATTCAAGATAATTTAACAGAAGTAAGATGTATTGTAAACAAGTAGGACAGATATATTAGACAAAGGATCATATGTATAACTATCTGACAGCCATCGTCAGAACATCCAGTATTAGCTTTTAGTTTTCCTGGAGATGGCCTTTCCTAACAACCATAATCTTATTCCAGGTTGATTAGTTTTTCAACTTAACAGCAGTAAGACACTTCACCAGAAAACCTACTACATTAAAAGGTGTTTGTACATTAACTTCAACTGTTAAATGTCAGACTAGATCGATCTCATCTATTTCATCCACAATTGTTTTAGGGTAACTTTGCAGGCTCGCCTCACCATCCCAAACGGCATGGTTAGCAGACCTGCATTTTGCTTGATGTCCTTGAAGTCACACTTTTTTCACTCTACTATGTGGAACATTGCACATTACCTCGTTTGGTAACCTCTTTACAGAGTATCAAGTGAAATTATCAAGTCCCCATCAATCCAATAATCGCAGAGTTAAAAAAAAAATAACAAATATTTTTCATATGCAAGAACAATCAAGTTCCAAATGAACAATGAGAACGTTAAAAGAAGTATTAAAACAGCATTAATTAGAGAAGCCAAATAACTTATAATTTTTTTTTTCCATCTACCAAAACACACACACTTTCACGGACATTAAAAAATTATTAACACCAACCTCGGTTCCCTTAGCCACAAACCCAAAAACCAATTATCATCACCACCACCACCCGTATAAGGAAGAAACTAAAAAGCGAAAACAGAAATCAGAACCTTTAAGGGTAAAGCAACTCACTAACCTTTATAGTTGGAAGAAGTCCTAACCTGAAAACTCCAATTGATAGCTTAAGTTATAATTTGTATATTAACACTACTAAAAAAGATAAAGTAATCCAAACAAGCCAAAAAAAAGGTTTTTAATCCAAATATCATTCAGAAAAGAGAACAAAATGATGAACTCTAATATATGTACTTGCCAACTAGTTTTTCATTGCCATGAACTTCAGATTGAAATTTTTTTTCCCTTTTTTATTTTGATTAAAGAAAAGATGATACCTAAAATTTGCAAAAACTCAGGTTGCTAGGCATTTCCAACTAGTTCATAATTTTTACTAATAGAAGTGGCAGAAATCCATCTCCATGTCCATATGAAAATACGGGTTCAAATCCTACAACCTCCACCGAAATCTTCCATCTATATATATATATATCTACGTACTTTTCCTAAATCAATTTTTGTTACTAGGGAAAAATGAACCACTAGATTAATGTTAAAATTACAGGATCTGACATGAAAAGAAGAAATCGAAAGAAAGGGAGCCCACCTCTCAGACATGACAGCAATGGCCTTGAAAGACCGGGAGAGTTTGGTGGGCAGGCACTCAGCATCGAATGAAAACACACCGGCAGCGTCAGGTGAGGAGTCCTCGCCGACATGGTTGGAATCTTCGTTGTCGTCGGAGGAGAAGGATTCAGAGGTTAAGTAGTGCGGAATGGGGTGGAGGATTTGGCCGCACTCGGAGCAGTAGAAGGTAGTAGGGAAACCTAAAGAGTGATCCAACACTATCTCCGTGGGTTTCTTGCAGTCAGTGCAGTAAAAGTCGTCCATGTTTGGAATTGGACTAGGACCCATTCTTTTTCTTTTTCTTTTTGATTTTTCTTTATGGTTGCAAGCGGGGGCAGTATTTATATTTTATAGTGGCTGTGGGCCATGCCCATTGCCAGTTCACTCTTAACTCCAAGGAGAAGGGATTTTCTTATTTTATTTGTAGTTAATTTCTTGCCTTTGGGTGATGTTTCTCAATATATACATACATATTTTTTTTTGAAATAACACAAAGAATTAAGTTTCCGGTTTGAATCGAACTTTGAACACATATGTCCAACCTAGTCGATTGTCAATCAAGTCAAGTCTCGTTGGTAAATATATTATTATCCATTCAAAATCAACTTTTGGACTAAATTTTTAGAATTTAACAAGTGTGAAAAGGTTGGTGAAGACCTAATATGTGGGTTTAATGAAGTTCCCAAGTTTGTAAAGATTCTAAATATTTTGTATTATTTAGTTTCTTTATATGTAGTTTTGATCTAAATGAAGGAAGATTTCCATTATTAGCTCATAAATGGTTAATTTAAGATTTGAAAAAAAAATTCATTAATTAAGTCAAATGGATAGAGATCGTTTGATATCATATTGTTGACTTTTAAATATAATATTTAATTAGTAATAAATTCCTCCAAACAAATTTTTATTTCAACAAGGATAACCCTTTTTAATACCATAAGGTCAATAAGTACCTAAAACATATTCCATTAAGGATAAAAAATTTAAAATATTTTTTATTGACTAAATTACCCTTAATCCTTATTTTATGAGCTTAAACAAATTAGAAGTTCTCGTTTCATTATTTTAGCGGGATACGAAAGCGAACTCACTCCCTGGGTAGAGGAAGATTTGCTGCAAGTTTGGGTAGATGAAGATTTGTTGCAATTTTGGGTCGAGGAAGATTTGCGTGGCTATTCTATGCTAAGCGATCTGCGAGTCTAGGTCGAGGAAAATTTGTTGGGATCTTAAGAAGATTGAATATTTGCAAGATAGAGATGTGTTTATGATATTAGTATGATATGATAATCATAAATCACTTATTTGAGTTTTGATTGAGACGATTTTTAAAGCATTACAAAGAAGACTCTAATACCTACAGAATTGTCTCTAATATATTTGTGGAGATTCAAACGTTTTAGTAGTCAAATCGAGAATTGAAATTTGCGTATCAGAATTATGTTCAGAAAATCATAACTCACTCGTTTGAACTCCTATTGAGACAATTCTTAAAGACGTTCAAAATAAAACTCTAATACCTACATAATTTTATTTAATATAATTTTAGAGATTCAAACATTTAAGTAGTCAAATCGAGAATCTAAATTTACGTATCAGAGTTGTGTTTTTGATGCTAATGTGTTCGGAAAGCTACAACTCACTCGTTTGAACTCTGATTGAGAAAATTTTTAAGACATTCGAAAGAACACTCTAATAACTAAAGAATTGTATCTAATATATTTTTGGAGATTCAAACGTTTCAGTGGTCAAATAGAGGATCGAAGTTTGCGAATTAGAGGTGTGTTTCTGATTTTCTTATTTTAACTCCAAGGAGAAGGGATTTTCTTATTTTATTTGTAGTTAATTTCTTGCCTTTGGGTGATGTTTCTCAATATATATATATATATATATATATATATATATATATATATATATATTTAAATAACACAAAGAATTAAGTTTGCGGTTTGAATCGAACTTTGAACACATATGTCCAACCCAATCGATTGTCAACCAAGTTAAGTCTCATTGGTAAATAAATTATTATCCATTCAAAATCAACTTTTGGACTAAATTTTTAGAGTTTAACAAGTGTCAAAGTTGTGTTTTTGACGCCAGTGGGTTTGAAAAGTTACAACTCACTCGTTGGTAGGGGTGTGCATCGGTCGGTCGGTTCGATTATGGACATATTTTTAACCTAACCAAATTTTTTCGGTTAATTTCATCCATTTAACCGAACCATCATTTTTTAGACGGTTAACCATCGGTTCGGTTAACCTAAAATTTTGTTTTGGATTTCGGTCGGTTCGGTTAATTCCAAATATTTTGGGTCAAAGTCAAAGTCCAAAGCTAAAACACAAAAACCTTATATTTTGGGCCAAAGCCCAAACGCCATTGATTTTTTTAGATCAATGGCTCAGAATTATAGTACATAAATATATTTTAATAAATAATAATGACATATTAATAAATAATCTCATCTTTTAATCATTTTATCATTTATCACCTAATCAATAATAAATAATAGCATATTGTACAACATGATCTTTTAATCATTTATTATATATTTATATTTATTATATATTTATATTATGTGGAATGTGTTACTAATTTAGCATATAATATGATTTATAATGTTAGAGTTTAGGATTTATAATTTTAGGGTTTCAATTTATAACTATATTATAGTTAATAGGGTTTAGGGTTTAGGGTTTACATTCATAAAGTTTTATAGGGTTTAGGGTTCCCATTTAAAAAAAAACAAAAGGTTTAAGGTTTTATAGTGTTAGAGTTTAGGGTTTATATTATTAGGGTATAATTTTATAGGTTTAGTGTTTTATCGGTTAGGATTTAAGTTTATAACATGACTATAGTTATATAGTTAATAGGGTTTAGGGTTTACATTCATAAGGTTTTATAGGGTTTAGGGTTCCCATTTAAAAAAAAACAAAAGATTTAAGGTTTTATAGTGTTAGAGTTTAGGGTTTATATTATTAGAATATAATTTTATAGGTTTAGTGTTTTATCGGTTAGGTTTAAGTTTGTAACATGACTATAGTTATATAGTTAATAGGGTTTAAGGTTTACATTCATAAGGTTTTATAGGGTTTAGGGTTCCCATTTAAAAAAAACAAAAGATTTAAGGTTTTATATTATTGGGACCTTTAACCTTAGGATTTAGGGTTTAATGGTTTATAGTATTTGTTTTGTCATATTATTAATTTCATCATCATATTTAATGATGATAAATATAAATATATAATATATTGAAGGTATTACATTACATGGTAAGTTACTAAGTTGGTACTTGATAACATGAATTAATACTTATTAATTGATGTATATTATATTTATTTTGAATTTTTTATATGAGTATTAGTAGATTTTTTTTAGAAGAATATAAGTATGAAATTATTAATATGTGGAAAATTAATAACATAATTATATATTTATAAGAATAATCATATATATATATACACATATTATTACATATTTATATAATATCATATATTTTCGGTTCGGTTCGGTTAATTTGGTTAATTTTTTATGTTAACCGAACCATTAACCGAAAACCGAAATACTCACAAATCTCTAACCGAACCGCCCAATCGGTTAATATTAACCGATAAATTCGGTTAACGGTCGGTCGGTTCGATTCGAAAATTCGGTTACAACCGAAATTTGCACAGCCCTACTCGTTGGAGCTCTGATTGAGAAAATTTTTAAGACATTCAAAAGAATACTCTAATAACTAAAGAATTGTATCTAATATATTTTTGGAGATTCAAACGTTTCAGTGGTCAAATAGGGAATCAAAGTTTGTGAATTAGAGTTGTCTTTGAAAAGTCATAACTCACTCGTTTGACCTCCGATTGAGACAATTTTTATAGCATTTGAAAGAAGGATTTAAGACCCACAAAATTGTCTAATATATTTTAGAGATTCAAAAGTTTTAGAGGTCTATCACGACTCAAAGTTTACGCATTGGAGAAATGAATCGTATAGACACAAATATGCAATAAATTTATTTGCATTATTTGCACTAATATCTACGTTATGTGTTGTGCTTTTGTTATGGTTAATATATATTGAAATCTATTTTCACTAAATTTATCTTCACTTCACTAAATTTATCTACACTATATTTATCAGCATTAGTTTATTTTCATTATCTGTTTTAGTTTTGTTATAGTTAGTATATATTGAAATTTATCTGCACTAAATTTATCTACAGTAGTTTATCTATTGTGATTGTTATAATTATTATATATTAAAATTTATTTACACGAAATTTATCTGCATTATTTGTTGTGATTGTTATGGTTAATATATATTGAAATTTATCTGCATTAGTTTAATTGCATTATTTTTTATGGTTTTATTATGGTTAGTATATATTGAAACTTATCTGCACTAAATCGATATGCGGAATTTTTTAATCTCAGAATATATCAACAATGGATCGTATTTGAAAGAGTTTTCCATGCTGATTTAGAATATTTAATTTTTTTCAAAATTCATCAAATATTTTGAGATTTCATTTAAGAAATGAAGAAATCAAAATTGATGATGTCAGACGTGGAGAAAATTTTGCAGAAACGAAATCAAAAAAGCATCGATGCATTAGGAATATGTAATTTTATTAAATGAAAATGGGTATACATGTAATTTAATGAGATGTGCCCTTATTAATAAATTTTTTCAGCTGTCATTATTGGAACATGTCTTTCCTATTGTGTTATTATTGGTAATTGTCTCTAAATATATTTATTATGTTAAAGAAAGAGTAAAACTACATACCCTCAAAATATGATCATCATTGAACTCCAAATCGATGTGATATATAAAATAGTCATTGATCCTAACTATATATGCAGAGGTCACTTAATATCTAACACTCACATTAAATATTGATTAGGGGTCAAATGAGGGTTATATCCTAAGGTTCTCAAGCATTATTCTTGAAGAAAATAATGGGACATATGCATCCAATAACTTGTGTCCTTATTAATATACAGGGGTAAAACCATGCCCGCCAAGAGTGGGCGACTACCCCACTTAAAAAAATTCTAAAAGTAAATTTATTTATATATATACATGAATTATATTATTAGGCACAATACGTCCACCTTAGTCTAATAAAAAATTAATTTCATAATCTGGGCCTTGTACAATACATTAATAAACTACATGTCCAATTGAATAAGTAAGCTCAAAGATGAATGACCTAACTAATGATGATAATACATGCCCCCTTAACCCAATAAAATGTTAATCACAAAGAGGCAGTCATTTGATAAGGTGAAAAAGTGATATATATATATATATATAACAAAAAAAGTTAACAAATGATATATGTATAACCCAAAAAAAATTTCCCGGGGCTTTGTCCTCGGATCCCTGCACAGAATTTTGACCTTCTAATATCCGATGTTGGTTCCACCCCTATTAATATATACAACTAAATGGAATATCCAATGTAAGGTTGGAGTCCCTTTATACTAAAATTTTATCCCATATCGTATTGACATAACCCAACCGAGTGGCATATAAGTAACGGTCTAGTTCATCACATAACCAACACGTTTTCTAGGCATAAGAACCAACGACAATGACCCAATAAGAAAAACAAAATAGTGCAGGCCTTTTGCCCAAAATAGACAGTATTGATTTTTAATGTTTGAACTGGATTTTCTAACACTGTTAATGTTCAAATTATATATTAAAATAATAATGCGAATTCACGGCACAAATACCTTTTAATCCTATAGAAAGAAGAGGGCACTATAGAGAGCCCTTTTGTCACATGTATTATACTCCCTAAGGAACAATAAGTATTTAGTTGGAGGAAGAAAATCAACTAATCAAATCAAGTCTCTCTCTCTTTTTTTAAATACCATTGAGAAATTTGTTTTTCATTGAAATCGAACATTGTGTACATTTATACCTAATTTAGTTGATTACCAAGCGATCCACCGCTCGTTGGTAATCAAGTCTTCATTTAAGACTAGGTAGTTACCATTCCGGAACCACCTCCAACTCCTATCTAATTCATAGAGATACCAAATGGGTCGGGTCAAATCATGGGCACCAAATCCATGCTCAATTTCTAACATGAACAATGGATCTTATTTCAAAGACTATCAAAAGAACTCTATAGCTGACAATGAAAATAAAATTATGGCCCTTTACACTCCCTCCTATTCCTCTTTAAATAAAAAGAGTAAACCAATTTCAAAAGGAAGCCTGACTATTGGAATGGTGCAGTCTTGGTTGAAACGTTTTTTTTTGTTATTTATCACGATATTTTATGAAGTATATTGTTTGTTAAACAAATACATGTTTGTTAAACAAATATTATTATTTTTTTTATTAGGAGTAATTTTATTTATTTAATTTTACGTATTTATTTTCTATTAGGAATTTGGGATTGGTCTAGGATTTGATTAGGTTTTTCTATTTAAGGATTAAACATCTCATGAGACATAGACAGCTTTTATAAATTATAATTAAATTGAAGAATTTTCTCTTTTCCTTACTTTATTCAGTTGTTGATTGAAGCTAGTAGAAATTGTTATCATTTTCGAAATTCCTCTTTGTTTAATCATGCTCCACATCAAGAATCTTGGCCTAGTGGTAAACAAGCTCGCACAACCTCAAAGACATAGGGGATTAGTTTCAATTTCTGAAAACAGCTTCTCGACATGTGTATCTTGCCCTTTCCAAACACCGCATCCATTATGAGAGTCTTGTGCACATGAGTTGATGACTTGCTTACACATTCTATCATGTTTTAAGTAACATTTTCATGGAATATTTTGAGAAATATTCATAAGGCCACCCAAGTTACTGTCAATAACAATATTATTAGTGGAAGAATACTTTTGACTGCATATTAAGCATGCAGTTTTATCTCCTGATAACATCATCTGAACCTACACGGAAGTTTTAAGTACATGAATGTGTGTTTCTTCCATATGCAGTGTCTACTTTGTCCGGCCCAAGTTCTTCACAATATGTACCATACTCTAAATTATCTTATATTGGAGTATTGAATACCATTCTTCAAATTTCTTTGAAATCTCAAAATCTGTCATCTTGGGCTAGCTAGTCTTACGAATTTCACTTCGGGTTGAAAGGTTTAGCCCCTTTTTTTTTTTGATAAGCCAAATATATTAAACCAAAGAAAACGGGGAAAACAAGAGGGCGTCTCAAGAGATAGTCTAAACAAGGACGAAAATGGGACAAACCCCAAAACCAAGTCAAAGAACTACAGGAAAAATTAGCTAACATACAGAGCAGGCAAAGGACAGAAGAAAACAAAAAGAACCAGTGCAAGGGAGGAAGGTTCATTGGTAGTTACAGCAAGAAAAGAAGAGATTCTTAATTTTTAATTTTCTCTCTCTTTCTTTTGGTGATTTTCTTTTACTAGCAGGCTTTCAGTCTATTGATGGAGTGGATTGGTCTCCTTTGATGGTTGTTTGCCACTTTGTGGTGTCATTGTTGCTTCCGATTGTTTACCCTTTTAAAGCTGGCTATATACCCTTTGGCACTTTGACCAGCATATTGCCTTTGCCTGCTCAACATAGTCATATACCATCAAGACTCCCAAATCTATTATAGACAAACAAAAAGATGACAGGCAGAATCGGATGATTGGTCGGTAGTCTGCTTCTTGGGTCTGCATGCATCTCAGTTAGTCAAACAAGGAATATGGTGAATTGTTCTTCTCTGCACAGGTAACGAATAGGACCTAGGGGGTCCCAGGGTGTTTCTCAGGGGAACACTCTGACGCTCAAGTTAGTTCAGTAATGAGATAAAGTCAAGGAGACTGCTCGATATCGAGAGCTCTCTCTTTAGCCAAAAGTTGTAAGTAAAAGGTAAGAGTTTTACCTAAGTGGAGGTCCCTTTTTTATATGTTCTTTTGCAATTGCAATTGCCCTTTTGAGATCGTAGGAGTTAAAGATGCGCACCACATTTATGGCAGGATGATTTACCCATATGTCCACAAAGGTCTTCTCGGTGACCAAGGAGATATTTACCGAGGTGATACCAGGTTAAGCCTAGGTGATCCCCAACACAATTCTCTGTAGGACAAACACGTGTCAGTGTTTTATTGGAGGGGTATTTTGGTATTATCACAAAATGTTTTGGTACTATTGAGTGTTGTTCCTTGTTTAAGAAGTGTCTTAATTTTATTCCTTGTTTCTCTTCTCTCAAAGTAAAGTTCTATGATGTCAGGTAGATACAATTATGGCATTATATGTAGCAAGGGTTTTTTGTATTTGAACCTTAATTACATTTTTGGAAGGTAAAACAAAGCGTTTTGTTGGGTTTGCTCTCTCCCATATCTAGTGAACATTGGATGGGAGGTATATGATTTTGGACTGGACATATAAGGCTATCGTTGATGATTTTAGCAGAATCTTTGACTGATTAAAAAAGAAAGACTAGATTGAGGGTTATGCTGTGTTCAAATTTTGATTCCTGATTGGATTTTTCATTAAGTTGTCTCTAATATTCCTTTTAGATGTTGTTGAAGCACTTTGTTTGAAATAGCTCTATCTGGTGTTAAGTACTACATCGAAAGATGTGGGAATTCATTCATTATTTATAAGGACAAGCTCACTTCCTTGCATACCAACAAGGCTTTTTCCTAGCCTAACTGAATTGGGTTTTGACCCATGAGTTTCGACCCTTAGTAGCTGGAGTAAGGACGAACAAAGCCGTGCGAGCCTGATATATCATCGAGAATGGGACAACCCAAAACGGACAATATTATTAGTATTATTGTTGTGTATGGGAGTGTGGATTAACAACATCTGGACAATTGATTAGCTTTGTCTCTTATTAAGCATTTTTCTTTGTTTTGATACTAGTGGCTCTAGTCCAACAGGAAGCTTCTCAGCTGTTGGATAACTTTAAAAGGAGTTCTTCTATAATTGCTAATGCTAACTTTTTAGGGGTGGTAAAATAAAGGAGGCAGAATTTGTGTTGTTTCCATCACTATGAACAATATATAGATAGTTGAGTCATAGCTTCTCTTCTTGGGTTTTTGGCTTTTTCACTCAGGGATGGATGAAATTGTGTTTTTATGGTTTAAGGAAAATTTAGGATTTAATGGAAGCAGAAATATGTGCTAATTATGGTTCTAGGCACACATGAAAGCAAATTCTTGATTATTGAAAAGAGAAGTTTTCTTTTTATTGAGGATCAGTGAGCTCCATATATAAGAACTAGTGTTGCTTTTGTTTTGTTTATGTTAAGAAATATCAAATATGGACCGGGACGAGGTCACGTTAACCCATATTACATGAGCCTAAACATGTATATAAAGTGATTGATTCTATTAATGATTATCACTAGAGAGATAAAGAGGAGATTCTAATCACCAAAGGTGAGTCCACATTACATGAGTCTATAAGAGACTTTTGGATACATGTGGATAATGACACATTTTATCTCAAAAGTTATAGCTCAAGACTTTGGATCCATCCACATGTATATAAAGTCACAAACACCCTTGTTTCTCCGATTTGGGACTCGTGGTGATGTGTGCTCCAACATTTTGGCTTTGCTGTCAGAATATCAAAAGTACAGGTGGACTAGACTCTGTTAATTAATCACTAGAGAGAAAAAGGGAGATTCTAACCCCTCTAGAATTTGCTCATGAAGGTAGGTTAAAGCAATGTGACCCTTCTAATGGGAAAGCAGTGTAGAAGAATATTGTTCCTCACAAGCAAACAAAGCAATCAAAATCAACCTATTTTAATTTTCTACTTGGCTCCTGTCTAATAATTGCTAAAAATTCTCTTTAAGCTAGGTGCTTTCACACATTAGTCCGCACCAGAGACTGAGATGTGTTGGATATCTGGAAGAAAATAATTCAACAGAGAAGTCGCTGTTGTTATTGGGACCCCTGGATGCCATATTTGAGCTACAAGCTCCACCACTTGGATTACATTGATTGGTAGGGAAGAAAGATTCTTGTTTCTCAAATTCTGTTCATATGTTGGCCTTAACAGATGGTGCTCGTCAGTGATTCTATGGATAATCGAATGAGAAAGGAATCATCCATTCAGCTGATAAAAACCAGCGCAAACCTGCAAGATTCCTTATCAGTTGAAGGGGGAGTAGGCATGAGTGGTGAGGAGAAAAGCAGAAGGTCCTTTTGTGAGGATTCAATGAAGATGGTGACAAACATCATCAAACTCTCTTCTTTTTCTATTGCAAAGCTGACACTAGGAACAGCTTCTTCTTCTTCTTCCTCTTCTCCAGTTGCTGTCAAAAGCCTTGCACCGGAAGTGGCCCGCTCCTGCTCCGGCTCTGGCTCTGGCTCTGGCTCTGTGATGGTTCCACAAATTCCCGGAAGCAGAAGGTCGCAAAAGCCAAGAAGCAGCTCGAAGCCGGTTTCATTTGTGATGCAGCCTGCAGACAGAGAGAATGAGTCTTCTTCATATGTGATTCATGAAGAGAAGAAGAGCGTCATAGACGACCAGGCATCGGATTATATCAGTAAAGTACGCAAGAAGAATCGAAAATATCTTGATGAAACATCAATGCATTATCAGGATATTGTGCCGCCTCCGCCTCGTCTGATGAAGTAGCCATCTTTTCTCTGTTTCCTTTCCTTGTGTTCTCACTGTTTACTAATTCTCTTCCCTTATGTATTTGGCTATAATAAGCTGGCAATCAGACTTGTTAATGTATTCAAGTTTAAGCTTAAATTGCAAGCACTACCGCTATCTTCTTTTCTGATTTTTTTTTTTATAATCGAGAACGATACATACAAATTTATCATTTAGACATCCGATCGATATGTACCTAAATTCGAGTCGTCAAGCTTGCGTGCATGTAAGTTTCTCACCTGATGACAGAATAAATTGTGCTGAAACTAACCTCGTGCCCACAAGAATTTTTTTCTGATCCAATCGCCTATGGTGTCGTTTGACGACTGAAGAAGAATAAAACAAGACAGAATTGATTAATTTTTTTCTCAACTACCCAGATTCTTTAGTGTTTTTGTTTATGACCCTAAGATCACGTCGTTAGTGATGTGATTTGCCAAGTTTTTTATTCAAATAGATTAGACAGAGAGAAGGAATATGTACTTACATTTAAAACTAATTCTTTCAAAATACGACGCATAAAGTGTAAAAGCAATGGAAAACACATGAAGAACGTGTGTAGGATGTAGTGGTTTCAGAAATGAAGCTTTGCTTGTAATGATGGAAAAGCATAAATTTAGCCAAGAAAGAAAGACTACCCTAACTTTTAATAAAGTAAAGCCGTCTCATGGCCCGGGGTCTGCTATAGTTTTTTACTACAACATTTTCGGGGTTCAAATTTTTTTTATCTTTTCTAAATTATAAATGTATATTTTGTAGTATTCAACCTAATGAACCCAACGATATATTTTTTGTTCGAAATTAAAATCAAGTTCATTGTGATCGAAACATAAAATGTTTTGAGTTTATATCTGACAGTATATAATTGTTACGCTTTTTTTCATGTTGAATTTGATTTTTTTAAACAAAAAATATATTGTTAAATTCGTTAGATTAATATATTTATGATTTCTTAAAAATATAAACAAAATGTAATCTCAAAATGCTACTACATATTGTCATGTCCTTTTCTAGTTACCATATGGATAGTTAGCCAGTTCAAGTATGTTCTATTTTTTAAACGAGAGGTGGCTCAGTTGGCATTCGAGTAGGTTAGACTTATATGTATTCAAGATTCGATTCTAAAACATATTTTTTAATGATATTTAAAAAAAAATGTTCCCTTTTTAGTTGTTGGAAGGTGACGTCAATGGTATGACGTCATTTTTTATGCCTACAGTTGGTTTCATAAACTCCAAATTCCCTAACTTTTAATAAAGTTAGTTGTGTGCTTTTCTAGTCACCATATCGAGTTTTTTTTTTTTTTTTTGAGTTGATTAGCAATAGGTTTGGGTGCTTGGAGATCAATATGGGGGTATTCGGGTTGTAAGTCGAGACCATCTCGGTAGGGCAATTACATCATAGTTTTTAAACCGGGACTGACCTATAGGTTCGACCATGAAACTCGTGAACCAACGGCCTCCGTGGTTTTTTGTATGAAAAAGACCGTTTCTGCATTGAATCGTAAATTAACCCGTGAAACCATGTAACCTGTGAGTTTTAATGAAAAATCGCTTGGCAGTAAAATTACTTAAAAACACGAGACGTTTTATTTTTTAAAGAAATTATAAGCCCTCATGTGTAATTTTACCTTCAATGCCAACCCCAAAATTGTCCTAAGTCGTCTCAGTGCCTCTCCTGATCTCTCTCCACTTCTCACAGCGGCAACCACTAACCTGCAAGGCAACGACCTGCGTAGGCGAAGGTGGGTGCAGCTCAGTGATAGTGGGCAAGCATAAGCGTGTGGGTAGGCGAGGCGAACCGAAGTCGCAAATCGACAATGGAGAAGCCATAGATCCGAGCATGTAGAAAGGTGGAGAAGAAGAAGAGTAATGGACCCTCTTCTATTGAAAGCAATAGAGAAGCCATAGATACGGGCACTAACTCAATTAGTAGAGATGGATTTGAAACATTCTCCCATTGATCCAGTTGTTGATCTTTGTCTTTCAACTTGATCTAAAAGCTTATCTCGTCTCTCAATCTCCGAGATTCTCTACCATATAGAGTCTAGAAGACTCCATTGTAATATCTAAGATATTTTATAATATATCATGTACTTAATGAGATCTCTCCATTATAATATATAATTATATATTGGACATTGGAGTCTCTAGAAGACTCCACTAACCATTTAATTATATACTATATCATATAATCATATAATATACTATATTATATAATGTGTATTATATATGTAGAAATGTTAAAGGAATTGTATTATAAACAATATAGCTAAATGAAAATATAACTATATATATATACTTATATATTATATAATATATAACTAAATATTTATTATTTAATTATTTATTAAAAACTCATGGTTCAACCTCCATCATAACGGTTGAACCTCGAAACCCTTGACCCTTCAGTCTTTACGGTTCAATGCGCGGGTCGGGCTTAAAAAGTATGATTCGGACTTCATGCGAGTTTTCTCGGTGGAAGGATCTTCGACTATTGAAGGGGTTGCTTTTCTGTTCGGGGTCCAAATGGTCAGAGAGTTGGGTTATGATGAGTTTCTGCTTGGAGATTATTCTTGGAATCCAGAACCCACAGACCTCTCTTCAAGTGTATGACCATATTATAGATGAGATTCATCACATTACTTCTCACATGTCGTGTGTTGTTTCTCATATTGCTAGGGATTGTAGTAGGGTAGCTGATGCTCTTGCCCTTTTGGGACGTTCGTCCCCTTCTAAATGTATCTTCGTGCGTGAAGTCCCCACCTCCATTCATCCTCTCTATGTAATGGATTGTAGCGGCTTGAAATCTTCATTTCTCCTCAAAAAAATTAGCAATAGGTCTCTCAAATTGATAACCTCTCTCCCTTCTCCGGTGTATTTCCGCTGCGATTTCTCATCGTGGTTCCTTCCAAAGTATGCCCTCTTGTTGTTAGTCTTAGGCCTTCTACTTACAGGCCTCTTATAAGTTCAGTTAGGAGCCATTGTAATCTTTACGGTTTTGAATTAATGAATTACTGTTCATTCTTCTTCCTCTCAACTTCTTATTCTTCTTCTTCCTCACCTCCTCTGTTCTTCTGATCTTCTACACCTACATACAATCAAGGATATTTTGTTAATTCAAAATATATCATGGTATCGGAGGGTTTCGATTCACTAATACCACCACCACATACCATTGAAACTATCATGACTTCAAATCAAGAATCTGAAGTATCTCATCTTTTGAGAAATATGCAAGCCATATCTTCACAAATGGTTGCACCATCTACTTTACCAAGTTTTACTACTACAGATCTTGCCACCTGAGGAATCTTCAAGCCTCATCAATAATGAACAATACTGCTACTGGTGTTACACCACCCACCCCAACCATTCACTATCCTCCCTCATTTCTTCCACACACTAACTTTGCCCCACCCCTGCTACAGTTCCTCATCATACAAATTTTCAAACATACAACAATTTGTTTCCTACAACTCCAGTTCACCCCACACAGCCATATTCCAACCCCTTCTTAAAACCTTATAACATGCTACCTAATGACTTCTCAGTCACCAAACTCATCTCCCTGGAGTTAAATGGAACAAATTATCACACATGGAGTGCAAACTTCATAAACGCTATTGAAGCTATTTGTTTCTTACTTTACTTTTTATCAATATTGTCCTTGACATGACTTGTCTTATAAGTTCAATTAGGAGCCGTTGTAATCTTCATGGTTTTGAATTAATGAATTACTGTTCATTCTTCTTCCTCTCAACTTCTTCTTCAACTTCCTCACCTCCTCTGTTCTTCTGATCTTCTACACCTGCATACAATCAAGGATATTTTGTTAATTCAAATTATATCACAAGTCAAACTTTTATTCCAATACGTCCACTTTAATTTTTAACCTATAAGGTCCATAAGTGGATAAGATTTATTCTATTAAGTACAAATAATATAAAATATCTTTTTTATTGATCAAAATACCCTCAATTCATTGATATCTCTCTCAAGATTCACACTCTGTCTCACCGACTCTTAAGAACGAGTCCTCGAATCTCCTTTCACTGCTGTGTTGGGTCCTGAAAAAGGAGAGGACTCCATCCACAATAACACATGAAACAATCAATGAAATGGATCGCATATTGATATATATATATATATATATATATATATATATATATATATATATATATGTATGAGGAATTCTCTTATGAGGTTCTAAAATGACATCCTAACTTTTAGGGTTCAAAATATTTTTTAAAAAAATTGAAAAAATATATTTGTATTTTGATCGGTTTTAGGAACCCAAAAATATATTTTTTATTCAAAACAAAAATCAAACAGTAGTGCTAACCACTAGGTAGCCCATGAGAACCCAAGTCTCTTAAACGAAATTTTAAAACGTTTTAACTCTCAAAATATATGTTAGATTTTTAAAAACATGACATATTCGAAATCAGCATATAAAACTCTTTCTAACAGTATCCATTGTCGATGAGTTTTATCGAGTGAATCTTAATTCCATTGCTTTTTTCAATGAAATTTCAAAAACAATGAATTTAGAACTAAAACAATGAATTCTATACTGTGCTTTATAAACAATGCAATCTATGTTAAAACAATAAATTTTGGACAATGAGTTCTGGGATAAAAGAGTGGAATAAAGCTATCCATTGATTAAATCAATAATCAATGACATAAACCTATTGGGCTCCCATGGGCTACCAAACTGATGGGCTACATGTCATTTTCGAAAATCAAATTCAACATTAAAAGTGCATGACAATTCTAGATCGTTAGATATAAAACGAAAAATATTTCATACACTTTTCAGGTTGCATTTGATTTTTGTTACGAACAAAAAAATATCGTTGGGTTCCTCAAACCAATTAAAATATAATTATATTTTTTTTCAAATTTTTAAAAATATTTTGACCCCTAAAAGTTAAGACCTCATTTTAAGACCTCATGTGCACTAAATTTTAGGTATTTGTTATTCTTTCTCTCTCTCTCTCCCATCATCTTTATTTAACTAATGTGCACTAAGTTTATCTGCATTATCTGTCATGGTTTTGTCATGATTAGTACTCCTATATATTAAAATTTATCTGTTCTCAATCTATTTGTACAATATCTGTTGTTTTTTTTATCGTTAGTATATGTTAAAATTTATATGCACTTAAATTTATATACGCCGAAGATAAATTATATGATCTGCAGATAAATAATTTTTATGCACTACAGATAAATTATATATGCTTTACAGATAAATAGCTTTTATGCACTACAAATAAGTTATATAAATTGTTTGTTCTACAGATAAATAGTTTTTAAGCAGTAAATATAAATTATATACCGTGCACGTAAATTATATACAGTGCAAATAAATTCATCTGCACTGTAGATAAATTCATCTGTACTAAATTTATATGCGAGATTTTTTTCATGTCAGAATATATCGATAAGTGCTCTTATTTGAAAGAGTTCTTCATGCTGCTATAGAATATATAATATTTTTTTCAAAATCCGTCATATATTTTGAGAGATAAATCGTTTTGAAATTTCATTTAAGAAAATGAAAAAAAATCAAAATTGATTATCAAATGTGTAGTAGGAAAAGTGGGGAGAAAAATGGGCAGTCTTTTTTAAGTAGATTTTTTAAAATAAGATGGGCATATAGGTAATTTAAAATTCTATGTCCTTATTCTTAAAAAATTTTTAAGTGTCCTTACTGGAACAAATTTTCCTGATTTTGTCCTTATAAATAATTGTCCATTCTTTCTTCATATTAGCACTTTTAAAATGTTTAAATACCAAAATAATATAGTTTATTTTTGTTTACGAATATGATATAATGAGCTACATTCAGTAGTGCATTATGCCAAATACGCTACTCGGGTAACGCATTTCAACAAAGATTTATAAATAATTCTTTTTTATTTATATAATATTTAATATTGATAATTACAATGATTATTTAGTAAAAGAATCAATCTTATCATAAAGATAATACTAATTTAACATTTATCCTATGAAAAAATTTTAACAAAAATAAAACTTATAAAATATCAATATTGATAATTACAATGATTATTTAACACTACTTTAACGTTTATCCTATGATAAAAATATTAAGAAAAATAAAAAATCTGCCAAAATAAAAATAATTAAATATCAATATTGATAATTACCTAAAATAATCAATCTTATCATAATAGTTATATAAAAATTAGTTCACCCTAGAACTATCAAAATAATTGTCAATAACAATTTGTGAATTGTTAAAACTAACAAACTAGAATAATCATATGAGATTAGAATTCTAAATTCTACAGAGAAACTTTTTGTAATTAATTACTGCATAATTAATAGTTCAAAAATTTATGTAATTATATAAAATAACTAATTAAATAATAATTATCTAAAAACGTTAGATTTGATTTTTATGTGATGATTTAGACGTTCAATTTGATTTTTATTTTGAATAAAAAATAAATTATTCGATTTGTTATGTTAAATAATACACATTTATATTTTTTAAAAAAATTTATTTCAAAACGCTATTACAAACGGGCCTGCTAGCCACTCGATGTCCTGTGCTTTTCTAGTCACCATACGGATTGCCGAGCCAGCTCAACCATGTTCTATTTTTTATTGGTTGGAAGGTGACATCAACGGTATGACGTCATTTTTTTTTGCCTATAATTGCTCTCATAAATAAAACTCATAAATTCCCTAATTTTTGAAAAGTAGGTTATTCGGTGCTTTTCAAGTCACCATATCCATATGGATTGCTAACCGCTCAACCATGGTCTATTTTTGGTTGGTTGGAAGGTGACATCAACGGTATGACGTCATTTTTTTGCCTATAGTTGGTTTTCTAAAATTCTAAATTCATAGTGAATCATCATTTTATGTTATGCTTTTATACATATGCTGTTTGTTACTGCGTTGGAGACTTTTTTTTTCCCCTCCATTTGCATTTTCCATTGGAGATGCTCTTCTGGATCTGTTGGCAAAACGGGTTGAAGAGACCAAATCCGTTGGTAACATGCTCAGAGGGGGTGGGTCAATACAACCTTTGATCACAGAAGGATTTTTGAAAATGTAATTTAGTAACCAAAATTTTAAATGTTCCAACTTAGTAACCCGGAGTATGAATTTGTTCCAAACTGATAACTCATGCTAATTTTGAAATTTCGATCAGTCAACATACTAATGTGTCACATTTATTATTAAATGTATAAAAGAAAAGACTACTAATCCTGGAAATCAAATAATTCAATATCATAAATCAAGGAATGATTTATCAAACTTACCGTTGAAGCAATCACAAGGGAATATGGAAGGAGAGATTACTCAACACCGTAAATCAAGGCATGATATACAAAGGGGTTCGCGGGGTCTGCTGTAAAGAGATTACAATAGACCACACTGTAATTGTAGTGGATGGTCAGATTTGATCTGATTGAATCTCATGGCTATAATTTTAACAACCCAAAAATATTAAATAAAACACCTCTCTCCTCCCTGACACTCTTTTTTCTCTCTAATATTCTCTCTCCCAAATTCTTCTTTCATTCGTTAAATTCAACTGTAAGAAACAGTGGTGACAGATAGATTAATGGAACAAATCGCATAGTCGAGAGATAAGACAAGAGTTCTGCAATTCAAGGTCCTCAAAATTGATTTAATGGAACAAATCTCAAAGTCTAGAGAGAAGACCAGATCTGCAATTCAAGGTGCTCAAAATTGGTTTAACGGAACAAATAGCAAAGTCGAGAAGAAGACGAGATCTGCAATTCAAGGTCCTCATAACTGATCGTGAAATCAAACTATTTTTGGTCTGAACATCATGTTTCTTCATTCTTGGGCACTCAAAAAAAGGAGATCTACAAGCAATTCAAGGTCCTTCCGTCTATTCTAGCACTAAAAAGGTGGTCTTCAGATCCCTCTTCGGCGGCTGTGCGACAATCTCGTGAAGCGGTGGCATCTCTTCCAGCACTGAAAAGGTGATCGCTTTCCTTGTCGATTTCTTAGCTTGGTTCCTCTGGTCATCGATGAAAGCGAGAAATGGCTTCTGCAACTATGCGTGTGGGAACGTAAGAGAGATAAAGAAAGATATTATTTTATGGCTTCAAAAATAAGAACCATTGGATTACATCAGACTATATCTGACCGTTTGTTGTTTTTACAGTGTGGCTTGCTGTAATATTTTTACAGGAGACCCCGAAAACCCATATACAAAGACTACCGTTGGAGCATTTACAAGGAAACATAATTAATCCAATTAAGGAGTTGATTCATGAAGAAGGAAAGTGTGTCACATAATATGCCTCACGTAATCAATGGTTGCAATATGATCTATATTCCTTATATAGTTGATATGCTTTCATTACTTGTATATAGTTACCGTTGTAAAGTGTAATTGTAACACAAGATATGACTATATATATAGAAGCTCTCTAACTCTCATGATCAAGTGAGGTTTACACAAAAATCTTTTGTTTCTAATCTTCTTTATGGTATCGAAGCAATTGTGAGGTTAGAGAGTCTTTCCCACATGGCTTCGTCTTCTCTCAATGTTGGAAATTTCGTTAGACTCTCATTGAAATGAGACAACTATCCATTATGGAGAGAGCAAGTGCTAGCCTTGGCTGAGAGCCAAGACCTTATTGATCTATTAGCAAATGAATCCTCAGCCCCCTCTCAATATAAAGTGATCGCGGAGGGGTCATCTACAAAAGAAATTAAGGAACTCAATCCTGAGTTTGTCCAATGATGCAAATCTGATCGATTATTACGTGGCTGGATAATTAGTACTCTTTCAGAAGAGGCCCTTACTCATGTTGTTGGTCTTGAAACCTCTGCCAAAGTTTGGCAAGCACTGAAAGGGGTATATGCACTTGCAAGCCAAGAACGAGAATTTCAACTTACCCAACAACTTGCTTACATGCGAAAAGATGCAGGTATGTCATTGAATGACTATCTTCGAAAATTCAATGAGATTTGTGAAAGTCTTGCAGGAATTGGACGACCCGTGACAGACATGAACAAGGTTTTTGCCTTACTCCAAAGTCTTGGGCCAAAATATGAACCTTTTACAACCTCAATGCTAAAGCCACCAATGCCATCATATGCTGAGGTCGTCCCTTTGTTGCAAGGCTATGAAGCCAAGAATGCTATTCATGAGACTATGAGCAATTCTCAGTTTGCCTTTTTCAGCCAAAAAAATAGGGGAGGCCACTCTTAACAACAAAGAAGACAACAATACAATAATGGTAACTTTTCTTCTAGAGGGCGTGGTTTTCGTCCAACTAACTCTCGCTTGCAGAATGCAGGTCAATCATCAAGCGAGATGAATCAATAGCTAATAATCGTACTGGAAATGAAATCTTAAAATGTCAAATCTACAAGAAAAGTGGCCATGATGCCTTTAAATGCTGGCATAGATTCGACCACTCGTATCAAGACGAGAATATCCCACAAGCCTTGGCAGCCTTGCAGGTTCAACATACATATGATCTTGCTGAATGGACTGCCAATACCAGGGCCATAACTCACATGACTAATAATTCAGGTTTGTTAAATAACCTGCGTAACTATTTTGGAGATGATGCTGTTATTGTTGGCAATGGGGATGTACTTGATAGAACACATATTGGGGATTCCTTTATTGGAACCAATAACAACAAAATCCAACTCCGAGATGTTTTACTTGTTCCAAAATTAGCACGTAATTTACTTTCTATTAGTCAACTAACCTCTGATCATGATATTAATTGTGAATTTGGTGATAATTTTACTATAAAGGACAGGGGAACCAATCAAATTTTGTTGAAGGGAACAAAGAAGGGTAACCTCTATGTGTTATCCTCCCCCCATGAAGCAAACTTTTCAATTAGATTCTGCTCAGCTTCAGAGGACCTATGGCATCAACGTTTAGGACATCCACAAGCCTCTTTGGTTCGTGTCTTAAGGTCTCAAGGACTTATTCGAGTTAGTGATAAAAATAAATGTCACTCGCTTTGCGAGAGCTATCAATTAGGAAAGTTTAGTCGGTTGCCATTTCTTTCATCAATCAAAAAAAGTACATCATTATTTCAAAAAATTCATTGTGACTTATGGGGCACTGCCCCTGTACCTTCAGTTAGTAAATTTCGCTTTTATGCATGCATAATTGATGATTTTACTCATTTTATTTGGTTTATTCCATTGCGTCATAAATCTGATTTTTATAAGGCATTTATATTATTTGATAAATAAGTGCAGAGACAGTTTGACAAAAAAATTAAAATCTTTCAATCTGATGGAGGGGGAGAGTTTGTAAGTAATCAATTTGAAAAATGATATAGAGCCCAAAATTTGATAACCCAAAGCAACCCAAATCTAATTGGCATGTCCATATCAGCATCCTATGTGGATAAATTTGAAAATTTCACACAAATATTCACTCCCTCTCGCCTCTCCTCACACTCACTCTCTCTCTCTCTCTTCCTCTCATTGTCGGTGGCTGGGTCACAACATGGGTCAAGCACCTCCTGTGGCTGTTCCTACTAATGGATGGCTGGGCTAGGTGCTCCTCAATGCCAGGAGTCCAGTGGTGGTGCCCGTTTACAGAGGCGGCGTCGGAGGCGGCCAGATCTGACGTTCAAAGGTCCGACTCCATTGCGAATTCCTTTGGATTTTTCTATCGATCTTGCTGCTATATTCGGTCGGTGAGGGTTGGATTGTGTTCCTTGTTATTGTCCGATCATTTTGGCACCAACACCGACGTCAAAAGTCAGAGTTACCGTTGACCCGTTGTGGAGGCACGGGGAGAGAAGAAAGAAGGGGGAAAGAGAGGAAAAAAAAGACCCCTGGCTCTTTAATAGGCGATTATGTTGCTCACATGCGCCATAGCAAACTCAAAAGCAGAGATGAGTTCTTCCTAACTAATCCACTTGAATGGGTCAAGAGTATGGGTGAGAATCCATTGTGTGCTATATGTAAGTTTGGTTGCAGCCTGTAGGAGGATCTTTGTACGATGAAGAAAGAGCCATACCAAATAAACAATTCTTTCTCATTATATTTTTTGGAATTTTTTTTTTCTCGAAAGTCTTCAATTTACTTCTATGATAAAATCAATGGAATATACCCAATCCATTGATTTTATCAATGGAATAGCCCAAATCCTTTGATAAAATCAATGGAATAAGTTATTTCGTTGATATAAATCAACAGAATTATTAATTCCATTGTTCTTAGTCCAGATTGAAAAAAAAATCAGATTGGTGTGTCAATGGCCATGATCAATGGTCAGTTGATTATTTTTGTTTTCATCGTGAAAATAAGAGAGGGAAGGAGAGAGAGAGAAAGTAGGGGTCTCTAACTCTCTGTAAGATAAGAGAATGAAAAAGTCTTTGAATTTCAATTTTCACTCACTTGTACAGTCATCAACTGAGTCATACTGTCACCTAGATTTGGGCTATTTGGGCTCTCATAATCTTGGGCCAACTAGCACCACCGAATCACTTTACCTCTTATCTTGCACACAATGGAATTCACCATCAAATTTCATGTCCTCACACCCCTGAACAAAATGGGTTTGTAGAGCGTCGCCATCGACATATTCGCGAATTAGGCATGACCCTCTTATTTTATGGTGGTGTTCCCAAACGTTTTTGGGTTGAAGAATTTGCAACTGCTGTTTTTCTCATAAATCGGTTGCCGTCTAATACTATTTCTTTGGAATCACCTTTCTCTGTGTTACATGGTTATTTTCCTGATTATTCTTCATTACGTGTATTTGCCTCCAAATGTTATCCATATGTTTGGGATTATAAAAATAATAAATTTGATCCCAAATCCTTATCTTGTGTTTTCATTGGCTATAGTGATCAACACAAAGGTTACAAGTGCTTCTACCCGCCCACTCGATGAACATACATTTCAAGACATGTTGCCTTTGATGAAGGCATTTTTCCATTCAAGCAACCGGCAAATTTACACAACCATTCTCCCCACATGTTCATCTCTACTTATGAGACTTGGCAAAATGGGACACATGAGCACACGATGCCATCAGATACTAACAATTGCATTTCATCTATGCAGGACTCAAGTATAAATAACAATCATTCTTCTGATAATATTGTGCCATCTAATCATGTTCACTCTTCCAGCAGCACTCCAATACAAGAAAGACTAGAGTTGGAGCATATTGCAGATGCATGCCCTCGTGATACTTGTTCTAATAATTTCGAACCTGAGCCTCACTTGGATGTTGATACTTCAAATCATATTCAAGACCCTTTCAACATTAATGATGTGGCCAACGAATCACAGTTTACTAATACCACTCCTATTGCTTCACCTGATATTATACCTACTCATTCCATGATTACATGAGCAAAGGCAGGAATCCAAAAACCAAACCCAAAGTATGCAAACTTGCACCAACAACTTCAGCTACCGTTGGAGCCTCGATCTATTCTCACAGCTTTACAACATCCAGGATGGCTTGCTGCTATGCATGAAGAACTTGCTGCCCTTAAAAAGAATCAGACATGGACTCTTGTTCCACGAAAGTCTGACATGCATGTGATAGGGTGTAAGTGGGTTTTTAAGACCAAGCTATATGCCAATGGATCTCTTGATTGACTAAAAGCTCGACTGGTGGCAAAAGGATTTCACCAACTTGACGGCGTTGACTTTTCTGAGACTTTCTCACCTATTATCAAACCAGGAACAATTCGTATAGTTCTATGTTTGGCCCTTATTCACAAGTGGAAAATTCGTCAACTTGATGTAAAGAATGCATTCCTTCACGGTGATCTACGTACAAGAGGTTGTTTTCATGGAACAATCTCGAGGTTTTGTTAATAAATCATTTTCCTCTTATGTTTGTCAATTACATAAAGCATTGTATGGTCTTAAACAAGCTCCCCGGGCTTGGTTCAATAGATTTAGTACTTTTTTATCATATGGATTTTTTTGTAGCACTGCAGATCCTTCATTGTCTGTTGTTCATTTATCACAAGGTACACTGATAATTCTTTTATATGTTGATGACATAATTTTGACAGGATCCAATTCGATACTTCTTAATGATTTTACATCTCTCCATGTTGAGTTTGCTATGAAGGACCTTGGACCATTGCATTATTTTTTAGGCATTCAGGTTACTCAAACTTCTGGAGGTCTCTTTCTTTGTCAATCTCATTATGCTCTTGACATTCTTAAACGAGCTCAAATGACTACTTGCAAGCCCATGTCAACGCCAATGATGCCTACCACTAAAGGACTCACAAGTGACATTCCCTTTGATGATCCAGCACTCTATCGTAGTGTTGTAGGTGCTTTACAGTACTTCACCTTGACACGTCCTGACTTGTCCTTTTGTGTTAATTATGTCTCTCAGTTCATGCATTCTCCTACCATGACTCACTTTAAAATGGTCAAGCGAATCCTGCGGTACATTCAATGAACAATTAATCTTGGCATGCACTTAAGCTCAAACTCAACTCTTGGTCTCTATATCTTCTTTGATGTGGATTGGGCCGGTTGTTCTCAAACTCGACGGTCTACAACAGGTTATTGTACATTTTTAGGTGTAAATTGTATTTCTTGACGTGCGAAAAAGCAACACATGGTGTCTCGATCTAGTTGTGAAGCTGAATATCGGGCTATGGCACACACTGCAGCTGAACTTACTTGGTTGTCCTTCATTCTACGCGATCTTGGTGTTACTCTTTCATCGCCTCCGACAATTTATTGTGATAATTCAGCGCTCTCCATATGACTATCAATCCAGTTTTTCACGCTCGAAGTAAGCACATAGAACTTGATTATCATTATGTTCGTGAGAAGGTTGCACTTGGCTCCCTTATTACTCGTCATGTTCCTGCATCCTCCCAATTGGCTAATATGTTTACTAAGCCCTTGGCGTATCGTTTTCTCCATACTTTGCGGACCAAACTGGGTCTCCAACCTCAGCCCAGTTTGAGGGGGAGTATAAAAGGAAAGACCACTAATCCTGGAAATCAAATCATTCAACATCATAAATCGAGGAATGATTTATCAAACTTACCGTTGAAGCAATCACAAGGGAATATGGAAGGAGAGATTACTCAACACCATAAATCAAGGCATGATATACAAAGACTACCGTTGGAGCATTTACAAGGAAACATAATTAATCCAATTAAGGAGTTGATTCATGAAGAAGGAAAGTGTGTCACATAATATGCCTCACGTAATCAATGGTTGCAATATGATCTATATTCCTTATATAGTTGATATGCTTTCATTACTTGTATATAGTTACCGTTGTAAAGTGTAATTGTAACACAATATATGACTATATATATAGAAGCTCTCTAACTCTCACGATCAAGTGAGTTTTACACAAAAATCTTTTGTTTCTAATCTTCTTTAAAATGCAACTATTTTTTGCGTATGTGGCCTGACAGTTATCAGAGTGGAAAATAACTATTTTAAAAAAAATATATCCAAATGGCAAAATCAAGCTTAGAAACTTTTTCAATTGAACGACTAAAATTATCTTTTAGAATTCCAAAATGCCTCTTGGATTCTTTCCCAATCTTCCTGTTCGCGTTGTTTGTAATTGTGATTGTTTGTGTTTACAGATTTCAGAAGAGGAAGAAGAAGAAGATAGATGGAAGAGAAGAAGAAGATGAAGAAGAGATGAGAGGATTTGCAAATGAAAACATTAATTCATTCACAGTGGTCTCAAAAGAGACGTTAGTACAATATGTATACAATTGGTGTCAACGGTCAGAAGATGTGACCTACACCTTATTTTGAAACAAGTAAATTTGAATTAATAATAAAATATAATATATTGAAAGCCTGAATATATAAAGGCTATAACTAGACTTGTTGGACCTGCTGGGCCAACTTTGTTGTGAGAAAGAGAGCCCAAGACAAGTAAGTCTAATGAAAGACATAAGAGGCCCAACGAGCCCAATAAACCACAAAGCCCAAGAACCAAGCTTCAAGATGGTAGAAGCTCTGTCTTCCGATGAACACCAAACCTTGATTTCCTCTTGAATCTTAACACCCCTTCGCAAGCAGAACTTGATTTTCGATCAAGTTCAGCTTGGAGAGTAAATATTGGATGCGATGAACCGGAAGCGATTTTGTAAGCAAATCAGCGGGTTGTTCGGCTGACTTCAGGTACGCCAATTTGATCATACCTTCTTAAACCTTTTCCCTAATATAGTGTAGATCAAGCTCTATGTGTTTTGTGCGCTCATGGAAAACTAGGTTTGTTGCTATGTAAAGAGCTGCCTGGTTGTCACAGTGTAGATCCATAGGATAGTTGATTTTGATTCGTAGTTCCTTGAATAAGTTGTGAATCCATGCTAATTCACTTGTTGTAGCAGCCATGGCCCTGTATTCAGCTTCAGCGAAAGACCTAGAAACTGTCCTTTGCTTCTTTCATCTCCATGAAATGAGAGCATCCCCAATCTTGACTATGTAACCAGTGACTGAGCGTCTTGTGTCTTTACATGTTGCCCAATCAGAATCACAAAATGCTTTAACCTGTAAGATGTTAGTTGCAGGGTAGAAAAGGCCCTGTGCAAAGGAGCCTTTGATATACTTAATGATTCTAATGGCAGCATGCACGTGAATGTCTGTGGGTTGTTGCATGTATTGACTCAAATTATTCACTGCATAACTAATGTCAGGCCTTGTTATAGTGAGATACATTAATTTGCCAATTATTCTCCGGAATTGTTCTGGCTGCTCTAAAACTTTCCCTTGGTGAGCTGATAGTTTTATATTAATATCTATTGGTGAATTATTTTCTTTAATATTCATGAGATTGGCATCTTTAAGCAAGTCCAGTGCATATTTCCTCTGGCATATACTGATGCCAGTGGCCTTATGATGGATTTCCAGGCCTAGAAAATATTTCAATAGGCCTAAATCCTTGATCTTAAAACAAGACCCTATGTATTTCTTGACTTTATTTATTAGTTCCAAGTTATTCCCTCCTATTGCCATATCATCCACATAAAGTAATAGGATTATTATATCTTTTCTATTGTTGATATAGAACATTGAATAATCTGCTTTGCTCTGAGTGAATCCAAATTCAATCAGAGCTTGCCTACATTTTTCATTCCATTGTCTTGAAGCTTGCTTCAAGCCATAAATGGATCTCTTTAATTTACAAACTTGATCTTTGTGTTGACTTTCATAACCCGGTGGAGGTTTCATGTAAACCTCCTCCTCTAAGTCTCCATTGAGAAAGACATTATGTACATCTAAATGATGTATTTGCCATTTGTTCATGGCTGCCAGAGCCAAGAATATTCTGACTGTGGTAATTTTGACTACAGGAGCAAATGTCTCTTTGTAGTCAAAACCCTCACTTTGACTAAAACCTTGTGCAACTAACCTAGCTTTGTATCTCTCTATGGTTCCATCAGAATTATACTTTATTTTGTAAATCCATTTACATCCTATGGCTTTTCTACCTTTAGGTAGAGAAGTCATTTCCCAGGTATGATTATCTTTTAAAGCTTGCATTTCAATGTTCATAGCTTTGCACCAATTTTCATCCTGTATTGCCTCTTTATATCTTGTAGGTTCTCTATGACTATCAATAGCAGCAGCAAAATGCACATCAACAGATGAATGATGCACAACAAAATGCTCAATATAAGATGCAGAAACAGAGTCACAATAATAATCAGACAGATGAGAAGGTTTTCTTCTAGTCCTAGTATTTCCTGCTGCAACATCCCCAATGACTTTAGCAGTGGGTTGTTGTGTTTCTAATGTTGTATGTTCATAACTGTGGTTGTTCTGTGATTGACTATGTTCTGTGTGCTGTGGTTTCTTAAATGGAAATTCATGTTCAATAAAATGAACATCCCTGCAAACAAATATTTCATGTGTTTCCAAGTTCAGCATCTTGTAACCTTTAGTTCCCATGGGGTATCCCAAAAAAATGCAATGCACAGATCTAGGTTGAAACTTAGAACTAAGAGGCTTATTAATTTTAGCAAGACCATAGCATCCAAACACCCTAAAATCCTTAAAGTCCACTGGTTTATTATACATGATTTCATATGGTGATTTCTTATCTAGAATTCTACTAGGCATTCTATTGATTATGTAAACTGCAGTTTGTATGCAGTGTGTCCAGAATCTCTCATCCAATCCACTTTGGATTTTGAGAGTCCTGGCTGTGTTCAACAAGTGTTGATGTTTCCTTTCCACCACTCCATTTTGTTGTAGTGTGTAAGGGCATGATTTTTGGTGTAAAATGCCTTCAAGATTGTAGTAATCTTGCATAATGAATTCTTTTCCATTATCTGTTCTTATTATCTTTACTGTTTTGTGAAACTGTGTTTTCACAAAATTAATGAAGGTTTTAATATGTGTTCTAGTTTCATCTTTAGTATGCATCAAAAAAATCCATGTCATTCTTGAATAGTCATCAACTATAGTCAAGAAATATCTATGATTTTCAAAAGAAGGTGTTGAGTTAGGACCCCAAATATCCATGTGAATTAGTTCAAATATTGCACTGGTCTTGGTCACACTAATTTCAAAAGATTTTCTTTTCATTTTACCCAAATGGCATTCAATACAATTGTGAATATCTTGATACATGGGGATGGGCAAGAGCTTGGACACATTTTCAGTAGGATGTCCAAGTCTCTCATGCCATAACTTAGCACTAACCACTAGATTTACATTTTCAAAATGTCCTAAACAGTCCTTGGCTGCTTCATGCAATAGGTAAAGTCCTTTAATAGTGGTTCCCATCCCAGCTTTCTTCAATGTGGCTGCTTCCTGCAATTCACATTGATTTTCTGTAAAAATTATTGCACATTTATTGTCCTTAGTCAGTCTACTTACTGATATCAAGTTAAAATTAAAACTAGGCACACATAATACTCCTTTCAACATTATTTTATCAGTGAGCTTGACTTGTCCTATATGTGTTATTTTATGTTTAGTTCCATTGGGTAATGTCACATATGCATTAATGACTACATGAGATGCATCATATAAAGCATGATCATGAATGATATGGGCTGAAGCCCCACTGTCAATTATCCATTCACTAGAATGCTGAGTAAGTAAAGATAGTTTGTTACCTGCTACTGCAGCTGCAGTAGCCATAACTTGTTGATTCTCTGTTGAAGCTCCTTCTTGATTGCCTTTTGTTTTGAGGAACTCCACAATCTGTTGGCACTGATCACTGGTCAGCTCCACAGCAGTTGATTGATCAACAGTATTACCCTCAACTTGATTAGTTGAGTAGGATTTTCCCTTGGCATGGTTAGTTTTGAATCTCTTAGACGAGTTTGGAGGATAGCCATGTATCTTGAAGCATTTATCTATTGTATGCCCTTCTTTCTTGCAGTAATTGCAAGATATATTGTCCTTGTTGTTGGAATAGGATGACTTTGAACTCTGCTCAGAATCTCTCTTTTGTTTGTCTGTGTTCCTTGATTGATTGTACTTGTTGTTTGGCTTGAAATTCTGAGTATTTCCTGCACTGGTGAATTTCTTGAATGCCATAGCGATGGCCTCCTCTGAAATTGATTTATGAATGCTTGTAACCTTTTGCATTCTTTCTTCTTGAAGTAGCATATTGTATGCTTTGTTGACATCAGGCACAGGATTGATCATCATAATCTGGCTGCTAACATGATTGTAACCTTCAACCAAACCCATTATAAACTGCATGAGCCTCTCTCTATTCCTCTTACTCAGAAATAGCTTGTGAGTGTTGCAAAACTTACAACAAGGGGTTTCTTCATATTCTTGTAACTCATCCCACAAAGCCTTACACTTTGTATAATAATCAGTCATGGATAGATTCTTTTGTTTGATAGTGGTTAGCTCTCTGTAGATCTCAAAAATCCTTGCTTCATTTAGAACTGAATAAGTTTCCTTGAGATCTAACCAAACTTCCCCTGCAGTTTTCCAGGATGAGATACCTTGCATGATCTGTGGTGAGACAGAATTGGTAATCCATGTTTTAAGAAGGCTATTTGCTTGCATCCAAAGAGGATATAAGGATCTTCAACCTCTGGGACAGGTATGGTCCTACCACTCCACATATGGTAGTTGGAACTAGTTAGCTCAATAGAAATGAGTTTGTGGATAGAAAAATCACTAGGCAAAAAATTGTAGGGATTTGAGAAAGGATTTTGTGCCATAGTGTTCATAGGATTATTCATCACAGGTTGTTGTAAGAAAGGATATGATGGGATGGTAGTGTGAGTAGGAAAGATAGAAGATGGGGTGGGCAGAATGGGTTGAGAATGAACCTGTGAAGAAGTAAACAGTCTTGGCAAAGCTCCTTCATGTGATGAAGTTGCTGTGTGAGGCAGAGTTGCCTCATGTAGTCCTCCAAGTGGCATTGAAGTCACATGAACACTTGGTAACAATGGAGGTAGAGTTGTAGCTCCCCTCATAAAATTAGTAGCTTCAATAACAGCTGTTGAAACCATTGATGAAGTAGGTAGGTCGACACCAATAGTGTCCTGCTCCGATACCATGTTTGTAATTGTGATTGTTTGTGTTTACAGATTTCAGAAGAGGAAGAAGAAGAAGATAGATGGAAGAGAAGAAGAAGATGAAGAAGAGATGAGAGGATTTGCAAATGAAAACATTAGTACAATATGTATACAATTGGTGTCAACGGTCAGAAGATGTGACCTGCACCTTATTTTGAAACAAGTAAATTTGAATTAATAATAAAATATAATATATTGAAAGCCTGAATATATAAAGGCTATAACTAGACTTGTTGGACCTGTTGGGCCAACTTTGTTGTGAGAAAGAGAGCCCAAGACAAGTAAGTCTAATGAAAGACATAAGAGGCCCAACAAGCCCAATAAACCACAAAGCCCAAGAACCAAGCTTCAAGATGGTAGAAGCTCTGTCTTCCGATGAACACCACACCTTGATTTCCTCTTGAATCTTAACACGCGTCGAAAAGATTGAACAAGCAAACCTCCATTCTTGTCCTCATGCCACCAGCCGTTAGCCTTTGAAGTCTGAAAGCCAAACACCCTATACCAAAGCTCAGGCACCGAACCCAACCAGTCCTTCAAACCGCCATTGAGATAGTCATGCTAACTAGAAACTTGTAGAAAATGGCCAGAATAAACATGAACTTGCAAGAAAAACCATCAGTTCTGCGAATCGACTGTCCCAACCCAACTGAAGCCAGAGATCTACTAGAAAGCCCATCCAAACTAACCCCACTACAACCAGAAACTTTTCCATTGATTTCGGATAACAAATAAGGAAAATAAACCTTTTGCTTTTAATCTTCAAAATATCACCAAGTGAAAAAATTTCTCATGGAAATTGAATCCTCCTCTTTAGTATAGATCACACGTCTTGCATATGTAATGAAACATTTTATATTTGAACCCTTGATGAAGTCTCTCTCAACTTTCTTGAAAATTTACTTGTAAACTCATTTGAGTTTCATGCTTGAACCATAGGTTAGTTGAGGTTAAATAATTAAAATCTAAGCATATAATATCATAACATATATAGACTAATGTACATGTAAGTTTCCAGCTCAATTAAATATCATATAGTCATATAATAAGTCACATAAATCAATCGGATAATAACATTGCGCAGCAATTTCGGACAAATATTTGGGCAATAATTTTGAGCAAGAAAAAGTCAAAATTTCTTAATCATGTCTTCATGAAAAATGTTCGTTACGATGTAAATAATGTCTCTACCAAATTTCAGCTTAATCCGAATTCATTTGATATAAAGATAATCAGTGAGTTCACAAGTAGGTTTAAACCTTTTCAATAAAAACCAATTTCAAATTCAGTCACTTTGTAATTAAATTCATCACATAATGTATGTAATCAAATAGCACAATAATATTGGATCATCAAAATTAAAACGTAGGACGTTTGGTCCAACACCAGTCCCTCAAACCGCCATTGAGATAGCCATGCTAACTAGAAACTTCTAGAAAATGGCCAGAATAAACATGAACTTCCAAGAAAAACCACCAGTTATGCGAATCGACTGTCCCAACCCAACTGAAGCCAGAGATCTGCTAGAAAACCAATCCAAACTAACCCCACTACAACCACAAACTTCACTATCAACAGGAATTGTGACGCATCTTCGAAGATAGTGACTGTCAACCGAGGTTTGTGGAGTTGAGGACGTCAGGGTAGGAACCTGACCTCCTCATCGAGAACCCCCCCCCCCCCCCCCCAACGTCTAAAGGTTGGTTGCCAGAAAGGGAAAATCGCAAAAATGGATTTTTAGAGAGAGGTATGCCCGTGGGTATTAGATTTAAAGTTGAGAGATCCAAACGGTTATTAGGTGAGGTGATGGATGTAGGTGGAAAAGGGGCAGCAGGGTTGATGTCGATGTTTTCGGACCGTCGCACTGGGCTTGGTAATATGACGTCGATGTTGCAGAACCTAGGGAGACATTTTATTTTGAAAGATCAAAGCAATCGGACGGCTGATTTTTATTATGTTTTGATTATTAAGATTTTATTATTAAAAATAATTTATACCACATCAACACCATGAATCAAAGTCATCATCTTCATCATGTCGCATCCGCAAATGTTGTTTCTATCTGGTCAACCTACCACATAAACGGGTTGACAACCCTAAACAAGAAAAATCTGTTGGAGTTATTAGTTTGGAACAAATTCATACTTCGGATTACGAAGGTGCGACATTTAAACTTTCGACAATTAAATTGAATTTTCAAAAAAATGTTTCAGTGATCAAAAGTTGTATTAACTCTACTTAAAAGTATCCTCATCCTTTTCGAAGATCTTGATCAACACATACTTAAGCAGCCGGGAGATCGCGTTTCTCCACTAACGGTGTCACCCCACAAACGAAGGCATAGGAATAAACCCTCGTAAAGCCTCACCGGAAGGCCATAGGCATAAAGGATAAACCCACAGAGATTGATTCTAAATAAAACTGAAAAATAAACCAACCGATGAAAGGCTGGTGAAAGGGAATGGAAAAAACTTGTAGAAAACTAGAAATCATAGAAGAGTAGGTGTGGACACCTCGGATCTGCTGAAAATGTAAAAGATTTTGTGTTGAATGGAGTTTTCTTACTCAAACTTCTAGTCTTCTAGGAAGAGCGTGTTTACTTGGGGGCCATATATACAAACACCATAGAATTACTACCTAGACATATGTAACCACTAAAATGCATAATACCCTTACACGTAATTTGTCACAAAATATTACAGAAACAGTTATTTGCCACAAAATATTACAGAATATATATGTTAGTAGCAAAAGTTAACCATATAATCAAGTCGAAATTCACATAATGGATGGTAATGTCCATAACAGAGAAACGTTCCTATTTTACCTAAAAAACTTAATGCCTTGCCATAAACATATTTATGAACCAGAGTAACTGTCAGTTTCAGATGACTCTAAAAACAAACATAATTCAACAATAATCTACGATGATACAAGCATGAAACAACAAGTAATCCAAGACATGACAGTTTCTTATCTGGTCTGTACAACAAATAAAAAGGATCAAATTCTGGTCACCTAATTTTACTTGACCTCCATTCTTATCTAAGAGTGCACTTTCTTCATCCCCGTACTTCTCAAGCTACACTAACAATGCTATCTCCACTGTTAAGGCTTGATGTCACCTGAAAAGCGGAGTACCTTGTTGAAGAGTCTCTATGATTTGAGGGCAGAGACAACTTGAGCGACAAAGATGAAGAATCACTGGAGGAATTCCAATTCAAGCTAAGATCAGATGTTGTGGATGCATGGGGAGCTGGAATAATTGGGATCGGACGAATTGGGTTTTTCGTCACAAGACTGTCCTGATTGCTGTGTCCTAATGCAAGTGTTTCCATTGGATTATGGATAAGGAGAGGTGATATTACAGGATTGGCAGCCATGCCCACGGAGAAAGCTTTCAATGGAGTAAAACCACTTGAACTGCCAGTTTCTAGTGATGGAGGCAAAGGATGCGATTGAGATGTGGTGGCTCCAGTGATGTTGATGATGTTGTTCTCCTGGCCATGAGGCTGTTCCCCTTCCATTAAACTTGCAGTAACCTAAAACACAAAACGAGGTCAACACAAATAAACTAGTTTTACCCTCTATTCTGTTTCACAGAAACTTGGGATACAAAACCAATCTGATATTTCCAAATACGAGATTCTTCAAGAGCGCCACCAAAAGAACAACTAGCAGTCTAGCACAAGTGAAATGCATTTTCTAGGTTTTAAAAAACTCAAAAAGGAGATAACACTATGAAATCAAAATCAACAACCTTCAGAAGCCTTTTTCACTTAGCTTTCTTGCTTTATTTACTTTTTCGTTCTTCTTTTTTTATGAATAAAGTTCTCTAGCTTAACTCAAACACCCTATGTTCTTTGAAGAATCTCACATAAATCAAATGATGATGTAAGGCTTCAAATCTTTAGATAGGAAATATAAATTCAAGATTTTAGCTGTCTAAAAACCATAAAAACAAATCTTTAACATCCACTGAAAAAATTATAGTTATTAAAATTAATAAGGTTTAAGCTATGAACAGAATACACAGGAAAAGGCATAGAAAGAGTGGCCATGATTAGTTGAAGATAGCTACCATATCAGTCGTGATATCGAGGAGGCTAGATCTTCGTCGACGGCGATTGAGATTACTTCGCCTGAGAAAGTATTTCTGAGCATGGCTGGCCACCTGCGTAGGGGTGCGAGTTTTGACAAAGTTTCTGGAGATTCCTCTCCAATCTCCTTTCCCTATCTTCTGTAATCCAAGCAGGAACAGCTTGTGTTCCTCCTCTGTCCATGGAACTCCTTTTCATCATCCATAATCACAAACACAAACACAAATCATTATTTGATTAAACTTTCCAAAATCAATCAGTACACATAATTTATCAACAACAACTTTCACCAAGCTAATATTTCCTTTCTGTTTAGATTGCTTTTCAGTGGTAAAAGAAACCTCAATCATTAATCAGCTACTAGGACTCCCAAACAATAATAAATCAATATTCCACAAATTTAACAAAGAAAACAGTAACTGAAATTAAAAGTTATTTGAATCGCTCTTCCAACATTACAAGAAGATCGGAATCAATTAAAATAGCAAATTTTGACACACAAATCCACACATAATCTGATTTGCAACAATATCTTCGAGAGTAAATAAAAATTTTGTTGAATCAAAATGTAAACACAAATGAAAATAGGTTAGAGAATCGATGAGAGATCTGATCTGGATCAAACCTCGCTTGCGCTCGCGACTTCCATTGGATTGTTGAACGGCGTCGTCTGCGGATGCATAACTGGCAGGTGAATCCTCTTTGTTGTTGTTCTTGCTGATGTTGCCGTTATCGTTGTTATTCAAGTCCTGTGGCTGCTCATACTGCGACAAGTTGTTCAAGCTGACGCTCTTCCTCATCGAATCCACCACCACCCTAACCCCGAACAGCATAAACTCGCTGGCTCCACCGCCGGCGGATGAAGCGTTTGTGTCACACGCGCCAGACGGATTTCGCTCCATCATTCCAGAGCCAAAAGGGACAAAGAGTAATCTAAGACCGTACAAGTGTGCGGTGTGAATTATGTAAAGTCGGAGGAGCTGTGCACCAGCGCGTGTCTGGATCACGGTGTGTATTTATATTGGTGAGGACAGGATTGCGTGGCAGCAGGTGCGGTGTTACGTGGCATTGAAGTGGTCGTTTGTTTGGTTTGGATACCGAAAGGAGAGAGGAAAATCTCAACTTGAAATCTTTATGAGATACCATATATATGAATGAGTATTATTGGTTTGGGGTGTGGAGGCCTGCTGTAATTTTTTATGTAATATTTTGAGTCAATGATTCAAATTTTTTATTTTTTCATTTGGAAAAAAGAAGATTATATTCATAAATTCGATCAAAATAAATTCATAATTTTTCTTTTTTTTAAAAAAATTTAGATACCCCAAATCTTAATTACAGCGGGGTCCGCTGTCGTTTGTTTGGTTTGCCGTTTGATTCATTAATTTGATTGGGATAAGGGGAATAGTCATGGTGCTTCTCGGTTATAGGTAGGGTGAGGATAATGTTCTTTGACAATTCTTTTTTTTTTTTTTTAAAAAGAGAAATTACAATTTAAAAATTAATAAGCCGATAATAATGTGGCCTGGTTGTACAAAGTTTACAAGTTTAAGGACAGGTCATAATTTTTGGTATTTTTCATAGGGAGTTTTTATTAATATATTTTATGTGTGTTTGCTTTTTAAATCTAAAAAATAAATAATATAAGGATAATTTAAAAACCTGAACAGCGAAATTTGGTTAAAATAGCATGGGCAGAGCTATTAGTCTTGACGATTAAGACAAATCGAGTTTCCCTACAAAATTTTGCATAATTCCGAACTTATGAGTTTTCACCTTTTAAATTAAATTTCACTGTAATTTGCCTAATTGCATGAATTTCAATGTTGTTAAAATTGCAATCTTTGATGTCACTAAAAATTTCTCTATTTTTGAAAAAAAAACCATTTAAATTCACAACAAAATTTCTATTTTGAAAAAGTAATTCTCAAAACTTTAAAATCATTGAAATTTTACTGTTTTGAAAAAAATTGAAATTTCCATATGTTTTGAAAACTGTAAAAAATTTCCCTATATTTTAGAAACAGTGAAATATGTTCTAACTAATAAGTACCTTATATTGTTGTGGTTGTAATTAAAAAGTGTGCATTCAAAAATGCCCGTAACTAAAAGTACCTTTTGTTATATGTGTTTTTTTCACTATGATTTGAGAGTATTGCCTAAGAATATCAAAAATACCCGTATGACCCACTCCAAATCAAATGGGTGCGCCCCATTAGTTAATGGGTTGGGTATAGGTACAAATATTTTTATGGATAAAATAATGGGTATGAGGACGAGTTTTTTGAAATACAACCCGCTCCGTATCCATACCCGTATATGTTATTACTTATATTTTTTATAAATACTCATAATTTACTTATTTGTTTGCCTTTGATATATAAAATAGATATTAGTTTCACTCATATATTCATTTTGTACTTTTCATTTATTTATTTTTATACTTATTGGACTTCCTACCATTACAATTGACGATATTCTTACAATTAATGGGGTTTTCAAAATCACAGTTGTCGGGGACGAGTATTCCCTGCACTAACGGATACGAGGATGGGGTGAAGATTCAAATACCCAACAGATATTCTAGTGAGGACGGGTAAGGGTTTACCTAACGGGTACAAGGATGGATAAAGAGGCCCTGCCATGTTGATATCCCTAGTATTGCCTTTGTTTCCATTAAATTTCACTGTTTTAAAAAATTTCTCTTTCAAAACAAATAAATTAAATTCCACTGTTTGGAAAAATAGAACAATTTCACTATTTGTTTATCTGACTAAATTAAATTTCACTGTTTTGTTTGTGTGATTTCTCAGTAACAATATAAATTTCTCCATTTTAAAAAAATATTAAACATTTACTGTTTCCAAAGAAACAATGTTTTTCGGAGAAACAATGAAATTGCACTGTTTTGAAAAAAAATATTGAAATATAACTGTTTTTGCCTATTATTTGAAATTTATTGTTTTCAAAATTGCAATATTTTTGTCACAACAAATTTCTCTATTTTAGAAAAAAGATAAATTTCATTATTTTTAGAACAACGAAATTTTACTCCTATTTTTATGCAACTTTTTACCAAAGATCTTCAATGTTTACCCGTAATATATTGATTTCAAAGGATTTTCCATTCTCTACCAGACAAAGGTCCACGTTTTTAACCCAACAAATGACTTTTCCCTCTCAAATCGCACAAAAATCATAATTTCGATTTTCTTTTTCCGTCCACAACAACTACAACCACTCAATAACACAAACATAAATTTCACTGTTCTTAAATTTGCAATATTTTCCTGTCACTACAAATTCCTTTATTTTGAAACCATGAATCCGGCCGGTCAGCTACCATTTGTCTGGTCAATTTGACCTAAAAGAATGATTTGCTTACAAACAAGAAATGTTTACAGATAAAAGAAAAGGAGACTCCAATGGAAAAGATAATGGAATGTGAACCGTTGGTTAGGCATCTTTGCTTTCTGTAGATGGAGAAAAGAAGATATATTAGTTTACAATTGGGACCTATGATAGTGGGAAGGATAAGCCAAAGATAAGGTTTTTTGTGGGGTTACACTTCCACCATTATTTTCTTCCACCCACCATCACTTTTACACACAAAATGTCCTCTCATGTGCATTTCCATGTATCAATTTGCAACATTTCCATCTCTATATTCACGTTAACACTACATCTCTACAAAGATTTATTAAAGATGTTTGAAGAGACTGAATCAATTCATATACCTGAAAATTTTATATGATACTAAAGACCTGGTTATATTTAGGGGTGGCAAAAAATCATTTTCGAGTCGAGACGTGTTCAAGAAATATTTACTTGTCTGGACGTCTGGATCCTAATCCAGATTAGATTTCGAACGTAGTTAATGGACCAAACCCAGATTGATTTAAATCTAAACTAGTAAACCGGACAATAATCGAATTTGGGTTAGGATCAGAACAAATAAACTAGACAAGATTTTTCAATTTTAAATCGGAAATTTTTTATGTTTGGACCTGAATTTTGAACATATAATTTATATCTAAACTTAGTTTCATCCAAATCGAACAAATTCAATTATCCAGACATGATATAGTTTTGTCACCCCTAGTTATACTACGGCCAGTACACATAAAAAAAAAAGTGGATACCGATTCCATCCGCAGATGTCGAAAGCTTGATACCATCATATGTCAAATTATCGCAGGTTTATGTCGACATCATAGTTTTTAGGGTTTACCATAGCTTGATGAGTTTGCTTCAAAGGTTGGAAGAGATATTGTAATTGGGCAAAGTCGCACCAGCCTTTCATGTCTTTTTCTCATCTACTAGAAACTATAGGAGTTTTGACACGAAATTATTTTTAGGTTCTGCAGTATTGCACCAACCAAATCCACATCATGATAAGAAACTATTTTTTAACTTATGTCAAAATCAAATCATATAACAAGAATTGTAAATATGCACGTCTCTATAACATGTTTGTCTCCGGCATACATAAATACATCATATACTTAATCTAAACCCTAAACTTTGAAATCGCTTTGTATATACTTACCGTGTGTTTGATGGGGCGCGCGAGCGGCTTCGCTCCACCAAACACCAGCGGCTCCGCTGAAATTTCAGCGCATTTGCAATTTTTTTTTTCCAAAATGTGGGACCCACGATAATTATTACCACATTTAACAATTTCTTATCTTTTAAATTCTTTCTAATTCAACAGCTTTTCCGTTTGTGCGAACTTTTAGTTGGCCAAATATCTCATAACGTATTATACAACTTTAAGGTCGATTTGTTTTACACAATTTTTTTGCTAGCGTTGAAAATCAATTCAACCGCAATCTATTAAACGGACTCTTAGTCTAAACCCTAAGCCGCTTTGGAAAAGAAGAAGAAAAAAACATTAGAACAAGGATGCTCTCTCCAACATTTATCCTGAAACATCCACAGTATGTACTCTTACTTTATAAATATTTTTTAATAGAAAAAGAAAAAAGAAAAAGCATGTGCTCTTACTTATAACCTGTTGATCTTAAGAGTTGAAAAAAGTTGATGAGAATCCCACATCGGAAGATGATGGATTTGGAGCGTGTCGGGTATTCATCAAGAGTACATGACATCATTTGGCCTTAAAGAGTTTTCTTAGTGTCCAAGGAATTCAGTTCTTAATTAATGCATAGCATCACAATTATTCACACAGACACACACTACCCTACCACTACATATCTAGGCGAAAAATAATTTTACCTGAACTGCTAAAAACGCAATACCGTCAAAGTCATGGCCTTGAGCACTGAAATTCTTAGGGGAAAGGAAAGTGGAGGGAAAAGTTGATGGGCTCCAATCCCTTCATAATCTTTCTTCATCAAATTGGTAAAGATTCCTTTCCCTTTCTCTTAACTTAAAACTCCCAAACAAGAGACTTTATGAGTCTGATTCAACAAATGTGGAAACAAGAAAGGGCACACCACACATCCAATAGGGAATGGGGGAATCATATCATGATCAACCTCATTCAGTGATCTAAAATATCCACCTAAAGAAGAGGTTCAAAACTATGCCACAATTTTGAAAATGTCTTCATACTTTAGGAAATGACAAATGAAAAAGAACTAAAAAACATAAACAGAAAGTTTTAGCAAACATTTATAGACAGAACTTCAAAAAACCGGATTATTATAACCTGCGCCAAAACGAAACTATCATCTTGTTACCTGTTACCGTGGAAGCCTTGACACCCTCCTCATGATTTCATGCACCTACTTCAGCTAACAGCAGTTGAGAGTGCAAGCAAATTTAATATATAGGTGTCTAGAACTCTAATATCATGTTTCTCTTTCATTTCTGCAGTATAAAGCACATAAAGGTCAGTGAATTTTGAACTGGGCCAGTAGTTCAAACTACTCAAAAAAATAAATTAGAATGTGCAAATACAGTGTACATGCCCTTATAACAATTGAATTATCTAAAGCTACAAAATGAAAGTTCCCTCTCATCACTAGAGCTTCCTCATGCTGAAATAAGCGACCCAAAATGGCTTTAACACAAAGCTTCTCAGCAGCAGCGACAATTGAACATCCGCCAATTATTGTGCAACACCATTGTCAGACTAATTCAAATATTTAAGGCATTTGGAGGCAAATTTTGAACTGGTCACGGACTGCAGATTCGCTTGCCGCCAAGGGAATTCATTTGAAGATACAAGGGCATATATACTCTTGTTTGTTGTTTCAATGGTCAAAACTGTGGAAGCCCTCAAACACTGATAAGGGGAATTTCTGTCTCTACCTAAACTGTGCTTGTCATGAGTTCTGTGCTAGTCCTTATATCAGTTTCAGAACCAGTATCATTATTCTGAGCCTGCTGGGTACTATTTACACTACTAATTGATGTTTTTGTTCCCCGAGGAGGGAGTGAGGAGTTTATCAATGTAATTATCTGATCTTTGCTAGATTCGTCTGAGAGTGATTTTGCATCTGACAATATCCTCTTGAGCTGAGACCTCTGGCAGACAATTCGACCCTTGTTCCATCCCGGGAAGGAAAATAATGACGACACATTCTCCTGAAGGAAGGAATAGGCAGCCTTGGCAACAGGAAAATCACGTGTAATTGAGCTTTTCTCCATTTGTCCTCGTCTGATCAAAAGAATATCCATCACAATTAGTATGGAAAACAGATACACATCACAATTAGAAAGAAAAGAAGTCTAATGCAGTTGACAAGTTCATAAAAAATTGATATGAAAAAGAATGAACGAACAAAAGTCCAATTAAACAACAGAGGCCATCCAGTATATATCCAGTGGGCTTTTGAGAGGAATACACCAGTATAGATATTGGATCTGACAGCCATTAATCCAACCAGATGCAGCATAGGAAGCATAGACTAAAGCCCGCTACGTATCCAATGATCAAAATGTGTTGGCCTGGTCTAGCCACAACAGCCATTTTCACTTTACCATGCACACGTGACCCGTTGACCCAATGCAATCATGTCCATAAAAAATTTGATAACAGTTGAAACCTACCTTTTACTTCTGGCTAACCAACAAGTTAAGAATTAGTCTCCCTGAATCAAGGATGTAAACTACCGTGAATACATCACAACTCATAATAGTTCAACAAAACTAAGCAAATCATCAGTCCTAAGCTAATTCTTATTGGCTACATAAATTACTTCTCCATTCAACTCTTCAAAAGACTAACTACTTTCCTGGTTATCTGGGTGCATACTTTCCAGTCTTCAGAAACCAACAAATAATATCCTGCACAATTTTTTACATCAATATCTGCAATAATGGCAACCCATTATTATTTGGCACTAAAGCTTTGATGATGATGATCGATATATTCAGAATCAGATTCGTTAAAGACAGTGCAGGAAAGCACTTAAAGATAGATCTCTTAAAAATCAAAGACTAGTAATGAATGCACAAGTCAGAACAATTGGCCCAGTTCATGTTGAAGGTTCCATGAGGAAAATAGAAGACCCACAAGAAAACGGATAAGGTAGTGAAAATGGCTAGGATGGCCTATGATGCAACACTTAATCTAATTTAAGGCCTTCTAGAGTTAGCTAAGCAGAAATGGCACAATGCAGTCCTACCAAATCCCACTCCTCCTAGTCTCTCACTCTTCTCCCTTACCATCTCAAAAGGCGTATAAGGGAGGTATAGATAAAAGCAAATTGTACAGAGGAACACATGACTTACACAACCACAACAGTTGCTAGTTGAGGAAGCTCCTCCCCGTTCACAAACATCTTGTGCGTATCATTGAGCCAGACTGATAGTGCTGTATATGCACCACCTTCCCACATCCTGCAAAATTATCTATGTAATGCCAATAGAATCAATCATATCTTGGAAGTCTACTTGATGGAGAAAGTAACAGCCATGCTACCTGTGTACATCCACAGACCAGACAAGTTTGTTTCTGCGAAAAAGTTCAGGGAAAAGGCCACGGTTTGTTGCTTCAGTCAGAACTCTTGCAGCCCGTTCCTTCTGACCCATCCACCAAAGTGCTTCTAAAAGAGCATTGTAAAACCTCATACCAAGACCACGTCCCTCAGAGTTAAGTCTATCAAGGACATACTCTACCATTTGCCAGTTTGAGTCATCATCATAATCTCCAGTGATCATCTTCCCAATCACCTGATGGACATTGGACACCCTATTCGCATACATCTCACCCAGCAATTCATAGACATCATCCCATCTGAAAATTTTGAAGCTTGAGAGGTAAGATAAAGTATCAAACAAGAAAAACAAAACAACTTCAAAGGTTATATCCGACTCATGATGTGCCCACCCGGGGCTCAACTTATCAGCTAGTTAATAACTTGTATAACTTGTAAACAAAATGAAACTCCAAGATCATTTAAGATGAATTAAACGAACCCATCAGTGTCATATCAATCACTAATGATACATGCTCAAAAATAGTCTCTTTGGGCTTATGCATCATTCTGACATAAAAGCTTACAAAATTTGCAAGTTACAAAACGATGACGCAAAAATCACATCTTACAAACGACAGTACAACACAATCTGTTATGCGCTTGAGCTAAGGGTCAGAATATTAACAGTATCAGCAAAATGCTTGAATGAACAAAGTAAACATGAAGCGGAAATGATCAGAGGTCTGCTAGAGAAAAAGCAAAGGACAGTCGAGAATGTTCTATCTTTTTTTTATCAAACACCATCTTAATGATGGCCCATGATATATGAGAGTGAAAACTAAACAACTAAATTGATGAACCACAAGGGTTTAAAGCAGACAGCTTATAGCGTTCTTTTCTTTTAGATGATTTTGCATCTATGGCTCGAGTTATTACCAAAGACTCGCATTCAAGCTACGGCCGAGTAATTCAAAATTAACACATTAGAAATGAGAATTGAGTGAGTGCTAACCTGCCAGTCTTTGCATAAACTGCCAGCATCATGCAGTAGCACATTACACTAGGCAATATTCCAGAAGCTTTGATTTCCTGAAATTGCTCTTCGCTCTCATCAACGAGTCCAGCAATGCAGTAAACGCTCAAAACTGCCTCAAGCGTCCGATCATCAGGATCACATCTAACCTTTCTCATCTCCACATACGTCTTGATAGCTTCTTCATATCGACCCCCTTGTCTAAAAGCTTCAATAGCTCCATTGAAGGAATCTCTGTCCCTTGCAACCCCAGATTCAACCATTTTTGACAAAGTAGCTTCAGATTCTTTGAAAAGTCCTCCTCTAGCGAATGTGTGGATCAGTGAATTGTAAGTTTCAACAGTTGGGTTGCTCCTGGCCTCATTCATTGAGTTGAAGGCCACAATAGCTTCCTCATATAATGCACTTTGCCCATACGCTTCAATAACCCCATTGTAAGTCTTCGAACTCGGCACTATCCCTTTCTCATTCATGTGGAGTAAAATTTTCTTGGCATCCTCATGAAGACCACCCTTCCCACAAGCAAATATCAATCCCTCATATGTTTCCATGTTTGGCTCTACATTTTCCTCTATCATATCATAAAACAAAGTCAGCACCTCTTTAAAATACCCACCCTCTCCAAATACCTGTATCAGTATATTATACGTAGCTGCATCTGGCTCTGTATTACTGACTTTCATCTCAAGGAAGAGCTCACGAACATCATCATATCTACCACTCCTCCCATACAAGTTTAACAAAATACTGTAAGTTACAGCATTTGGCACACAACCTGCTCCCTGCATCTGCCTAAACACTCCCATTGCCTCCTTGATCGAGCCTGATTCCGAATATGCCTCTAGTAACACATTATAGGACGATATTTCAGGCAAATTTCCTCCAACCTCCATTTCCTTAAGAAGCTCCGAGACCTTCTCAAGCTTACTCAATTTCCGAAATGTCTCAACAAGATAATTAAATGATGTTATATCAGGCAATATCCCACCCTCATTCATGGTTCTAAAAACCATCTCGGCCTCATCACCTAAACCCCGAGCAGCACAAGCACTAAGCAGAGTATTGTAAGTCATAATATCAGGCTGTATTCCTTCATGCCTCATATCCGCAAACAAATCCAACAATCCCTCCCAACTTAACCCACCCCTAGCACAAGCATTTATCACAGTGTTATAAGTCAAGTTATTGGGAAAGACTCTCTCTCTTTTCATTCTCTCAAGAAGCTCAAGAGAAGTTTGGTACTGACCGTTACGCCCGTATGCATTAATCAAAGCCGTATAGGAGAATACGCTGCGGGGCACACCCTGGTTAGGCATTTCATCGAAAATCTCAGCGCACTTGTCCAGCAAATTCTCGCGGCCCAACAAGCTGATCATGATTGTGTAGATTTGCTCGTTCGGCTTGCACCACATCTGCCGTTGCATATACTTGAACAGCCTGAGTGACCGCTGCCAGTCGCCGCGTTGCGCGAACTCCTTGAATACCAAAGCGAAGTCGTTGAGTGAGAGCTTGTTCTTGTAGGTGTCGAGGCACCGGGCGATGCTGCCACGAGGAGGGAGGCTGCTGAGCTTGTTGGTTAGGGTTTCAACATCGTAGCTGTACTTTCCTTTCTGGACGGTGACAGAGGGGGAGCCAAAGACAAGCTCCTTCGGCTTGGCTCTGGCCTTGCCAGCGCCAGAGTAGGACCTACGGTCGTCGGAAAGGAAGGTCTGGTTGAAAGGGAATTTGGGAAGCCTAACGGGGAAGGAGAAACTGTGAGGATTAGAGTTGAGCTTAATGCGTGAAGGAGGAGAGTTGGGGATGAAGAGAGAAGGAGAGAGGGTCATTTTGGTAATTCGAATACCATTAGCTTCGTTTCGATGGATTGGAGCGGGACGGGATGTCGTCCGGCAGTCGTATTGGACGGAAAATGGGTCTTAATCAAGAACCGGGACGCCCAATCGTCGCAGAGGCGGGGAAGAAGTTGATGCCGGAGAGGGTGAGAGTTTAAAGTTAGACTTAGAACTATCTTGAAGAAAGGACACGTGGGAGCTTCTGTGGATAAGGAGGACATTGGGCTTGGAGCCCCAGCGCCATTGTTATGGACTTTGCCCGAATTAGTAACCGGTTTATAGTCTATAGCGGGTGGTGAACCGGACCACCAATTTTTTAATTTGTTAATATATAATCATAAATTTGAAAGCAATTTAAAAAGGATAAAATCATAAGGGCACTCAAAAAATTAGATATATTCTCATATTCCTATTGGACGTCTTCTGTGCACTGGACAAGAGATATTCTGATTATAACCTTGGGGAATAAGTGTTTAGGTTTGTGATGTGCAGGGGCAGAGTCACAATGAGGCCTGGGGGCCTAGACCATTGACTTTTTAAAAAAAAAAATTATGACCCAATTTGGGGCTAGTTTGGTAGAGCATTTGCAAAGTAGCAGATATGCTAACAAAAATGGTGGTAGCAGAAATGCTGGACAATTTTAGTAGCAGAAATGCTGGCTGAATGCTGAGTAGGTGTTTGGTTGTACTTTTGTTGTTAACATTTGAGCTGTGTAGCATTTTCTGATAAATTACGTGCGGGGGTATTATGCATATTTGTTGTATACGCTGTATCCGAACAAACAATATAATTATTAAAAATAATATGATGACTTTTAAATTAATTAAAGATAATAATAACATATAAATTACATAATTATCAATTTGTTAGCATTTAATTTATTTATTATTTTAATTATTTAATGAGAATGATTTTAATATCCTGTTCGTGCATTCTATCCCAATAAATCAGGGGTAATGGTGGAATAACATTAACTTACCAGGATAAAAATGAGAACAAATTACAAATGCTCCAAAAAAGCTCCTCTAAAGTAGCATGTGAGAGTTCAACGAAAATGCTGGTTAAAAATCTCTCGTTTTTTGTGCTTTTCAATTGTTGTTTGGTTGAAACTAGCTTTTCTACTCAAAAGTAGTAGAAATGCTCCTCCAAATTGTGTACCAAACGGGGCCTTGGTAAGGGTTTTTTACAAATATTTATACTACTTGTTAGTAAAAATGCTAATAGCCATCTTAACAACAATTCTCGTGCACGTAATTCGAGAGATTTTGACGAGCATTTTATATTAGTTTTGAAATGCTACAAATTTCAAGCATTTCACTAACATTTTCCTAATAATTATCTCTTTTGTCCTCATTAATTGTTCTTATTTCTATTATACCCTGACTATTGTTAAAGGAACAACAACAATCTTTTAGGGTTGAAGCTACGCCATACTGGTATGTGAAGGTCATTGATGTGTGAAGCCCATCAAGACAATCGACAAAGCGATAACCACCGCAACCGACCAAAAGAACTCCATTTCGACAAACAAAGTTAATGTCCGACCATCTCTCCTATTCAGTTTTCCCTTCTTCTCTTTAAAAGTTCAATAAGCTTTTGTTTTCCAATTAGATTTTTTGTTATGCCATTGTTGTTTTTGGTCCCTTCCTTTGGGTTTTCCTATTGAGGAAATTTACTTTAGTGACTTACTTTGGACAGGAAATTTGCTTATTTTTTTTGTTAGTTGTATTTTTTTATTGATTTAATTTAGTTGATGTTTCTAGTTACTTATTTTGGAGATAAACCAAGAAAGTTTAATCAATCTTGGTATGCTAAACCAAACTCATATTGATTAGAGTATAGTGAATGAAAAGATGCGGTGTATTGTCTTGCTATCTTTTCAGGCCAACTTATGGGAAACAAGTTGGTGGTGATTCTTTTGTTGATGAAGGCTTTAGAAATTGGAAGAATAAAGATAGGCTAGCTGAACATATGGGGTGTGTCAATAGTGCTCATTATCAAGCTTGGAGGAAGTGTAAAGATCTAAGACAATATCAACATATCGAAACTATATTGTTTAAACAATCAACGCAAGCTCGTTCTGAATATGGAACATGCTTGACTACATCAATAGATTGCATCCGTTTTTTGCTTCGTCAAGGCCTTCCATTTTGTGGTCATGAAAATGTGATGATTAGAAAATCGAGGAAACTTTCTGGAACTCCTTCATTTTCTTGTCGATCATAATAAGAAAGTTAATGTCATGGTTCTGAAATACGCTCCTAAAAATTTCAAATTGACATCTCCTGACATTCAGAAAGACATTGTGAATGTCATAGCAGTTGAAACTTTAAATGCAATTGTTAGGAATATCGGGGATCATTGTTTCTCTATTCTTGTTGACGAATCTCGTGATGTATCAACAAAGGAATAGATGACAATTGCATTGTGGTATGTGAATGAAAAAGGCAATATGGTGGAGTCTTTTCTAAAAGTTGAGCATGTAACAAGTACCACTCCTAGCTCACTTAAAGACAAGATTGATGCTATGTTATCTACATATGGATTGAGTATTTCCCAGTGTTGTGGACAAGTTTATTATAGGGTTAGTAATATGAATGGAGAGTTTAATGGATTGAAGACATTAATCTTAAGAGAGAATGAATCGGATTATTATGTTCATTGCTTTGCTCATCAACTCCAATTGGCTCTAGTGGCTGTGGCAAGAAAACACTAAGATATTTCGTGATTTTTCAACTATATAGCTAATATATTGAATATTGCTGGAGGATCTTGCAAATGACATTATGCTCTTCTTGAGGTTCAACCTATAAATGTTTTTAAATCAATAAGTGGTGAACTTTTGACTGGGCGAGGCTTAAATCAGAAAGTATTCTAGCTTGTGCTTCTGATACACGTTAGGGTTCACATTATGTCACTTTGATGAGCTTGATCAATATGGTTGCAATAGTGATTAGTGTGCTTAAACAGGTTTGTGATGATGGCAAGGGAGATCAAAAGGGTGTAGCACGTGGTTTGTTGCTTTTGATAAAATAAATTAATTTAGTATTCAATCTACACTTAATAAGGAAGGTTCTGTCAATGGCAAGTGATTTGTCACAATGATTACAAAGAAAAGATCAAGATATTGTGAATGTTGTGATGCTCGTTCAACATTCCAAGAGACGATTACAAATGCTTAGGGAGAATGGATGGGATAGTTTTTTGGAGGAAGTTGCATCATTTTGTAACAGTAATGAAGTTGTTGTTCCAGCAATGGATGAGTTATATCTAGCCGCAGGTCGATCAAAGCATAAAAATGAATTTATCAACTTCCATCACTATTGAGTTGAGTTGTTCAACAATGTGATTGATATGCAACTTCAAGAGTTGAATGAGCGTTTTATTGAAGCAACTACCGAGTTACTAGTTTGTGTTGCAAGTTTGAGTCCAATTGATTTATTTTCTACTTTCAATAAGCAGAAGCTAAGTCATCTTGCTTCTTTCTACCCAAATGATTTTTCTTTGATAGAGTGCATTGCTCTTAGTGATGAGCTTGATGTATATATATATATATTCACAACAATAATGAATTTTCAGGGTTAAGAAGTCTCGGTGAGTTGACTCAGAATTTGGTTTGCAATAAGAGAAGTGGAGTATATCCTTGTCTTTATCGACTTCTCAAATTTGCATTACTTCTACGGGTTTTCACAACTATTGTAGAGAGAGCATTTTCAGCTCTGAAGATCGTGAAGAATCGTCTGCGCAATCAAATTGGAGTTCAACTTTTAAATGATAGTTTGATTGTGTATATTGAGAGAAAAACTAAATGATTTTAGTAATAAATCTATTATTTAACGTTTTTAGAAAATGAAAAAATATCGTGAGCAATTATAAAATAAAATGTAATGAATCATCAATCAAATTTTAGACTTTTATTAATTTTTTCGCTGTTATTATAATTTTTTGTTGTTATTATGACTTGTTTACGATCACTTTCTAGTAAATGCCCTAAAAAAAATTCAGAGGCATTGCCCCTTAATCCCCGCCAAAACTTTGGCCCCCCGGGAAAATTCCTAGCTCCGCCCCTGGTGATGTAATGATGTGTGTTTTGAGGGTGCCATGACTTGGTGTTGGTCGAAAAAATTTTATATGGGATTTGCACACAAAACTACTGGTTCGAGGGTTGTCTTCCTGAAAAGAACTTAAAATTTATCTAATGTCAAGTGAGAAAAGTATGAGATAGAAAGACTAATACCCGAGGAATGAGAGTACTTCTGTTAAACAAAATTAAAACAACACATCGCTGAAATGCATTAGGATTTTCATTGGGAATGCATCATAGAATGTATGAAAGAACGTGTTTTACAAGCTTAAACAAACATGATAGCTGCGGAGACTTCAACCACTGAGGCTTGAAAAGAAAATAACTAAGCTAAATTAATTGATTGGAGTCATGCTAAATGTAAATGATAAAAGTTTAGAGACATGAAATTTGTGTTTGACGCGAGGTACTTACAATTCTTGCTGCTTCTTCTCTTTATAGTCTTCTTGGTTTTCATGGTGGTCATCATCTCCCTTTTTCTGGACGTGAACTTGGCACATCTTAGCGTAGTAGATCATAAGAAACTATCTACTTGCATGCTACTTAGGTTATTGGAACATATTCACCTGTAACCGCCATATCTTCAAATTGTGTGGATTATGGTCTGGACCTAGGTCATGGTCCTTATTCATGGAGGTTGTTGGAGCACTAAGCACATGTATCTCGTTCCACTCCGTTGGAATGTAGGCTTCATACTTGCTGTTAATGGAAAGAGGTTGACAGTTATCATTCTTGGTTACTTTTGGCTGATGGACGTGGGAAGGTGTCTTGACTCTCAAAGTGCAAGAAGAAGTCAGGTTTGGACTCTATTCGTCGTGCAATTATTGAAGATATGTCTGATATAATTTATGACCGTGTGGGCTGCAAACTCTGAAATTTTTTGAGTCTCTTCTAAGCTTATCAAGCAAAAATCTCGGCCATTAGCTAATGAACCTCTTTTAAATAGAATAAAATAGTTTCAACAATAAATCCCTAGATTTTAACCTTTCGGACAAAGCTCCTTCAGACAATCATAATTTCTAACAATTGATTCCTGAATTTCAATTCACATAAAATCAAAAGCCCTACAAAACAATCAAACAAACAATTAGTGCAAAACTTCCTTAGTTCTCCATGTGTCAACTAACGATTGGATAAGAGTGTTCAAAGATAGACCCCATCATGCTGAAAGAATCTAGGTAACACAAGAGGGGGGGTGAATTGTTTTACCGTTAAAAATATGTCAAATTTGAGTTTAAACTTACTGATTTCAGATTACTTTAAATCTTATAGAAACTTGATATTAGTGAATATAAGCTTGAGGTCTAGGTTAGTTCAAGTAGGAATCAAGTACTAGAATTAAATACAACAAGCACACACACAAATAAACAAGTAAAGAGTAGGGTAAGAGAGTGCAAACAGATTTATAGTGGTTCGGCTACGTATAGTCCTACATCCACTCCTCAAGGCTCCTCCTTGAGAGTTTGAATCCACTATGATTTGCTTGTTGAAGAGCCAAGCCTCTCCCTTTACACCAGCTGTTGTTTAAAGTGCCAACTTCACTTTACAATGGCTGTTTTGGCTTACCAAGTGCCAGCCTCACTTTCTTGTGATTTTGTAAGCTAACCACCAGCACTTAGACTCTTAATTGTGTGTACAAAGTGACTCTATAATGATCAAGGAGTGTACAATGAAGCTTGAGTATTTTCTGAGTAAGAATGAAGGCTTGAATGCTTGTAAAACTCTCAGAGAATTGGAATCAAGTTCTGTGTGGTTCTATGGAGTATATAGAAGCATTTATATGCACTAGAATTCCTAAACATGACCGTTGCATGGAGCTAGACCTTTTTGACTTTTAAGGCTTTGTGATCTTGAAAGATTTCAGCTCCCATTTGCAGCTATATTTCACTTCTTGTCTTCTCCATTTATTTCTTCATCTCTTCAATAATTCCAACTTCTTTTACAGCCAACTTTGACTTCTTATCTCTTTCACCTACTTCATTGCTTTTCTTTTCAACAATTGCAGCCATCTTTAACTTTTTGCAGTAACTTGAACATGTGATGTTTGTAGGTGCTAGGAAAGTCTTCATAATTTAATTTTCAGCATGCTTTGCTAGCTGCCATTTCAAATCAGTTGCTAATCTTTCTTTTCTGCACTCATTCATTGAATTTCAGCAAGCTTTGACTTTATAGGATGACAGTTTGTGATATGCTAACTTGTGTAAGAGTAGCAAAGGCCAAAACAACAAGACAATTCATAGTGAAATCTGGAACCTGAAACTTAGTGACTTGTAAGCTTGATTAAAAGCTTCATGTGTTGATCTTTGTTAGCCTTGCAAATTAAAGCATTAAAGGATAGAAACAAGTTCAGAATATAATTAAGAATGCATAGCAAACATGGAACACATATTTTGATCAACATATAGAATGCACACTTCATCATTAAAACTCATATCATAACATTCTCCCCCTTTTTGATGATGCCAAAATATGTATGACTTAAATCAGATTTAAGTCTTGATGTTTGTCAATGTTTCTCCCCCTTTTTGGAATAATCAAAAAGAATAATATTGAATGCTCCCCCTGAAATGATGCATGGTAGAAACTAAGATGTTTGAGTTAATCCTAGTTCATGTCTTAAGAATTTAAATCTCTCAGAATTCAAGGGCTTTGTAAAAATGTCAGCAAGTTGGTGAGTAGTGTCAATGTATTCTATGCTAACATTACCCTTTATGACATGGTCCCTAATAAAATGGTGCCTAACATCTATGTGTTTGGCTTTGGAATGATGCACAGGGTTGTTTGATAGATTGATTGAACTTGTGTTATCACACATAATTGGGATTTTTGAATATGTGAGTCCAAAATCACTTAGTTGTTGTCTTATCCATAATAGTTGACTACAACAGCCCGCTAAAGCTACATATTCTGCCTCTGTGGTTGATAGAGCCACACTATATTGCTTTTTAGAATACCAGGAAACTAACATTCTTCCTAGAAATTGACATGTGCCAGAGGTACTTTTCCTATCAATTATGCTGCCTGCATAATCAGCATCAGAGAAACCAAACAAATCAAAGTTTGATTCTCTAGAATACCATAGTCCTAAAGTAGGGGTACCATTTAAGTATCTAAAAATTCTTTTGACAGCTTTTAGATGTGATTCCTTAGGATTTGATTGAAATCTAGCACACAAACATACACTAAACATGATATCTGGTCTACTAGCAGTTAAATATAGCAAAGATCCAATCATGGATCTATAGAGTTTTGAATTTACCTCATTGCCTTCTAAGTCTATGTCAAGTTTAGTTGTAGTTGCCATAGGAGTTGGAGAAGGTTTAGCTTTGTCCATTCCAAATTTGATCTGAAGATCCTTTATGTATTTGGTTTGATTGATGTGTGTTCCCTTAGGCGTTTGTTTCACTTGTAAGCCAAGAAAATAAGTAAGTTCACCCATCATGCTCATCTCAAACTCCCCCTGCATTCTTGCAGCAAATTCCTTGCACATACACTCATTAGTAGCTCCAAAAATCACATCATCAACATATATTTGTACTAGTAGTATATCTTGATCTTTAATCTTAATAAACAAAGTGTTATCAATTTTCCCACGGCTAAAACCACATTGAATTAAGAAGCTGGACAGCTTCTCATACCAGGCTCTAGGAGCTTGTTTTAATCCATAAAGAGCTTTATTTAATTTGAAAACATAATATGGATGTTTCAAGTCTTCAAACCCTGGTGGTTGTTTAACATACACTTCTTCATTAATTTTTCCATTCAAGAAAGCACTTTTAACATCCATTTGAAATAATTTTATTCCTTTATAACATGCAAATGCAATTAATAGTCTTATGGCTTCCATTCTAGCTACGGGTGCATAAGTTTCACCAAAATCAATGCCTTCTTGTTGATTATAACCTTGTGCAACTAACCTGGCTTTATTCCTTGTAACTACACCACTTTCATCCATTTTATTTCTATAAATCCATCTAGTACCTATGATTGATTTATTTTCTGGTTTTGGAACTAGTTCCCATACATTACATTTTTGAAATTGATCTAATTCTTCCTGCATGGCAATAACCCAATCATTGTCATCCATAGCTTCACTTATATTCCTAGGTTCAATCTTAGAAATGAGTGCAACAAAATTGAAAACATTAAGAGATGATAATCTGGAATTTCTGGTCTGAATTCCTTCATGTACATCACCAATTATTTCTTTTGGTGAATGATATGTTGTGTACCTTGGTTTCTTTGGATCCACTACTACGGTTGGTATTGAAGTTGTGCTTTCGTGAGTTTCATACTCATTTTTCTCTTCTTGTTTCTTTGTTCCAAAAATGTCAACTTCCTCTTCAGAGTCATCTTCCTTCTCTGGAGAAATTGTACCAGCTTTTTCCTTGTTTGTTAATTCTGCAATTTCTGTTACTATATCCACATTTTTCTCACAAGAAGGTGTTAGAGTAGATAATTCATCAAATTTAACATGTATTGCTTCTTCAACACATTTAGTTCTTTTATTAAACACCCTATAGGCTTTACTAACCAGTGAGTAGCCTAGAAAGATACCTAAATCAGATTTGGAATCAAATTTGTCTAGATTATCCTTGGTATTTAGAATAAAACATTTACATCCAAAAACTTTAAAATAATCAACTCTAGGAGGTCTTCCATTCCACAACTCATAAGGGGTTTTCTTAAGAATAGGTCTTATTGTTAACCTATTTGAGACATAACAAGCTGTATTTATTGCTTCAGCCCAAAAATACTTAGGTGAATTGTTTTCAAGCATCATAGTTCTTCCAATTTCTTGTAAAGTTCTATTTTTCCTTTCCACCACACCATTTTGCTGTGGTGTTCTAGAAACTGAAAAATTATGTGAAATACCTTGTTCATCACAATATTTTACAAATTCATTGTTCTCAAACTCACCTCCATGGTCACTTCTTATTCTAGATATGCAACAACTCTTTTCATTTTGCAATTTCTTTACTAGTTTTGAAAATTCAGTTAAGGCCTCATTTTTATGTGCTAAAAATAGAACCCATGTAAATCTTGTATAGTCATCAACTAGAACAAAAGCATAAGATTTTCCACCAAGACTTTTTACTCTACTAGGACCAAAAAGGTCCAAATGCAATAGTTGTAATGGCCTTGAAGTAGAAACTACATCTTTAGGTTTAAAAGAGCTTTTCACTTGCTTGCCTCTTGTGCAAGTATCACAGACACCATTATTGACAAAATTCAGATTTGGAACTCCTTTAACTAGCCCTCTTTTAGTCAATTTAGCTAAGGTGCTCATACCTATATGTCCAAGTCTTCTATGCCAATTTTCAATTACTAATTCAGATGCAACTAAGCATTTTACAGAACTTGCATGTAACATTTCCAAGTCAATTTTATAAACGTTACCTTTTCTGAAACCAGTTAAAGCTATGACATTTTCAGCACTTGTTATAAGACATTTTTTCTTAGAAAAACACACATTAAGATCTCTATCTGTTAATTGACTAATACTTAATAGATTGTAAGATAAACCATCTACCAAGAGCACATTTTCAATGCAAAAAGAAGAGAGATTACCTATAGACCCTATACCTAGGATCTTACCCTTTGCATTGTCTCCAAAAGTTACATATCCTCCATCTTCTTTCTTTGTGAAGGACGAAAACAATTTTGGATTTCCAGTCATATGTCTAGAACACCCGCTGTCCAGAAACCATTCACAAGCTTTAAGGCTTGATTTTAGACAAATCTGCAGAAAATTTGTGTTTATTTAGGTACCCACACTTTGTGGGGTCCTTGGTGGTTAGTATCAACAACATATGTTCCTTTAGGAACCCAAATTTGGACAATTTTTTTATTTGTAGTTCTTGACCTGAATCTGGAATTTTTAATTACTGAGCTGGTAGAGGCATTAAAATCAAATTTGCTTCTTTCTAATAATGTTTCCTTCAATTTAGTAGGATTGTATCCTATCCCTGTTTTATCTAGATATGGTTTTTGCATAGATAGGATGTTATCAAGCTTGTCTGAACTAGCATAAAATTTTTTAAAAGACTCTTCTAAGCATTTGTTCTTTTCTTTTAGACATCTAAGTTCTTCTAGCAAATCTGAATTATCAGGCATAGTAATGTCCTTAAAATTTTTCAGCTCCTCTAGTTCTATGTTTAAGTTGTTAAGCTTGCTTTGTAATTTACTTATTTCTTCTAGACATGCTTTCTCTTTATCTTTCAAGCTAGTATTTTCCTTTTTCAAGTTCTTGTTTTCAAAGATAAGTTTTTCATTTTGATTGCACATTTCCTGGAAAGATTTAAATAATTCATCAATAGAAATATCTTCATAATCAGAGTCCAAATCAGATTCACTAACCTCTGCAGAAGAATGAGCTTCTTCCTTAGCAACTAGGCAAAAGTTTGCCCTGATATCTTCATTATCAGATTGGTCCGACTCTGAAGAATCTAGATCCCAAGTAGATTTAAGTGCTTTCTTATCTTCTTTCTTCTTATCTATGTAGTGTGCTCTTTTCCTCCTTGGACATTCATTTTTAACATGTCCTGTTTTGCCACAATTAAAGCAAACAACTTCATCAATTGTTTTACCTTTTTCATTTCTTTTGCTTCTGTTAGGAAACTTCTTCCTGTACTTCATAAATTTTTTGAAATTTTTAACCAGCAAAGCTGTATCAACATCACTATCATCTTCACTATCTTCATGGGAACTATGTACAGCAAGTGCAGTAGTTCTTTTCTTGCTGTCCTCTTCTTCCTCTACTTCTCTATCCTTCAATTTTAGCTCATGAGTCATTAGAGAACCAATGAGTTCCTCAAGAGGTAATGTCTTCAAGTTCTTTGATTCTTGAATTGCTGTCACCTTGGCATCCCACTTTTTAGGTAGAGATCTTAGGATCTTTTGAACTTGATCTGCATCTGAAAACACTTTACCAAGAGCAGTTAAATCATTTACTAAACCAGTAAGCCTTCCATACATATCAGATATTGACTCATGAGGTTCCATTTTGAATAACTCATACTTATGAACAAGAATATTTATTTTAGAGTCTTTAACTTGACTTGTCCCTTCATGCTTAACTTCTAATTTCTTCCATATATCTCTAGCTGTTACACATGTAGAAATATGATTATATTCTTGTCTACTTAGTCCACAGTGTAATATGTTTTTAGCTTTTGCATTATAGGACACTAACTTCTTGTCATTTTCACTCCATTCACTTCTAGGTTTATCAATCTTTGATTCTTCTTCACCTTTCTTGATCTGTTTTGTTGGTTTATATGGTCCATTTGCTACAATTTCCCATAACTCAATGTCATTTGATTGTAGAAAAATCTCCATTCTATTTTTCCAAAAAGCATAGTCTTTTCCTTTAAAGAACGGTGGTTTATTAATTGACATTCCAAACTCTTCAGCCATCTAATTCTCTAGAATGTTAGTTCTTATGAGAATTTAAAACCTTGCTTCGATACCAATTGAAAGAATCTAGGTAACACAAGAGGGGGGGTGAATTGTTTTACCGTTAAAAATATGTCAAATTTGAGTTTAAACTTACTGATTTCAGATTACTTTAAATCTTATAGAAACTTGATATTAGTGAATATAAGCTTGAGGTCTAGGTTAGTTCAAGTAGGAATCAAGTACTAGAATTAAATACAACAAGCACACACACAAATAAACAAGTAAAGAGTAGGGTAAGAGAGTGCAAACAGATTTATAGTGGTTCGGCTACGTATAGTCCTACATCCACTCCTCAAGGCTCCTCCTTGAGAGTTTGAATCCACTATGATTTGCTTGTTGAAGAGCCAAGCCTCTCCCTTTACACCAGCTGTTGTTTAAAGTGCCAACTTCACTTTACAATGGCTGTTTTGGCTTACCAAGTGCCAGCCTCACTTTCTTGTGATTTTGTAAGCTAACCACCAGCACTTAGACTCTTAATTGTGTGTACAAAGTGACTCTATAATGATCAAGGAGTGTACAATGAAGCTTGAGTATTTTCTGAGTAAGAATGAAGGCTTGAATGCTTGTAAAACTCTCAGAGAATTGGAATCAAGTTCTGTGTGGTTCTATGGAGTATATAGAAGCATTTATATGCACTAGAATTCCTAAACATGACCGTTGCATGGAGCTAGACCTTTTTGACTTTTAAGGCTTTGTGATCTTGAAAGATTTCAGCTCCCATTTGCAGCTATATTTCACTTCTTGTCTTCTCCATTTATTTCTTCATCTCTTCAATAATTCCAACTTCTTTTACAGCCAACTTTGACTTCTTATCTCTTTCACCTACTTCATTGCTTTTCTTTTCAACAATTGCAGCCATCTTTAACTTTTTGCAGTAACTTGAACATGTGATGTTTGTAGGTGCTAGGAAAGTCTTCATAATTTAATTTTCAGCATGCTTTGCTAGCTGCCATTTCAAATCAGTTGCTAATCTTTCTTTTCTGCACTCATTCATTGAATTTCAGCAAGCTTTGACTTTATAGGATGACAGTTTGTGATATGCTAACTTGTGTAAGAGTAGCAAAGGCCAAAACAACAAGACAATTCATAGTGAAATCTGGAACCTGAAACTTAGTGACTTGTAAGCTTGATTAAAAGCTTCATGTGTTGATCTTTGTTAGCCTTGCAAATTAAAGCATTAAAGGATAGAAACAAGTTCAGAATATAATTAAGAATGCATAGCAAACATGGAACACATATTTTGATCAACATATAGAATGCACACTTCATCATTAAAACTCATATCATAACACATGCCACGTGCCAATTAGTGATTAGAGGTCACTTTTGGTACAAACAATTACAAAAAAAATTATATATATAATTTAATAATTTAATGACACGATTAGGTTTAGACTTTAGATTTGAGAACAATTAATAAACCATAATATTCTTACATGTTTATGAACACTTTCTAAACCCTAAAATCTAAAACCACTACCTTATAAAATTCTAAATCCTAAATTTCTAAGACTCTAAACCCTAAACCTAAACAATGTGTTATAAAATCCTAAACTCTAATTTTTAAATCATAAACTATAAATCCTAAATTCTAAAATTCTAGATATTATACTCTAAAAATTCTTAACACCGTGTTCTAATTTCTTTTGATTGACACTATACAAACTTGTCATTTGAACATTCGATATAGACTTAAACTCGGGCTGTCAAACTCGCGTGCACATAAGTTTCCTACTTGACAACACTATACAAACTTGTCTTTTAGACATCTGATATAAACTTAAACTCGGGTCGTCAAACTCGTGCACACATACCTGACGACAGTATACAAACTTATCCTTTGGACATCTGATATAGAGTTAAACTCGGGCCGTCAGACTCATGCACACATAAGTTTTTCACCCGATAAGATGATATGTTTGGGCCAAAACCCACGCGTGGCCACAAAAATATTGCTCATAGTCGGAATCGAACTTAGGACCTTTTGAATTTATATGGTTTATCCTAGAGAGATTCACAACTAAGCTATCGCCCAAGTGATTACTAAATTCTAAACTCCTAAACTTTTTCAACCAGTAACAACACGATACAAACTTGCCCTTTGGATCTAAACCCTAAAGTCTAGATTTTAAATTTTAAATCTCAAATCATATATTATAAATCATGGATAAATTGTTATTTATAAAAAAGACAAAAAAAAATATACTCAGCAAACAATATGGGATAGGAGAGCTCCAATTTTTGCTACAATTATAGTTACAATTTTCCCTCAAAACTATCTTAAATCATGAATTAAAATGTGTTTTTGAGTATTTTTGGTGTTCATAATATTGGAATATAATCAATATCTTAAATTATAAACCCTAAATTCTAAATTTTGAACACTAATTCATAACTTCTAAAACTCTAATATGTTATTTTCAAACAAACATAACCATGAATTAACATGATTTAAGAATGATGTGTTTTTCGGTGTTCAGTTTTTGGTTTGGTCCCAAAAAAATTAATTCGATTTCAAACCGAAAAACCAAAAATGATTATTTGTATTATTTTATTACTTAGATATAGTAGTATCTATTTGTTAGTGTTGTAACTAAAGTTATACTAGTATAGTGATTTAGCGAGTGTTATAGGCTATCATATCTGTTTGTCTTTTATTCTTTTAGTTTTTAGGTTTTACATAACATTTATCCTTAGTTTATTATAGGCTGTTGGTATGCATCTCACTGCCGTTGAGCCGCAAGCCCCAAGAGACAGCTCACTGCCGCACCTTCTAGTGTTATCCTTCTTCTTTTCGTAATCGTCATGCTTGCTTTACGTCCCTGCGCCGCCAAACGATTTAGCTCTTCAATTGATTTGTATGAATTAATTTCTTTTGGGATTGAATTTTTCCTTTGGGATTTGGGACTGGTGGTTGAGTACAACTATAGGTAAGAACACAAAACTGGGAAACCTATTATTTTTGTCAAAATTATTTCAACCCCTAGTGCTAGATTAAGTTGTTCCTCCAATCCTCTCTACCTCTTGCCTTCTGTTGGAATATACATAGTTGAATCTGCCATTTTTGTTTTACTAATGGCTTATTTTGATGGCTCAATTTGGTTTAAACCAAAAAAACCAAACCGAAACCGAACATTTAGATTTGGTTTATTTCGATTTTCACTTGTAAAACGGTATAGTCCGGTTTACTTAAATATGAAACCGAAAATATTCGGTTTGGCTAAATGACAGCAACAGTTGAGAAGTAAATATTTTTAAATTGTTAATTTATTATTGTTTTAGGAAACAATATTGTTTTGATCATGTAGAGAATTACAAATATATTATTTTCTTAAAATTTACAATTCAACCATTGAAGGACTTTTCTTAAAACACTATCCCTACAATTTTTGTCCATAAGTATGCATAATAGTCACATGTTAATGCCATCTAGGAATGTGGTAATAAAATATTGAAAAATGTTAAACATCCATATAATTTTTCTTCATAAATATCCATAGTCCAGGTTTAAGGAAATGTCACTGACTTTATTTTGAAATGACACAAATACTCATATCTTCACCCATCCTCTCATTCTCTCTCCACATCTCCCCTCATCATTTCTCTCTCCACCCACCCTTTCCACATCTCTCCCTCCTCGATGGGGTTGTCTCCGACGCCGTCGCAGCTACTGCTTGTGCAGTTGCTAACGCTATTGGTCAAAGTATGGCATTTGCATGTCAAAGCCTGAATATCGTGTGCTTTTCATTCTCTCTCATCTTGCTTCTCAGGTGCTTTTGGAAAACTCCTCCTAAGCTTCACTCCTTCTCAGATCTCTCTCTCACACTTTTCTTCCCTGAATCATAACAATAACGGCTTCCATGTTCTCGTCTTCGTATGTCAACGATTCCTTAGCTCATAATGGGTTGATCGGATCAATTGTGCTTTCTTCTATTAGTTGTGACACGTTTTATCCAAGCTTGGGTTCAAATCAACAGAAAAGAGATCATGACATGGATCATGCTAAGTGGCTAAGTTTTGGGATGCTAAGTTGCAATTTTGGGTTCAAACCACGATAAAAGAGATCATGACATGGATCATGCTCCATTTGTATTAGATTTATTGACATGGGTCTGTGTTGGGCTTTCATGTTTTATTTGTGTTTATCTTTGGTGGGCAAAATAATGTAACAAGAGACTTAAATAATGTAATAGACATTTATGTGTGATAAAACACAATGTAGTAAGAGGCTTAAAAAGTGTAATAAAAACTTAAACAATGTAACAAGAAGTTGAGACAATATAATAATAGGATGAAACAATGTAATAAAAGTATGTTAAAATTGTGTATTTATGACTCCAAACAATGTAATTCTTGGCATTAGTGTACTGGTTGCTTTACAAGAAAATGGAATAACATCTTTAGTGTCTGCTATATTGTCTTTGAGTGGAAAATTTGGATTTATTAGCTATGGTAGGTACTCGACATGATTTGAGAACATCATAAGTTTCAGTTATTGTTGTTTGATTACTGTAGTGGACTGGATAACTACGTGAAAGCATGTATAAGTGACAAAAATATTGGGCGATTGTTCAATTTCTATTCACACTATATTTGACATATTTTTTTACAATTGTTGGTTGTGAAAATATGAACTTCGTTGATGATTTTCTCCAGTGTAATGTGTAGTTTTAAGATAATATAATGTGTAGTTATAAATTTCTTCAATGTAATTGGACTTCAAACAATGTAATTACATATATATTGCCAAGAGCATCAAAACATAAACGAAAATGTTTGTTTTGTAATTAAAAGTTATCAGTATAATTACGCATTGAAATAATGTAATTAAAAGTTATCCAGTGTAATCGGACTTACAAACAATATAATTACATATATATTGCCAAGTGCATCAAAAGAGTAAACAAATTGGATTCGCATTGATATTTGTATGTTTTGAACTCAATCTTTTTGATGATTCCATAAATTTTATGTAATTTTGAGAAAATAATTTTTAATTGCGATGTTAGAGCAATATATTGTGAACTGTGTAAGTATGATCACAATAATATAATTGAAAATATCAATGTGTAATTACACATTGAAATATGTCATTATTAACTTATTTTGTAATTAAAAGTTATTAGTGTAATTAAGCATTGAAATAATGTAATTATTTACTTCGAATAGAGATTTGAACATCGAGAGAAAGAGGAGAGCACCCCAACCAGCTCTGAGGCAAAAACAACATAAGCATCAAAGACAAAAAAAAAAATCACAACATCAAAGACTCCAAACACCAAAGCCACAATATGAAAGACCTCAAACAAACAAACCTACAACATGGAAGATCCGAAACAAACAAACCCACAACTAGCCAAGAAAGAACAACAATGACCCATCAACCCAAACAAACCAAACAGTGAAGATATGGCTGTCTCCTTTTACACAGGCCTTAATTACATTATTTTGGTTGATAATTACACAGTATATGGCATTGATTACATTGTTTAGGATGATAATTACACAATATCTGACCTCCAATCTACTAACCGATTTTCAAATTTTCAAAATCAAATCAGAACAAAACAAAATATGAAAATAATTAATAAAATTAGAAAAACCTCAAACATCAAAATCACAACATGGAAGACCCCAAACAAACAAACCCACAACATGGAAGACCCCAAAATCGAGCAAATCTCAAACCTCACATCAAATACCTCTTTTACTTATAAAATCATTACATAAAACAAAGATCCATGGATTCCATATCATCTATGGTCGGAAACCAGTCGAATCACCGCTGGAAATGGAATATTAGTTGGCTGTCGCCGCTGAAAATGAGTATCAACTTCTCTCATTTTCTCTAAGCTTCTCGAATCTTCAACTTGTTTGAGATAGTCTCTCTTCATTTTCTCTAAGAGGAAGAGAGGGTGAGGGAGAAAGTGAGAGTATTGGAAAGTGGAGAGGGTTGCACATCTTTTTTAGTCTAGGTTTTAATTTTTTGAAATTCAAAAAATTGCCATGTCACTAGGCTTATGTGTCATGTCATATGTCTTTACGTAAATTTAGGGATGTTTGGCTATGTACATTTATCACTACCTTAAAATATTTATATATAGAGCAACATAAACCAACATGTTCCCGCCTCTCTCTCATGTAATTTATCCTTATCCAATGAATAAAGTTTTTTCTTTCTCATGCTTTGTCAGACGCAATTGAAGGCATTGAATTGTAGATTGAAGCTATTTCTCTCTCCACTATCTTCCTTATACTAGTTGTTTTACTTTTTCTCTCTCTCTCTTGCTTATCTTCATATTAGATTTACTTTTTTCTCTCTCCTCCACGAGAGCTATGACAACGCCTAAATCAATGTGTAAATATGAGTATAATAATGTAATTAGAAATTATCAATGTGTAATTCCGAATTGAAATAATGTAATTATCCACTATTGTTTTGTAATCATCCAGATGATTTATGAGATATAATTAAGATAATATAATGTGTAATTATAAATTTCTCTAGTGTAATTGGACTTGCAAACAATGTAATTACATATATATTGCCAAGGGCATCAAAACAGAGAACAAATTGGATTCACATTGATATTTGTATGTTTTGAACTCAGTCTTTTTAATGATTCCATAGATTGTTATATAATTTTGAGAATACAATTTTAATTATGATGTTAGAGCAATATATTGTGAACTATGTAAGTATGACCACAATAATGTAATTACGCATTGGAATAATATAATTATTCACTGTTGTTTTGTAATTAAAAATTATCAATATAATTGCGTTTTGGAATAATATAATTAAAAAATATCAATGTAATTACGCTTTGGAATAATATAATTAAAAAATATCAATGTGTAATTATGCATTGAAATAATGTAATTATTCACTTCGAATAAAGCTTTGAATATCCAAAGAAACAAGAGGGCACTCCAATCAGCTCTAAGGCAAAAACAACACAAGCACCAAAGATAAACAAACCCACAATATGAAAGACCCCAAACACCAAAGCCACAACATGGAAGACCCCAAGCATTGGGTGTAGTGGGTGAAGTCTCCCTCACAACCTCTAGCAGTAGTTGAAGCCACTCTCTTCCCTTGCTTTAAAAGGTCTCACCTTTATAAATCTTTAAGACCACCACCAACCTCCACTAGTGTTTCTCCATGGCTTCCTCATCACCATCTAACATAAGTGTCATTAGAGCAATATATTGTGAACTATGTAAGTATGACCACAATAATGTGATTAGAAATTATTCAATGTTTATGACCACAATAATGTGATTAGAAATTATTCAATGTTCTTTTGTAATCTTCCAGACTGGATGAAGTGTAACTACGAATTGAAATAATGTAATAGACATATTATTAGAAGTATAATAAGGAGTGTAATTAGCGCCAACATCAATAATGTAATTATAACTAGTAGCTGTGTAATTGCAAACATTTACAGTTTTATTTTACCATCATACACTATCAGCACAAAACACATCAAACAATCTAATATACTACTTGTTAATCATCTGCACAACTTCTTCGGCTATAGCTTCTTTGTCTTCCTAGTTTTTGCCAAATAAAAAAACAAAGATAGTGTAATTATAGTAGATCAATGCTAAAATAAATGGATTTGTAAACTAACTACACAACCTTCAATAACATAAAGAATTATGTTGACAGAAACCTAATTACACATTAGTATCTCAAAAAGTGTAACAATTTCAAACTAATTACACATTAGTTTATCAGAAAGTGTAACAATATGAAATTAAACACTAAATTCGAACAATCTCAAACCTCACATCAAATACTATTTTTACTTACAAAATCGTTACATAAACACAGATCCATGGATTTCATATCTTCTATGGTCGAAAACCAATCGAATCGCAGTCGAAAATAGAATATTGGTTGACAGTCGCCTCCCTTACAACCTTCCATCCAATGAAATGGGTATCAACTTCTCTCTTCTTCTTTGAGCTTCTCGAATCTTTGACTTGTTTGAGATAGTCTCTTTTTGTTTTCTCTTAGAGGAAGAGAGAGTGAGAGAAAGTTAGAGGAAGAGAGTTACACACCTTTTTTATTTTAGGTTTTAATTTTTGAAATTCAAAAAATTGTTATGTTACTAGACTTAGGGGCGTCCATTCGGTTTTCGGTTCGGTTTTTAACCATAACCGAAATGTCCGAAGTGATTTGGTTATGATATTTTAGAATCCATAACCGAACAATTATGTTCGGATAACCATAACCGAAATAACCATATTTTTCGGTTCGGATCGGATCGGTTTTCGGTTTTTGAATAAATGAAAAAGTATGAATAAATCTCAAATAGAGTGAGAAAATAGCCATGAAAATGTCTCCCCACTTTCACTTTAGCAATAATCAATCTTAATTTATATGAATTTTAAAATGATAAGGCCACCATGAGTTTCAACTAATCAATCTTAGTTTATAATTTGTGTAATGATTAGGTTAATTGGTATCTAAATTTATAATTTGTTATGAAGATATAATCAGAGTTTTATAAATACTACTTTACCTCTCATAGTCTCATCTCATATTCCAATATGTAACTTATATATATATATATATATATTCTAATTTAATATATATTTATATAATATATATTAATATTATTCCGTTTTTTCGGTTATAACCATAACCATAACCGTAAAAATATTCAAACATTTACTAAAATCATAACCATATCCGGAACTATAACCGAAAAACCATATCCGAAAATCGAATAACCACGGTTACGGATCGGTTCCTCGGTTGCGGATCGATTGTGGACACCCCTAACTAGACTTATATGTTTTATCACATGTGCTTATGTACATTTATGGATGTTTGGTTATGTACCACTAGTGCTACCGCTTTGTAAAATTATTTCAACACGGCTCCGGTTAATATAAGAAGTTCGTTCCGTAGTGTTAAAACTTTTTATTATTCCCGTAAAGTAGGTTTGTGTGCTTTGAAGCGAAAACAAACCAAAGAGAGATGGGAATAGTCAGCAAAGCAGGGGATTTGGCATTCAAGGCTTTCTCGGCGGGGCTTGGCGTCGCCACCGTTTATCTGACTGCCACCTTCTCTGTCAATATCTATAGAGGTGTTGCTTGGCACAACGCGCAGTCGGTACTCTCTCTTCCTCTCCCCTCTTAATCGCTACACAGAACATTTGTTTGTGCGCGTATATTGAATGGAACCCTAGCTATTTCAAATGATTTCTCACTTTCTCTGGTGAAGTTCCTTGCTTTTGAGCTAAAGTAAATATGTTTGGCAATAGGAGATGTATTGAAAATTCATTGATTAGTTACATGACTAAAGCATAACGGTGAATGGCATCATCTGTGTTATAATTTCAAGAAACTGAGAGGGATGAGCAGATGGAGATGAGAAGTAGAAGAAGGAGATGAGAGAAATTTTGCCCAATCCACTTGCGGTATTGTCCATGTTCTGAGCCTAAGGCCCGCATCAATTTGTTCTTCAAAAAGCTCCTCAAGTGTTTGAGGTTGGGCTTATACTTATAAAACATATTGTTAGCTTACAGCAAACCGATGTGGTACTTTTTTACAAGTCTTAACAACCTGAAGCTAACCTATTTCTACCCTTGTTTGTGTGTGTATGCAAGGGGGTTTTAGGAATTTTAGCTTTTGATGTCTAGTCAAGTGCTCAGAACATTGATCTAGTGGTGGTAAAAACTCTTATGCTATAACCATTTATTTGTTTGTTAGACTGTTATTTGCCAGATTCTCTTTTCTTGTGACGGAAAATTTTTTAAATGGTAGACCATAACTCTCAGTATAGAGGTTGTCCATTTGAAAATTGTGTTTTGTGAATTAGTTGGAAGGAAATGAAGCTCAGAAAGTACAAGAAAATCTTTGATTTAACTAACTGGACTTCCCGGGAAATCATGTCCTATCTTATGCAAAAAGCTCTCGACCCCTTAAAATTTGAGGGTCTGTTCGTTCCAAATGATCCACATAGGGCATGGTAATGCAGTCTCCAAGCTCCATGAATCTATAAGAATTCCTCCCAAAAAGAATGAATCTGTTAGAAATATCGATATATCGATTGGAATCCACAATGCTGATCCTTAGTGTTCGACCCAAGCCCGTAACTGGATCCTTTTAAAGTTTGTTGGAATATCTGTTTCATCAGAGAGGCCTTTGGTGGAGGAGTTTGACAGTTTTTTTACAACACACACACAACACAACACACACACACACACACTCTCAAGCCTTATATAAACATGGATTGTGAGCACTTAGCACTAAATGGAGAAATGGATGTGTCGAACTACAACACAACACACACACACACACGCTCTCAAGCCTTATATAAACATGGATTGTGAGCACTTAGCACTAAATGGAGAAATGGATGTGTCGAACTTAAAAGTTCCTACTCTAATCTCTTTCAAGCTGAGAGGAGTTAGAAACAACTTCCTTGGAAAAGAAAATGAATAGTAAAAGTACAGGTGTTTTTCTTGACTTGGCAATCGGGAGATGGCATAATATATGAATTTTTTTTGATAATATTAAAAAGTGGTTTCAATATGGCCAACAGGTGCTTCCTTTGCAAATTGAATGAAGCAATGGCAAGTCATCTTACTCTCCGGTGCCTGTGAATTGATGAACTAGGGACAATTGGTTGGAAACTAATGGGGATTAGTTAGTGAGAAGCAAGTCTTGGGAGGGAGAGCTTCTGGCCTGAGCCACTGTAGAGGTACAAATGTAAGCAAGATAGTAAGTCCTTAAATGAATCTGGAATTTATCTGGGTTGCTTGGAGGGGAAGAGTTTCGAGGGCCTTGACCTTGAGGCATTCAACCTCTTTCGATCTTTTTGAGTATATCAGATGCCATCTACCATATGTACTTGGTTTAGCGGTGGTTGTACTATGGACAACAATTTACCCTTTGATGTAGAAAACCTTTTAGGCCTGTTTTTGGACAGCAAGCCATTAGTGTCCTTAGTTATAAACTCTTTTTGGTGCTAAGATAAGTGTTGTGGAAATACACTGATGATGATTTGGTTGCTCTATAAATGAAAATTCTTGTGACTTGTGACCGTGTGATAGGACCAGTGTGTTCTTATCAGCATGTGGACCTGCTCCTTTAAATTTTTAGTTTCAAGCTTTTTTGATCTATCCAGAAATAAAAATCTGTGTTTGAAGAGAATATAAGCTTTTGATCATAAATTAACTGAAAGTTTAGTCGGAATGATGTACGAAATGGGACTGTTTACCTTTTCAGAAGAGCATCTCAATTGGAGGATTTATAGAAGTCTGTTATTTGAAGTTGAACCATTTTTACAGAAACTACAAAACATGAAGGATTTTGAAAGCTTTCCAAGGAATGTGATATCAAAAACTGATGCATTTACAGCGGCAGCTCATTTTATTTGGAAAGGTCGAGAAGATATTAACCTTGGAAAAGCTTTGAAAATCAGGAAAAACAGATGTCTTGTTTGCAAAAAGGAGGCCTAATCCATGAATACCTTCTCTTGCATTATATGTAGACCATTGTTGTAGGAAACAACTTTCAAGATTATTGTGTGTCTTGAGTTGTTCCACTGGCAATGCTTTTAGATTATATGGAAGGAAAGAAATAGCAAAATGGAAAAAAAAATCACATATATGACATGTAAAAAATTGGTATGTAGTAGTTTAATTACCTGAAAATTATTTAAGCTCGGTACGGCAGTACCCCATAATTATCAATATAGTTATTAGTCCATTTATAAATTCATATTAGACGACATAGTTCATGGGATTGCCTCAACTAGAAATAAAAGAAATAGCCCAATTATGATAAGTAAGATGATCCTTTGAAGTATATTGAACCAAATGGCGCTGGAAGCTTCGGAATGATCATCTGAGGTATGTAGCCCGGATTGTGTATTCAGTCTTCTCATGACAACATTGTTCCCTGATTTTGGGATAAATGATCATCTGAGGTATGTGGCCCGGATTGTGTATTCAGTCTTCTCATGACAACATTGTTCCCTGATTTTGGGAGAACATTTTAAAATGTAATGCTCCGAGGTCAGGTTGATTTATTGTAATTCTGGGTTGTTCTTTATGGTCTTGAGCTTTATGGTACTGAGCATTGAGTTAAATCTAGTCTGTTAATGTTGTATGCCCTCTTGTGCAAGTTTACTCGTATCATACTCCAGATCCATTTATGGTTTTGCAGCTAGTACTTGTTTAACTTCCCATCAACCACAACCCCCCCACTACCCTGTTTTCATTTTACTCTCCGACTGATGGAGACTTTTTCTGTGCAGAAAATTGACAAGCAAGACTCCAGTCAGGAGGCCGCATGACCTGGTGTGCAACGATAATGGCCTTGAGGTTACAACATTGGTTTTTTTTCTTACAGATGGAGATTTGGTTATTTGGTGTGGCACTTTGAATGCTTTGATTATTGAAAGCTGAACACACCATGACTTGGGTTCATTTCAAAAAATAGTCTTTTCTTTTTTTGGATTTCAAAAAATATAATCGTTCCATATTAATGTAACGTTGGATGAAAATACTTTGAATAAGATCTATGGATATCAACTTTTGTACTTGATGAGAATTACCTTCTCATTAGGAATGATATCCTTTATTATTTTGCTTCACTGGCCTTCTTTGAGAACTGCTCATAAATTATGTACCTTTTTCCTCTGATCCTACTGCAGTTATGACATCATGTGAAGGTATTAGTAGTCTATAGTCAACCAACGAGAGTTGGTTTGGTTGACAATCGGTTAGGTTAAACATATGTGTATCTAAAGTTCGATTCTAATTACATGCGTAATTTCACACACAAGTCTTATGACATTGTTTGGTGTGCCGATCATATAATTGTGCATTATCAACATTGCTACACATCTGAGTAATATTTATTTTGCACTCTTTTCCTTTATTTATTGCCTTCGACACGTACAATATGCAAATATAGTTTTATTAAGTAATATTAACTCTTAATCAACTCAAAATGTGATGAACTTATATGTAAAAGATGCTCAAATGTATGTATATATATATTTGGCACATCAAACACCCTCACACTTAACCTTTGCTCATCCTCGAGCAAATTGAAAATGAATAACAGTGGGAAAAAGTAATTTCCTTGAAGCTCAAATGAAAAATAAGAAAACTATGACTAACTCTAAATAAGAAACTAATATATGCCACTTTCGTAGGGTTTACAATGACACTTGCATGTGCCACAAACCTTTAAATCCCTAGGTGTCCTTAGTAGGATGAGTTATGTCTCCTGAAGGTTTACTAGAATGATGCCTACAAACATTAAGCTACCTTATTGTCAAAATTCATGTCATCAACAAGAGTATAAAATGAATGTCTAATTGCAACCTATCCACATTAACAAATCAAGCATTAGGGCATTCAAACCAACAAAAGCCTTCCTTCAAGAATCTTATCTCTTTCACCTTGCTTATAATATCAAGAACTGATGCACATAATGGATTTCACTTGATATTTGGCTTCAAAGTGACATAAACAAAGGTCATGTAGTCTTCCAAGAACGATAAGAATAAAAAAGTAAATACAATGAGCATTTATTCAAACTTCATTTTTATTCACATTCTTTTTCCTTCTCTTTTTCTTTTTTTTCTTTTCTTTTCAAAGGTGACTTGTGCAATGCTCAACCCCTTTAAGCTTTCTAAATGACCCATGTAACGAGCTTTCGATCAATGACTCCCAATCCAGTTGGCTTAGGGCATTAGGTGTTGAGACACTCCAAAGGATCTAATTACTCAAGTCAAAAAGGCTATAAGGTTAAACTAGCCACCAAGGTAATCTAACACTAATTTCCTGTCTTTTTACGCGAAACTCACTGCTTATTAGGCAAGAGGCCCGGTTACTCAGCAGAAAACTCATGAAAGAAATCATTTATTCATAAACTCAACTTTTCCTTTCCTTTTCTTTTTTAAAAAAATATTTCATTTTGTTTTCTTATTTTCATTTTTCTTTGCTCAAGTAGTGCTACTTAGACTCAAATTGATCTTAAACACCCATAATTGGCCAAGGTCAAGTCATATTTCATACCCCACAAACAAGTGCTCCATATTCACAAAAGCACAATGGACAAAACAATTTTCAAGATAGGAAAACTCAATTAGGAAGAATGTCCATAGCAAGATCTATCAATGCATCAAAGATCACAAAAATCATCCAAATATGCACTCAAGAATGACATGGCATAAGACATTTGAAGTCAAAATATTTTTTTAAGGCAAAAACTTGAAACCTAGATTCTCACCCCCCACACTTAAAATATGCAATGTCCTCAATGCATGGAATAGGTGACAATAGAAATAAAAATAAAGCGATAGATAGAACAATAAAACTTGGGTTGCCTCCCACAAGCGCTTGGTTTTAGAGTCATCAATCCGACTTCCCTAAATGAATTCAACCGGGATCCTTGATAGTTGTGGTGTAGACCCCCTTTGATGGCTTCTTGGGATTGACATTTGTTGGCCTAGATGCTATTTAATGAACACAAGCCTTCACAACCACATCCTTCTTGGAAATAACATTCTTCTTATTTTGCTTTCGCTTCTTCTTTTTCTTCCTCTTCCTCTTCTTTGGCTCTCCAACTTGAGATTTTGATACATCTATTTTAGCTTGGGGAGTAGCCTTAGGAACTTCATGCTCAACTTTTGAATTTTGGCCTAGGAAAATTTCCACTGGAATATACGGAGCTTCCTTTACAAGATTTTCTGGAATGACCATGTCAATGTGGTCCACTTGGAAACATGATTGAGAATTCTCCGCTTGCCTCCAAGTTCCAAATACTTTAAAAGTGATTCGGTCACCTCCCGCTCCTCTCAAAGTAAGCTTCCCTTTCTCTACATCAATCAATTCTCTCCCTCAAGAAAGACATTCCCAAGATTATAAGAGTAGTAGGGTTGGCCTCCATATCCAATATGAGAAAGTCAACCAGGAACATGAGCTCACCCACCTTCACTAAAACATCCTCCACTATGCCAATAGGGTACTTGATTGACCTGTCCGTCATTTGCAAAGACACCGTGGTTGGACTAATCTCCTTCATCCCAATTTGCTCGGAAACCGACAATGGCATCAAATTTATGCTAGCTCCAAGATCACACAAAGATCTTTCAATCAAGGTGCACAGGATTGTGAAACTTACAAGATCTGCTTGCTTGATTGGGAGCTTTCTTTGCACAATGGCAGTACATTCTTCGGTCAATTGTATCTTTTCATGTTCCTTAAGCTTTCGCTTCTTGGATAGGATGTCTTTCAAAAATTTAGCATAATAAGGAATTTGCTCCAAGGCCTTGGCAAATGGAAGGTTCACTTGAAGCTTTTTGAATACCTCCAAGCACTTGGAGAATTTATCATCCTTTTTCTTGGTGCTCATCAACCTTTGAGGGAATGGAATCGGCGGCACATATGGCTTCACTGGAGGTGCTGGAAGTGAACTATCAGTCAATCGGGCTCAACTGCATATCGTGGCTGCACGTTATTATCATTTTTAGAGCTATTTGAACTTTTTTTAGATGTCCGATCGATCAGGTTGGGGGTCCGATCGATCGGACAACTCTCTGTCTCCTTTTCTGCTTCAGTTCCAGCTTCTTGCAACTTTATTTCTTGCAATTTTTTCACTTTTTCTGCATCTAAATCATCAACAGTTTTAATCAAATTATCATTTCGGAGTGTAATTGCCAAGCATTGCTCATTCTTCTTCCCTTTTGGATTCACCTCCAATTGGCTTGGCAAGGTACCCCTTTCTATATTTGACAAAGTATTAGCTATTTGCCCCACTTGAACCTCAAGATTCCGAATGGAAGCTCCATGGTTTTGCATCAAATTTACTTGAGCTTGTAAGGTGGCATCGATTTTGTTCATGTAGTGCTCCGTCTTGGTCATGAATTGGGAAGTTTTGGTTGCAATTGCATCTAAGCCTCCAACTAGCTTTGAGAACATCTCATCAATGTCTCTTGTCTTCTCTTGGGGCTACAAAAGTTGTGGATTTTGAATATTTTGGTTGTTGCTCCAAGAGAAATTGGGATGGTTGTTGAACCCCAAATTGTAAAAATTACAATAGGGATCATTTCGCGGTCTATTGAAGTTGGCTCCTCTGATAGCACTAGCTTGCTCCATAGGGGTTGAAGAAGATGCAATTAGACATGTCCCATTTTGATGCGCTCCACTACAATAGTCACACTTGATGCTTGAAAATCCTTGAAGCACATTAACTCCTTGAGCGGAGTTCATTGTCAAAGCATTGAGTTGCTTAGCCATAGTGGCTATGGTGGCCATCATCTCTTTCTCCCTTGAGTTGCCTTGCCTTTGGGAAAGTCTCTCCATAGGTCAAGAGTTGTTTGTTTTGACAACATTTTCAAGTAAAACCGGGTCTTCTCTTGAGATTTAGTCATAATGAGCCATCCGTTGCCGCATCCAAGATTTGCCTAGTAGGAGCACCCAATCCATTATAAAAAGCTTGATAAACAATCCACTCCGAGGGGTCATGATTGGGACAACTCCTTATAATAGCTTTGAACCGCTCCCAAGCCTCATAGATAGATTCGAGATTGAATTGAACAAATGTCATAATCTCATTCCGAATTTGAACCGCTTTAGTCGGAGGAAAGAACTTAGTCAAAGATTGGTCTGTAAGTTCTTCCCAAGTGGTGATGGAGTTGGGTGGCAAGGAGTGCAACCATGTTCGTGCCTTGTCTTTCAATGAAAACGGAAATAAGCGCAGCAAAATATCATCCCTCGAAGCTCCATTAATATCAAAAGTAGAGCAAATGTGCAAGAAGGATGATAAGTGTACATTTGACTCTTCGTTGGGAAGACCAAAGAAGCTCGCTGAATTGGAGATCATTGTGATTATCGTCTGCTTGATTTCAAAGTGTGTAGCATAGATGGGTGGATACCGGATACTAGAGGGAGTAGTATCCCAAGTAGGCTTAGCACACCTCCAAAGAACGTTGATCAATTTGCCTAGGAGGTCCATCTACTTGATTCCCTCCATCTCCACCATTAGCATTTCTATTCCCATTCAAGCCTCTGCCCCCAATGGTCTCTACACCATTCCTCAAGTTGTTTCCCATTTCTTCAATGAGATTATTACTATGCTCCCGTCTAAGATTGTGAAGGGTTCTCTCAATCTCCGGATCTAGGTGAGCCAAATCCAAGCTAAAACCATGCCTTCCCAAGCTCGTACAAGAGAAAGATTTATGTAGAAAATTAAAATCCAAGTTAGCACAATTAATAACCAAAATCAATACAAAATACAAATGCCTCAATGTCCGGCAACAACGTCAAAAACTTGATGTGAAATATTTGCAAGCGCACAAATCGCACAAGTAATAAAGTGTATGAGTAGAGTATTGTCCCACAATAGATATATTGACAATTCTATTCAATACCGATTAAAGCACAACTACACTAAAATGGAGAAGCGAAGTGATTTGGATTTGTTTTGTTCTAAACTAAAGCAAGTGATTAAAAGTGATTAACTAAAGCAATTAAAACAAGCACAGCCCAAACACAAGTTTAGATCAAGTATGAAAAGCACTAGGGTACTTAATTTCACTTTCCCTTATCCGATTCAGCTCCCTTGCTTCCTTAATCCCTTAATTACTACCTCTTAATTGACAATAGGTCTCCCTATTCTTTCAAATGCTCCATTCCTGATTACACCGAAAGTGCCTCTATCTCTAACCCCTGTTATTCCTAACATTCAGGTTCAAGAAACAAAGACCCATTAAGATTTGTGGATTAACCGTGTAACAATTGCATAGGTCATGCCCCTATATTCCTATGGTTCGTGCAACCTATGATGTCTATGGTTATAGGCAAATTCTATATATCTCATTCCGGTCTCAATCTAGGCAACAAATCAATTAGATGATGGCCAAACACCCAAAAACATTAAGCATACCCATAGACAATCAATAAGAGATAGAAATCAAGAAATAAGGAAATCATGTTTATTGAATCATCAAAGTTAGGTTACATTAAGACCCTAGCAAGAGAATCTAGCCACTCATGGAGTCAAGATACATCATCAAGCAATGAAAATCAACCATAAAAGCAAAGATAAAAGATGAGAGAAGAAACCTCCTTGTGACCTCTCTTCTTTTCTAGGCCTTAATGGTAGCCTCCAAGGTCGAGAATGAATCCCAGCTCAAGAATATCTCAAAACCCTATTTTATGCCCTTTTATGTTTCCCCAAACTCTTATGTCATTTCCCTAACAAGTTGGGGTTGTTTTGGCTAAAAAACAAGTGAATTCGAAACTTTTTCGCGAAACTACGCGTGTGGGTGAATAGTAATCCGATGGATCAGGATTAATTCCGATGGATCGGACATGACTTCTGTCTCCACGATATTTTAGCAGGTCCGATCGATCTAAAATCGCTTTTGGAATCCAAATCTTCATTTTACACTATTTTCCTCTATTTCATGCCTTGACACCTATAATATGCAAATATAGCTTCCTTAGACAATATCAACTCTTATGTGATGAACTTATGTGTAAAAGATGCACAAATGTATGTATATATTTGGCACAACACTACACATCTGAGCAATATTCATTACAAAAACATCACAGTAATGTGTTACTCATACGCCCAATAAATAAGTAATACACAATATTGAGATACTCTTGGGATGGATGTTGTTGAAATATTTCTCATTTTCCGTACATTATGCACATGTCCCTGATCCCACTTTTTCAGTCGCCAAATAACAAATGCCCTTCGATAGGGGTTTGAGAAGTAACTTTTTCATGATATGATGATCTAAAAAGCTGAAGAACCTACCCCATTATTAATATCTTTAACAATACAACATTATTGCCCCACCAATGCACCAACCACATAATCAACGTCGCAGCATAAGATGATGAGACTCAGCACGAACATGCCTACCAACCTCGAGGGAATCATGAGATTTTAATGTAAATTTTCAGAAAGCATGTTCATGCTCATCATAAACCACATCTTCATTCATACTAGATGGTACCGTCGGTCCGACCACAAAAACCTTAACCGACAACTACATAGATATTTTTAAAAAAATATCGCACGTACAATCAAACCGGTCAAGCTGAGATTCAATCTTTAAATTGCGGTCATATTGATGTTTCATCCTCAAACTACAACCAAACCTCAATCAACTCTTACACTTTCATGTTCCTCAATCAACCCTTACACTTTCACGTTTGTTAATTGATAATTTGGTATTTATGATTTTTTTTAGTTTCGATTTCAAATGTTAAACCCTCTTTTGTTTAGTTTGTTATTAAATTTAAGTGTGCAATATTGACTACCAATTATAAAGATTTATTCTTGCAACTATTCCATTATTTTGATACATTCGTACCGGTTGAAACTCGAAAACCTTAAAATCTTCAATTTTGATGGTTCGATACACAGTATGGTATTGAAAACTATGTCTTCATCCCTATGTAAACAAAGTCAGCAGAAAGAAAATTAATCTCGTACCGGTATATACATTCCACACCATATGAATCATGATCCTCCAGTATTTAGCAGTGAACACTCACTCCGAGCCGTCACGAGTGTTTGTAAATCTAATGAAAATAATGGTAAACTGAAAATGATGAATTTGTTTCATCTGGTCTCTTCTGAAAGTGTGATTATTTTCAAGAGTGGAAGAGAAATACTGCAACCACCTTCTATTTGCTATAAGGCATTTCATGCTAATCGAGATGAAATTCCAGAAAGGGACTATACCATTTACCACGTCCTCATATATCCATTTGCTTCACAATCCAGCAAATCTTTGTGTCTCCATAGCACCCGCAATCTGCAGAGATAAGCTAGAAAATCAGAGAAATGCCATGTCAAGCAGGCTAACCAAGAAGAAGAAAGAGCGGTGTCCGTTTTACATATCAAATTTCTCCAGAGAAAATGCAAACTGTAAAAGCAGCTACAATGCAACGGCTCAAAATAACGAATTGTGGCCAACAACACAGTGATAATGCCAGACCTACTCACTGAAAAGAGCTTCCAGTTTTAACTAGTGGGTTCGAAAGAAACTTCATGAAGATGGCATAAACCAAAAAGGGAGTGCAACCTAAAGAAGTAGGAAGAAGAAACAATACAGGACAGAGGAAAATAAGCCAGGAAAAAAAAATCCCAACAAAAACTCACTAGGACCTAGGATTAGGTCACAACTAAACTGATGTCATGAAAAAAAAAATCCCAATATCCAGACAACCACAGCTTTACAGTAGAAAACAAAGTGATTCTGTTAAGCTTCTTTGTCAGAAGATAATCTGGTGTACCGTGTACCTTTCCAGACATAAAACAACATGCGACCATATGTAAGCCTAACAGAAACCTTCCGTTAGTTATTTTCATACCAAACCAGCGCCAAGTTGAAAACTCTGACTGGTACAAGTATGCTAGCAAAGCCAAAAACCAAAGAAGAAATACTTGATTTTCAATTCTTCTTGAGAACCGTCCAACTTCATGTGAAGTAAGAGCTGTTCTGTGGCGAGTGTATGCAGAATATAGAGGCATAGTAATCTTAGTGCCCCACATGATAATGCTAAGACGGCACCTTTTTTTTTGTGAATCGACTTCTGTCATTTTAAATCCATATGAGAATGAATCAGTCTGATGAGCCTGATTTCATACAAGCATGTCTAAGTGCCCATGCACAAATGGAAAAACTAACAAGACAGAGAAAGGAAGCGAAGGAAGAATGAACTACGATAAAATTTAGGACATTGAATGATAAAATTGAAACCTGTAGCAAAGTTTCAACATCGATTGTCGCTGCTTCTGTTGCTAGTGATTCAAAATCTCCGAGTTGCCCCTTGAATCAATGTGAATCTCAGCCAACGGATTCACTATGAATCCACCACCTCCCTGAAGCTGCAACCTGTTCTGGTCGAGCATAAATGTTCCAGCACTGCCATTTTTATCACCTCTACGACGCATGGCGGCCAATGGGATACCATTGGAAGTAGAAAACTTAGAGGTCATATGATGAGGTTCTGTTCTCCTCCAGAACTTGGGGCTTAAAAACTCAGCACCAGGGAGAGGACAACAGGTGGTTCCATGAGAGCCCGTATTAGCCATTTTTCCATTTGTTACGGCTAAGTCATATGAGATCTCATCGAGAGCCAGCTCCAGGCCATGCATACGTGTCTCCAGAGTTTGAATACCAGTTTGTGAGCTGCCAATGAATCTCTGAATGCATGAAGAAAAGGGGAATGATGAGATATAACCTTCTGCAAAATTTGCCACTACTATTTTTAGACATTGACAGCCATCAACTACCATTTTATTCCAACTAATCAGGCTACGAAATCGTGTATTTTGCTAGTAAACTAAGTCCCTGATGAAGGCAATTTCTTTAGATAGTAAGTTTCTCTTCTAAGCAATCACTGTGGATGTTGCCATGAACTTATATAGCTCATTTACAACCCAATTAATGTAACCAACTTTTCAGTCCACAGACCATGACCTTCCTGAGAGATCAGTAAGCACTAATAGCGCAGGAAACTGTTAGCCAAGAACTATATATCCATTAACTGCAGAAGCTACGTGCCAAGTTTTTTTAGTCAAAAAGACCATAAGATTGTTTTTTGTCAAACTAAAGAAAAACGACTATATTAAGCATAAAATTATTTAGGGACTCACAAGTGTGATGCAGAAAATGAGAAAGTTATCGATGGTTGTTTTAGAAGATAATCGTTTGTCATCTTACTTCATTAATAATTTACACTAGTCAACCACAGACAAAAAATTAATCTATTGGGTAATTTATGGATCTGATAACCAAGGACTCAAAAAGGCAAGTTTAAAAATGAAGTAACCTATCCATATTGTCATGATGAGATGAATTCAACTACCAGATGAATAAATTACGATACATTGAATAGCGCAAAGGAAAATTTTGGGCAAATTAAAATATAGCTGAACAAATCCAATTGAAGTTAATAGATTATATTCCTAAAAAGCAAAATTTTTTAGCATTAGCAACAAACCTGGATATGATCTAACAGACTAGATTGCTGCTTTTCAATCTGAACAAGTTGCTTGCGTATCAGAGATAAATCCTCGGACTCTTTGTGATTGTTATTGTGATTTTCTGTACCACTATTTATAAGAACATTAGATTCTGGAGTCTTCTCATGGCATGGAGCCACACGAGATGCACCAAATTTGTGTATGTTTCCATCAGAACTCCTGTTAAAAAGGGCTCGATTTGTCTCCTGCTTTCCGAACCTAGTTTTGTCATTTCCCTGCTCTTCTTTAATCCTATGAGCATCAACGCAATCTCCAATAGAAGAGGTAGCAGTTGGAACACTGATTTCAACATTCCAGTCTGAAGCCTTCTTACCATCTAGCTTCTGGAACATGGCCGAACTTGTTTTCTTTCCACTACCATTTGGAGGAGGATTTTTCTTTCCTGCAACTGTCGCTAATGAACTAGCAGGTGGAGTTGACCTGCTAGCAGGAATTGACTTCTTCCTCATTCGAGAAGCTTCAGATCGAGCAGCAATAGAATGCTTAGATCCAGATGGGTAGCGCCCATCAATAGCATCCTCTGATTCCATAGTGGACCGAAATTCAGAAGGAAATAAATATACATGGAATGATAATAGCAACGCAAGTAAAACCATCTAAAACATAACCCAATTAACTAAAATGCCTGATATAGCTTTGAAGTCAAGTAAATTCTAAATGCATAAATCAAGCATTGTCCCAATAAATCACATCAAATACCCAATAATTAATCAAAAGAGAAAAGGTCTTTACAAACTAAAATAAAATTAAAAAAAATCATGTACCCCTGGAAGAAGTCTGCGATCGAGGAGGTGGTGATGTCTCCTCTGAAACATCTGGGACTTGCTTCCACTCCTCGATCATCTGATTCATGACCTCTCTAACAGCTTTCACCTGAAATTGAATCCAAATCAAAACCATAGGGGAAAAAAAAATAGAATTCAAAGATCAATAAATGCTAAGATGAACTTCTATGCTGCAAGATTTACTAGCCTTATCGAATCTCCGATTCTCAAACGCTTTCAAGCACCCGGCCTTAAACTCAGGCAAGGCGTCCCTCTCTACAATTGCCAACCTTCCTAGTCCCTCTGCTGCAGCTTTTCTCGCAGCCCAATCCTCGCTGCTCAAAAACTCCAGCAGACACTGCACCAAACTTCTTAGCCCCTCAACACCCCTGCCCGACACCCCACCCGCCCCGATCACACTCCCGACCACAACAAGCACCGCACTCTTTGCCCTAAACCCCTCCTTCAGCAATCTCTCCAGCTTCGGCATCAACGCTCGCCCTAGCCTGCCTGGATCAGGATCAGGAGCCGCATCGATAGCGGCAGCGAGACACAGAGCTGATCCGACCTGCGAGTTGCGATCCTGCTCCGTGAAGAGCGCATCACTCAAGGGCCTCAAGAAGGCCGAAGAAAATGGAACTCTGGTCACATTGGCGGTTAATGCAGAAACGGTGGAAATGCATTGTGAACGGACAGAGGAGTCCGAGTCACGGAGGCGCTGAATGAGATGTGATAGGATTTTGGGAAGGAAGCGAGAGAGAGATTGCGTGTGAGAGATGGAAAGATCGGCAAGGAGAAGAAGACAGTGCTTGCGGACGGCAGGCTTGTCATTAGTGTCGGTGGAGAGGATGCAAGAGACGAAGGTGGAAAGAGTTGAAGAGTCCAAAGAAGCAACAATGGAGTCCAGCTCGGAGGCAGCAATGGAATATGTATCGCGGTCGCCTAGCTTTGTTAGGCATGTGAAGACCTTGAGTTTGAGGTTTTGGGCCATGGTGGAATGGCAGAGTTAGTTCGTTAGGTCATGGTGGTTAGGAGGTAGCGCCGGCGGGAGTTCTGGCAGCATTGGCGGTGTTTCTTTGTTTATGGCGTGTGCAGCTTTTCAAAAGCACACGAGGAAAGACGTGATTAAATTTTGAAGGTGTTGATATGAAGCGGTGGCGTTTTGATGACGAGGACTATTTTCTCATGATTGCGGTCGTTGGAGTTCACTTCACTCAAAGGTTACTTTTAGTTCTGGGCTGGTAGAGAGTAATGGTTCGAAGGGCCCATCTCGCCTACATTGGTTCCACTTGAATCAATGCATAATTATTTAAAAAATACATAAAAATAATAAATGTAATATTTTAATATTTAGATAATCATCATGTATTTTTTAGAAAAAAATCTTAAAATTATCAAATAGGTGTTTGATCCAACGGTATAAAATGTTTTATATTTGTATCCATCTTTTTTGACAATGAATTTAGTGTTTCCCTTAAAAAATACATTATTATAATCTATACTCCAAATACTTTGTATTTTTCATTTATTTTTAGCCCCTAAACCCTAGAAAGAACGAATGATGCTGAGCTGGGAATTATTATTTGTTGTTTTTATCTGTTTAATATTTAATAATAAAAAATTTAATGAAAAGCAGTATAATAACATGTGAATTGAAACTAATTAGTAATTACCATATTTGTGTGGCCACACAATATCGAACTAACTAGTGTAGTGTGATGGAAAATGGTTTGTTCATTTAGTTGGAAAATGGATTTACACATTTTTGGGCCTATAATTAATGTTGTTATCATGTTATTCCCGTCGGTTGGATTTGAATTCTCAACACAAACAAACCAACAACATTGTTATCTTTGAATTTATCAATTCATTGTGGATAGATCAGTCCTGTAAGGTTTTGTTCTTCATGAACCATCGTCAATGATACTTAGGTCCAAAAAACATGTTGCTAATTTCAGAGGGATTAGATTTTGATTATATGCTATTCGAGTGTATTATGTCAGACTAATGAGAAATTATAGTTTGACAATTTTTGTATTTTTCTATAAATTTATTGCACAATAATTTTTTCATGAATAAGTAGGGAAGGAACTGTAACGAGATTTGAACTTCCAGTGAATCACGGTTGCCAATCAAACTAGTGGTTAAATCTATTTCACAACTTACTTGAGAGAAATTTTTGAAAACTATTTTTTTAGGTTAGTGGGAAAGTAATGAAAACTTAAACTTAATTGCCAAGCTTATTTTATTATAATTCGGAATAAAAAATAATCATCAAACTTAATTAGTCAAAAATGGGTTTTTCATCCTAAATTTGCCAAGCAAATGATGTTAAATGATAGTTTATAAATTGCGTACCTATGTGTTCTTTTGTTACATCTCAATTTATAAACTATTTCAAACTGCTCACTTGTACTCACACATCTAATTGTTGGATCATAAGTCCTACATTGTTGATTTTGATGATGTACACATTATATGCTCTCTTTTTTTTTAGATTTGATGATGTACACATTATATGCTTTTTTTTTTTGAGAAAAATGCAGACTTGTATTAAAACAACGCAACACAATACATAGAGGAACAGACTCCTCGATTACAAGATAAAGATAAAAACATTCATACGTCAAGAGTAAAGAATTGACCCAGAACAATAGTAAATGCACAAACATGCTAGAATAGAGTTTCAACTTGTTTGAAGAGGCAGGCAGGGGTTTGGAAGCAGCAAAAGCACGGTTAAGGACTGCCTTGAAACCTCACCAAAGAATGGAGCATATACTGCAGTCTTGAGATATATCCTTCACAGCCTGGTTCAGAGTTGCCAAAAGACGGACGTCGTTGTCGTTTTATAACCTATGCTACCTGATCGTATTTTGACTAAGTCTTTGGCACGTGCAAGTGTACCAAGAATGGACCGTGGTCCAAGAGACTTACTTGAGCAAGTTTATCAGTACAAGATGAAGTTTATATGTGCCAAAGGTTAAATTTATCTGTGTCAATTCAGTCCATGCAATTCTTGCATTTCTAGCGATTATTTTGTAGCATAATTGACCTTATTTGTTACAACGTAAATCTGGAAAGCACAAAATTGGTTATCTCGGTTAAGATGTTGGATCTTCACCATTGAAGCAAGGAAGGTTGAGAAAGACATTTGCATCTATTGATGCTTGTCTAAGAAGCACTAGTAGGTTAGCACCTCAAGCCACCCGCACTAGGTGTGTTTCGGATGCGGGTGTACCATGAGTTTGATTTTCACTGGGAGCAATATCATTGTGGCCACGCGCTGAGCTTTGACCCCCCACTTACTCTGTCGTTTGTGGGCCTGATTGCTGCCCGAGTTTAGACATATATCCGATGAGACCCAAGCCTACAAGAACTACACGGCCTTTCCATGGAGTCTAGAAGACTCTTTTAAGAGGTTTTTATCTCTTTCCTTTAGGCTTTAGTGCCCTTGTGTGCATTGATTATTGTTGGGTTGGGGTCTATTTGGGCCTCTTCTTTGGTCTTGAGCTTGGAACTTATTTCATTTCATTTGGTCCATCACAAGTTAATTTGCTGTTGATTATTGTTGGGTGGGTTTTATTTGGGCCTCTTCTTTTGTGCATCTCAAGTTAATTTGCTAAGTTCAAGTCCAACTTTGATTCAAACATTTATTTAATATGCATTTGGTGTTGTAATTTGTATATTTGGGTAATTTATAGGTATACAAATACTCACAATCAGACTTAAGTTTTATATAAAATAATATTTATATAAGCCATATCACTCTACACCCGTATCTTAATTTTTGGAAGAAATGACGAATCTCTGTATCACGTATCCCCGCACCCGTATCAGTGCTTCTTAGTTTGTACATTTCGATAATGAGAGAGGTGGCAACTCCTCCACCTAGCTTTTAGGCTCCATGTATTCTCCTTTTAATTCACACAAATAGTCGAATACTCACTATCAGACTTAAGTTTTACATAAATATATATAGAATAATATTTATATAAGCCATATCACTCCGCACCCACATCTTAATTTTTCGAAGAAATGAAGAATCTCTGTATCATGTATCCTCGCACCCGTATCAATCCTCCACCTAGCTTTTAGGCTCCATGTATTCTCCTTTTAATTTGAATGAACTTGAGACCCCCTCCAATTATTTAGACAAGCTTCAAGAGTATTTTCAAGCATATTTCCAGCTTTGCTTCATGCTTATACAAGGTCCACAATCATGCTAGGCGTATAGCTCTTCCTTGTTGATCAAATTTATATCACTCGGTCCAATTTTACATCACAATGCACAGATCAATTATTGACTTGCATAAGCAACTTTCAATGCAGTTTTGTTCATAATAAATAGCCTAAGGCTGGTTTCAATAACAAATTAAAACAAAATCCCGAGTGGAAAGCTTGATAAACTTAGGGTTTTCATGGCTCACCCTAGGACAAAGTCCATTCGTGGGTAGCTGGAATAAATTCCCCCTCAAAACTAAATTCTTGACATATTTAAACCTTCACAAGATTGTACCTACAAAGAATTTAGTGTATAGACATCTCATTTGGCTTGTAAGCTTGTGAAAGCTAACAAACCAACAACCATGATCAACTCTTATCCATCTAAAGTTGGTTCAAATGAATATACACGGTTGTATATGATAAACATGTATATACCTTTAGTTATCTGTAGAGTTGGTAGGTGTGATTATTGTTATGAAGATATATCTGTAAAGTATATCTACACACACAAGTATATATACGTTGAAAGCTAATGAGAACTTAACACTTCAGTTGTTCAATCTTGTCATGGTATCGGACGACTAGTGAGCATAGTCTCTCCCATTCTTGGCCTTCTTACTTCTCTTATTCTACTTCTTACTCTCACTACCCAGCCGTCCCAATGTCTATTGACACCACTATCAATGCTGCTGCCACCACCACCATTCATAACACCAATGATGCCCACAAAACCCTTATCAGTATCAATATCGCTGCCCAAACCCCTATCAAACTAACCTCCTCCAACCATATTTCCTAGAAACTTCAATTCCACACTCTCCTTATTGGCTATGATTTACTCGGTTACATTGACGGATCCAAGCCTTGTCCCCCAGCCACAATCACTAAAAATACCACCACCACCCCAAATCATGCCTACTCTCTATGGAACCGTCAGGATCAACTCATTCTCAATGCCATCATCGGCTCCCTCTAGCCGACCATCATTCCATTCATTGCTTTCCCCAAAATATCTCATGTGACAAGGACCACCCTAGCCAATACCTATGTGAAGCCCTCTCGTGGTCGTATCAAGCAAATCAAAAGCCAACTCAAACACCTCACCAAAGTTCAAAATGTGACAGAGTTTATGCAACTCGTCAAAGCTTGGGCAGATGAGCTAGCTCTTCTTGGAGCTCCTGTTGATGATGATGATCTCACAGAAAAAAATACTTGATAGCCTTGATGATTATTACAAGGAGTTGGTTCGGGCTATCTAGGCCAGGGACACCCCGATCACATTTGATGAACTCCATGAGAAGTTACTCACATTTGAAGCTCACTGTCGACAGCCAAACCAATGCCAATATATTTTCCTGCTAGTGCCAATCCCACAACTCGCACTACCACAAACTTGCACCAATGTTGGCTGCCGTACTAACAATGGTGGTAATTATAATGCTAGGGGAGATCATCCATCAAAACCATATCTTGGACACTGTCGAATCTGTCAAATCCAAGGGCACACTGCAAAAAGGTGTACCTCTTTTCGTTTGATTTCTATTCAATCATCCAATAACTCGTCTGCTTCTCCTACTCCGTGGTAGCCACGAGGCCACTTTGCTGCTACCAATCCAAACTCCTCCTGGCTTCTGGATAGTGGTGCCTCTCATCACGTCACAACTTACCTCAGTAATCTCTCTTTACATGCCTCATACAATGGCTCTGACGACATTATGCTTGGCGATGACACGGGTCTCAACATCTCTCACACTGGTTCCACTAAACTCCAAACTTCTTGCAATACTTCTCATTTAAACAATGTCCTTTGTGTTCCTAACATGAAAAAAAAAATTTAATTTCCATTTCTCAATTTTGTGCCACCAATAATGTTTCCATAGAATTCTTACCATCTTATTTTCTTGTGAAGAAACTTCGCACGGGGACAACGCTGCTGCGGGGACCAACTAAAGATGGCGTATATGAGTGACCGGTTTCTACACCATTATTTGCCTTTTCTAGCTTCAAGACCTCCTCCTCTGCATAGCATCATAGACTAGGACATCCAGCATTTCCCATTCTTAAGCATATTGTTTCCAACAATCATTTAGGTTTATCTTCATCATTGTCTTCCGATTTCTCGTGTGATGCTTGTTTTTGCAATAAAAGCCACAAATTGTCGTTTTCCACATCTACACTTGTCTCCACTCGACCACTTGAATTAATTTTCTCTGATGTTTGGACTTCACCAATAATTTCACACGATGGTTTCAAGTACTACATCATCTTTATCGATCACTTCACTAAATAAATTTGGTTCTATCCACTTAAAAGAAAATTCTAAAGTGAAAGACATTTTTATCAGATTCAAAGCCATTGTGAAAAAATATTTTGATACCACAATCAAAACTCTCTACTCGAACAATGGTGGAGAATACCTTGCTCTTGCTCATTTTCTTGCTACTCATGGTATATCTCACTTAACTACTCGACCACACACCCCAGAACATAATGGTTTCTCTGAAAGACGACATCTTCATATTGTTGAAATAGGACTAGCTTTCCTCCCTCATGCTTCCCTTGCTCTCGTTTATTGGTCCCATGCGTTGGCCACTGCGATCTATCCAATAAATCATATGCCAAACCATACTCTAGGTCTCCGTTCACCATTTGAAGTCATTTTCAGAAAACCCCCAAACTACTCCAAGTTACACGTTTTTGGTTGTTTTTGTTATCCATGGTTGCGTCCATATTCTCACCACAAACTTGATTCTCACTCAAAACCTTGTGTCTTTCTTGGCTACTCCTTCACTCAGAGTGCCTACTACTGTCTTGATCCCTCTACATCAAAAATATATGTGTCTAGATATGTCAAATTTGTTGAAACATTGTTTCCCTTTAAATCTCTTTCAAGTCAGTCCCCCCGACCTATACCCAACACAATCACCACCTAGATTCCTCCCATCATCTCTATTCCTAACAGCCCGACACCACCAACACACATGCCATCCGCAGGAAGTGTCCCTAGCAGCACCTCAGTGAAGCTTCATCACAACCAAAACCTGTAGCCCCGCAACACGCATCCACATTTACTAGCCACTACAAACCTTCATTCCCTGCGCGAAACTACATATTCACCTCAACCATCTCTACCCGAACATACACAACAAGACCCACCCTTAACAGCCACTAAAACCCATCTACCACTACCCGAAAATGCACATTCCCCTCAACCATTCCTACCCAAAATTACTCCACCAGCCCCACCCATAACAGCCACTCAATCCTATCCACCAACGCCATAACTTGTCTCAAATTCACTCCTACCAACCACCCACACTAATATAACCACCGCACCATCAGAACCTCACCCTCCCACTCACTCCATGATCACCAGATCCAAGAACAATATCCATAAACCCATCAAAAAAATGAACCTACATGCCAAACTATCCAATGATTAGGAGCCAACCACAGCGACCCAAGCCATCAAAGATTGTAAATGGCGTCAAAACATTCTGAGGAATATGATGTCTTCGTCAGAAATGGAACCTGGGAATTAGTTCCCCCCACCTCCCATCAGAACATCATTGGGTGTAAGTGGATTTTCATAATTAAACGTAAATCTGATGGTTCAATTGACAGGTACAAAGCCCGCTTGGTGGCCAAAGGATTTCATCAACGTCCTGGGATGGACTATCAAGACACATTCAGTCCAGTGATAAAGCTGACTACAGTTCGGATTGTCATCAGTTAAGCAATAACCCGTGGTTAGCCTCTTAGACAACTTGATGTCAACAATGCGTTTCTTCAAGGCCACCTCTCCGATGATGTATACATGAGCCAACCACCAGGTTTTATTGATCATGACAATCCAAACTATGTGTGCAAGTTACGGAAAGCCATCTATGGTCTCAAACAGGCGCCTCGCGCCTAGTATCATGAGCTGCGTGCATTTCTTATGTAATCAGGTTTCATGAACTCTTATGCAGACACCTCTCTATTTGTTCTACATCTTGATGGACACACTATATATTTAATTGTATATGTTGACGACCTGATCATCACCGGTGACAATTCTGATATGATCATAAGGTTTATTGATATACTTGTGCAGCGCTTTTCACTCAAGGATCTCGGTGTCAACTATCATATTTTTTAGGTGTGGAGGTAATTCCAAACAAGCAAGGTGTCCTGCTTTCTCAACGTCATTATATCATGGATCTTCTAGAACGTACTCAAATGAGTGATACAAAACCGGTGCTCACACCTATGCCAACAAGTCCTCCACTACTACTTAACTATGGCACATCATTACAAGACTCGACAGAATACCCCGCCATTGTAGGTAGTTTACATTACCTACTTATCACGAGACCTGATATTGCCTTCACTGTGAATCGACTATCTCAATTTATGCATCGACCAACCACTAAACTAGACATCAATCAAACGCCTGCTAAGGTATCTGTGTGGTACAATCAACGATGGCCTCTAAATTCACCTAAATTCACCCCTCAAACTGCATGTTTTCTCTTATGCGGATTGGGCAGGTGGCAAAGATGACTTCACCTCAACTGGAGCCTATATTGTATATCTCAATCACAATCCAGTTTCTTGGAGTTCTAAAAAGCAAAGATCAATAGCACACTCATCTACCGAGGTCGAGTATCGTGCAGCTACAAACACTGTTGTTGAGCTAAACTGGTTGTGCTATCTCTTATCTGATCTTGGGATCACAATTACCTCATGTCCGATAATTTTCTGTGATAATGTTGGCACCACTCAACTATGTTCGAATCCAGTATTTCACTCGCGAATGAAACATGTCATCATCGACTTCCACTTTATCCGAGACCAAGTTCAGAGTGGTGCTCTTCGTGTAGCTCATGTTTCCTCTACAAACCAATTGGCTGATGCTCTTACAAAGCCACTCCCACGTGCCCGGTTTCAAAATCTCAAGTTCAAGATTGGAATTCTTACTAGAAATTCATCTTGAGGGGGTATAACAGACCAACAACCATGATCAACTCTTATCCATCTAAAGTTGGTTCAAATGAATATACACGGTTGTATATGATAAACATATATATACCTTTAGTTATCTATAGAGCTGGTAGTTGTGATTATTGTTATGAAGTTATATCTGTAAAGTATATCTGCACACACATGTATATATACGTTGAAATCTAATGAGAACTTAACACTTCAGTTGTTCAATCTTGTCAAAAGCTTCATGCCATGCACTTAGGTCAATCATATAGAAATATGATTCAATAAATTCAAATTTATGTATGATAAATTATAATGAGCTCATTAGAATGCCCTTATCAAATTTCAGAGCAATATTCATACATATAGTCATTCAATTTCCCAATGATGAATCAACTATCACAGTTTCAGGTCTACACAGATGTAGCAATTTCATACATAAAATTGAATAGTAAGAAGGTGAAATTTGATCATTCACTCTGAATATGATATATTCATTTATGTCTTAATGACATTTCAGTTCAAGAAACACATCAATCTGAATTTATATGATTAAGTTATACCATTGGGAACTAAGTGTGCGCAGACTGGCTTATGGAAAGATTTAAGTACCCAAAATAGAATAGGTTCCAAAGCACTTATGTCACTCAAAGTCTGATGAATCATGATTAGAAATGTATGCTATGATGTTCAAATATAATTTCATGATCATCTTAGTCCATGAGTATATTCTCATGAGTTACTCATGGTTACCAATACGTATCAAATTCACTCACTTAACATATTGACAAATTTATCACATAATCAAATAGCATAAGATGGTGAATCATCAAAATCATACATGTAAGACCTATGGTCCAACACTTTGGATCTGATTAATAATTGGATCCCTGCATGTAAACTTTAAGATCGTGGATCAGTTAGTCAAATTAACTTATTGGGCTTCAGTCGTACCTGGTTGACTGAGTCAACACGATTTTTGGCCCATACAATTATATAATTTGTAAGTGGACTAGAAATCTTCGATTTTCCTTAAAAAAATGGTCTTGCAAAATCAAACAAGTGAGAAGAAATATATATTTTTGGTTAATATGAGACACAAGATATTAATGAGATTTACTATTTTATGAGGCAAGAATTTTTTATTTTGATGGAAACTTGGAAAGTAAGTTTGTTTGATAATAGAAAAATTCCATTGGTCAAGTGTTGTCAATTTCACCCTTAAAAAGGACACCAAAAAAAGAAAACCATAAGAAGATTACAATCTCCACAGATTATAATAAATAAGCCCCGTCCATTGTGGAAAATCAATCTTTAAATCTCCAGAGTCCTACGCGAGAAGAAGAAATCAGAAAAGGAAAAACAAAAATGCATCTCTTTCTGAAAACCCTAGCAGGGAAAACAATCACTCTAGAGGTTGGGAGCAGCAGCAGAACCACCATTGACAATGTAAAGGCCAAGATTCAAGACAAGGAAGGCATCCCCATTGATCACCAGAGACTGATTTTTGAGGGAAAACAATTACTGGGTGATGGACCAAGAACCAGTCTTGCAGACTACAACATCCACAGTGACTACTCAACACTTGACATGGTGTTGTGGCTTAGGGGAGGAGATGGTATGGATGGTATTGTGATCAGAGTTATGACTCTTACAGGGAAAGAAATGAATATTGAGATTGAGAAAACTGATATTGTGAAGAGGATCAAGGAGAAGATTGAAGAGAAAGAAGGGATTCCACCGGAACAGCAGAAGCTGATCTCTGTCTCTGTTGGTAAGCAACTTGCAGATGACAAGACGGCTCTCGAATACAACTTGGAGGATGGCTCTGTGCTTCATCTGGTGCTTGCTCTAAGAGGTGGTGGAAGTTAAACCTAGATTTTTTTTTTGTTTCTTTTCTTTTTTTAATGTCTAATTAATTTTGAATACTATTATATTATTGATGGGTTTTGCTTGTTATGCTGCATTGTTCTTCTGTAACAAGGTATGATTTATGTCACATGTTTCTCCATTATTGATCTGTCTTGTCATCTTGGTTGAAGGCTTAAACCTAAACAATGTTAGGGTAGGCAACATGATTTCAAATGAAATCTCTCATTGGATTTGAGCTCATAAAGTTTTGGCAAAACTTTGATTAGGTCACAGGACAGAATTTGGTTAAGTTAGTAACCAAAACAGAGGGGGGGAGAATGGTTGTTGAAGCAGAATTACTTAGAGATGGCAGTGCAATAATTATTGTGGCTGCTTGTATGTGCTTGTGGGAGCTGGAGGAGCATGGTATTAGAGAAATAATGAACCTTAGAAAATTAATCATTTTCTAAATGAGCATTATGCACCGCATCGTATCAAGGGCTGGGAAATCATTACGAAACACTCATGAATCACTAATCGAGAAAAGAAACACCCAATAATCTGAACATTTCAAGGACTAGAAATTGAGAAATCCCTACTTCAGTAGAACCTAATCTTTCATTTTTTTTATCTTCCATGAATCAACAGTCAACTCAAGACTGATACAAACCTTGCAACAAACAAAGTCTGCACTTTGTTGCACTGTATGACCGTGAACAGTACAATACAAGTGAAGTATCAGGATGAGTGGATGACCATTTCAGATTTGATGCATAGAGGAAATGCAGCCAATGAGGTCATCATTGCATTGTTTCAAATGAAAAAAAAATGAAAAAATCAGAGTTCCAGTTCTGTACTACATTGAATTTGAAAAGGCATTGTGCCGCTCTACAAAACTTTTTGCAGTGGCTTTTTCTCGGCGATTTCTGTATACCACGACTTCCATGCTTCCATGTAATGAGCAAAAAGGTCTCTCATAGCTGCAAATACAATCAACAAAAACAGGTATTAGCATACTCATCTTTGTAACTTTGCAAGAATTGAATTAATAAACCCAGGCAGATGCCATTTGTGACAGCATTGCCTCACAAGAAGCAGCAACATCAATGATAAGTCAAAATACATCTCAGAGAATTCCGATGGAAAAAAAAAAGAACAATTATTGATCAACTAGTAATATAGACAATATTGACACCGTCCAGCTAATTCTGATCAGTACAGGATGGCCTTAAAGAATGTTGGAACAGCTAAAAATGCTTTGTTAATTTGTTGGAGGCTATAGGGTGTTAAAAAGACAGTTATTGGTGTGTAGGTATTAAATTTACTCAAACTACCACACCCATCATTCAATTTGAAAGTATGTCTATCAGATCGAAAGCCAACAAATTGATTTCTACTGGAGGAACATCTAAGTTTTATTTTGCCTTACCCTGTTGATTTAACTTCAATTCAAGTATTAAGGTCAAACTAGATTGGCCAGAGTCAAACTCATTGGCGCAACAAAGCACTATATAATACCTTGATTGAGATATTGAGGGCGGTAAGTAGAGGGAAGACTCTTCCAGTCATGACCCTTTATCACACTATTCTCAGGGGCACCAACTTTAGGCACACTCACCGGAGAAAAGGGACCAAACTGGTAGCTCTTTGATCCCTGTTTTGACTGCTCCTGGTACACTGGACCTTCAACTTTCAATTGCTTTTGTATCTTCATTTCCTGGTTTATATCCTCAATAATAGAAGAGTCCACTCTATTTCTCTTCAACCTATCGTTTGTAACATCAGTTCCAAATGTCCTTTTCTTGCTTTCGTCAACAGCTGAAGCATCACCAGTTCTACTCTTCATATTTCCCCTCAACCCCAACCACCTGAATGCAGGCTTCCTGGTATCGACAGTGTGTGTCTGCATATCATAATGAAATTCAGATCATGAAAGATCATTTTAATTATGTTGTTACTGCTAAAGTGAGTCATATCATAAATAAGACATCAAAGTGTATAGATTCCTGGTATCAATAGTGCACATCTGTAGATCATTCTATTGAATTTCAGATACTGAAAGAACAGTTTAATTGTGTCATAACTTCTAAAGTGAGTTGAGTCATAAATGATTCAAATCAAAGTGTATCGACTTAAAGCCTGATTCTAGGTGGGTTGACGCTAGTCCATGTGTTATGCTGGTTTGTACCTTCTCGATAAGATTCACAGAAGACAACACATTTGCAATGTCATATAGCCGCCTTACTTTTGCTGTAGAGAAAAATGCCAAAAGACAAGAGTTAAGGGTTTTCAATTTCATCTTCTCAAAAGAAAGTCCAGAAGAATGAAGGAAAGCCAAAGTAATTACTTCTCATTAGCGACGAAGCATGTCCATCCCCAAGCAATGATTTTGCAGCATCATTAAGAGAAATCAAATCCACCTGTGTCAAAGGAATTATGTACTTAAGCCAATGTATATGCATATAAATTTCACAACGCATAAAAACAGGAAATCTGTTTCCACTCACTTTAGTGCACACAAAGAGCTTGACAAAATTCTTTGCTAGAAGTCCCAGAGATTTTTCTCTTCGGTTATCTGAGAAAAAGAACATACTTTAAGCTCAGTTTCAAAATGCCATAAAAGAATTATTGCAATTCCTATTATTATAAGTTAAAGGTAGTATAATATTTGTTCGTTCAATTACCCATTCCCAGCTATTAACTTGCTGACAGATCACTGAAGAAGTTCATTAACTGATTAGAAATATGGAAATGTTTTTTTCCCCTTTTTTTCATATGCAAATAAACTCTGACTTGGTAACACCGATCAAATTACAGGGAATCAACATGCAATACCCTGTCAAAGTGTCTAAAAAAATAAAAATTACCTGTTTTTGATGATGCGGTGGAATTGGGAATTCCACTAGGAATCGAACTCTCGTTCTGGCTTCCAGTGTTCGAATTCGAAAGGCTGTCCTCATCCTCGTCAACATAATCTGAGACCTTAAATACAGCAAAATGTTCATTTAACCATAGACTACGTAGGAACCAACCCCCTTTCAAAAGAATAGAATTACTACTAATTCACCTACTTTGGTATAATTGCTGTTCCCATCCGAGGCATAGAAATTCTCCCTAAAGCCCTCTTCCTATCACAGCATCATGAACACAAAATTAGTTGCTAATTTAAAATGTTAAGCTTGAAACCACTATTTTCTTCTCAATATTGAGTGCTAACCAACAGCCACCAAACCCTACCCCGCCCCACACAGGCTAATAATAAAAAAAATTTGAAAAAAGAGGACATATTTGCTACCTTGAGTTTCTGCAGTTCCTCTGCAATTGCCCCAAACCCTTTCCATAAATACTGGTTCTTTGCCTTTCTTGCGAGAACCTAAATCAAGCAAATAACCAAACCAAACGAACTAACGTTATATTCGAAATCTTCGGTCTCTTCCTTTTGCAGTTATATCAATCAAACACAAGGCAAAAAAAATAATATAAAGCAGGAAGGAAGAAGTTTCTTGAGAGAAAAAAAATCACCCCAACACTTTCCAAGACATTGACAATATCATAGATCCTGCGTCTTTCCACACCTGCGTACCAAACCAACAGCGTTTAGAAAAGTGAAAATTGAGGAGAAAATTTGAAACATAAAGGAGAATTGAAACGAGTCATGAACCTAATTTCATAGCAGCGTCATCGAGAGTGATAGACTCAATTCCCTGTCGATTGTACAAGACCAAGAAACTGCAGAAAAAAAAAAAAAAAAAAAAAAAAAGAGAGAGAGAGAGAGAAGATAAAATTGGAGTGTGAATAGAAATCGAAACAATTAAAAGAGAAAAAAAAAATTAAGAAGAGATATAGCGAGAGAGGGATGAGTACTTGGAGCACAAGAGGCCGAGAGACTTCTGTTTCCTGCAGTAGCCGATATTCCTGGAAGATGAAGGTTCGAGTAGACCAGATGATGAGGAAGATAACGGCATTTTCTCTTCTCCGAGGGAAAAAAAAAAAAGGAGAACCGTAAGAGAACAGGAGGGGACCGTTAAGCTTATGAAGAAGAGGAGGAGAGAGAGAGCGGGGGAAGGTTGAGTTTGGGCGGGGTCGGAATATGAAAAGAGTGGGATGGAGATTGTAGTCTGTCGATGCGCTTTTTGAAATAAGCGGCAATTTGAATTCCATTTTATCAAATCTTAATTGGACGCGCCACTGCGCTCTGTCTCTCAGTCGTACTTTCCTAAACAAATATTTTATACGACGCTCGTATTTACATCCCAATTTTTACTTATTTCACTCCCTTTGTTAGATTTAAATGTCAAAAAGGTACCTTGATTTTTGTTCTGTATGACAGGTTTTGAGACATAAAAGAGTGACGTCAAACTTAACACTAAAGTTCTTGTTTTTTAAAAAATTTGAATGACACAAAATAATGAATTATATTATAATGATAGTCATATCACGTGGTAACAAAGGGACTTTCTAAAAACACTCACCCTATTTATTATATAAACCCATTATATTCCTTATTCTTTTCTATATCATGACAATTGATTTGTTATGAAATTTATTATATAACCCAATATTGATATTGATTCGATAAACGCTGACAAATATCATATTGTTTGTAGATTATGTACTTTCCATAATTCTTTTATGTCATGTCATAAAAAAAGAAGAAAAAAATTCTATTATAAACAATGTTTGGTGTTGTCTCTCTCTTATATAATTGACAAAAACCAACTTTTTTATTACTATTAATAATTTCACTCAAACAAATAATTGAGTTAGGTTCACTCTTATAATTTTTAATTGTTAGATTCATTGCAATAACATGCATTATATATGCAAAGAGAGATAGCGTTTGTCCACATGGCTTGCATGCAGAGATTGTAAGAAGAATTTTCTAAACACTGGATTATAACTACTAAATACTAACAACACAAAAGTATTGGATATCATCCTGAGAACAATAGACATTCACTTGAGCATCTGCAATTAATGGAAAAAATTTCCTAAAACATTTAAAAAGTTGCATATTTACCTGATCATTTGAACCACTTGATAATCGCAGATCATTGGCGCAAATCCTCAATTGATCCAAATTCATATCTTCTGATGGTATGTATATTGCCAATAAGAACCATATCTATGTATATATAGATTAATGGTGTTAACGTTGAAATTGTTGATGCAACTAAAGAGTTACACCCTTTTACAGAGAATATATTCTCTACAACTAAAGAGTTACACACTTTAACAGAGAATATATTATCTTTAGACAGATAACAAAGGACAAGACAAGACATGAGCATGTTTATCACTATGCTAAGTAAAAACCAAAGATTTTTATAAACTTCAATAATAAATTCGAAACAAAGGCCAAAGGCTTAAATATATTGTAAGTCAAGAGTCAATGGTGTATATATAAGATGATTTATAGTCAAATGTACAAATTAGTACGGATTCAACTATTTCTAACTGACCATTGAATGACAATAAAAACAAAAATACATAGATTCATAGGTATAGACATATAGAGTGAGTATAAATAGCAACACTCGGTAACAAATAGACAAAAAATGGTGAATGACACTTCCACTATTGATGGCCACATCTGGCGTTCAAATTGGTTAGATAATTTTTTTTCTTTATCTAACATAATTTGATTATATTAATTTGCGAGCTTAAAGTATGTGAGGAGACAATGATTTATTCATTAAACGCACATTTACGCATGTTACATCTTTATTTTTCCACTACTCATACAAATTACGTAAATTATAACATAATGGTTTCAGAAGAAAATATAAAACTACTACACTGATTGTATGCTACAAGTTGTTCGGTATATAGTGTAACTCATGCAATTGCACAATCGTACCTGTATCTAGACCATTGAATCATAATGGGAGGCATCGGATAACCCTCTGTCAAGGCAACCTAGATGAAGCGATTATTATTAATGAACTCGATAGTAATAGTAACATGTTCATGTGGCGGTGGAGGCATTGATCGCAGTGGTAGAAATGTCAAGCATTGTTCAGAACTAATAAGATGTAATACGATATTGTACCTTGAAACAATCAAGTGACCCATGTTTGGCATTGTCATCAAGTTCTGAAGTGGTGTTGGTCTATCTGATTCTCAAAAGTTCAGTGAAGTGTAAATGGAACATGCCCGATCATAACCACCAAATAGATCGACGTACTCTGCCCAAAATGTCCTTAATTCATCAATCAAGTTTTGTCAGACACTGATCCATGCATCCTCGCCAAGACCAAGCAACCCAGTAACAGCCCGAAATCCACAATTTCCATAAGCTCTTACGTCTTTTACGAACATAATGTAAGGATGCAATTTAGGTGGGAACTGACTAAGATATACATGCCTATGGTCAACCAAACTTGATCTTAAACTGCTTTGTGGAGGGAGTGGTGGAGTATTGTAGAGAGATAAACAACTGTGTCTACCTGGTTCCTAAGAATGTTCTATGAACATCTGTACCAGGCCTTGACTGATGCTTAAATTATTCTATGAACATCTGTAGCTCAACACGACAATCAAGATCATCCACTTCAGGAGAAACACATGGTAATAAGTCAAGTTTCTTGTTTTATTTCATTTACCCAAATATCATCCTACCAACAATATAAATTCACTTTAATCTATGCAATTAATGAAAATAATTTTCAAAAAATTAAAAAATCATATATTTACCTTATCACTAGAACCATTTGACAATCTTAAATCTTCAGCCCAGAATTTTAGATGATACATTTTTTCTCAACCTCATATGAGAGAAGGTGAATATAAACAAAGAAAAAATAGACGGAACATGTATAAAAAGTTTACATATGTTGTTATTATAATATATTGTATATGTATTATTGACACACAAATAATACAGGTACACATTTCAATAAACATTGAGCGCGCATAATATTCACCTTTTTTCAGAATCGTAAAAGAAATTTTACCGAACAAAGAAAAAATACAATTATCACGTGAACACAGATAGACAAACAAATAGTTGTGTTAGTAACACATGCGGAATTAATCACGTGAACATAGATATTTGTCTTGTCCCCATTCATTTTCCGAGGAAAACCGAACTTGTGTCATCATTTGTAAGTAACATTTTTTTTTGTTTTTAAAAAAAGAGAGCAATTAATCACTTTGTTTTTAGTGCCGACATCATTATCAAATAACATTTTTTATTTTTTTTAAAAAGAGAATCATCATTACACTTTTATGAATTTGACTAGATAAGGGGTGTCGAAAGTAAAAAGGGGGTGCAAATAGCAACACCTTATTTTATAGGGATTAGAGGTCATAAAACATCGGACCGGGCTTGTAATAGAAATTTAGGATAAAACATGAAATGAGTTGGGCCGGGCTGAAATTAGATAGGGTTGTTTTTTAGCCTCAAACTCTGCCAACATGACTACTTGCATGAAATCGAAAAAAATAAATAAAGTAAATTCAGGTAGATGCTAGGCATGGACAGGGTTACTTGCTCTAGCAAAAAAAACCATAAGTGCGTTTGGTAGCGCGGTTGAATTAATTTTCATTGTTAGGAGAAAAGTTGTGGGAAAAAAGTTAAGCTTAAAGTTGTGAAATATGCTGTGAAGTGTTTGGTGAACTAAAGTAGATGCTAGTGGATAAACTGTTGAATAAAAATAGTATCTTAAACTTAATAATATTATATTTACGATTTTATAATAAATTAATTTATTAAATTAAATTTATTATTAGATTAATTTCAAGCATAAATTATAAATATTAAATTTAAAATTATATTAAATTTTTTATCATTACATCTTATATTATATCAACTTTTATTACATTTAATGTGTTTTTTTTTTTAATTTTTTATAAATATTAAATTTAATTTATAATATCAATGAGAAAAATTTATATAAGTTAAATTAAAAGTATACTTTTGTCGATTATTAAAACTTTGGAGCCCACATTAGTTTTTTTAAAAAATAAAAGACCTAATGATTTACATTGGGTCCATGTGAATTTATTTTTTAAAAAAAAAAAAAAAAAAACCTTTCCCAGCTCTCAAAAGAAGCTCCCAATGGGAGCTTCAATTTTTTAAGCGAATCCGCTGACATATAGCTAGGGGATCCATTTGCGATTCCACCTTACCAAATAGGTGGAATCTCTACTCTTGTTAACACCATCTTTTTGCTAGCACATCAACAACTTCCTTCTTCTCTCACAATATTATGATGTATCATGTGTGATATAATGTGGGTGGCTGGCTGATTGGTGGCATCTTGCGCTTAATTATACATGATTGGACGAGCTGTTTAGCCAATTGATCACCTCTATTTGGACTCCGTTTGGTGTTGTTGTGTGACATTGATATTTTAAGGCAACTCCAACAAGGGTATAAAAATGGGTATGCATAATTGTACTATTCATATTTGAATAATGTTTTTTTTTGAAACGGGGAGGGGATATTTGAATAGTGTTATGCAAAATCATCTGCGTATTTTGATTGTAGCCCACTTCAACAATGGATATGCAAAATGAGTTTCTACTTTATTTACCCCTATATTTTAAATCATGTGTCATTTAATCTATAAATATGTTGACCCTCTCATTCATCATTATATACCAAATTATTTAAACACAGAAACCTTATTCACAAATTTCTCCATAGATCATCCAAGTCCTAGTTCTGAGATTTTGAGGGAATTCATTGCTTTTGACTCTAACACTGAAGATGAGTTGTAGCAGCTTTTTACTGCATAAGAGATAGACTATCAACAAGCAAGTGGAAGGAGACAAAGGCCATAGAATAATTCATTGCAATCATGTTGACGGTTACACCAGATTGTGGAATGACTATTGCAAGCCAAATCCGATTTACCACGAAGGTCTATTCAGAAGAAAATTTCAAATGAGTCGAAATCTTTTTCTCCACATTGCAAATGTTATAGTAGCGCATGATGCATATTTTGCCTAGATACGAAATGCAACTACAGTTCTAGGGCTTTATGCTCTTCAAAATTAAGATTACCGCGGCGATTAGGATCCTTGTATACGAGAGTCCAACATGTTCTTTGGATGAGTACATACAAATCAACGAGAGCATTGCAATTGCTAGTCTAAGATCATTTGTAAAAGGAGTTGTCGCAATCTTTGGGGAAAGGTACCTGAGGGCGCCCGATCAAGACGGTACATCATTTATGAGCACATAACGAGGAACATGGTTTTCCTAATATGCTTGAAAGTATTGATTGTATACACTAACAATTGAGAAATTGCCCAACTGTCTGGCAAGGGACATACACCCGTCATTATCATATGTTGACCATTATTTTGGAAGCTGTGACATCTCGTGATCTTTGGATTTGGTATGATGGATTTGGAATGCCAGGGTCTCTAAATATCATCAACGTGCTACAAAACTCACCTATATTTGGTGCACTAGTTAATGGAAGTGCTCATGAAGCAAATTACATGATTACTACAATATGGGATATTATCTCACATATGGAAAATTACATGATTAATGGTAATCAATACAATATGGAATATTATCTCGCACATAGAATATATCTCCGTTGGTCTACATTTGTGAGAACAATTCCATGCCCACAATGGCCAAAAAGAAAACACTTCACTAAAATGCAAGAATCTACTCGGAAGGACGTAGAGTGTGTTTTTGGGGTCCTACAAGTGCGTTTTGCCATCACTCATGGACCGGCAAGATTCAGGGACGTCGATACGCTTGGTGATATTATGAAGCTTGCAGTGGGACTAAGAAAACCAGTTGCGTGTTTTACAGTCAAAAGAATAGGCAAACAAACAACAAGAAGTATCAGTTGAACAACATTTTTTACATGTTCTGTAATCTTTACATCTTAAAAAAAAAAAAAACTCGCCTTAGCCGAATAGCTTCTAAATGCCCTTTTCTTTCCCTATTCTCCATTTTGCTTAGCAAATAACAGGGAAAAAACAGAATGTGTCAAACTGTCAATGCAGTTAGCTCATGAAAGTAGAAACAGTTCTGGAGTTTCTTAGATCATTCTTCCTTGAGAACTCTATTCACAAGAACAGGCTCCTCACAGAAAACAGGCCTAGTTACAGCTACTGCCATAAGAAAATGGTAAAAATAGCACCATTTCATGAAAATCCATAATCAATTGAGCATTGTCATCGATGATTTAGACAGAAGTGTATGACCTCTTTCAGCAACTCCATTCACAGAAAAACAATGTAGCATTTGGAATACCTTATGCATACCTATCCCCATCACTTCTGGGATCAAAACTTGAGGCTTTGACACATCAAGTCAAATATACTATGAGTAATCAAAACATAGTTTCTGAAAATTTGCATCTTCTACCAAGAAACGTAATTGCAAACAACAACTTAATCCTATGTAAAAGGTAATTACTTGAAAATGTAGGAAACCTTACCCAACAGCTACCTGTTTATTGATATCCCATCTTGCCCTGCAATCACGGTTCTCGATTTCACACCCCATCATTGGAACCCTACATAAAAAATTCTGAACATATCAAAATAGATAATCTTAAACAAATATCACTCAAATAGTAAAACAAAAGAATAACATATTGTGTTTTTCAATAACAGACATCACGCAGAAAACTAAAAATCTGAATGACGTTCAGAATCAGAAATCTAGTCTACGATGTTCGACAAGAATAGCCAAATATAATATGATCATAATTGCCATGGAGTAATAGTACCTTCTCTTTCTCAGTTCCTTCCATACTACAATTATCCTCTTTTTTTCCCAGCCTCTTTTACTGAATGTTCTCTTTTTTCAAATTTTTGTTGCCTTGGTCAAGCAAGAACAAGCTCTCCACAAAAGTGTCTAGATAATGAAAGCCTTCATAACTGCGAATTCCAACATTTTTCATTTGATGGCTCTCAGGATGAAACAAAAGCAGCAAGTCCCCGGACGTTTCAAATACCAATTTGCCGTTTACCCAAAAGCCCAAGCACTCCCGCAGAAGAATTCTACCACGAAATGGACACGCCTTACGACAGAAATTGATACAAGGAGAAGATCGTCCTGGCATATGGGAACATAAACATTATATACCAACTGTTTAAGATTGGTTAATTTTGAAAACCATAAATCTCTGCAATTCCCCGAAAGTTGGACTATATTAAAGGATCATGATTGGGTACCATCAAATACAAATAACATACAAAATTATCGCAAATCCCATCAGTTCTAAGCAATGTATGCACCAACAAGAAGGCAAGCTTGTTTTCACTCCGAAATAATTAAAGCCAACGGGATCCATGCAGCAGGACTAGTTGGCCATCTCAGAAAGTTATCTTCCAGCACTTCAAGTTGATGTGGCAAAGATCTATTATTTACCACCTGTCTAAAGCCATCACCAAAATTCCTAGAAAAGTCATATTAGACAAATCCAGGTATTTTCAAAGAAGCAATTGTACTCAAATAGAGAAAGTGAAGGACTTAAAGCCACAAAATTTGCATGGGAGTTCAGGAACAATAATGCTTCAGATAAAGACCCTCAATTCGACCAGCAGTTTTATGGGAAAAGCTTAGCTCTAGAAATTCCATAAGAGCTAAAATACTTGCACAGTAACTGTTTGAGAAAATCTTCAAAGCAAGATTACACATCCTAGCTTCAGGGTGAGGTATACTGTTGAAGCAGTTACAGGTTCCACATATATGAACTGAAATGAGGGTAATTTTATACAAAGTCTGAATGCCAATAACACTTCACAATTTGAACTGACGAGGAAGATGACCCCATCTGCTCTGCAATCTCAGGATCTCTTTTGCAAAACCTTGATTCCCTGTTAGCAACAGCCCATTTAAAACCTGATTGAAAGTAAACTTTCGCGGTAGAAATCCTCTATCAACCATCTTAATCAACAACTTCCCTGCCATCAATAAATCATCTGACTTCTTCCTTACAAACATTGCACCTATCAAAATATTAAATGTATCCAAATTGGGCAAGCAATTTCCACTATCCATTTTTTCAAAAACATCCAAACCCCTCTCTATATCTCCAGCATCACAAGAGTATCGGATTACAAGATTGTATGTCTGAACATTTGGCTCACACTCATCTTCCTTCATTCTTCCCATAAACTCCATCGCTCTCTGCATCTCACCTGTGTGACACAACCCTCTGATCAACAGATTGTAAGTAATTGTATTGGGAACATATCCTTTCTTGACCATATCCTCAAAGACCAGTAGAGCATTTTCCACACTATCTTTCTTGCACAGCACCTGAATCAAAGCATTAAAGGTTGCAACAGAAGGAAGAACCCCTTCCATCGTCATTTCATCAAAAATCTTTCTAGCTTTCTTGATCTCACCCACAACACCAAAGCCGTGAACCATAGTAGTATAAGTAACAACATCAATCTCACACTTTCTCCTCTTCATCTCCAAAAGGAAATCCCAAGCTTCCTTTGTCTGACCAGCTCTAAGATATCCTTTAAGCATTATATTATAAGTGGTCAAGTTTGGGCTCAATCCCCTCTGCACCATCTCCTTTAACACCTCCAACGCCTTTGGCGTTCGCTTGATCAAACACCACCCATTTGCAATGATATTATAACTAACACAGTCAGCCTTAAACCTTCCCCTCAAAGTCCTGAAAAAATTATGCGCCATCTCAACCCGTTTGGACTTACACAACACATCAAGGATCGTATTGAATGAATTTAAATCCTGTAAGCAGCCGTAATTGTGCATAGACAAGAACAGCTTAACTGCCCTATCGGGTTTCCCAGCAGAAACATACCTTTCGGCGAGGACTGCAAAGGTCCTTGGAGATGGTCCGAGACGGCGCGATCGCATCCGGACGAGGAGAGCCCAGGCAGACCGGAAGTCGCGGAGGCGGGCAGAGATGTCGATGGCGTGATCGTAGGAGGAGGGATGGTGGCAGTAGGAAGGGTGGTGGTCGAGAACTTTGAAGAATTGAAGGGCCTTGGGTCCGTGGTTCCATAGGCGCTTGAGGATGCTGTTGACAAGAGCTTGTGTCCATTGAATGGAAGGGGAATGGAGAGCCTGTGCAAGGGTTCGGTGGTTGGTGGAGGTAAGAATGAGGTTGGCCAAGGCGGTGTCTTGTGGTGGTGGCGGAGCGGTGGTGAGGTGGTGGCGTGTGAGTAGGTATGGCCGCGGAATCGTTCTAGGCAGCGAATTGAACATATTGGGTTCACATTTTACTCACCCATCAGCCGCTCTCGGTGACTGATAAGAGAGTGACGTGAATCTCCAATGCTGGTATGTCCAGTGAGTGTTGCCTGGAACATGTTCGATGAAATGCGATCTTCATATAATTATTGGGATAAATAGTAACACACACAAAGGGCCGCTCTAATAAAAATGAGTTAGTGGTTAGGTTAACAACTGATTGGATTAGACATATATGTGTTCAAAGTTCGATTTAATGAAAAACATATTTTGCTTTTTTGGGCCCGTTTGATAGATAATTTTAATTGTAGCATATATTGTATATGCTGGTAGAAAATGGTACCAATATATGGTTGTTGAAATGCTGGAAAATATTTTTTTTTTTGGTCCGTTTGGTAGATAATTTTAATAATAGCATATATTATAACATATATTGGATCCGTTTGACAGACAATTTTGTCAGTAGCATATATAGTAGTAGATATAGCGGTAGCAGATATGCTGGATAATATTGGTAGCAGATATGCTGCTTAAATGGTCTGTGCTGTTTGGTTCAACTTTTGCTGGTAACATATATGCTGGGTAATATTTTGAGGTAAATGATATGCAGAGGTATTAGACATTTTAGTGATAACATATGCATATAATTGACAGAAAATATAACAATTAATTTATAAAACAAAGATAAGGCCAGCCCTATGTATGATTAGTTGGATAACAAAGCATGTGATGGCCTTGTGACCTTGTCCCTCACCGAGCCCTATCTAGTGGCCTCTCGGTCATTAGTCAGAGATCAGATATCACATGTTCTTGTAACATTTAATCTTAGAAGACGAGAAATCGCACGAACTGAGAAGAAGAGACAGAGAAATCGCACGAACTGATTTCTATCAATAAAAAGCAGGGTTATTTTAAGTAAATCAATGAAATAATGGGGACAAAATGGGTACGAAATATGCAATTGTCTCAAAATTGTATCAAAACCGACAATTTTAAAACTACAATAATATGGTACCAAATTGCATTGGTGTTCGTGTCATGAAATGACTTTTGGTGACAAAAGATAATATATTGTATTTGGTAGCATATATTGTCTTGAAAACAGCTTGCCAAACGGACCCATTGTATTAGAAAATGGTATATATGATTGTTGAAATGCTGATAGGTATTCGGTTGTGCTTTTGTTGATAGTATATTGGTGTTAAAATTGTTGTACAAACTACGTACATGGGTATCATATAACATATATAAAAAAAAAGTAGTAAAATAAATTACAAATATATTTGAAAAAAAACATAGCTAATTTAAATAATTAAATTGTTAGCTTATTTAAAATTTAAAATTTAATGAATAATTAAATGATGTGCATTATCTGCACCCCTCATTTAACTAAGTATACCACATTGACCCTTCAAAAATCCTAATCTTTTCACACCCCATTGACCTTACCATTCTCAAACCCAAATCTTCCTCTCCTTCTATCAAACCCGAACTAGAAAATCCTTCTCACCTTCCTCTCTTTAATGGAACTGTCAAGGTACCTCAGCCAGAGAAAATTCGACTACAGGAGGGTCATCACCGTCAGCATCATTTGGGATTTGATGGTCTTCTGCTGGACGGGCAGAGAACCACCGGAACCATTACATGTCATTGCCTAATCCTCTTCTTGATAAGCCCTGCAAGAAGTGGCACTAAGCATCCGGATGGCACATAGGAACGTTTTATCCATGAAAACTTGATAAGTCTGTGCCTCTTTCTGTTCCTTCATTTCATGGCTTGGAATGCTAAGAGCAATAACAATGGTGTGGTTTTGTTGGGGTTAACAAAATGTATTGGTACAATACTATAAATTGGTTGTTTGATTTTTGGTGTAATTGAGGTGAGACATTATATAAAATTTTGTGTAATTGTGAGTGTGATAGTTGAGGGAGACCCCAAATGAAGTCAATGGGCTATTTTGATAGAGCATTTGTAAAGTAGCAGATATGCCAACCGAAATGGTGATAGTAGAAATGCTGAACAATTTTAGTAGCAGATATGCTGTTTGAATGTTGGGTAGGTGTTTGGTTGAACTTTTACTGTTAACATTTGTATTGTGTAGCATATTGGATAAATTACGTGCAGGGTAACATACATTTTAGTTGTATAGCTGTATCCAAACATACAAATTTTATAAAATAAATAAATATATTTAAATTAATTGAAGATAATAATAAATTATAAAATAATTAATAAATTACAAAGATAATTAAATTTAATTAACACATTATTTATTAATTCAGGTGTAGCTACCAGTTGCAGTATGAGCAAGACGGTTAGCGAAGGTGAGAGTGGATTTCGTACATTTAGGTCATACAAGGGTATATGTGGTAAAACATTAAAATACATGGGGCAAGATTGGAAAAAACTGGGTAAAAAATGTGAAATTGTTCTCACATGGAGCATTTCAAAAAGTAATAGAAATGTTGGAATAAAATGTCTCGAATTATGTGTCGTAAAATTGTTGTTTGGCAAGTCTGGAGCATTTATACTAGATACTAGTATAAATGCTAGTGAAAATGTCCATCCAAACGGGCCCAATATGTGGGCAAGCATGACTCCATGCCATGCTGCTTAGCCCATCAAAAATAGGACAATAAAATTATATTGTTGTACCCAATTTATTATCCATGGACCATCAAATTTAGAAAATTTAGCATTCATGGGCTGGCCATCAAAAGTTGCCCATTGCAAGTGCTCTAATGGTGCAGTTCTGGGAGTGTTGACGATTGTGTGAAATTTCTCTACAACCCACAACACCACCTACTATGGCTCCACAATTTCCATTGCTTTGGTGGATCCTTCTCCGGGTACCACATTCCTACACCTCCGTGGACAGGGATTGCTAGTTAAAATTGTTTTAAGGTTCTATCATATCACTGTAGTGGAAGGGGAAAGTGGAGTATAAACTATTTCTTAGAAGAAAAAAAAACACAAAAAGGAGTGTATTCAGTAAATTTTATGTTTTTAACTGTGGTTTATTTAGATTGAGGTGTACCAAGTAAAAAATGGGATACAAATAGTGTTCATCACATCATAATTTTTTTAATACAAAAGTTTCGTAGATTTTTTAATTTGTTTTGGATTCATCACACCCTTTGTCTGGGTCTTCTGGCGCCTTTCCTTTCTTGATCTTCAAAGTTTGATGCCAATGGATTTGGAGTCTCAAATATCTTTGGGTCTCACAAGAACACCGACGTTGTGTACATGACTTGTGAAGGTCTTCTTCAAGTGACGAAAGTTAATCCGTTCACTCAAAATATATGTTTTTTTTTTATGATCGTGGAGAGACTCTGCTTGACAGAACTTATTTGCCGTCAAAATAAACTAACTTATAAACTATGAAAAATAAATTGTGTTTGACGAAATTTATATTTTATTTAGATTAAAATTTTTTTTATAATATTATATATATTATTATCTTAATAAAAAAAACAAAAAAAAAAAAACAAACATAAGCTTTAAAATAGGCTTCAATTTGAAGATAATAACTTATTAGAGCTTATACTTACAAGCTAGCTTATGTGGGATGTTTGACATAACTTAGTTTAGAGCTTATAAGCTAGCTTATGCGAAAAAACCAACGATACCTGAAAGACCGGTTGGCTAAATTAAAATTTATGTTAAAAAAAAAGATCGTTTACAACCCCAACCAACTTAAAGGATTCATAGCTCACCAACTCGGGCAACATATTGCCTGCATATTGCATTGCATCAATTCATAATGAAATTTACTTTCACCAGAACATAATTTATAGTACATCCCACAAAAGTGAGCTTGAATAGCACAACTCCAATGACAAGAATAGGCAATAATACAATGATGCTCCATCATATGATCCTACAATACATAACAAGATAAATATCAGTCGGGAAAAAAAAATCGTAACAAAATATATCACTGTCTGCTTTTGGTATATGCTCACCACCATCAGCTCAAAGACAAACATCAGATAAATCTGTGTATAGGGTTTGAACAACCAGCAAACAGGCACATAAACTATTCTCCTAGTAAATTCCTACACATTCACATCCCACAACAGAGGCTTCCAGACTTCGATAGTCGATATGTACAAATCCAGAACGCAATCAACTGAAAAAAAATCCAATGGTAAATAAATTATACCCCTGCAATCTAGAATGCCATGACTTGAAATAAACTGTCACCATAACTTTATTTGTATCGCATGAGAAACTAAGCAGCAGTACCTTAGCAAATTGCAGCAAGTAGTTTTCCTATCTTCTGATTTCGTGTACATCTACGAAATTAGCATGAATCTCACCTCTAGTCATTAAAAGGTAAAGTTCACATGTCATCAGTACTGATTCTTTTATATGAAAAAATGTAACAAGAAAATATCAGCAACATCAAGATGTTACTGATTACTTTTTATATAGCCTTGGCTACAAAAACCAGTGTGTCTAACACTAACTTAACACACAAGAAAAGAAAAGAAAAGAGTGACCAGATGAACCACCTAAACAGAGAGAGTTCCTACGACCTTAACTATCAATCTATCATGCCAGAGGAATGAGCCAGTCTGAATGGCAGGCCTCAACAAAGAATTAAGCTCATAGGACTTCCCCGCAGCCTTGGACCACATCCCCCTCAAGAATCCACTTATGGCATAATAGACAAAGTCCATTGAGCACACAATGGCCTTTGCTAACAGCAAACTTAATCATCAATGAGAAAGAAATTCAAGAAAGCTGAAGATCATCTACAAACTTGAGAAAATAAGAAACAGAAGTCCAATATGCACCACTACAGAAGATCAAATAATTCACAAAAGCACGGAAACAGAAGGGTATATAATATGCTATAACCACTTGTTGTGTATTGAATACTATACCCACCTTATCTATTAACATACCAAAATGGGTCCTCTACATCAACATATGCACCATATATATAAGAATCAAACTCATAAGAAAAGCAGCTCAATTCCCGGGTGCCAAAAGTAATAAGATCAATCTGCTACTATGAAAACCAGATAGTCTAAAGCCATCCAATCACGTGAGACACAAAGAAAAGAAAGACCCGGCACAACCACCTAAATAGAGACAGCTCCTAGGATCTTTCTACCATGCTAGACGAACAAGCAAGTCGTAATGTCAAGCTATGTCCATGCACACTCAGTTCAGCCTCCATAGCATTATGCTCATAGGGCTTCCTGCAGCCAGGGCAGCGCCCATCCCCCTCAAGAATCTTCTTGTGGCAGAATAGACAAAGCATGAACCCGCACACACAGGGGAAAAAACTTGAGTCCGTGAGATCCAAAGCTTCACAGCAAATTGGACATGAGGAAGGCACGCTTACCGCACTGCTACAAGTCCATGGAAGCTGTCCCCGACGAAAATGCCGATCAGTATTTGGAAAACTTTGTTGCTTCAACAAATTTGGCAGACTTTGAGGCCTAAAGGCATCATCAGGCCTCCACGCCCGGTTATCCATGGGGTTCTTAGGAACCATTCTAGGACCCTCTTGCTTCAAATTCTCAACACCCAAACACACCCCAGTTGAAGATTTTGAATTCAACTGCTCAACAGGCTCGTCCTCCAGGGGCTGTTCCTGACAAGAATTCCTGGATTCTTGATTATCGCTGGCTACCAAAGCATCCGCAACTGCCTCCCAATCATCCAAGCAGCCGTCATCATCATTTTCTTCCTCTTCGGTGATGTTGCCAGAGCAACAGCCACCACTGCTGCTACTGCTACTCCCAGTGAAATTAGTTCCAGAATTAGTACCACCAAGAAGAATGCTTTTGGGACTGTTGGAAGGCGACTCAGAATCGCTCTCGAGATGGATGGATCCATGATTATCCTCAATCCCGTGCCCTCTTCGCCTCATTTCCAGAGCATCCAAGGGCGGGTTTCTTTCCCTACCCACAAGGGGCATGCATGCTCTATTGGTTCCATCCTTAAACCCCTTGTCCTTCACAGAACCTGACATAACTCCTATGAATACGTTTAAGAAAAAAATTTGTATTTTGAAAAGAAGCAGAACAAGAAATTACAAAAAACAATATTGCGCCACACAAACACACCTTGAGAAAGCCATTGCTCGCGACGAGCATCAAGCTTGCACTGCTTCAATTTGGCAGTTCGGTTGGTCTAAATCCCCAAAAAACAAACACGACAATCAATACAGAAACAAAAGTAAAACAAACACGCATCCATATACATACAGATACTGAAGATACGGAATACAAAACACATAAAATTAATGCTGCATATAAACATGAACACATAGAAAGAAGATATTTAAAGACCGAGAGAAAACATACCCGCTTTTTCTTGCCGAAATCTCTCGCGCTCGGGGCAGAAGAAAGTGAAACGTTAACGGAATCGGAAACCATTGTTGAAGAATTGGATTGGTGTTGGAAGATCAGATATTTGCAAAAACCCTAATTTCTGGATGAACAGAGAGATATTTATGGAGAGAAGATTGAAAGATATGGGGTATTTAAAGAGCGAGAATTTCTAAGAGACAAGACAGTGGATAACGGAAACTACTCTGCTCCGCACGCCCTCTTCCACAGACTCTCAGAACAAGAATCCCAGACTAATATCTGTAGCTCCATGTTTACAGAAATATCCCTATTTTTTACTTTATTTACTGAGTTTTTCGATGAGAAACTACCGCAAATTTCAACACAAGTTGTGGGTATTTTGGTCATGATGAGGTTATATTTGTAGGACTCAGAAGGAGAAACGATGTCGTCATGTGATGGACAATCTGGCGTCGTTTCATCTTAATTGTTTTTGGCTTATTCAGTCTGGTGGTAGTTCGGGTCTTCTAAAAGAAAAGGTTTGGTAGTTCGGGTGTCATTTAGTTTGCAGAATTCAGCAGCTTTCCATGAAAAAGAATTCTCTCTTTTGTCACTAATTTTTATATGTTTGGTTGATAAAATCCTTAAAATAAACTCTCAAAGATAATTCTCATTTTCTTCCAAAAATAGAGAAATCATCCTTTAAGGATTGAGAATTCTCACTTATTTTAATTAAACACATATAAGGAAAAAGAAAAACATAGTTTCGACAATATCGTACCATTATATATGTTAAATATGTCATTTTTAGACCATATCATTTCTCATGGAGTAAATCTGATCACATCAAAAATAAAGTACAAACATATTTTTTATTTTGTTATTTTTACAGTTTTTACTCTATATATTCAAATTAAAGTGTTATTTTCGATTTAAATCCGTCGTAGAATATGAAATAAGTAGAATATTTATTCTAACCAAACATGACTCAAGAAACCAATAATGTCACGAAAATAGTATAATAGTGTGATCCAAACATTAGCAAGTAATGAGAAGGGATAAGTACGGAATTGACCTCTTTACTTTGCTCTTTGGCTCAAAAATGCCCCTAAACTTTGTTTTGGATCAAAAAAGCCCTTACACTTTGAAGAGTGATACAAGTTAGCCCTTCTGTCAATCTTCCGTTAAAAAACGTTGATGTGACAGTTAAGTCCATTTTTTTTTTAATTTCCATTTTCTACGTGGCGTACATGTGGACGTAACCTATAAGATAGTGACACGTGGCATTTTTCTTTAAAAATTTGTGAGAGTTGTTGTTGTTAAACACCAATTGTATTTTAATTACGTAAATGATTCAAAGAAGCCCCTCTACTTTTGATAAAGGGACATTTAAGCCCTTCAACTTCCCTAGAATGATTCAAATTAGTCCTTTAACAATTCTAAAACATAAACAGATGCACTCATAGCTGATGCACATACAATCCAATATCCAAACTGATTCCAAATAAAGCATAAATAGTTCAGAGTAAAATAGTTTCAACATAAAGACAAATAAGTCTAATTCAACACAAACACTTATCTAATAAACATATAGAATCTTTAAGCTACTAAATCTATCCCAAATTGCAACATGCAGAATCCATAGCTAAATGGCTCCCCCAGATCCCTCATCCCTTGATGTCTTCTTCTTTTTGTTGTTCTGGCTACCACGGTCAATCACCCTTGAGATGCTTGTTCCAGGCTACAATATCAGGGTTGATGTATAGCCCAAGTCCAGTTAGCATTGTCCTCTTCCTCGGATTTGTCTTAGGTCTACAATCTTTGTGAAAAGGGCTAACACATGTGGATGTGCCAATTTCCATAGGATTGCTTGATTGTCCTTGAACTGATCCCTGAAATGTCACATTGGTTATTTGGGATGCTTGAGCATTGATTGTCCTAGCGCTTGCTCTCGCTGAGTTGCTGCCACTCCTTATACCACTAACAGTAACCTCACTAGTGCCTTGGCTACTGAATGCAGTCTTACCTGGACATTGTTTGTTCTTATCATTGTGACCCTTCATTTTACACACCTTGCAAGTCATACTCCGTCATTCTCTTGTCAACTTGGTTTTATTCATAATTTCTCGTGTACCTTTCTCCTTTTCTTTTTTGGTCTCCCAGGCATCTTTCTTAATTTTGGAGGAAGCAATTGGTCTTGTAGAGACTTAGGCCACATGTTTTCATCTCGGATTGGCTAAATTGGAAATTGATAGGCTCTCATATATGTACGAGTTTTATACCAAATATTAACATAATCTTTAGATTTCTCACCACTATCATGTATGGCACATATGGCATGCGCACATGGGATACCAGAGAGTTCCCATGCCCCACATGTACACACACCATCTCTCAGTTTTACAACAAACTGCTTCCTGCCACATTTCACCTCATAACTTCCACCTCCATTCCACTCAGCCACCCAAATATGACTCTCCTTCACATTTTCCTGCAATTTCTTATTAATCAATGGACTAAAATCATGCTTCCATGAAGACACCACTAATCTTTTGTCTCTAATTATTCTCATAACTACCCTTCTAATGTCTTCAAGCATAGATATGATAGATTTACTCCTAGCTTCCACGATTGTGTCATTAAATGCCTCACACAGTTTGTTGCCACAGGAGTCACATCTAGGCCTAGGACTGAAGAATGCCTTGCACCAGTATTTTGGATCTACCAGCTTCAAATCTTTTGCAGCAGCTGGATTAATTTTCTCAATCTTTTTGTACCTCTCCTCAAAATCAGTCTTATTTGTAGACTTGGCAAGTCTCCAGTACAATTTCTTCATGTCTTTCAGGGTGTGTCTTGACCAATTGGCATACAAATGTCTACAACAAAATCTATGTTCTGCCTCAACAACTGCAAATACCAAACCCAGCATAAATTAAGGACAAATTAATGATAATTTTATTGTGCAACAAATTAATAAGTTCCAATGATTGCAACTACATACCTTTTGTCTGTCACTAATTATGGTCCAAACTTCCCCATCAGTAGCGCCCAAGTCAAGCCTCAACAAATTTAAAAACCATGTCCAAGTCTCTGCGTTCTCAACAAGGACCACAACCAATGCCAAAAGAAACATCTGGTTGTTCCCATCACGGCCAATTACAGTTAACAACTCTCCTTTCACTAACCCCTTCAAGAAACAACCATCCACCCCTAACACTAGTCTACAACCACTCAGAATACCCTGTTTGCAACTCTTAAAACAATAATAAAAACCTTTGAATAAAGCAGGATCATCCTCATTCTGCCTATCAGTCAATATATCAATAGTAGTCCCAGGGTTAGACACTATTAGCTCTTCAGCATAATCTCTAAGTTTTGCAAACTCTTTCACACAATCTCCTTCCAATTCAACTAACACACTCCTTTTCAACCTTTTACATTGTTGCATTTTCACATCTAGTGATAAACTTTCTTCTATTAAAGGCTTTAGATACCTTAACTTAATGTCAGGATGTGCAGCAATGAATCCATACTTTTTGTATAAAAACTTTGAAGTTAACCTCTTCAAACCCCTCTTTTGTTCACAACTATGCTCACTAATGTATCTTTTCACTTGGAAACTATCAATGTCTCTATTGTACGAGACAAATATTAACCCTGCATTTAGCTCTACACCTATTAGGTTCATTCTTGGTGAACCTTATATCTTGCCTAGTCATTATGGCATAACTACTCACGGCATCTTTGAAATCAACATTACTATCGAACAACATACTAAGCTCAAATATAGGTGTACCTTTTGCTCTATGAATGAAGGAAATATGCTTTTTCTCCTAGCAACATCCTCCCTCAAGTCAGGGTCCTCATCCGTGTCATCAATGTAGCTGTCAGGATCAGAAGATGAAATGTAGGAACTCTGTGCCCTATCAGACTCAATATCAAGATCTACATCACTTTGAACATCAGTATCTTCACTATCATCTCCCTTTTTTCTACCTAAATCAACTGCATGATTGACACCAACATCTTCCTCTCTGTCACTTTCATTCAGCAAAGCAATGCCCCTCCAGCGCCTCCTATAGCTCTTAATTTTTTCTCTTGTAGCAATAAGTTCTTCATCATCTTCAGATGATGTGTCTTCTGGCAAGAATTCTTCCTCCTCTTCTTCTATGTCTTCACTTCCATGCCCACTATCAGAACTAGAATAATCCTGCAAAAACAATGATATATTCAGAACAACAACCAAGTAATGATGAACAAAACCAAATTCAAAAACTACAAAAATACCCACTTTAATTTGGTTTGGAGTAACCCGAGTAGCTCTCTCCTTCCTCATCACCATTTTTGGTGTAATTAAACAGGATCTGTACATTTAAGTTCAATTTAAAATCAATTTCAGTTAGATATGAAGAAAACCCTAAACAACAATCCACCCCCAAATTGGAAACCCTCCACAATCGGCACAACGAAATCGAAGCCCATAACAAAATCGAAACCCTAAACAAAATTGGTACCCAAAATCAAAACCCATAACAAAATCGAAACCCTAAGTTAAATTGGCACACAAAATCGAAACCCTTAACAAACCCAGAAACCCTTAACCCAAGATCGAAATCTACCTATCAGAAGGGGAAATCGAACGAAAATAGTGCCAAAATCGAACGAAAATAGTGCCTAAATCAACCAAAAACCAAAAGACACACCGTTGTAATTGTTGAGCACACAGAGAAAGCACCAACAATAGGTGAACTTCAAATCTCGCCTCTTTTCATATGTTTTAGGTTTTGATAGATGTTTGTATAGTTGGCTTCCCCATCATTTACATGTGAATTGTTTGTTTTTTTCCAATGCCATGTCAGATAACTTTTGCCACATCAACATTTTTTAACGGAAGATTGACAGAAGGGCTAACTTGTACCACTCTTCAAAGTGCAAGGGTTTTTTTAATTCAAAACAAAGTTTAGGGGTTTTTTTGAACCAAAGAGCAAAGTAGAGAGACTAATTCCGTACTTACCCCTAATGAGAATGCAAAAAAAAAATAGCTTTCCTAGAATACTATTTCCATTTTCATCCTAGTATACTATTTTTATTTTCATCTCCAAATCTACAAACCAAACGAGTCATCAATTAGCGTGGTTTCAAACCTTATGAAAATGTTAATTTGGGTTAAGGCATTAATAAAAATAAGCAAAAATAATTTTTTTAATAGAAAGTTCCACCTTGTGATGATCCATATAAACTCTAACGACCTGTTCCAATAGTGGAATACGAAAGAGTAAAATAACACCTACTACTATAATTATATCAAAATCATCAAGCGTGCATTTATTATTAAAATAAATACTATAAGGTCCCGTTTGATTCAATGTATTGTGATAGTAATTGTAATTCATTTACAAGTAATCCAATTGTGGTAATGCACTCACATGACAATCATTTATCAATTGATAACTATTTGGAAAGAGTACACCAACTTTATATAAAGGTCGACATATATTTGTCTTTTTTCTGAAGAATTGTCAAGTCTGTCTCGACTGTTTATATTTAGATTTAAAAAATTTTTAAAAATAGTTGTGTCAGTGCCATGTAGGCTTGGAGTGGTAGATTGAGAAATATTGTGAGCCGGATGCTAAATTGGAATATAATAACTGTACGGAAGGTAGATAAGAAAAAAAATCCAAGTTTGATTACTTCTTGTGGTGGATCATTATAGAAATAAAAAAAGTACTTGTTCTAGTATGAAAGAGTTGGCTTAATTTTAGAACCTTTTGTGATTGCTAAAAGAGCTAAAATGGCAGCTTTCAAGTTTGAAATGGTGGATTTTGTAGTAAAAGAAAATTATATAAAACTGTATTTTATAGTAAGTTGACCAATTTATGATTTATAAATAAGGATGCTCGCAAACTTAAAATGAGTTTTTAACGAACCGGTTTGCGAAAACTTAAACAAGCCTCTTCACGAATATTCAAACGAACATTTTCGCGAACTTTTTTCAAGTTGCGCTCGCCTCGCCCTTGTTTGAGCTTGGACTGTTAATTAATCAAAGCTTCAGAAAATGTGTGTAACCTTACTCGTCTATCTTATCAAACGAGCACAAGCCCAGCTCTTAACGAGTAACCATGCTTGAGATGATATCCTACATGCCCCACAAAAATAAGAACTTACAAGTGATTCTAAGATTCAAGCAAGTACAGAATATGGATTCTGAAAACATAGCATTACCAATTCGAGTTTTGAACATGCACACGACGACATGGCTGTGGAATCACCCCGACATTTCATGCGCATCTGCTTTTGGCAATCAAATATATTCTTTACCATAGAAGCCATGCCTAAAACTCAGGGCCATCGAGGCCAAAAGATCAACTGGTTTAAATCATTTGTGATATGTTTATTAGTCTTGATAACATTTAGTTCAATACAACAAAGGTGCCCACCTTATTTTGCAAATAGGATACAGCAGTGGTTCCTGGTATCTTTCACTGCTTCAAAGGGGACTGGTACCATCCCCATGGTTCATCGGATACATACTGAGTTACCTGCTTTACGCTCAAGTAATTATCAAGACCCCTGAGAAAATGATAGTAAAATATGAATAATCAGTATCCGCTGCCCAGTAAGACTTCAAGCGTATCAAAGAATATTTTCAATATCAAACTTTGAAGTTCAGGCCATACCATTCCCCTAGTTCACGCCCAAAACCACTACGTTTGTTGCCTCCCCATGGAGCTTGACAGAAGCATGGCTGTGAGCAATTGATCCACACAATGCCTGCCTGAAACGCCTGCAAAAAAAAGAAAAAAAGAAAAAAGAAAGAAACAGAAAATTATGATTCTCTCCTGAAACCTGCTTATTAATAAAATAATCACTGACATGACCAAAGGGTCTGCAGAGTCTTTTTGATTGAATTACATCTCACCTTGCTTACGCGGTCACATCTTTCTAGATCATTTGATATAACAGCAGCACCTAAGCCATAACTATGACATATCGACAGAGTTTCAGATCAAAGACTAATACTAATATAAGAAAAAAAACAAAAAGTAAGCAAGAGAATCACATAATGGAAAAGATAAAACATAAAAATAGAAAATGAACATAATCTCAGAGCAAATCTCAGCACAAGTCTAGAGTGCTCAAATTTTAAAAGCCGTAAGACTAACAACAATCAACTTACTGGGTATCGTTAGCCAATTCAATGGCTTCATCTTCGGTACTAAATGTTTTAACACATAAAACTGGTCCAAAAACTTCTTCCCTCCAGATTTCCATGGAGTTTGTAACATTTGTAATTATGGTTGGTTCAATGAAGTATCCCTTTGTGAAATGCTGCCATACATGATACACTGCTCATCATCATCACAAATTGGGAACGGGGGCAAAAGAGAAGGGGACAAGATAGAAGCAATTCTATTAATTCAAGAAGAAATTTGTACCTTGGGACGAGCTCCACCACACAAAACGGTTGCACCTTCAGTCTTAGCAGTTGAGATGAACTTACATATTTTCTCATACTGCAGGGCCAAGGTAAATATTAATGCATAATCCCTATTGAACAAATAAAAAAAAAGATGTTCAGCCATTGGTTTGCTTTGTTGGTTTTGAAGTTAAAAAAACAATAGCATTTCATGACCACAACTTTTGGAAACAAAAGGAGTGGTGATAACCGAAAAACCGATTGCCCGAGAAGTTAAGAAACTCTTAAATTTCAATCTAAGCATGAGAATTCACATCCCCACATGCACCTTTCACAAATAATTGTGTACTCACTTTATATTTACATTGACAATAATATATCCATAGGGCAGAGCTTCCACAACAAATATCAAAAGAGAGTGGCAAAAACATAAAGGGACAAAGAAATCTAGCCACCACATCCAAAGAAGAAGAGGAGAGTGAGATACAGAAAATCTGGTCGAATAAAAAAATAGCATCCTTACCTGTCCACCACTAACGACGGGGCCCAGCCTGCAACCTTCCTCCAAGGGATCTGAAATTTTAATGTTTTTGCACCATTTCACAAGCTTGTCCAAAAATTCTTCAGCAATGTTTTCCTGAAATATTTGCAAAGAAAACATAACCAATTCATAAGAGGGGGAAAAAAGAATTCCCATGTACTATATGCCCCCATTAGCCACGGTAGCTATTAAAGTTTTTAGTGGTAAAGCTTTGAGTTGGCTATACTGCGTTGCACTACAAAGAGCACCTCCTATCTACAGTCACGGCAAGAGTTTATTTATACATTTAGATCCTAGAGGCGAACATGTGGCCTAGTGAAAGAGTTGCAGAAGTGCAACCTAGAGGTCACAAATTCAAAGAAGGATGGCAGTATGATGTGTTGCAAACTCAAGGGAAGCAAAATTTATGTACATCTTGGCTCAAAGAGAAATTACACACAGACCAGAATTGGTAAAATTTTACCAGGAACAGTGAATAATTATGGAACTTACATGCACAATAAGACGGGATGTTGCGCTGCAGATCTGACCATTTGTCCAGAAACACCCAAAGGCAGTCCACTCAGCAGCTGTAGGAATTATGTAAAAGGGGTATATAAACATCAATTTTCCACTTTTCATTTTAGATTCTTCAAGCATTTTATGTACAAATTTGTTTCCAACAAAGTAAATATAGTTATAAAAGGATACAAGCACTAAAAGGTAAGAAATTAAAATCATGTTTCAGAAGACACCAACTCTTATCAAGATCTACATCCTCAAACACAACAATAGGACTCTTCCCACCAAGCTCCAGAGAAACAGGCTGCCAAGACACCAAAAATGTAAATTACACAAATATGCCCCATGTTTAACTTAGATAATAAAAGAAACTGAATAAGTGAGTGATCAACTTTTAGAATGTTGGCATACCTTGACCATTTGAGCTGCAGCTGCCATTATCTTGCTCCCAGTGACAGAACTTCCAGTAAATGCAATCTATTAAGAACGAATATATTAGCTGTCATCTTAATGTAAAATAACCAAAATATTGTATGGTAAAACAATTTAAATAAGATACCAGAATTCCACTTCATTGTATTTTTACGAAGATAATGACAGGGACTAAAGAAAGTCTGAAAACAAAAAGGACCTTGTCAACATTAGGATGAGATGCCAAAGGAGCGCCAGCTTCAGTGCCGAATCCAGTGACAATGTTAAGAACGCCAGGGGGAAGACCAACCTCTGTACATATCTCAGCCAGCTCCAAACAAGTCCTGAAATTGAAATCATCATAATAGAATGTTGCAAGAGGAGAAAAACTTTAAAAATACTGCAAATTCAACATAGAAAAAATACGCACACCGATGCCAATTCGGAAGGCTTGAGAATTGCAGTACAACCAGCAGCCAGGGCAGGAGCTACTTTCCATGTGGCCATCAATAGCGGATAATTCCTTCAACAAAGAACACAAGTAATTCATATGCTAAAATTAATACTCTTCAATCAACAAAGTTCATCAAAAGACAGATGAATTCCACCACAAAACCTCGAAGGCCAGAGATGAGTATTACCCAACTAACCATTAGAATAACTAAAATCCACCATCACACTTATAATCAAATTGCCGCAAAGACTTTTTTTTTTTCCTTTCTTTGATTGCAAAAGAAATTTTTATTTCAGGGAACAACTAGAGTGCCACTCAAAGAAAAAGAAAAACAACAACGAAGAAAAAACAACTAAAGTAAAAAAAGGCTCCTCTAGGTTGAAAATATCAAACCTTCACAAGGATTTACACAGATGAGTCTTGCACAACTAAATAAATACTAAATACTAAGAACATATAGGTCATTAGCATTTGATAGCAAAACAAGCTCAAATACGTTAAATGCATATGTAATACAAGTATACAACAACTTCAGAAAGTAATTCCCAATACAGAAAAGAAAAAAAAAAAAAAAAAAACCTTTCACATAAATGCTGTCAAGCTTCCAACCAGTCCATCCAACAAAATGATCGTAAAGGCAACCAAGGATCTCAACTAAATTCAGTCATCATCAAGTTGGGTATATCTTTTACCAAGGTTCTTGACTCATAGAAGCACTATAGGAAAAGCCCACAAGCATCATATGTCATCTTGATAAGAAGCATTTCAAAGCATATCATAATTAAATGTGTTTCTTTAAACAAGAGTATAGGAAAAGGGAAAAAAAGAACTCTACATATATAATTTATTCACACATACAAATATTAAGAGGTCTGATTACATCTTTCTTTTTTTTTAATGGACAAATTTTAGTAAAGGCACCCAGAAGGTGCAAACCAGAAATTACAAGGAGTCCAAGACAGCGATATGTGTGTGTGTGTGCTTAACGAGATCACCAGTTTCTATTCAATCAACTTCAGAATCAGATGAAAATGTGACACACTTATCAAATATCCAACTAGTGAAAATCAAATTGGTTAACAATGCCAAGGAACTACTACTTTCCATCAACACTAGAGAAAATAATATCATATCAAAGCTCAGAGATTCAATGGCAAACAGTTCTCTAAAGATACCAAGTGAGCAGATCTAAAAAAGATAAATAAACAAATGCAATCATACCATGGAGTGATCAACCCAATGACTCCAAGGGGTTCCTTAAGAACATAACTCTTAAATGTCTCCATAGGAAGAGAAATGGGAGCCTTTTGCTTTGCATCTAAACCTTCAGCAAGGTCTGCAAAGTACTCAAAACATCCAGCTACATCCTCCTGGAAAAAATGACCCGGGCAAATTAGGCAATACACACAATACTTTAGTGATGCAACATATGGAATAGTTTAGTGATAAATTTTTTGGTTTGAGAGGCATACTATGTCCCAGACTGCTTCATCAAGTGGTTTTCCACAGTCAATTGCTTCAAGTTTTGCTAGTTCAGACTTTCTCTCTGTTACCTGCGCGAAAACAAAGATGGAAGGACCGAAAGAAGGAGCATAAAGGACATAAAAGGCATATTTTTAACTGCCAAATGGCATGAGAAAAACAAATTTATGCAAATTTTAGCAACTACATATGGGAAGAAAAACAAGCCACTTTGATCATTAACGATCACAATAGAAAGTGTTTCCAATCAGAACCCGATGGGAAAATGTACATAACAGGAAAATGCATACAAGCTTTTTTTTCTCGTAATTCATGCAAATGCACAAGCAAATCAGTTTGCAGAGGTTTAGTCATATGTTGCATTGGACATATAAGACTAAAGTAAAAAGTCATTTAGCACGTTAGCGAAATTCAGGCAAAAATTCATTTGTTTTAAAATGCCGAATTCATGTTTGAGCATACTCATTCACTTTTCCAGATCAATCAATCAGCCTAAAGGGTAGGAAAACCCCACTAGGCTTAGAAGCAAACCAACATAACTCTTCAACTAACAAAAAAGTAAAACACTTACTATCCTAAAACGGAAATTCCGCCAAACAAGGAAACTACAATACCTTAGCAGCAATAGCTCGCAAATACTTTGCACGAACGGCCCCAGATGCAGAAGCCCAATCTTTCCCTTTGTTCCTCGTGAATGCTCTCCGCGCAGCTTCCACTGCAAGCCCCACATCTTCAGCAGTACCAGCCGGTATATCTCCTGATAAAAATTCCATGAACTCCACACATCAGACTCAGATCTTAGAGCACGAACTATTCAATTACTTAACAAATCAACATCAAGATGCGGAGAATCATGTCCATGTTTAACTTCTTCGTAGGAAAATGAACTGAAATCCGCATAAATAAATATGTAGAAAACGCACCGATAATTTGTTCGGTAGCAGGGTTGACGACGGGGATGCGTTTCTTGAGGAGAGGCTCTCTCCACTCGCCGTCGATGAACAGGTGTCGGTTAGGGATCGGAGTAGCCATTTTCACTGAACTGATCGCTTCTTCTGCCAATGTAGTTCAACTACGCTCGGCTGGTGAGCTAGAGATATAAATATAAAATAATAATTTTATTTTTTTGGATAGTGATTTGCTAGAATTTCGTTTAGCTGGAATTCCTCTAATGTAAGAATCTTACAGATTTTGAAGAAATTAGAATATAATTGCTTGGCTCCCGATGTGTATCTTATCGTTTAATAAGATTCATGTGGATACAAATCTTATTAAACAAATGATGTTTTACATATATAAAAAATGATATGATCGAGTATTCGTGATTTGTTAGAAATGTCGTATCAGGAGTGCTCGATTTCCTACACAAAATATGAAGCCCACAATCGAGGTATCTAATGTTTAAGTCTTTGAAAGAGTAATCTGTTATAATTTCATTCATGTTTTGATTTTTGATTGGGTATCTAATGTGTTTGTTCTTGAATTTTTTTGTTTTTTTTTTGTTTTAGGATCGGACTAGGGCTTCATTTGGTTTAGGTCTATGCGAGATTTTCAATTTGGTTTGGTTCTACAATTAGAAATTCAGTCAACCATTAGCACAGATTGAGTTTTTGTTGAGGCATGAAGGCATAGGAATGGACTGCACAAATATATGTCATATCAAGAATGTTCAATTTCATGCACAAAATATGAAGCCCACAAGTCACAACCGAGGTATCTAATGTTTTGATCTTTGACAGAGTAATTGTTCACAATTCCATCCCTGTTTTAATCTATTAGTCATTGGGATTTTATTTTAATTTTGTTTTCATTGTTATTGTAAAGCTATGAATCTTTTGTTTCTTGGATTTCTTTATTTTTGTTAACTGCATGAGGGTTACAATTATCCCAAAAAAAAAAAAGCAAAAATAATATTCATTTCGTATGACATTTTATAAATCTATGGTGTTTGACGTATTAATGATTTTACTTTTTATTCCTAAATTCCCTTTTTTTATTAACATGGATTTTACCTTCATTGAAATTATACTTGAAATGTTGAGCTTTGCAGCATTAGAAAGACTTCCATTGTAGATTGTACTCTTGGGCAGATGTGCAGGTAAGACCATGAACATTTGAAAATTGTTTTAAGTTAAGCATTGATTTACCACAATAGTGAAACGTTCACTGCCTGAGCATGAAATGAGTGAATCATCTGGATTCACTATATCAAACTCAGCAAAACTTTGAGGTTAGTATTTAATGTGCCATTTAATTTCGTCAGAGGAATTTTTCACAAGTTAAGATCAAATCTCATTTTGATTGATATTAATAATAATAATCAAGTGTCCCTCAAATTACAACTTAGAGAAATATTTATACTAGAAAAGAAACCCTAAAACGAGTAGAAAAGGGAAACCAAACTAAATAAGGACATATCGTACATTATGCACAATAATATAAAAGGGCCGCATAGACCCCTTAATCGTGAGAATTTGGGTCCGAACCTTGCAGCTATAGACAACAAAGTCCATTTTGGTTGTGTAGGGCACATAATTCCCTTTTCGAAAACATATTATGGGCCCCGTAACTCCCCCGGATTAAAAGTTATGGTCCTTCAAAACTCTACCGTTAAACATTGCCCCTACATCAACAATGTAAATTAAGCCCAATAATTCAATTGTTGTATTGTCTTTTGGAATTAACGTTGTCTTAGGCTTATATTTCCTATATTTCGGGAAGGATCTGTTCCTCATCCTCTTCGACACGCTTATGTCCCATTTGGATAACAATTTCTTCCAGCATTTATACTACCTGCTAGTATAAATGCTGGTGGTAATCCAAACACCATAATATGTGCACATATTCTCAGAGATTTTTAGAGAGCATTTATACTACTTTTGAAAATGCTACTACTTGATACAATTTTACCACTTTTGATAAGTTTTTCTCCATTTTGTCCCCATCATAATATGCTTATTCCAATTTTACCCTCATATGTGTTAAACTTATATGGATATATTTTTGTGTAACTGTAATACAACATAAATCTTCAAGTGAAGTAGTTCCACATATTATAAAATATTTCTCATTTAATAAAGTACTTAAAATAAATTTAATTTAATTAAAACTTTAATTCATTTATTAATTGATAATTAAGTACGTATATTTAATTTATTAAAATTAATATATATTAATTATATACATTAATTTTTACAATTGGATACATGTATATTTGTCAATTACAACTAATATGAATAATACCCCTGTACGTAATTTATCATAATATGTTACACAACAAAAATGTTATTAGCAAAAGTTCAACCAAACACCACACAACATTCAAGCAGCATATTTGCTACCAAAATTGTCAAGCATTTCTGCTACTTTGCAAATGTTTTACCAAACTAGCCTTTATGCTTTTGTGAAAGTTAATATATCATTTTTTAAAAGATTGTTTAGCTGTTTGCATTTGTGATTTTGTGAATTTAATGTGATAATTAATTAACCTATTAAAGACTGTTAAATTGTCTAAAATGTTACAAATTTATTATTAATATATTTGTTAATGCAATAGTTATAAAATGCTATTGAAGACGAGAACTGTACGTATTTTAATGGTTTTAAAATATGATTATTATAATTTTTAATTTTAAAATGGTCTTTAAAGGATGGTTTTTTGTCAATAGAAAGTTTGATGACTCTCATCCAAAGAGGTATAATTAACATAAAATTCAATTGTATAAATTAGGAATATGTAGAGACATAATTGCGTTAATGTTCATGAATCATGATGCTTATTTCTCTATATCAATAATAAACAAATGTGCCCTGTAAATTATTTTCTTAAGGAGAAAAAAATACAAAAACAACAAACTAAACAACATACCTCTCAATTATCTTGGGGATCTAAACTCATGTAGGCTTAACTGACACATCCAAATTAGGATTACATACATGTGGGATTCCCTGAATGCAAAGAACAATGATAAGTTAATCAACAGTGATATGGTTCTCCTCGATGCAAAAGTAATGGTCCATAAGTTTGATAAATAATATTAAGCATGTTAGGCGTTTTAAATTTTTTGATATGTTTTTGATTGAGTTCCCAAATTTATGAACTAGAAGTCAAGAAAGAGAAATGATACAAATTTTGGAAGGAACTACGCCATGGCCGTTGGGAAACAGTTGAACAATATTTTGCCCATTAAACTAAACCAAATCAAATCAAGAAACCTTTTAATAGACTGGATCGGTAGTGAAAAATAACCTTCGCATCTCCATCTTCATCTTTCCGTCATTTCCGTCTTCTTCATCTTTCCAATATCTCCATCTTCTATCATCACTCGTTGCAGCCAAGAGACCTTTCCCGTCACTCGCGATCGCTGCAGCAACTCCATATTTCTCCAAGAACGACTGATCTAGAAGGTAATTTATTTGGTTGATATTTAGGGTTTATATGTTTATTGGGGTTGGGCTTTTCTTAAATTGGATTTAGAATTTGTTTTGCTTTTTGGCTTAGTTTTAGGGATTAGTTTTTAAAGGTTGGGCTATTTATTTTTGGGCTTAGTTTAAGTTTTAATTTATTTAGTTTGAAACTTTGAATAACTTGACTTTTTTTAAAATAGTGTGATATTTTTGAAAGATAATCGAAATGGGCCATGAGCTAAATTATTGGGCCAGGCTAACATATTCTTGGGTCATAGGTTAAAATATATTGACAAATGATATGAGAACTCATTTGTATACTTTGTTGTTGGAATGAGTTTCGGTCAAAATATGCAAATGAGTATGTAAAAGTCTTTTAGAGTATGTATAGTACATTTTACATACCCAATTATACTCTTTGTTGGAGATGCCCTTAGTATACAGATGAAAGGATTCTCACCCGACAAAAACAATGATGGGCTGGTAATCCCTGATGAATGAAGGACGATATACCAAATCAAGCTATCATGATCGCGGTAACCATAAAAAAGTAAAGGGAGTCTTACATCAGTGGTTCTGATTGAATGGATGATGTTGGATGAATTGATCATCCATATCCGATGTGGCAATAGCACGTAGTGACAACACATAAAAATAAAGCTTGCATTTTTGAAAGAGCACCTAAGCTAGGGTTGGGACTTACTTGTTAAAATGTTTCAAGGGTCAAGATTAGCTGGAAAATTGAAGGCCAAGATTGAAACTAAAAACACTAAATTTTTATCAATAATTTATAAAATAGAGTAGTTACATTATAATAGTAAAATTAAAATATTTGATGAAATAATTTCTCATTTAGTATCTCCCATGGAGCAACGTGTTCATTGATTTGATCGTTCAACGTAAACGTCGACGATTGGATGGACATTAAACACTCTGAGATACTTCAACGAATGTAGTCCAACTTTCAGTGTTCCTAACATCAAACGCGAGTTATGCGTTTCAAAGATGTTTGATATTAATCATATATTATATTATATGACATATATGATTTAATGATTATATTATATGTGAAAATTTGAGATACAAATTATGTAATTACACTTATACGATTTTTATAAGTGTATTTGGAAAACAATATTAGGGTTTTTCCATATTTGGATCTATATCTCGGGTTTATGTATTTGAAAATTAAGAATTTCAAATCTTATCCCCGGTTTATGTGATGGAGACCGGACCGGATACTAGATTGGTTTCCGGTCGACCGGTATCGTTCCCATTTTCAAAACATCTTGCCTAACACATTTTTTTCACTAGTTTACAATTTTTCCCTTTCTGCCCCTTCTCTCCCCCATATATACACGAATACAACACAAAATCATTTGTAGTTTTTCCCATTGTTGATCTTCCCTGTCAAGTCCAATCGCAATATCTAATCCCGCATAACCTTTTCCTTCTCCCACCACTCCAACAAATCCTTTGAATATTTCTCTAGCAATATCATATTTTTCATGTCAAAGTATCCTGTCTTCTCCAACCAGTACTCCAACAAATCCTTTTGTCCCATCTTCTCAAACTAGTGAAGTAGAGGTGGTGGAGGCTGAGTTTCCTCCACCGTCAGCTCCACTTGACCCCCAGACCGTAGTTCCTCTACCTCCATTGAACCCCCAGGTAGTAGTTCTCTCTCCAAGAAACCATTCTTGGTCTCACTGCCAGCCCTTCTTTGTCTTTTTCGGATCAAAATCCTTTACCTGAATATACTATATACAAGAAGGCATTATGGTAATGCTTGTCACTCTATCAGAGTTATGCACTCGTAACATTGAAAAAGATAAGACTCATATGTCACTCTACTAACTTTCTGGCCCATAGCTTATATTAGTCTTTGGGCTATGCAGTGTAGCATGGGCCTCTGGCCTTGATGTGTGGCCCTCTGCATTAGATAGATAAATAAATAGTGTAGATAGACTAATTTTATAGAGAATTGTTGTTACTTGATTTGGATGCCAACTATTTCTAGGCGAGTAATACATTGTATGTTAGTTATGTTTTCCTATCAAGGTTCAATGCGTAAGTTCACACATTGAGTTTTCATGGATTCGTGAACAAGTATGCAGGCCCAATAAACTTACCAAATACGCATCCAAGAGCAATGGTTGTGGGTTAAGTCCTATTGAAATGAGCAAAAAAACTTTTAAGGCACCGTTGAATTAGGCATTAAGTCCTACTGAAATGAAATAATGAATGTAATTAAACCATAATAAAAGCCAAGCCCTCTCATATTAAACAATAGTGCTAGGTAGCCCAAAACAACCCAAATCTAGGTGGTAGGCTAATTAAGCTGATGACTAGACGAATGAGATAAATTTTAAATTTTCAAACAAATGCCCACACTCTTTCCCCCTCCCCCTCCCCCTCACGTTCTCTCTCTTCCTCTTTCTCTTTCTCTCTCATTTCCCTCTCTCTTCCTCTCACTGCTAGAACCAAGGTTGATCGTCCGCCCACCATAGAGGGTCGTCAACCCACCGATCTAAAGCACCTCCCAGCCTTCATTTTCCATCAATAGTCACCTACTTCCCAGTAATCTTGACTTGAAGCCATGACAAAATCGAAACTTTTGGAGCCCAATCCGACCACCTTAGGCCACCTCTCCGTGAACCACCACCATCGTTAAACTTGTCTTGTTGAGCTTTATAGGTTTTAGCTCTTCGATGGCAGGAATAGTTGCCGGAATAGTTATTCCATTGAAATTGTGCAAGAATAATTTACTAGGATTTTTGAATCCTTGATAATACATTCTAGTTGTTGTACCTTCCAGCATTTGCGATGGTGATGGTGATTGTGAGTATTCTACTCTAAAACTTTCGATACATAACCGGTAATATATATGAACAAATATGGACAAATGTTCAGAAATTACATTAATACCACTTCAATTATCATTTTCTTTATTTGGTCTCTTTCCTTCAGTTATCGGAGCTAGCTAAGATCAATTATTTTCTAGAAAGTGTAGAGGTTGGAAATGGAATAGCTAAGACTCTCCACAGTAGATACTCTTAATAGATTCTCTAAATGTTTAGGTGTTCCACACTTTCCACAAATTTTTTAGTTTCTCAAAAAATACATTCACACATTAAACACTCAAAATAATTTAAATATTCATTTCTACAATCATTTTTTTATTAATGTAAAATGAATACATTTTACAACTAATATAACATAAAATACTACCATATTAAATAATAATCAATTGACATTAATATTAATATTATAATAATGTGATAAATTGTGTGGCCACCAATGTGGTTGTTGGGTTATATGGCTATAAATATGGTGGTTGAATTGTGTGGCTATTTTGTAATTTTTGTGTTGTGTGGCTACAAATTTGGTTGTTGAAATACTTGACTATGAATTGGTTGTTGAGTTGTGTGGATGACATTGTAAACGAAATTATCTATATAAGCAATGAACTTTTGATATTTTTACATATTATCAAACAATCATTTCTCCAGTATACTCTCATATCAATGGATTTCTTTTCAAGGTATAGAAAGAAAAAGATAACAGTAGATTCTCATTTAGATTACGATAGTGGAAACACTAGCCATTGGGTTAGCTATGAAGTTTGAAAGATCGTTTTCTAATCGTGGTTCTGGACAATCTTGATCATATATCGATCCCAATACTTTGTTAGGCCATGATCATTTGTTCAACGATTACTTCTCGGATCATCCAGTATACTTTGATGAAATGTTTCAAATAATAATATTCTATCTTTCAAAACTAAACTTTGATTGAAGCACATTTCAAGCCAAAATCAAATAGAAGAGAATGCAAATAGAAGGAGAATGACATTTTAAAATCATCTTACTGATTTGTAGTTCTTCTTATAGGCAAACCATTGAATAGTTTGAGGGCATCTCAAATTCACCTTACTAATACTTATTCAAGCCAAAATTAAAGCCCAAATCAAAAGCACAATCATAGCCCTAGAAAAACTGACAACGATTCGGACAAATAATGAATGAAAAGGAACGATTTTGGTGAGAGACGGAATAGATGGAATTTGTTGCAAAAATTACCTGAAGATTGCATCTTTCGCAATGCCAAAGAAGGATACTCATACTATATCTATCGAAATCGAAGAATACTCAGCTGGAGATGTGAAATTTATTACGATAGAAATTTATATTAGAATAGTGTAACTTTGTTTCAATTGAGAAACAAATTTTGGGAAACTTCAACTAAATCAAGTGTCTAAGTTCAAGAATTGTAATTGGTTCCCAAGCCCTCTACAATATTGCACTACAGTATTGCTCGTGATTGGAGGAGATATATTATTTGTATTAGGATCTTCTTGATTCAGAGGTAGAGTCACCTCAACAGCAGCAATGTTTACATTCAAAATCATCACATTTATTAGAGGATAATTCCACATCAGCTCCCCTTTTCTTCGGTACAATCCCAATCAAATTCCCGCCATTATGAGTTGATAATTCCTCAACTTCAAATCCTACCTTTTGCGCCCCACTCACATTCAAATCCCCACAATCATTTGTAGATGATTCCCCCTTAACCGTTACCACCTTTTGCGACTGAAATGATTGACTTTTTGTAGGACTATTTTTCTGATGTACTTCATCTACACGTCTCCTTCGTTCATCGGAACTTGAATTTTTTTGATGAAAATCTTCTGCGTTCAGGCCAAAATGTTTTCTTTCGTAAACCGGTGCCCTCATCCAACTCCCATACTCCACCCTGTCATCTCTACCATGCAATCTTCTAGTTGAAGGATCATGACATCCACCTTTACCATGCAAAATACACCCATATCTAAAACAAAACTTTGGCAAATACTCATATTTGAACCCTACGGTTATGGATCTGTTTGGTATAACAATTTTATTCCCTCTATGGAGGGGTTTGAATAAAGAAATATGTACCCTAATCCGTAAATAGGGTCCCCAACCTAGTCCATCCCTCTATGTATCAACTTCAACACATTCACCAATTAAATTTCCAATAAGACCACTAACTTTCTCCGTTATGGCCACCAACGGAAGGTTATGAACCTGAATCCAGAACAATTCAAAATCAAACAAGATCTCTCGTACTGGTACTACGTTTTGCATCTCCTGGATCACAAATAATTGACGATCAAACAACCATGGTCGACCTTCCAAGATCTTCTATCTATCCCGACCTTCTTCAAAAATGATTGCGAACAAATTATCTCCTAGTTCTTTAAAAATCGATTGTTTATTGAGTTTCCAGATATCTTTTATAGTATTTGATAAAAGTCCCCTAGAGGTACTCTTTTCATGATGTAATTTCCCCAGAAGGCTCAAAACACCCGTTGAAGAGCCTGAAACCAAATCATCACTACAAAGATTGACGCCCAACTCTTCTTCTTTCGTGAAAACCAAGTTCTTCCACTTCTCTGTAACATCATCCATAAGGGTAGCCAACAGATTGCACTTATTGAATGAAATAAACAAACAATAAGATTTCAGCTTTTCCTGACTGGGGAAAAAGGGAAATGAAGTTTTTTCAGCGATTCAAATATACCCAATATTGGTGGATCTCTTTTTTAAGTAATGGTCCAAAGGATAGTAAAATGTAATTTTCATCCCCCAACTATGGCGTTGTTTCATTTTCATCATTTTCTTCTTCTTTTTTTTTTATCCTATTTTAGTGTCCACGTATAACGCACCATACACATGGCATTTGACTTCCTAAATAACCCTGTGAAATTAGGGATAAGTTTTATCCATGTTTTTACAATCAAATTAGCTTGCAACCACACCCTTTCTTCATCCTAAGCAGCTTGCAATCGATGAACTGCAAAATTCATCGCCAATTCCTCATAAATCGACACCGAATCGGGTCCCAAGCACTAGTTCAAATATGTCTTGAATTGAGTGTCCCGGGTCTGAGACAATGTATTTGGCACATTCGGCGAATAGGATTCGGGTGGAGTTCATGTCTAGATGTGGAGATAGGGTTGGATTTGAAACCCGTAACTTTATTGATTTCCGAGTTTAGATGAATCATCCTAGGAGTACCTGGCGAGGTAGTACTGGTGGAGGCTTCAGCTACTATTGTTCATGAATTTTGTAGGTGTTTGTAGTTCTGGTTTGGTGGATCAAAGACGGTTTAACGTCGTGCTACACACACGTATACACAATAAATTATAGATACATGACGTTCTAGGGAAGTTTTGGTTAGAGGAGAAGTTGAATATGCTTAGAGAAGATCTTCCAAATATTTTTTGGCAAAAAGTTTAATTGCATTCCTCAATATCATTGCTACTTAGTTTTCCTTTCACTCTCACCATCACTTCTTCAACTGATGTTTTTATTCTGATTGCTTGTCATGTTTGTTTTTATTTCCTGCTCTCTGCCTAGGACCTGGGGGTATGTCCCTGATCTTTTTTTTACAAGGACATTTCTTGAGATGCCCTTTTGTTTGAACAGGGACAATAATGGTTTGCATTCATTTACGTTGTAATGTTTGAAGCTGGATTTTGGTACTTAATGTTGTAATGTTTGAAGCTGGATATTGTTTAGATGGATTGGTATTGGATTTTGTTATGGTTTCTTGTTTATTTGAAGTTGGATGTTGCAGGGACAACGTGTTTTATTTTCATGTAATTTCGGGGACTAAAAGTCTCAAACTTAAATACTTTGGGAACATATCATTCAAATTATAGATAGTTTACCACGTGTGCAAATTTTGGTGTGCCACATCAGATTTTTCGAATCCCAATCTCACTTGGATGACGAAAGGGTACATTCCAATAGTTGGGACAAAAAAAATGGAAAAGTACAAAAATGAAACCACGTCCATAGTTGAGGGACGAAAAGTACATTTTTGCCAAAGAAAAGCCCTTATAGATTTGTTTAGGTACATACATACATGGTGGCAAGGGCGAAGCTAGGATTCTAGACAAAGGGTGCAAAAAATTTGTCAGGGCTTTAAGGCAGTTCCCCCAATTTTTTTTTAGCGTTACGTATAGGTATTTTTTTGAGAAGTATTGTTTTGACATATGATTCAAGTTGAAAAATTCATTATCACTATCAATTATGATAGAGGTAGTACTAGATCCAATCGAATACAAATGTACCATGCATTGTCATATCATCACTCCATCACAAACTCATAGCTCATCTGTCGATCATCGTCACTACTCACTTTGATACTTTGATGTCTTTGAGAGAGAGGTAAGAGTCGAGAAACAGAAAACAATTGAGTAAAGTTAAGTGGGTGGAGGCTATGTGGACTAGAAGAGAGAACAAAGTGGCCTTTGGCCTTTCGTACTTTGTGGACTTTATAGATAGAAATTTAATGGGTTTGGGATAAAATAATTTTAATGGAGATGAATTTGAAAAAAAAAATGATTTAAAAGGGGGAAAATTGAAAGTAGGTCACCATTTATAACATTCTTAGTCAAACCACACTCATTATCAGAAGAGTTCTTGGCATAGTTTTAGAATAAAAGAAATTAAATAATTTTTCTGAAAATTAAGTTCAAAGATATGAATGATTTTAGCTAATATTATACATAAAAGTAATGGGTGTACTAATAACTAATAAGTGTTTAATTTTTATTTTTGACGAAGCCAATGGAATCAACCAAATGAAAGAAGCAAATTTCTTTCTCATCAAGTTGAGTAATTAATTCCATGCATGATGACATATTAAGTACCATTGTCAACCACCCTCATTAGCAGAATGAAGTCACATTTTTTGTTCAAAATGTATTATACCATACCATATTAAATGATAAAATTACTTTGAATTCAGCAAAAAAATTTAAAAAGAATATGAAGAATAACACACTACACAATATAACAAATAATCAAATATTATTTTAGTTTAAATATTTCTTAACTTTTTCTTTAATGCAATTTTAACCCAACATACAATAATGACAGAAAACATGACGAATTATTATCTGGTAATTTCACAGGAAAAAAATACACCGAGTATATCTAAGTTTTTTGATATGGAAGATGTTGCTCTGTTTATTCCAAAACAAATCATCCAGATATAGATGAGTTGGTTGAGAAGAATATATATATAGAATATCAGTATATATTAACAAATACTTAGGACTTCTCAAAAAAAAAAAAACCTTAGGAAAATGAGATGATCCGACCCAAACAAGAAACCAAATCAAGAATATTTGAGCAAAGAAAGAGAACAAATCCAGGTGAATTAACAAAAATCCATCAAATCCTACAAATTCCAGTCAGTCAACAATCTATACTTGCAAGTATAAACAAACAAACCAAAAAAGTGAACAAAACATATACGATCATAATCAAATAAGGAAAAAAGAACGATCGAACAGAGTAATCGGCATGATTATGTATAAAACAATCAGTTTTTTTTCTGAGTAGTTTTGTGATACTTGTCTTTGATCCACTGAAATCCGACGGCGGTCCCTTCCTTGACCTTCTTCACGCCAGTCGACGCCACTGCTTTGGTCTTTCCTAGGCCTTCTCCGACCTTCTGCTTGTAATTACTCGTGTTCTTCTTGTTGTTATCGGGCACAGAGACCGGGTCCGGGTTGTAGTCCCACTGATCAGCCCACGTAGCGCCTCCGGAAGATCCGTTATTCGCCATCGATCGAAGCCCTAAATCAAAAGAATTCAGTTCTAGATAGAGAGAGAATTGCCGATTTTGGGAATCTGTTACGGTGAGTGAAGAAGGGACGAATATTCAAGACAGCAAAGAGTAAATAGGATAGTCCGTCTATGTATGCCTCGAGGTTTATTTATATAGAGAAAGTAGAGAACGACCCTTCTTCCTTGTTTCCTAATTGACAAGATTACAAGAATACCCTTGTTTCTGAATTTACAAGAATACCCTTCTTTTCATTTTCGACTTTTAAAAAAAAATAATAAAAAAGACATGTTTGACCAGATTTTTCCTTCTAATATTTAGACCAATAAAATCACAATATTAGGGATTCCAACAATCAACATCCATAAAATATTCCAACAATGTATCATACTCATTCATTCATTGGGTGTAGTAACATTATAACAAATAATCCACTGAAAATCACACTTTAATGCCACACACTATCATATGCTTTTGGGATGGTATTACTGTAATTTTTATCATTTTTGCTAAAATTATCCACGGCTCCACGCCACTTACAAGAAATGCAATGAAATATTATTTTATTTTATTTTATTTTATTTGGATTAAATAAAAATGTTTAAAAAGCATAGGAAAGTGTCTAGAAGTATCTAGAATATTCGGGAGATTCGGGTGGGCGAATCGTGGTGGAGCTGGGTTCTGAGAAGCTTTTGTTCTTTGAATTTGAGGTGGTCGTGGATGCGCGTATTTACGCGTCAATCTGGTAATGCTACGTCGTATGAGCAATTTTAAATCACCGCCTTTTGAATGCAGTCAAACTCTCGTATACAGGTCAGCGACCACCAAATTGGATTTTCTTCTTCTTGTTGATTTCTTGTTCGTGTTAGTCGGGCTATATAATTATTTTTTTACTTTTGCTTCTTATGATTGGCTTAACTTCTAATGAGTTGTTTCATTCTCCATCCTAACGTATTCACCCGACAACTAAGCCTTCTTCAAATTTGGCCAATCAATTTAGTCCGATCTTAGCTGAACGGACTGAAACTCTTGTCAAAAATAATGTCGAAACTACTGGACGTAAAGCTTGAACTTGTAATCTCTCGTATTTGAAAGGAATTATCACAGTCAATTTTACCATTTCAACAAAACCTTCTTTGTTGTGAACGGGATTCCTTTTACCATCCCCACTAAAACCACTAACTTGTATGGTTTAGAAGATGATTGTCTTCAATGTTTGTTAACATATATAGATAATTCTAGTTCCTAATTATCAACGACGCATTTTCTTGGAGGACAACATTTCGTGGTAACTTCACAGTTAAGCGCGCTTCTGTGAGAGCACCATTGGGATGAGTGACCTCCTGGAAAGACAGAACCGTGCGGACCTAGTGTATCCACGGAATCGGATAATCCAAAATGGACAATATTATTGATGTGTATTGGACTGAAAATTCTAATAATGTTTAAATATAGAAGAACCATGGAATCATTTAGAAAACAAAAGGGTTTGATATTATGGTAATTTTGTTTTGGAAACATATTAAGAATGGATAAGCATGAATTAGGACTCTTTTTTTTTTTTTCTTTTAAAGCAATATATCCATTGATCAACAAAATGTGTACAAGAGTTGGAAATATACCACCTACAAATGAGAAACACAAAAAATTACAAATCAATACCTGAAATCTAACCCAAACTCACGAACACAGGCACCCAGAAAATGCATCTCATAAAGAGTGCAATCCCTTCAACCTAAAAGATCTTTCCAAAGTCGGGTTTAACAAAGTAATTAGCAGAATTTTACGATGGAGACGAAGCACTTAAATTATTGATAAAATCTTGTTTTTATATTTTGAATTTTAACTAAGAACGGCATTTATCTATTCTAGAAGTTCGTTTGTTCTAAATTGTCCTTGCCTATCAATCTATATTTGAGTTTATACTGATATCAGTTTTAATATTCCAACACTTAGATTGCGTTTGGATTAAAGGTTTTGCAGGAATGGAAGAAAAATAGAGTTTTCTTTTAATTCCCTTATTTGAATAGTTTAGAAAAAAATTATAAGAGGTATTTTTGAGAGAATTGAGGGGAAGATTTTAGATTCCATTAAATTTTATCAAAATACTTCCTCCCCGTTTCATTTCATTTGAAGGGAATGGATAATTAATTAAGTTAATTATATGTTTAAAAAACCTATTTTACCCTTGTCTATAATACTTCAACATAAAAAATAAAGATAAATTAGTAAATTAAACTAATTTTATTTCCTATGAGACGAGAAATATTATCCCTTCCATTCTCTTCCTTCTCTCAAATCCATCAATCCAAACACGCTAGATTGAGAGATTTGAGAGAAGAAAAGAGAGAGAATTTACTTTCAATTCTCTTATTTGGATAAAAAATAACAATAAATTAATAAATTAAACTAATTTCCTTTTTTTTTCTTTTATTTTCCATCCAAACATGAGAGATGAAAAAGTATTATACCTTTCATTCTGTACCTTCCATTCCATTATATTATTCTCTTCTCCAAATCCCTCAATCCAAACACACTTTAAATCACATAGACAGCTACCAACCATAATATCTTACATTTCCTTAACGACAACAACTACCATGTTGATAACATCTCCGCAAGCTCAAACAACAAATTCTCAAAAACATCCATGATCATTCATCAAAGTAAATGATTATGACAGCGATTATCTTCGTAGATTTGATTCATAGAGGGAAATTGTTCAATAAATAGCATTGTCCATTTCTCTAGCTCAAATCATTGTAACAGAGTTGGGGCATCCCAACCTATATCCTCAGATAATAGTGGGAGAGTTGAACGCCAAGGCTCTATTCAGTAACCCGCAGAGCTTCCCGTTGGGAACAAGTAGGCATCTTAAGTTGATAGAACAAATGGCCACGGATCAGTTCTCTCCAAACTCTGAATCTCGGTGGCGACTGGCGGCTATGTTCATTCATCTGTACTGAGCAAATACTTGTTATAAAGCCGTCTTGATATTTGTAGAGCATCTCGCACGCTTTCCACAGGGAATAATTTTTGGCTTTTCTGCCAATCATTTGTAAGCTTTATCCATTCGGAAGCCCGGGGCCTGCTGTAATAAAAATACAGCAGGTCCCGCTGTAATGTATTTTTAAGGTAATAAAAAATTTTATTTTTATTTTTAAAAATCATAAATATGTAGTATTTTTCATAACGAATCCAACGATATATTTTTTATTTGAAACAAAAATCAAATTCATCGGGATCAAAACATTGAATATTTTGAGTTTATATCCGATGGTGTAGAATTGTCGTGCCTTTTTCATGTTGAATTTGATTTTTGTTTCTAACAAAAAATATATCGTTGTGTTCGTTACGATGAACACTACATATTTATGATTTTTAAAAATAAAAATAAAAATTTTTAATGTTAAAAAAGCTTATTACAGTGGGGCCTGCTGTAATTTTATTACAGCAGGCCCCGGGCTTCCTATCCATTCACGTCTCCAGTTCTTCAATCGAAAAGAATGGCCGTTTTGCAGACTCTCTTTTAAGAATTTGAAATATATAGCAGCTCTGGGTCCATAATAGTCTTGTAGAAGACCACTCCAGTACTTGTTCCCTGAAGAAGAGAGACCAAAGAAAGAACATAATTATACCGTGAAACTTACGAGAGAAATGTTCAGATGCATCTAGAAAGCGACCAAGTCAAGTAGAATACAATGACAATCTGAACAGAAATGATAGATTTGGCACCTAACATAGAGAGAAATCTACAATGAAATGACAGAAAATATGAATTCTGATGCCAAGCAGACAAGAACAAAGTGAAGCACTAATGATCCCCTTACCATAGTCACGAAGCAGACTAGCTTCCTCCTCTGTGTTGTCAAACCACATGGTGATTTGAGTTCTCGCATTCCATTCAAACTGGATATTAACATGCACCAATTAAATAAATTGTATCTTCAACCTGTAGACATTTGATAAGACGATTACTTCAAAAGTGCCCCTAACCTGTTTCTCTTGTTCTGCGTCCCTTGCAAGTTGCTTTGCACTTTCTAGCCAAGGTCCTAGAAGAAATCCTTCATGGCATGCTAAGAGCATATCCATGTCTTCCACTAGTTCTAGGAATTTCTGACTATGGTAGGAAACTTCATGTATATCATTTAGCTGATAGGCTTCTATAATTGTTAAGAACAGCTGGTTGGCATATTTCGCCAAAGCTTGTCTTGTCAAGTCCACCAAATCATACCTAAGCACAAGATGAAATTGTAATGAATTGAAATGAAAATGCACTTTCAAGAATGAAACACACATTGGCTGAAGTAGTTCGAGAAAAAGAATCAATTATAAATGAGTACTTAGGGACAGAATATCAACCTGTAAGTATTACTTCCTGATAGTTTATCCCCGCTCATGATAAAAAGTTCCAATGCACGTATTACATCAGAGGTTGAATACCACAAGTGAGGTTTCTCATATAAATACTCATTCTCTAAAAGTTCTCCCTTTGGTACAAGTTTGTCTTGATGGTGACACATCTCTTCCAGCACCATAAAAGATGGATCAATGTCGGGGAAAGCAACAATTACATCCCTATTTTTGTCCTGCCATCGTACAAACAATGATATGTCAATTCAATTAATGCATATTCTTCCAATCTTTCATACAGTTAAACGCAATCCAATTCGCTAGAGAAATTTAAAGAGAGAAAGCCAATGCAGCGGAAGAATTAGGAGAGATTCCTAGAAGATAATATCATAAGTATGCAATCAACAAAAAAGACACTTACATAGGCACCGTCTGTACAATTATAAATTGTGTGATATAATATATTCCAAGCATCTCGAATTAAGGGAATTGAATGGCCATATCTTCTCGTAGAATAGAGATCAATCCATGCCTGACAGGAGGACAAGATAATATGATGTGAATTCTAATGCGATCCAGAGGCCAACCAAATCCAGTATTAACATACAAAACCAACATTGAAAAGGAAGAAAAGGATGAAGTACCCCCTAGCATTATTTAAATAAAAGTTATATGACACTTTTTAGCAGGATCACAAATTGATGGAACATAGCGAGTACTTCGAAGCAGAATAACCATGTTCCAAGAAGTACACAAAACTTACAATGGCATGCCAATCGAATATTTATACATATATTAACAAATAAAATCTAGTATCAGACACATTGAATTCCTAATTTGTTTACATATATAGAACATAGAACATTCCCTCCAATGTCTGCTAACGTCATAAGATGCATTCAGGCAATAGAAACATAGAACATGAATCTGTAGGAAATCATGTAACAAATATTCGTGGGCCAAATAACAAGCTTAGAACAATTTGATCAAATAAAATGAATAGTAAATTCTGGTTTATGTCTAATAATATTGTATCAAGGAAACATAAATAAATGATTCCTATGTAATGCCTTGACATGTTATACACAATGCGGAGCTGCTCAATGAATTTCAGGTGAAAAATACAGCTTGAATGGGACACCCTTCAAAAATAATTAGAATTTAGGTTGAATGTTATATTTTATTCATATCAAAGGAATGTACTTATGCAGTGTACAGGATGCCTATATTTGTCAACTATACAATTTAATAATACATGCTAACCATAATATGAAAACTTTGGATGAGTATGCATATTATTACCTGGACATCAACAGTTTTGTGCTGAAATGCCATTTCTGACATCAAATCATAAACAACAGGATTTTGTTCGATACCTTCCATTGACATTCCAACACCAACCTTTAATTGCAAGATACAAAAAATATGGTTAAAAACTCACATTAAATAGCAAAAGAGAATAGTGAGGAGTAAGTTAACGAATCACGTGTTAGATCACTTAAGAGGAAAAAGAAAACAAATTGCATAAGAGAGGGAGAGGGAGAGGGAGAGCGAGACAGAGGGAGAGGGAGACAGAGAGAGAGTTTCTGAACATCCAGCAGAAGTCATTTTCATTTTAGTCTGAAAGTTTTGGCCAGCAAAGGGGCGTCAGAAAAGCCGACTTAAAGCTTATATAATTATAATAATAATAATAATAATAATGTATTCTGAGAAGCACATGTACCCAAATCACTCCTACTACCTATTCACAGAGAATATATATTTGCAAGAACTTAAAATTTCAATTAGCCAATTAGACATGATGCAATTGTGAAGAAAAATGCAAGAAGATTTTGGAATGGTAACCTTTCCTGAATCAGCAAACTCTGATGACATTATCACATATTTACAAAATAAGAATGTCTTCACTAACACTCAATTTTTCTACAATAGAGTCATTGGCTCCATCTATTCATGTCTACCGTATTCAGTTCTTCCTAACATCACAAAAGGGAACTTTGATGTATTTTGTTGAGCCCTAAAATTTTCCAGTGGATGAATCAGAGCTACTTAACCATATTTTCTCCAGCAAAATACATTGAAATCAAAGTCAGATTAAAATGTCGCATATGTAATCAAATGGGGTAGTAATAACATATAACAATGTTACAAAGACATGGTCAGGCTGCAAAACTACATAGATTTAGCAGTAATTCCTTGAGACAACCAAAGGAAAGAAAAGAGCAAACTTGCCATTGTTGAATTTTCGCTAATACGAGCTTCAACAGGTCCAGATGCTACTGCATCCAAAACCCCATACATCTCAATATTTCCAGCAAAGTTGTGCAACATACACCTAGACAGATGAAAACAATAAATTAGATATTAGATGGGACAAAAAATGAGAAAAAAATGAAGTAAAGATAGGTTTTAATTCACAGTATTTCAAAAAAAATTATAAGAAATAAAGAGATCTCTAAAAAGCATAATTCTAGAGCTGAATCCAACCCCTCAATATTGATTATAAATTGGCGTAAAAAATCTCAAAATATCCCGTTGAAAGATTTTTATAGGACCATTAAATTCTCAATGCAGATCATAATATCAAATCCTAAGCGAGACTTTTGGGCCAAATTAAAGTACCCACAAGCTGAGTTTTTAATGCATTAGATTCTAGCCCGTGACAAGTGATGCAAACATGCAGGCTCTGATACTTATATTTGCAAAGAAGGAAATAGTTCCCACTTATTGAGACAATCAAATCTATAGATATGGCCAACCAGAAAAAACATGCTGTTCAAGCAGTAGAGTAAACATTCTCTACATCTAGAAGAAGTGTAATAACCAGATGTAAGGAACACCATAGAACTGCTCCGAAGTAATCCATAGGGGTTTCACTTCAGCAAACAGATCAAGGACCACTAGCTTCCCTACAGGAACAGAATGTAAAAGTGCCTGCAAATAGCGCATAGGTCACCATCAACCATAAGCACAACACAATAGAGCATGCTATCACATTAGATGGGAAAATCAAATGTAAGAAGTGGGTATGTAGAGATGTAACAATAATGCTAAATTCATGTAAAAGATCAACTGAAAAGGAATGGAAAATGCAAAGAGGTTACAAGAACGTAATTTTACGGAAGAACATAAAGGTCATGTACAATGTCGAGATATTAGTAAACCAGTGAGCAGAAAAGGGAATATTTAGGTGGGAGATACTAAAAAGTGAAGAGGGCAAAAAAAGGAAGACTTGGATAAGGAAGGCAAATAATGTACAAGGGTGGTCGAGAATTAAGATTTAGATTTGAAAGCATGGTGAAGGAGAATCCAATTGGGAAATTCCCGCCAGTTTTCTCTTACAAATTCATGCTGCCAACCCAAAAGTGTTTGGGGATAAAGGCTTGATGATGAAGGTGATTGATTTCTTTAAATGCTTTAGGACTTCAGCTTTCAATGATGGTTTGCTCCTTTATCCATCTATTTTTTCAATGATTTCCTTCTAAGCTGGAAGAACTTCCATTTCTTCTTATGGTCACCATCATCTTCTTGAATTTCATTTCAAAGAAACTCTTCCATCCAAAGCAATTAGTTGAAGTCCGACAATTGATATCCAGTTAACAAATCAAATCAAATACTGAAATAAAAGCGAGTAAACAGAAAATCTAGCAGTGAAAAATCACATCGTATATATAACATTATAACCTTCATCTGTGGAGGCCTCCAGAACGGATCATATGAGAACAACCATCCCTAAAGAACAACAGTAACCAATCAGAAAGCCAGAAACAGAATGAAGATGATTTTAAATATGGAAGATGAACAACATATGAGGAAGTCTAGAGAATAATAACAAAAGAAATGAGAGGACATATAATTGGATAATGTACTGCACCAAGTTGGACTTTCCCATAGATGCATGCAAAAGTGCAGCAACCTTTACCTGCATCAGCCAAACAGCATCACTATCACCACTTTGCATCCCCTTAAAAATTGCTGCACCAAGAGAAGAGATATAGTCTGGATCATCTATAGGTGGCGTATTCTCATCAAAAGTGTCACTGCATGGTTAATGAAATAAAATAGAGGTAATTTTGAAGTAAGGCATTGTTTTAAGTCAAACAAAAAACATTAACAAGACAAAAGTTAAGAAAATCCAGGCTCTGTTCTTCGGACGCGCAATAGCCTGTTTAGGGAAAATATTTCATATAGAGAATAGTTTATTGTTTCCATCGATTCCTCATTAGTTAAGTGAAGTCTCTGACATATGAAAGCTTGACATCTTTCAAAAAGTTTTGGGCAGTTGAAAGTTCAAGGCACTGATCCATGTATTATCTAATATTGGATTTCCTAGAGATCATGGTTCAATTCTTGGAAATAACTTCTCCGCTATGTGAGGGTCAGCTTGTGTACATCTTTCCCTTGTGCACGGGAGTTGTCTACCATTTACCTTTATTCTAGTTTAGCCAATTCATTCTCTACATCTCACTCTCCCACTTCCCCCACCCCACCTTTTTTTTTTTCCTGATGAGTAATACTGTTTGAGTCATACTGTTTTCTTTATTATTAGTTGTTTTTAGAGTAGAAGAGGATTCGAAGCGTCGACCTATTCGAAACTCGACAGAGTGGCTAACTATGCCAAAAGCTCCTTGTTTTCCCACTTCCTTTCTTAGCAGGCATAATTCAAACAGAAATAATTATTTAGCACTCAAACAAAAAATGATAGTCTTCATTATTTAAATTTAACTGGAAGAAGAATAGAAGATACTGAGCAATGTACAGGAGTGTTGGTAGTTTGGTACATATGTATGATGCAGGAGCTTCCTGCATCATATGTATGTACATAATTACACATTACTCAGACAGACCAATTACCAAACGATGAAACCTCAAACATCTCTATGTCCACAACTTTAGTTTCTGTATCATCAGTAAAAAAATTTGCGCACCGAGATGGAAATTAAGAGCTAAACATTATGAACTAAGCTTATGGATTTACAGTTCATTCTGCAAAGGGATAATTTAATAAAACATGGGCCAAGGGGATAAAGATGGTACACAAATATTCTCAACTGAGTACAGCATAACAAAAATGAGAAATGAAGCCCCTGCATAACTATGGACTTTCCAGTATTGCATACCCAAATAGAGTTTCATAATAAAATTAACTTTCTTCACCAAATCCCTATTATTTAAAACTAGTTCAAGGTCAACATATCAATTGTAACAATTTCTTTGAGTCTACCACCTTAGATGGTGGCTAGTTCTCTCGTCCTTTAGCCTTGCTATTTATTAAAATTTTCTCTTTTCTTTTTTGTGATTCTTGTACTCTTTTCGTGTGCACTTCCTTAGTGCCAGTTAAAAAAAGTCTATTTTTGCATTCAAAAAATAATAAAAAAATAAAAGTCATAGGAGTTGGAAAGAGGTTAAGAATTTACCAGTTGTAGATGTGACCAGTGCTTCCATACTCTGGCCAAAAAGACATTCACTATTTAGAACAGTATGCTCATTTGTCCAAACCTAGACTATTTTACTTAGGAAACAAAATGAACAATAGGTAGATGTATTGTCTGATGAAAATACCATCCAATTGTTTTTCAATGAATGCTTTCCCAATCTCAATGAATAAAGGATCTGTTGCATCAAGGAGATAGGTGCAGGACCATCTGAGGTCACTCTTAACAGAAAACCTGAAGCAATCAGCGAAATTAAGGAATTAAACTATTAAGAAATTGATACATTCTCTTACCCTGAAATTTCAAATAACTAATTCAGCTACATGAATATTTCTCAGTATATAGATCAACCATGTCTAAAGTCACATTTGAGATTGGTGGGGACAATTATGCCCTTTAAAAGATATAACAGTATAGAATATTACATTGCACAAAAGGCTTATGCTAAGTTTTCCAACCTTAAAACATTATTAGAAACCCTTCCTCATGAAAAATTTCTAACCTACTAAATTCTTCTTTTCTTTTTCTTTTTCCTTTCATTCACAATTTACATGGTTTAAATCCCCATCATGTTAGCACTGTTCCTTACTTGTCTCTTAATTGCAATGGCTCTCTTCCAGAATTTTTCATTTCATAGTTAAGGAAACGAGAAAATTTCAATTTCCCTTTTCGTAGACAGAAGTGATGTTTGAAATACATAGCCACTTTGACAAAAACAAACAACGTGATAGGCACCAAATATTAAATTTAAGACCGTATAATTTAATAGATGACCATAAGTTTACTAAAAGCTAACATTTCTTTGTTAATAATGATCCATTTCCATCTACACTAAATGTGCTGAACAAGCTGGAGAGGGATTGTTCGAAAGGAACTTATAAAATAAATCTCATAGTAGTTTCAGAGAGGAAGCAACTAATTGAGAAACCTTAAGTTAGAGAAATCAACTGGATGTTCATGCATCAAAATACACACACTTACCAATTTCCTAAGCGTGTTATCTTCGCTGATGGGAACATAGATTTTAATGCTGCTGGAACATTTCCAGAAAAAGCTGGAAGGACTGGAAAACAATTTTGCAAGGATTAACAGTGCTGCGTCAACAGATATAAGGCCTAACAGTAGTTGATACATGCATTGAGTTCCCAGATTCACTATTTCTTTTCCAGCAAGAACAAGTTGTTAAAACAAATTATAAAACATGCAAGAGTACCTCTGGCTCATTTATAGTTTGCAAGAAATGGAACTAATGAAATTAACTTTCAGAGAATGTCATCTTGTGGAGGGAGTTTTAATTTTAATTCACAGACAGACACAATGATAGACTCATTACTAACAGGTATAAGAGGAGGAATAAAGAGCATCAGAAAGCAACAAGTGGAGGGCCTTGATGAAGACACGTGGCATCTTATTATTAGTGGGTCAGTTTTTGTGGTCAGTACCTGGGGTTTAAGTGTGGTAGTGGGAGAATTTGGAGACATTTTGTCTAGTGGAGCCCTAGTCCCTCGAAGGCTAGGTTTATCTTGTATTTCCTTGTTATTTCCTTTCAATCAAATACAGCAATAGCTTCCTGCTGGTTTCTCTGGTGTTTCTATTGCTTGTTCTTTGATATTTCTAGTATTATTGTTATCACACAATAATGGATAGATCAGCCTAACATCAATCACGCTAAGGAAAGGACATAATTCTAGTAAAAGTTGATCTTAATCAACAAGTACATCAGCCATAGAAAAGAAATAAGACTCATTTCATTTTGAGAAGGTGAAAGCTTGAATCATATATCTTGAAAAAAAGAAGCTTGAATGCTGTGATTAATACGATATTACAATTTTAGCAGTGCAATGATTAGTCTGAGGTAAATAAGGATTAGGGACTCTATTAGAAGTAGATGTTGCACCTGGAGTCATTCCAAGTTCATACATCCTGGAAAGAATTTTCTTCTGTAAGCTTAGCTGTTGATCAAACCAACTTTGTGGTAGTGGTCCACCCCATCTGTACATTTAAAGATAATATATTAAACAAAAATCACAATGGAGTTGTTTAGAAAGCTGCTTTTGAAATATACAAAAGAACGCACATGAGAAGAATGTTCCTGTTAAGAGCATCAAATCAATCAATACATTCTATTGACTGAAAGGTTCAAAAACATTTAATTGATTACGCCAATTAGGTTGTTGATATTGTAGAAAGAGTTACAGAGTTTTGGGAAAAAAAGTACAAAAAAGACAAGTAGCTTTTAAAGGCAACTGTTCACTGGCTTTCACAAGTAGCTTTAAAAAAATAAACTTCTACAAATTAACCAAACATTGTGTTTGAGTATTTAAAATGAAGAAGACACAACCAAATTGAGTAGGAGTAAGAAGAAATTGCAATATCTCACTGGTTCTGGAAGACTATTAGGAAACATGAGTAGCTTGATAAAATAAAGTTGCAATCAACAAGTTTATCAAAGAAAGTTAACATGCCAATATTCTCGACATAGACTAGAAGGTTAGGCAAATAAGTCCAAAGCAAAATTTCCATAGCCAATATTGATATAATTGAAGGAATTAGGAGTAGCTTACCTATGCAAATTTCCCATACGTGACCATGCAAGAAATGCAGGGCCTCCGAAAAAGTCATCCAACTCTGAACTGCTTATGTTAAATTTCTGAAATAATGACCATTAAGTAAAAAAAAAAAGTAATTCAGGGTTGTCAATCAAAGAAATATAACTTCCTCAAAAGCCACGACTCTCAACTAATTACTAGGCATCTGCTTATAATGACCCAGCTTATCAAGTTATATATATAATTATTAGACCTTCTAAGCCAAAGCTATGAAGACAATAGGGAACAACTGTAAGATGACATAGACATATCAAATCTGACATTTATCCAAAACATTAATGAGGTTCGACATGTCTCAAAGAAGACTGCAACAAAAGTGACACACTTACCCTCTTACCTAAAGAACCCGTAATATAAAAGTAGAACCCAATCAACAAATATCAAGAACATATTAATATTCACAAGAAATATGCAATAATGAGAAAACGAACATAATTATGACATTAACTTCTACAAACCCCATGTAATTACTAGGTCATCTGCCTATAAGAACCCAGCATATAAAATGAATATAGGAGAATTACACCGCCTAAGTTGAAGCTATAAAGGCAATAAATTATTAAATTGTAAGATAATTTTATTAATATGACTTAATATTTAAAAACATCAATGACTGCTGACATGTCTTGAAGAAAACTGCAAGATATTTTAAAAAAATACTTAATCAGGAAGAAATTTTATGAAGTATAACTGTACAACTCAATCAACAAATATCTAGAAAGCAATACTGAGAAAACTAATTGATAAATGACACCATTTCCTTAATTTCAGAATACAAATATTGTTATTTTTGGGTCACACGTAAATCAAGAAGTTGACGATTTCTGACCAAATCACAAGTATTTCGATGTCATTGCACTAAAGGCTCATTGAAATGAAGCCTTTTTCACTGTGAAAGAAAACATATCTAAAGTTACCAGTCTCCAAGCTCATGCTAGAGTTCCACAGAAACTTAAGATTTTAATTAATATGAACAAGGGTAAACTATAAAGATAAACCACGATGAAGCAGCATAATACTTGGAACTCAAAATTACTAGATCTTTGAAATATCAAGGAATATTATGGGTTTAGGTTCAGGATAATGGGAAAGAAACGGCAATTATGGGTTCCTGGCAAGATTTCAAATTTGCTTGGTTTCTAAATTAAGGTCAAAGAAAAAACAATGGAAAACAAGAATCGAAAAATACCTGGAAAACTTTCCGCCAAATAGCTTCTTGACCAGTAAATGCTAGTGGTAAATTTATACCATGGAGCGCCATCCAGTCAATTTCCTTTTCCCACCTTCTCCAGTCCCACCATGCAAAAGAGTCTTTTATGCAATTATGCCAAAGACATAAAATATCTATCAGACTAAAACTTGAAACTTCGACGTCATATGCTTAAAAATGGTAGTTACAAAAAAACTTATTTTGCAGAAATATTTTATAGATTGAACACTAGACTTACAACTTGAAGTAACAGCATTCTGGTAGTAATTCCAAGGAACGGGTCTTTGTACCAAGACACCAGAATCTTGAACACGGGGAAGAAAGCCTAATTTAGGTATTGAATGTAACTGCACACCTCCCGTCTTTTCCCAAGAGATATGTGAACCACACCAATACTTCAAGTACCAGTGAACACCAGCAAGCACTTCCACTCCAGTGACCCCAGCAATTCTAGTGCAGACCATCAAATGTAAGAAAGACGAAGTTTTTATCACCTTTGCATTGTATTGTAACCAATGAACTCATATACTAGTTGTGAGAACCTTGTACCCCTATATGATGACACTAGATATGTGCAGACTAGACACGGATAATTGTACATATCTGCACACACAATGAGATTCAACCTGCGCAAGCACAACATGGCATGCATACTTGGAAAGAGTTAATAGCTGCTTCATGGAGATGGCCTTTTTAAAATAATGATATAGCCTTCATATTGCAAAACACTATAAAATGAATGAAGACGATGTCTCATAAAACCGCACAGAAAACTGGAATCAAGTTAAACCCAATATGGCCATATTCCAATCAAAGAACTCCAACCAACAAGTAAAATCTTTCGGTGGCAAATTACACGGAAAATGACATGCTCAACTAAAAATTATCAGTGGCATCAGAAACTTGGATTGGCCAAGTCTTTTTTATAGTGGCACTTCAGGAGGCATTAGTGTTATTTGGAAAACAGACAACTTGGTGTGATTGACTCTTTTCTCTAGCAGCTTCTCAATTTATTATGCATTCAGAAAATTAGATGAGAACTTTGAAGGATTTTTTCCTGGTATTTTAGCTTCTTTTCAGTCAGAATTGAATTACATAAGGCAAAAATGGAATCGCCACTGAGCAATGGGCGGAGAATCCAATTATGTTTTCGGACCCAAATGAAAATTTGGGCCATCCAGGGACTACATTGGCATGCACGAGTTCAGGAGTTTTGATTGCCTAGTCTTTCCCTTTGATGGATGGCTCTCTTGCTTGGTCAAACATCAGAGTCCCACTCACTCTCTAGGATTGGCAGATTTCTTATTTCAGTTGATTGGGAGTCTAGTTTACCAGGGATCATTCAGAAGCTTTGCCTAGACCAACATCGGATCACCATCCTGTCTTTCTTTAGCTCGAGGTATAAAATGGGGGCTCTCTCCATCCAGGTTTGAAAACATGCCGATAAAGCAAAATGGTCATGTCAGCTTGATCGTCATGTCAAAGTTCAAAATTCGTCAAGGACAAGCTGATAATGTGGGAAAAAGACAAATGTGGCATTAAGAGGCAGAGTAGATCTTCTAACTAAGAAGATTCATGCTGGACTTAAAGGAGAAGTGTGACAACCTAAAAGATCAAAAGGACATCAAATTACTAGAATTTACAAGTCTTATCATATAAAAGATGTTCAGTTCATGACATGACTATTGGCAAAAAAGATTGCTATTGGCTGTCTGATGTGGCAGTTTTCTTAGGCACGACTTCTTGTCCTTTAGTTATTATATTTTAAATTTTGTTAGTTAATAGGACTTTAGTAAAAAAATGGTTAGTTACAGAAGCCAATTCTTAATTAAAAATTTTCTAGAATTATTTTCCTTGTGAATCCAAGAATTTCATCTGATTGGAACAATACCTAGCATATTTCAACATTTACATCCCTGGCAATTATACTGATTGGTTCATAAGCATTTATGAAACTCTTAACACTACCTTGCCTTGTCAATCTCCAAACTGGTTTGTAGGCTGAGAAGCATTTATAAAGCAAGAACCTGAGAAAAGCTCTTTCCTCAAAATTGTATCCACAAATGTCACATTAACAAAGTATACAAAAGAGAATTAAGTAAAAGAAAAACATATCCTTGCGCATTAACAAAGTATACAAAAGAGAATTAAGTAAAAGAAAAACATATCCTTAATCAGCAAGCAGAGCTCAGACTCTAGTACGTCATGCTTTAGAGTAACAAAAATTGGAACATCGATTCTCATGCGGACAAAACACTACAAGAACATAAATTCTCAGTGCGCAAAGGCCTAGATAGTTAACCAATAAAATAAAAGAAGACTGTTAATGGAAAATTCTCACACATACAGAATTTCCGGAGCCCCGGGAGTGGTGGCAGAAGGATGATTTCTGATTATAAAGCAAGACTCCCCTCCGCATTGCTCCTGATAAGAAACTTCAACATCAATCAACTCAGGAAGAACAAATATCTGTAGAATCACATACAATTTGAAGACTGTATTAAAACCTTGGAGACAATTAGAAACTCGAAGCCAGAAGAATGAGAAGGAAGAAGCCTGCCAAGTACTCCCACAGCGGCGGTCACTTGTACGGAGGGAGGCGCTCTCTCGCGGTCCTGAATCTCGAGGAGACGCGAGATGTAATCGACGCCGATTGTCGACGATTGAGCAAGCAAGAAGACGGAGAACACGATAACCAGAGAAAAGATGGCGGGAAATGGAGAGCCCATGGCGGGCGTTGGAGGTACAGGAAGAGAAACTCTGATGAATGAGGGAGAGAGGTATTGGTAGCAGTAGTAGGGTTTGTAGAGGATACTGAGTTCGACATTGTGGATGGATGGTGAGATAAGCAGATTCTGATTCGAGTACGAGACAAATTGCCGGCCGGGTAAGGAAAAACCAAGAGACAGAAAGAATCGAGAGGTGTCAACGCCAAGAGTGGGAAATAAGACTTGGTAACGAATAAGAAATTGTGGTGTTTGTTTGTTTCTTCTTCGTCTCAACTACTCGTTCCGTAGGAGAGAAACATTTCCATTGTTTCAAATTTGGAGATGACATCGACACGTGATAGTAATCAACATCAACGGATGTAAAATAGTAAAAATACCATAGACTCCTCGTGCAATAACATATGCCTAGAAGTGCAATGGGAGACGGCCCGGCCCGCCTCGGCCCGGCCAACGGGGTGGCCCGCATGTTTTATGGGTCGACCCGTCTTTCAGGATTTGCGGGTCGGCCAACTAATTTTCGCCAAGGGTCATGCTAAGCGGGCCAGACCAAGCATTTTTTTTTTTAAAGTCTAATAATAGGGGAAATTCCATACCGGTACTTATAAGGAGATTTTTGGACATCTAGGTCTACTCAAAAAACATATGGATATATAAGTACTTATGAAAATGTCAATTACATCACTACCCTCGCTATATATCAATTCATGTTACTTTTTGAAATTGTAACATGAAAGAAAAAGTATCAAATCCAAACGATTTCGGCGATGGCTTGCTACACCACCAACGCCGTTAGACTCCCCTCACTAAGATGCACAATGTTCAGTCAGATTCCGTTCAAAATGGCCACCGGAAAAGAAGACCCGAAGTTGGCCCGTTTCGTACGCGTAATGTTACTGTTTCAAATTGAAACATAGATATTAAAAAGTTCATCTACGTTAAATAATGTTAATATTTTGATTGTATAGTTTTACAGTTTCAAAACATAGAGAATTAAAATAAAAAAAAAAGTCAAATTATTTGATTGTATGAAGTTACATTTTCAAAACAGTAATATTGAAATTGTAACTATACAATCTCATGTCTGCACGACATCAGTTCCTGTTATTGTTTGAAACTATAACATGAAAGAAAAAGTCTCAAATCCGGATGATTTTGACTACGATTCGCTACACCACCACCGCCGTTAGACTCCCCTCATTGACATGCACAATGTCCAGTCAGATTCCATCCAAAACGGACACCGGAAAGGAAGATCCGAAGTTGACCCATTTTGTTCACACAAATGTTACTATTTCAAACTGTAACATAAACATTAAAAAATTCATCTACGTCAAATAATGTTAATATCTTGATTGTATAGTTTTACAGTTTCAAAAATAGAGATTTCAAAAAATAAGTCAAATTATTTGATTAAATAATGTTACATTTTGAAGAATAAGAAGACAAAGAAGATGATGGTGGAGGTGCGACGATAGTGGAGGATCAACGATGGAGATAGACGATGACGGTGGTGGAGGAGCGATGGTGGCAGTGGTGGAGGCGGAGGTGGCGGTGGTGAAAATTGAGCGGAGATTTCTTAGATCCATGTATTCTAAGGTCTTTGATAAAAAATAAAAAATAAAAAGTAGGTTTATGCCTATTGAAGAATAAAACAAATATGAGAATATGAAATTATTAATTTTTTAAGAGATGCACCTATGTGAAAAATAGGTACTTATGTGAAAAATGTATTTTCAAGTAGATCTATGTGTTCATAAATTGTGAAAGTGGTACTTATATGACATATGCTATTAATAAAACTTAACAGAGTCAAAGAGACCAAGTTAGTCTCTCATCTCTGTGAATCTCTCTCTTCGTTTGTAGAGAGAGAAAGCTTGGAGGGATGGAGGGATTTGCTCGTGTTAGAGAGAGATTGTTGGAGAAGATTAGAAAAGGAACACTATTATGTGTGTGGTTGCCCAAGCGAGTAATGGGGCAATCTTTGTCAAATGCAATGGAGATGCCTTCGTGCGTTGATTGACTCTTGCCCTTGTTTAACTCTTGCCCTTGTTGAACTCTCTTCTATATGCATACATCATGTTGAGGACCATTTAATCTAAATAAAAAAAAGGACTTTCATAACAACATTTCTCTTAATTACGCAAAATATACATTTCTTGCACACAATCTGGTGGATTCACTTAGGGTTGTTATGGTAACGGTAAATTATTCATTGGTATACCGTTATCGACACATTGGTTATCGAAAATCACAGAATATTGGTATATCGTTATCAATACTTCGATATGATAAATTAACCATTGAATTTGGTACCGATAATGGTAAGCAAAGTTCAAAATCGATAAATTTCCCGATTATCGACATATATATTATATATATATTATATATATATTAATATTATTTTTAATTTTAATTTTAATTTTAATTAATTATGACCCTTGGATTGTCAACTCTGGACCCTTGATGATTCTTAGGGTTTCATTTTAGTTCAATTTTTCTTTCTCACAAACACCTCTCTTGCCTCTCCCATCAACGCAACTCACCACCACCAGGTCTGCCCTCTACACGCGATCTCGTTCTCTCGTCTCTGGTCTGTTCTCTCTTCACATTTTCTTCCGCCTAACTCCACCTTATGTGACGCTCTCACTCTTTCAGTCTCTCTGGTCTCTCATCTCTTCCACATCGACACCTCCATCATTTCTTTACTTTTTCTAATTTTGATTTTAGATCGAGAGTTTGAGCTCTACTGAGCTCCATTAGATCCACTATTTATGTCAATTTAAGGACTGGATCACGATGAATCTCTTTGTTTCTCTCGCTATGGAGATAAAGATTAGCCAGATCTACCAAGACTAGTTTCTTTGTTTTTCTTCATGCTTGCTCCTTTAGCTGACGTCAGGTTAAAATTATGACTTGCCAATTTGGTTCCCTCTTTGAGATTCTGCAGAGCACTAAGCAAAGCCTCCAAGTTAGAGTTCATGCAATTTTATACTCTATTAAGTTGTTGTAACTTTAAAGATCTTGCATTTCCTTGCGTGTATGGATCAATTGGTTTGGAAGAGGTGCTTGTGTAGATTTTGTCTTTTTAAGTAATGGTTCAAAGGAACTTACAACAAGAGTAATATTTTTCATTTTTTCTTTATTTTTTTCCTGCAAGAGACAAGTCTGTAACAAGTTTTCAAAATTGGTAAATTTACCAATTATTGGTCTACCATTACCGATAGAGTCGGTATACCGATGGTCGGTAACTGTAGCGGTAGCGTTTTTTGAGTTATCGAAGGAATTGGTATGGTAACAGTATTTAGTATTTGGTAACGGTAACCATATCAATAACAACCCTAGATTCACTAGTCATTCATAATGAATAATTTGTTGATGCATAATATAATCTGATGGAAATTCTCTTATGCGGACACCCACAAGTTATATTAACTTACGCACACTTTTTGAGGGTGTAGATAAGTGAAATGATAAGTGACGACCATTGCTTTGGGTATCACATATTTCAAATCAATGGTGAGATTGATTGCATAAATTAATATAATTTGTGGGTGTCCGTATAAGAGAATTATTGACTAAATATATTATTATACAACCATACTCATATTCTTAATTGGAAGAGAACATTGGTATCTAATATCATATCATCATACAGAACCAAGGCCGCTCCATGCACAAGAGAGTGGGGTCAATTGACCCCATTTTTTTTTCATATGTACTTATGTAGCAAAATTAAATTTTGACCACACAAAATTTGTCTTAATATTTAATTGGACTAGAAGAAATCTAAAAAGTCCAAATAAAATTGACTCAGCCTTGTAATTATATTTAAAGGTCCAACAAAATTACTAAAGACACGTAACTAGGTGAGTAGGTTCCAACAAAAAGATTCATATTTCATAATAGAGTCCTTATAAAAAGACCCAATAATCCATTTTTAAAAAATAAAAAATCGTCGAAAATATTTCTAAATCAACTTTCAATTACTACTTACCTCTCCCCCATTCCATACACACAATTAATTATTGGAGTTACCCATGGCGATGGCTCCAAAGATATTTTTTTTACATGAGAGTCGAACCTAAGACCTCTTACAATATACAATATACTCCTCTGAAATTTTCAATTAGACAAATTGAGCTTATTTTCATGGTTTTCTTGGAGGGAAAATTTAAAGTGCTAGATTTTGTTGAGCCCAATGCCTTTGTGGGCCTTTTATTGGAGTCATTATACTTGTATATTTGTATTGGGCTCATTGATTGTTACATTTAGCCCAAAGTCTTCGTGTTCGTGGGCTTATTATGATGAGGACTATTTACACTCCCGAGCTAACTAAGTACACCCAAAACCAAAAAAAAACCTTCATCTAATAACACTCCACTTGACACTACCACATCTCATTTCCCTCATTCTTCCATTGTCTCTCCTTCTTCCCTTCACTCTCCTTCTTCCCTTACAAAGCCAAATCCTCACTCCCCAAAACTGACGAAGTCTTCCACGGCGTCTTCGCCGGAGTAATGCAAAATCGAAAGGGCTTCAACTCTCCACTATTGCAATCTTGCTTGGACTTCCTTTTTCAACTGCTGTTCATTTGCCTTGAGAAGTCTTCTGAGTTACAACATCAAGTCAAGATTTTGTTGGAGTGATAGAATGAAAGTTATGTACCTCTGCAATATCAGTTTCGATGGTGGGTTAATGATTAGAGTTGAAGGGTTAATAGATCAGTGGAGTTTTGAAGTTGAAGATGCCTAGTACTTGGCAACTGCCACCAATGGAGGACGAGAAATAGGTTGTGAAGGATAAAGATGAAGAGACGCAGATTCAGGAGAAGAGCAACAAAGTGTCCGATTTGATTTCGTTGCTTGAGCTGAAGCTATATAAGGATGCTTGAGAATTTAGGGTTTAGATGAAGAAGATGAATAGTATTTATTTTTATATTATATCTATAGCATGTCACCTCATCACATTATTAAGGCTTAAAAGCTAGTCAATATATTTTGTGAATAAACAAACCAGCATCATGATTTCTTTGTGAATTATGATTACTCAACTTGAAACAATTTAACCCTATTCCATTTGTTCCATTGTCTTTGAATAAAAGTTAGTCAATAGTCTCACTCACTCAAACATTGTGAATTTGAACACGAAAATTTTAAAAAAAAAACACATTTCAACAAGTTGAAGAGTTCATTGAGGAGAGGGACATGTGACATATCTTGATGAGGGTGTATTTGGTAGGATATAAACTTATAATTATCATAACAAGTTTTTTGAGTTCTATTTCAAGAGATCTAACTTGGCCACAAACTCTAAGGCTGTATTTGGTGGGACATTTTATGGGGCAGACCCGCTTGTATTTCATGGGGTGGGCCCACCCCACCAAATGTGAAAAAAAGCTGAACAATACCGCTCAAAAAAACAAGATCTGAATTGGAATTTGTTTCAAAGCGGACAATTCACTCTGTAAAGATGTAGTTTTTTTTTGACATGAGTCGCACGCCTTTTATATTTAACTAGTGTTTGGACCGTGCGAGATGCATGTTCCCAGCGTTCCCATGTTCACCTTGAGGAAAGATCATGACTTGGGAATTCCCACCACAATTGTAACACCCGGAAAATTTTACCAAGTATGTTAACGAACTTTGTACTCATATGGGTTATTATAGTGGTCCACGTTTAATTTTTTTTTTTTAAGGGAAATAACAAATTTCTCTAACTAGTGCCATACAAATGAGTAAGAAAATATAGGTTGGAATTATGATTAGCAAAACTAATCAAGCGTTGTATATGTTAAATTAAGAAGTCCATATTGAGCCATGAAGGCATAGGATATATATATATATATATATATATATATATACACACGTCAGGAATTCTCTTATGTGGATCAAAAAGTGTGGACCAACTTTGTGGACCAAAATCTAATGGTTGTAATAAAGCACAACATAAGTGGGGGTCATACATTTATTATGGGAACCATCACATCTATGGTTGAAAAACAAGTCCACAAAGTTGGTCCACACTTTTGGTCCACATAGGAGAATTTCCGATATATACATATATATATATATATATGAAAATTCTCAAGTGAGGGATCCCTCACTTTATTTAAAATGAGGGATCCATCTAACACCATTCATTTGGTGTAAGTGTGGTCCCCACACGTAATGGGGCTCGCGCATAAATGGTGTTAGATGGATCCCGCACGTTAAATAAAGTGCGGGATCCCTCACCTGAGAAGTCCTCTATATATATATATATATATATATATATATATATATATATATATATATATAGATAATATTCGTGGTGTAAATTAAAGTTAAAAGGAAAAGATCAAGTTAAATGAATGGGTAAGTTTTGCCGTGTTTATTGAATGAGTGAATGAATGACATGATTACTTGTGCATGAGAGGACACTTGTCTAGCAAGGGGGAAATAAGGTGTTAATATTGAAAAGTTATGGCATGGGAGGGACTATCTAGCAAGGAGGAAATGAGGTGTTAATATACAGTTGTAAGAAATATGGTTGTTAATATAAAGAGAGGAGAGTTGGTTAAGTAAAGAAAATTCACTCGGCAAGAGAAGTAAACCGAGAGAGAAAGCGAGTAGAAGCTAAACTGAGAGAGAGAGAGTGGAAGCCGTAGGAAGAAGGAGGTTTCAAGATCAAATAAGAGTTAACATTAAGGTAAGACTTGTGTGAAATTATTTTGAGTGAAATAGAAATTTTTGTAGAAATCCCTCTAATGATTAGGGATTTATTCTCTGGGTGATTACTAAATTGTCATGCATAAGTAGAAAACAGTATATATACTACCATATTTGAGTGAAACTAAAAATAAATATTTGGCTAGGAACCGAGGACGTCGGACCGAGTCTCGTATACAATAAAAAGAAAGGGAAGGCACTCACTGAAAATTGAAAGTATCGACAAAGGTGAGGGTTGCTACTGCTAATACATTTAAAATGTTTTGATATGATAAACAATGAAAATGTTTTGATGTGATATGCAATTTATTTGATAAGATATATTCTTTATCAATGAAGAAATTGTTTATTTGCGATAAATACATTTTATATGTGTTTGAAAGCCGAATAATGATTTGCCATGAATTTTGAAAAAAGATACCTATTTACATTTATTGTAAATTGAAAACTGAGTTATCTTGGAAGACAATTATGTGATGAATGAGAATTGGCTATAAAGTTTCGAAAAAGGAATTTTACATTTGAGATTATGCAAATTGGTACATGTTAATAAAATTCCTGCTAAAATGCAACTTGATACAAATGTTCACATGATTTCAAACAACCTGTGCTGAATTCCTTGAATATGTGGAAATGGAAGAATATGATTATTTTGTTTGTTTGTGCACATGGTCGCCCCAACCTTGGTCCGGTTGTGGTTTCTGCTAACTAGCCCCAAGGTGTGACTAGAGTGTGTGGTCGGAGAGATTTTACTCCCACACTATGTAATTGATTTATTGCCAAGATCTTTCCGATGGGAAAGCATACTGGTGGGTACCCCACATACTAACCGGAATGACGAATCTAGAGAAAACTGTAAAGTGGGGATGCTGGAATCCATTGAATGGATTTATAATTTGGAATGTCAGACAGGGATGATTCGTGTTGAAATATGAGTTCTATGAATTTATAATTATTACCTTCAAAGGAAATTTAAACTCTGTGTTGTGATCTCGTCTACATTCTATACAAAATTTTATTTTATGTTTGCTCAAATGATTTTGATAAATGTTTGAACTTGACTATGATTGGTTACGTTTAGCTTGGCTAACCCTCCTGCATGTTTTTCATATATGTAGATTAACGGGAGCTAAGTTGGGAAAGAATCATGCTAAATAAAGATCGAGGTAGTGTAATAGATCTAGAGCTATGTAAATATATGCAAGGAATCTTGTATCAAGTACTTAAGCGTGTATTTAACTATGTTAAAATTATGGAGTATGTTTGCAATACAAGACACTTTAATGTATTGAAGTTAGATAATGATATTCCGATAATAAGGCTTATGGTACGCTATTTGCAGAGGACCCGGGTAACTGGGAATATGTGAATAGTTATCATGCCGTGTAATTACCCCTGGTGAAATTTTGGGGTGTTACAACAATGGTCATTACCAGGAGGAAGCTACGGTTATAAAGAGTTATGACTCAGTAACCTTAGCAATAAGTAAGAGGATAGTTCCCCACAACCCCCCATGACATAACACGTCTAGATCGTGTCAGGGAAACAAGAGTTGAAGATTGCCATGACCAACATGAAAGGAAGAAGAAGCGAGATTTACACTCGCCCCGCGTTAAACACAGACTCTGTGTCTACAATACTTTACTACTTTCTTAGGCAATGACTATGGTCAACTATCTTTACAATTATAATGGCTCAGGTCAACTAGTTCCATATATTAGCCCTTTACATTTCAAACCTTAGTGGTTGTAGCCTTCGCAATTATATTTATGTTTTAGCTTGTAAAGCATGCCTAAAACATTCCAGGATGCATTCTAACACTGTGTTGTTTTTCATTTCATTTCAATAGGAGTTCTTTCATTACGACATTAGCCTTCTGTCTCCTTTTTTTTCGCTCGACACTTATCAAAATTTTAAATCTTTTTCCCTGAAGGCAACCTCAAACCAGTAGCCTTTTATTCTCAAGCTGTACACAACTTGTTTGGTAATAGGTCAGATTTGAAAACCCCATATCAGAATCTTTGGACTGAAAGCAAGTCCTGGCACACCGAAACACATTACACATACATGATCCATAACTCAACACTTCTCTATCCCCAACACTTAGAATTTGGATATCTCATATCCAGCGCAGAAGATAGCGAACATGTTTTTGGCACACTTGGTGGGACGATCTGTGTCAAGCATTTGTAGTCATGACAAAGAGAATCGCAAAAGTAGCAATAAGTGAAATGATTGGAGATCCGTCTTCACCTCTTTCATTAAGGGAGTGACATAACATTTTTCAGTTTTAAAATCAAAAACACACATAAAATATTTTCAGAAAAATTCATTGTAACAATTGAAAATTATGAGTTTTCCAGAAATTCGATATTTGTTCGGAGTCTTAATTCTTTATAATTTTCCTTCCATGGTTTTACAGCAATATAACATGAGGTTTTTTTTTTTTTTTCTTTCTATTTATTATTCATCCGCAAGACCCAAAAATGAAATTACCATAAGTATAATTCGAAGTTGCAAAGGAAAGCAACATGTCTTATTCTGTCTTATTCGAGGAGGAAATTAATAATAATAGGGATATATATCATGAGTCCCCTTATTTTATTCACAAAGGTCCCCCTAACCGTAAACCTTGCTTCATTTAACAGTTTGTTCTCCCCCCTAATTAAGTAGGAAAGCAAAAGCACAACTTAAATAAATGTCTCATACTCTTTTTTTTTTTAATTTTTATTCATGCTGTTTTGGACAAGATTATAGAAAATACGTCTTTTTTGAACATTCGATATGAGTTTAAACGCGGATCGTCAATCTCATGCATACATAAATTTTTAATATGATGATGAGATAAATTGGATCAAAACCAAACACGATATAACATGAATATTTCATCCAATGAGAATCAATGGAAGTCACAATTTTTCGAAACCACTATAGTGGACCACTGTTTAGAAACTAACATATAGTAAATCGAATTACCAAAAATGAAAAATCTTCATTACAAAAATAGTTTTAAAAATATCTTTGTTGTTTTTTTAAGCAAAAGAAAGATAAAATATGATAGAAGAAAAGTAAATTAATAAATAAAAATAATAATGGTACCAAAATCCCCTCACCTGCTTTTTCTTCTCCGTAACAGAACAGAACAAAAGACGCAGTCAACTATGTATACACTGGCAGCAAGACTAATTCTTCTCCTCCTGCTCTACAAAACCTTACGAGCCTCTCATGCCCATCTCCAGATTCTCCCCACACACGCACAGTTGACTCTTGAAATCCACAATACTACTCAACTATGGGCGGCCATGGCCGACACAGGTGGAAAATCTCTTTCTACCGCCGCTCTTCTACTTCTTCTTCTTCACCAAAACCCGACCAGGATGAGCCTCCTAAAGAGTACTGTTGTCCAATTTCTGGTTCTCTGATGACCGACCCCCTCGTTGTTTCTTCAGGCCAAACCTTCGAGGCAGTCTCTGTACAGGTCTGTCGAGATTTGGGGCTTTTACCCGTTCTCGAGGACGGGTCCCGACCCGATTTCACTACCGTCATCCCCAATTTGGCTATCAAAACTAGCATCGGTCGGTGGTGCGCAAATCACGGTATTGAGCACCCACGTCCACCTGAGTATAGCTCCGTGGAGAAGCTTGTTCGTGCTTCCGTGCCTTCTTCGTCTCTCGATTCGTCTAATCCTGAAATTAGGGTTTCGGAGAGAGAGTTGCTTGCTGGTGTGGCTGAGAATCCGCCGGTATTGTTCTCGCACGCCGCGACAGAGTTGGCTCACCGGGTCAATCACTTCCACTGCAGTTCCTCCGAGGAGTCCGTAATTGTTACGACGGCGAGTCCGCCCACACCGTTGCCGCTGACGACTCGACCCGCGTGCTACTCTTCATCGTCTTCGTCTGAAATCGCGGAACTCGAAAACGCTAACAATTCGTTTTCTTCGTTATCGCCTGAAGAAGAGGAAATTGTGGCGAGACTAAAAGACCCTGAAGTTCACGAACAAGAGCAGGCAGCTATTTCGCTAAGAAAGCTCACAAGGACTAAAGAAGAAAGTAGAGTCTCTCTTTGTAGTCCTAGATTACTATTGTCTTTAAGGTCGTTAATGGTGTCGCGGTATTGTGTGGTGCAAACTAACGCTCTGGCTTCTCTGGTGAATCTCTCACTAGAAAAACCAAATAAGGTGAAGATTTTACGGGCAGGATTTGTTCCGCTGCTGATTGATGTTTTGAAGGGTGGTTCTAGTGAAGCACAGGAGCACGCTGCTGGTGCCCTCTTTAGCTTGGCGTTGGAGGATGACAACAAGATGGCGATTGGTGTCCTGGGTGCTTTACAGCCATTGATGCACGCCCTGAGATTTGATAGTGAGCGAACTCGGCAGGATTCAGCTCTTGCTTTGTACCACTTGACTCTGATTCAAAGCAATCGAGTCAAGCTAGTGAAACTTGGGGTTGTGTCTAGGTTGTTAAGCATGGTGAATTCCGGTGACTTGGCCAGCCGGGTTCTGCTAATTTTGTGCAATGTGGCTGCTTGCATGGAGGGTAGATCAGCAATGCTTGATGCGAATGCGGTGGCAATATTGGTGGGGGTATTGAGAGATGGGGAAGCAGAATCAGAGGCTGTTCTGGAGAATTGTGTTGCAGCATTGTTTGCTCTTAGTCATGGGAGCTTGAGGTTCAAGGGGTTGGCTAAGGAGGCAAGGGCTGTGGAAGTGTTGAGAGAGATTGAAGAGAGAGGGAGCGGGAGGGCGAGGGAGAAAGCAAAGAGGATATTACAGGTGATGAAGGGGAGAGGAGAGGAGGAGGAGGAGGAGGAGGAGAAGAAGAAGAAAGGCTTGGATTGGGAGGAGGTTCTGGAGTCAGGTGTAGTGAGTCGAACTCGTCAACTGCGAATTGGTGGGGGAAATATCAATGGTCCAAACACTACAAAATTTTGATTGTAAACTCTGTAATTATTAATAGGTTTGATAGGTTACTTGTTGATTAGTTGGGAGAGTTGGACATTGCATTTGCAAACTCTGGTTTGGGATTGTTTTGTGTATGAGAGCTAATGTTGGGTGATGTATGACTGGGGAGTAGGGAATGTTTTATTTTTCTTTGTGGATATATTTTTTTTTAATTTCTTTTAGGTTATTCGAATAATCTGGTGTTGCATGATTTATTGGATTATTTGTCTGTTTTACCTTTGGGAACTTGAAATGTGGACGGTCACTTACAATCATATGCCATACTACTATAATGCCAAGGAAAAAAACAGAAAAAAAAAAAGAAAAAAAAACCCTGCTCTAGAGAGAACAATCCAGGAAAAAACTCGCTCTAATGTAACAACATTTTATTCATCAGCAAATCTATGAGGCCACTAGCATGTTAACAAAAAATCAAAGAACCCTCCATGAGGTCACTTTACACCCTTCACAAAATGACATAAAAAAACCAGCACTTTCACACCACTTAATGAAAAATGGGACAATTATCAATAGGTGCATAATTTGAAAGACTTATTCCAATAAGGACAATTAGAAAAAAAAAATTATGAGGACACACAATGTCGAATGACATATATGCTCACCTACATTTAACAAAATTTAACGAATCAATGTGTTCTCATTTTAAGTTCTCCCACACTTTCTTCATGCATTCCATAATCAGTTTTGATTTTTTTTTTCTTGCCTTAAATGAAACTTCAAAAATGATTTCTCTCAACATGACGAATTTTGAAAAAAATTATAAATTATAAATTATAAATCAGTGTCAAAAACTATTTCAAATAATATCGCTCATCGATATATTATGAGATGAACAAAATCTCGAATATAAATCTAGTGCAGATGAATTTATCTGTAGTGCATAAGAATTTATTTGCATTGCATATAATTTATCGGCAGTGTATATAATTTATCTACATGGTAAATTAGTTGAATTGAATGCAATGCATAAAAATTATTTATTTACGGAGCATATAATTTATGTGCATAGTAAATTAATATATAATTTATCTACAGTGTAAATTTAATGCAGATAAATTTCAATACATACTGACCATAACAAAACCACAACAGATAACACATATAAAATAATGAAGATAAATTTATTACAGATAAATTTGTGTCTATACGATACCGCCAACGCCAAGAACATGATTAAACGCTTAGGCTTTTTTTCTTCAAGTAGCATCAAAAAAACCAGATTGTTCGTCTTTTTTTATTTTTTATTATTATTTATATCATGAAATAAAGGTATTTACAAAGAAAAAAAAAGGGTTATAAAATTAAAGTATTCACTAAAAAAATTTCTCAAATAAAGGTCAAAAAGCCGCTTTGGGACATCCAAATAACAATAATTTTGATTGGATTAAAAAAGTTGGAAAAAGATTAAGCGTCTTAATTAATCAAATCAACCCAATATAGTTTGACCCACGACTTACCTAACAAGATTTGTTGCTTTATACAAATATATATGCAGGTAGGCTTGCCACAAAAGTATCATGTGGCTTTTGGATTTACAACACACAAGACGAGAGGCTTGCCCACTGACACGTGAAAGATTTTTAGGTTCAAAGATAAAAATATATTCTGCGTTGCTTCAATGCAGTATCAAGAGTTTTAAATTGAGAGGAAAAGTAAAAGAGGGTACTTTGGTCAATAAAAAATATATTTTAAATAATTTGTCATTATTGAAATAAATCTTATCAATTTATGAACCTTATGGGTTGAAAAATTTAGACTAGATGTATTGGAATAAAAGTTTGATTTGAGGAATCTATTACTAAGTAACCTATGAAAAATATGGTCTTTCTTTCAACTCAAGCGCATACAAACACTAGTTTACATCAACGACTATTTAAGTTAATTCTTACCAAGAAAACAGTGTGAAACAGGTTCTGCATTGTAATTCATAAGGTGGGGCATCACAGCCTGGTTGTCCAATCCTAAAAGGTAGAGTTGGAGGCTGACTCTCGTATCCCGTTTGTGAAGTTGATGTTATCTAAAAAATAGGTTCAAAATCTTAGCAGCAAATTCACCACTTATAGACAATTAACCAAGTGAGAGACTCACCACTTCTTGACTTGACATCAAATTAAGGTAAAAAATTTGTGGTTCTGTAAATTAACACTTTGTGTTACATGTGGGCTCGGACAATTATGCTAAAAGTGAAAAAAAAAGTATCAACCATGACAAAAATAATTAAGTATAATAAAACATATAAAAGTTTAAATTATCATCTTGGAATTAAAAGTTTTTTAAACTTCTTTTATGCGTGTCTTTCATTCTCCTCTTTCCCCTTTCACCTTCATTCTTCTTCAAGTCTTTGATATTTTTCATTTGATTGCTAACTTTATTTTCAAGCACTTTATCGGTTTCAACCTCCTTATCCATCATGAAATCTTCAAGTTTCTTACTGCATTTATTTATCATTGATTACATGAAAATGAGCGAATCTTTGTTCATTGAAGCTTGATACGTTAACTGTAGGAGTTATGATTGAACTATTCAAATCCAATCTTTATCATCTTCTTCATTCGGCTTCCTTCCATCTAGTACAATTCGACTCTTGACAACCCTCGTAAGTCTATTATAAATGTATTTCTCCAAAATTTTCGTCATATTAAGTCGGCTAAACACTCTAAAATTTCCGTCCGTCAACATCAAGGAAGAAGAAGAGAGAGAAAATGAGGAGAAAAAAGAAGCCACCTGTTTTTAATATACACATGGACGTTTTGGTAAGTTTGTAGGTTTTGTCTTTTTTTTCTAAGAGCATCTCCAACAGAGGCTAGAAACGAATATGCAAAATCATAACGTTGATTTGCATATCAGTTTTCAGGTTTTTGTGAAGCCAAGAGTGTATGCAACGGGAGTCGCATATTTGCGATCTCAATATGAGTTCCCAAATTTACATATCAAGAGAGGAGAGAGACGGAGGTTGCAAACGTACACGGGAGACAAAACCGTTGAAGCAACGACTATGCACAACAACCATTGTAATCAACCTCAACCAGCCAAAGATCGACCAGCCAAAGATCGACATGGATTTCAGATCACAATCGCAGTTCGACATTGATTGGGTTCGCCCTCACAAAAGGTTCCGACGAGGATTTTCAACGACTCTGCCTCAGTCGATCCTATCATCTGTTGATAGGCGTGTTTCGATCTTCTCTTGTTCTGCTTCTCTGGACATATGCTATATTGTTGAATTGGGTTTCCAATTTCTCTTCTTGTTGGGTGGAGTTGTTTTGTTGTAGGGCTTATCGATTTGGTGTTAGTTTAGAGAGTTTTGGGGCTTTTCCATTATGGTTATCCTTTGATATGGGATTCTCTATTCTAGATATTGATTGCCCGGATTCTTGAAGAATTATGTCATTAAAATTGTCGGTGAATCATTGTTGCTTTTCTTTTGTGTTTATTTATGTTCTTTGTTCCATGAATTCACTAATTTATCACAGATCATCATCCTCTCCTTGAATCCTTAGTTACTTGTTTACATGACAGGATAATTCATGTTATGATATTTACCTGTTTGTGATAGTGTTATGTTAAGGTCATGTTTTATTTAATGTTAAATTGCTAATGTTTTCCTTAATTGGTTGTAGATATGCTAAATTGTATAGCAATTTGACTGCAAATGTTGGAATGAAATTGAAAGCTTATGGGCTTGTTTGTGCTCTCTGTACAAAATGGAGCGAATGAAACTTTTTACTGGAATCAGCGTAGCCTTAGCTTAGGTTTGATTTATCATGTAATGTCATTATTTGTTCATCTGTAGAGTCATTTTCTTATTCATTCTCAATAGTTTCTCTTACTTGTTGAATGTTGGCCTCTTGAATGTTGAATGTTGGCCTCTTGAATGTCCTCATCCGAGCAGTTTCTTGCATTTTAGCAAAATGTTTCCTTTTTGGGCATTGTGCGTATGAAAATTGTTTTCACAAACGTAGACCAGTAGAGATATATTCCATCTGCAAGATAATATCCCATATTGTAATGATGGCCATTAATCATGTAATTTGCTTCAAGCACATGACCATTAGCTAGTGCGTCAAATACAGGAGATCTTTGAAGCACATTGATATCATTTAGAGACCTTGGCATTCCAAAAAAAACATGCCAAATCCACATATCACGCGATGCCATAACTTCCAAAATAATAGTAGGTGAACGAAAATGTCCAGTGTACATCCCTTGCCAGACAATTGGGCAATTCCTCCATTGTCAGTGCATAGAATCAATACTTCCAACACACCAGGAAAACCACGTTCTTCATTTATGCTAATAAACGATGAACATCGTTTTGATCCGGCGCCCTCAGGTACCTTTCTCCGAATACCGTAACAACTCCTCTAACAAATCTTCTTCTAACAACTCGTCCAAAGAGTCTGCTAGACTCCCGTATGCGAGGATCCTAATCGCTGCGGTGATCTTTTGAAGAGTTGAGAGCCCTAGAACTCCAGCTACATTTCGTCTCTGGACAAAAATATGCATCATTCGCTACCACAACATTTGCAATGTGGAGAAAAAGATTTCGCCTCATTCGAAATCTTCTCCTATATAGACCGTCGTGGTAAACAAGATCCGGCTTGAAATAGTCATTCCACAAATCTGGAGTGACAGTCAACATGATTGCATTGAACAATTCTATGGCCTGAAATGGAACCACAGTGACCAGTTCGTCTCCTCCCATTTGCTTGTTGATCATCTGTCTCTCGTGCATTAAAAAGCTGCTCGAACTCATCTTTAGAGTCAGACTCGAAGGTAATGAATTCCCTCAAAATTTCAGAACTAACATTTGAGTGATCCATGGAGAAGTTTGAAGTTTGTGATAAGATTTCTATGTAAAAGACACAATGATTTGGCACAAAGTGATGAATGAAGGCTACACATATTTATAGAATAATTAAAAATAATAAAAAATAATGGTAAATTAAATGGAAACAAATTTTACATATTCATTGTTGGAATGAGATTCCATTAAAGTATGCATATAGATATACATAGAACCATTCAAGTATGCAAAGTACAATTTTGTATACTCCTTTTACATTTCTTTGTTGGAGATGCCGTAAATTTTGTTTAGGTTGTATTTATTAGAATACAACTTTTAATTTTTATCCTTTAGCTTAAAAAATCATTTTTTTTAGGCCAAAAAAAACTGAATCCATTGATAAATAATAAGAAGTCAAATTGGGGTTTGATCCAATGATGGAAAATATTTCATATTTTAAATTTTTTTTTAAAATAACTTTTTCCCTACTACAGGGCCCCATTCGGTAGATTATTGGGTGGATTCTACTTAAAATGTAAAAAGCAAAAATAAAAATGTTGAGACATGCGATGATGCTACAGGACCCAAACTGAACCCAGTTCGGATCTTCCTTTTTCTAAAGACAAAGGCCCCATAAATCACAATCCCTGCAAAAAATAGTAGGGGGGAGAGAAAATGCAGGAAGGTCGCAAAAGGAAGAAGCAATTACAGAAACTGCAAAAGAAATCAAAATCAAAGACCAAATTAGCAGATAAAGAAGAGCCATATCGGACCCACATTCGACCTACACCCGATGAATGCCGAGACGTTCGAGATGAGCTCTTGGCGTTACATGGTTTCCCTCAAGAATTCGCCAAGTACCGCAGAGACCCACTTAGCCCATCCCTAGATGATCGAAATTCCGTCGTTGAGGAGACTGTTTTGGATGGTCTGGTAAAGACTCTGCTCTCGCAGAACACAACGGAGGCTAATTCTCAAAGGGCTTTCGCGTCACTTAAGTCTGCCTTCCCTACTTGGGAGGATGTAAGTTTTCGTGAATTCCATCTATTTTTAACTGTGGGTTGGATGTGAGATTAATGGTTTTCTGGGTGGACAAATTATATGGGCTCTGGATTTTGTAGTTTTGCATTCAATTAATAGTAGAAATATTTCAATTAGCGGAGAGATACTTACACGAAAATGTTGATGGCTCATATCTTCTGACGTAGGTTGAGTTTGGTATTGGTTCTTGTGCTTTTACTGCACTTTACATTTTTGAAAGGAAGCAGCAGAGTTAGAAAGAAGGCTTGCCAAAATTTTTGAAAGCTGCAGCTTTGAAGTATTTTGTGGATTTGGAATTTGATCATTCGATTGATAGGTTTAAATGTTTTGCTTGGTTTAAGGTTGTTGCTGCAAATTCAAAATGTATAGAGAATGCCATTAGGTGTGGAGGATTGGCCACTACCAAGGCTGCTTGCATCAAGAACATACTGAGTTGTTTGCTAGAGAGAAAAGGCAAGTTGTGTTTGGAGTACATGCGAGATTTATCAGTTGAAGAAATCAAGGCTGAACTCTCAAGTTTCAAAGGAATTGGCCCCAAAACGGTCTGTTATCTGGCATCCATTTCTTTCACAATTTCTCAATACTTTCATTCATTGCATTAAAGAATACAGATGGATATCTTATGAAAATTTTTGGATCTCTTGGTTCCATCATTTTGGGAAGTTCATTGCTATTATTTATACTATCTTGTTGTTTGTGGTTTCATAACAGCCTTTTTTTTCCTGCCCTGTCAGGGTACACAAACACATACACATATAGACAGTGAATGCTTCTTGATTTGCTGTTCTGTAACCAGATGGCTCATAACATATACACCCACCACATTAAAGCTCTAATTGTTAGTTGTTATTGCTGTAAAATCCAATTATTTTCTGAATAATTCATTTTAGCTAATTAATAGTGTCATCGCCCCATATTTTTAGCATGGGGAGCTGCCGTCTCTGGTCTCCCTTTCACTGCAGCCACTTATATGGCATCACTTCTCTGTTGGATGCTCAACAGAGCAATGAGAGCCCTCATTGCGATGTTTGAGCGTATAAATTGGCAGCATAGTAAGTCAAGAAATCATCAGGAACCGTGCAATTATAGCTTCACCTCCTCCTCCCTTCTTTTGTCAAGTTGGGCAGCAGGGAGAATTTGGTGGTTGAGGTGAGAATAGTCTAGATCAAAAATATCAGTCCTGATGTTGAGGTCATATACAGTTGCCTGCTACATGCTAAGTGCTGGAGAATATTTGAAGACTAATTGTGTGTTAAACAATGCGCTAGATTTTCTTGCTGCCAAGCAGTTTTTTAGTCCGCACTGCCTTTTATTTACAGAAGTTGTTACTTGTGTTCAACTTTTAGCATCAATGTAAAGTTAGACAACGGGCAATACAAAAATTAAAAAATACAGTTGAAATAAGTTTCACAATCATAGTTTCCAGGAGGAAAAATAGGTTGTACCATGCTACAGGCATATGTACAGAATTCCTTCTATTATATTTATATAGCATGCTTTCTTTCTACCACCTTTTTTTTTTCTCCTTTTCATTTTCCATCATGGTTGATGCTTTTGCCATGATCAATCTTCTTTGCATTCCTTTTTTGTTCTTACTTCAAGGTATTGAAGGTTTTGTAGCTTTCTATCATAGCATGTTGCTTTCATTTGCTTCTGAAGACATAGTTATGGGAACTCAGAACTTCTAATTTACCAGATTTCACTGTCAGAAGAAGTTATTATATGACTGGAAATAGTGTATAAAATATCAAATTTGACCAGAATTCTTTTAACATGTCAGATCCTTATCCGATTAGTAGATACAGCAGTACTATCTCAAGTGCTTAGGAAATAATGACAGTTTCAATGGATGGCAGGTGGCTTGCGTTTTGATGTTTAATCTTCAGCACGATGATTTCCCGGTGGACACACATGTGAGTATTACCTTGTCAAGACATGGTCAAGCTGACCCTGGAGAATAATGTTTGCTTTGCTCATACCCAACTATTTATACAGGTGTTTGAGATTGCAAAGACCATTGGTTGGGTCCCAGACGTTGCTGATCGGAATAAGACGTACCTTCATCTCAACCAAAGGATCCCTAATGAACTTAAATTTGATCTGAATTGTCTTCTCTTCACTCATGGTAAGCTTTGCCGTAAGTGCACCAGCAAAGGCGGTAACCGGAAAGGAAATATATCTCATGATATTGCCTGTCCCCTTTTGAATTTTCGCAAGAATTCACCAATGAGCACTACTGGGGAATTAGAATAGCATTTTTTTTGCGGTACCTTTTTTGCTTGATCTTGAATACAAATTCATAAGTAGAGACTTTTTTTTTCGTTTTAGTGGAAAACTTATTCAATTAGGAATCAGTAATTTGTAAGAGATCTTGAATACAAGTCGTAAAGTAGAATGGTCTGTGAAGTGATGAAACATTCAAAACTTTTTTGTCAAATGAGAAGTTCACAAGGTACTATTGAATCAATTTTCGTTGGATAGGGTTATTATTGTTGGCTTTTAGGTTAAGACTTAAAACCTTACTAAGGAGATTGCTTAAATGAATAAATCTCTCTTCGTCCGATAATATTAGGAGAGGAAGGGCTCCTTGTGGAATGGTGCAACCAGCTGGAGGTGCTAGCTCACCAAGCTGTGGTTTGCTTTGTGATGCACTGTGGATGGAACTCGTCAGGCTTGAGCCTTGGCGTGCTGATGGTGAGCATTCGACAATGATGTGACCAGCCAACTAATGCTAAGTTTGTGGAAGGTTGGAGTGAGAGAGCTAAGGGGGATGGAGAGAGCGTTGTGATGCATTGAAGAGGTTATGGTTGGAGAGAATACTGAAGAGATTATGAGAAATGCCTGCAAGAACAGAGAGCTAGCCAAGAGAGCTGTTGGCTTAGGAGGGAGTTCTAATAAGACTTGAGTGAATTTGTCATGAAGTTAATCAAGGACATGGGCAAGTTCTATCTTTAATATGAACCTCCAAAGGGAAAAAAAAATCACATCTAGGTTTATCTTTTGAACTATGATTACTGTAGTAACCGATTTTCGTCCGGCCAAAAAATACAAAAATAAAAAATATAAAAAGAGAGTATAAGGTGGCGTGAGAGACAAAAGAGAGTGGAGTGAAAGACAAAAGAAACAAAAAGAAACAAAAAAAAAGGGGAAAGGGAGGTGGCGTGAGAGACAAAAGAGAGTGGAGAGAAAAGAGAAAAAAAGAAGAAAAAAAAACAAAAAAGAAAGAAGAGAAGTGGCAGAATTTAAGGAAGAAAAAGAATAAAAAGAGGGTTTGGAGGCTGTGATGGGGGTGAGAGCCGAAGAGAAGAAAATACAGAGAGAAAGAAAGGAGGCAGCTGCACAGAGAAAAAAAGAAAAGCAAAGAGAAGAGGGGGAGAGGGGGAGAAGAGAAGAAAAATGGAGAGGAACTCAACTTGAAGAAGAAGGGACCGTTGGGAGATGAAGACCGATGGAAGGAGCTAAGACGAAAATCGGGATTCATCTCCTGGGAAGGTAGTAATCCATCCCTCTGAATCTGATTTCATTTCTTTGTTATGTTCTGATTCTAGTTTGCACAGACTGTCTTTCATATCTGAGATAGTAAAAAAAAAAAACTTTCCCCTATATCCGTCCTTTCTTTACTCTATGTTTCTGGTGATGCATGTGAGTTCATTTCTGCAAATTTCTAGAAGTATATTTGCTATGCTCGTGTATGCAGTTTTATGCCATTGTGATTTAGTCGGGTTCATATCATGAGCATGTGTTTGTTATCTGGTGATGATGAGTGATTGAAACTCTGCTTTCTGTATGTCATATGCTGATTGGAATTTAATTTTAAATATGTCCGAGTGTGTCGAAGTTTGTAAGTTTGATTTGAATAAAATATGGTCTTTGTTATTCTTTGATCCGAATATGTATATGCGTGTATATAGATACTGTTTAGGATTGTATATAAGTATGATATATGTGTTTATATGTGCTATATGTGTATATGGGTGATATATACACGGTTTGGGTTTATGTGTGCGCATATGCACGAAGTGTGTGCGCACGGTGTCTATATGTGCATATCATAGTATTGTATATGTGTTTATATATAGGGGTGTATGTATGTTTATATGTTTATAATTGTGAATTCATCTTTTGACCATTCTCTTGTTTGATTTTGGACATTGACCGGGCTGGACACCATGAGGGACGGAGGCCACACTTGGAAGACGGATCAGATTTGAACAACGGGCCCCATGGGCAATATTCAAATTGTTGCATAATATTTGTATTAGTCATTTTATACTTTTCTTTTGTACATAATTGTAAAGTGTAAGCCTTGTAATAGTGTAGTGGATGTAAAATAAAAAATGCATACATGATATTCTATGATGCTAGAAGCATATAAACACATCAAGATTAAATTATGGAACCTTTATGTTTCGTTTAAATACCAAGGATCCTTCAAGATATTGGGGTTCCATTGGCATTTATACAAAACATGTGGATTTCGTGGATCCGGAAAGCAAATATGTTTTTAGGGACTAGGAGAATTTATTTAAGGATTCAAATGTGGGTTTAAAGATATTTGACCCATTCAATGAGCCATAAATGGATTCTTTCTTTTCTCATGAGAGCATAATTGTGAGTAAGACTTGAATTGAACCTTATTCCTTGATTGTGGGCCCTTTTGGTACATCAATCAAGTCCTCAAAGAGTCCCTTTTTCCCAAATATTCAAACCCACTCCAAGTGGTGTTTTACCCAATCTTTGGCCTAGCCGGGAATGACCCCAATAATCCCGTGCACACCCTTTTTTTCAAATATCCAAACCCACTCCAAGTGGTACCTTATCCAATCTTTGGCCAAGCCGGGAATGACCCCAATGATCCCGTGCAACCCCTTTTTTCAAATCTCCAAACCACTTCAAGTGGATTTTTCATCACATTTTGATAAGACCCATCAGAATGGGAGTTTCAAAAACAAATTAGAGCCAAATAGGAAAACATTTAAAGGTAACCGATTTCGGGAGTTGTGGGGTGCCTAACACCTTCCCCATGCTCAATAGATCCCCTTGCCCATTTTTCTCGTAGACCAGAATGGATGTCCAATTGCATCCTAAAAATCAATTGGTGGCGACTTCATTGTTTTTTCAAGCCGGTTGCTTCAGCTGGCGACTCTGCTGGGGATATCTGGTTGTTGTACCAAAGGGGTCGGGCCTTGTTGTCTTGTTGTTTTTCTATTTGGTTGATTTGTTTATTTTTGTTTTAACATTTTTGAAGAATCTAATGTGTTTGTTCATGATTGTAGATAAAATGACAGGTTTTTGGTTTCATAAAATTTGAGTGTTTGTTGAGGATATGGTATGATCCCCCGCACACATATCACTATTCACATGCACACAAATGACCCATAAAAACCTGGTCCTACTAGTGATTAGTGAGGGTTGATCTTTGCTTTTGATGGATTTTGTCCTCACGTAAGTAAGGAAAAACATCCTCCTTGATTGACGTCCCTTCAAGATATTGGGGGATGGGTTCCACTTCCAGATATGGAGTGTGAACTAACCTGATCCAGTGGCCTCTCGCGTAGCCGCGTTATAGTTAGTTATGCCACCCATATGCACATTAGATAACCCTAGATCTGGTTCGAGACCTTCAGAAGTTCGTAGGAACCTGATTTTGTTTAGGAACAATGGGGGATTCTCCTATCCTTAACTCTATTTATTTCTTGTACATTTAAATACCATGTACCTTTATTCCTCATTTACATATTTATATGTACTTGATACATACCTGTGTATATACATTCATTAAACCATACATGTACATCCTTTATACATTTGTCATATATGTTAGCCTAGGTTATGATCATGCACAAGCATAATGGCCCATACATGTCCATATATACTTGAATACTCATATATGCCCATATATACTTGTACATCTGCTAATTATCCATATTTGTCCATATATATTTGTACATCTGTTAATCATCCATACATGTTCATATATACTTGTACATCTGCTAATTATCCATACATGTTCATATATACTTGTACACTTGTTTATTATCCATACTTGACCACATATACTTGCACACTTATTAAGCACCTATACACGTCCATATATACTTTCATATGCATTAGTGAACACATAAATCCACCATCATGCATAAGCATAAATAATGAAACTGATCAATTAATAAAATTTATTTCATCAATTAGGTGGCACGGAAAAAAGAAAAAGCATCAGTTCATTCATATCACCGTCATCCTTATCGCACCAGATTACAGTTGCGAATTGCTAGGACAATGGAGAACGAACAGCAGAAAGAACTGATCCAGAAGCAAAGCCAGGAAATTACAGATCTGAAAGAACAAATGGCTATGTTGATTACTCAGATGTCACAATTTATGAAAGGAAAAACAGTTACAGAAAGTTCAGCACAAAAAGGAGAGCCCATGCTTCAGCTTTATGACAACACGGCAATGAACTTCTCAGGAAGTGCGCCGGTAGTTGGGCCAGCCCGGGATGGTGGATTTCCATCACTGGATTCCCAGCAGAAAACATATGTCATGCCCGTAGAGGCTAAAGGGGAGCAAGGAAGAGGTCTTACTGTAGAGCAATACAAAAAGATGGAAAAATGGATGAATTCAATGGAAGGATTTGGGCATGTTGGTGCTTTAAGCCCACATAAGCTATGTTTGGTGAAAGATCTGATCATTCCTCCTGATTTCAAGCTTCCTGCTTTTACTCCCTTCGATGGTACTGGAATTCCTCTAGATCATCTGACCATGTATTGTCGAAGGATGCAGCCATATGTTCATGATGAGAAGATATTGATTCACTTTTTCCAGGAAAGTTTGACGGGGAGTGCAACTCGGTGGTTTACAAGCTTAGATCCGTCTTCTGTTGAGACCTGGGAGGATCTGGCTAACTTATTCCTTAAGAAGTATGAGCATAACATGGAGAAGGTCCCTACCATCTATGATCTTCAGTGTACTGTCATGAAGGAAGGAGAAAGTTTTCGGGATTGGGCCCATAGATGGAGAGACTTAGCATCCCAGATGCACCCTCCGTTGGCGGAACAAGATCTGGTTAATGCATTCATTGACGCACTTCGAGAGCCTTATATTTCAAAAATTGCTGGAGGGGGGCATGCAGGTTTAGGAGAAATGATTCGAGCAGGGGAACGTATTGAGAGATGCATGCAAAGAGGAAATATTAGCATTAGCGTCCCGATGATTGAGAAACCAGAGTATCAGAAGGGAGGGAAGATGAAGAAGAAGGAAAACGAGGTGCATACCGTTAATTATAGCAGCAATCCCACTTATGGGTCTCCCACTTCTGATTACAGGCCGCGAAGCAATGCTCCCAGGCTGTCTAGTCCATGTAACCACTACCCAAACTCAAATTCCTACCCGCCACCTCAGCATTCTTATCAACCACCTCAGCAGACTTACCAACCACCTCAGCAAGCTTATCGACCATCTCAGCAAAATTACCAGCCACCTCAGCAAGCTTACCAAACACCCCGCCAAAATTACCAAAACTTTGAAAATAACCCCATACCCCTAAGGCAGATAGAACAGTTCGCTCTGATACCCATGACTTATGCCCAGTGTTACGACAAGTTATTGTCTAATTCAGCTATTGCACCTATCTCGGGAGGGGGACCCCAGAATCCACCTTATCCTCATTGGTACAACCCTGAGGTGACGTGTGCCTATCACGGGGATTCGCCTAGACATTCAATTGAAAATTGTCTGACCTTCAAGAGAATTGTGCAAAATATGGTCAATTCCGGATGGTTGAATTTTGATGGGATCAGGAAGCCCGATGTGACCACTAATCCTTTGCCGGATCATGGCAATGGAGGTACCAATGCTGTTGAGGGTTCAGGTGAGTTTAGGAGGAAAATTGCAGAGGTAACTATGTCTTTGAGTTTGGTGTTGGGTGCTTTGGAAAATGAAGGACTTATTAAAAGAGAGGAGTTGGACTTGACGTTGAGATACGATGGTTATGATGAGTTGAAGACTTGTGAATTTCACAAAGGCGTTGAGGGACATTCTCTGGAGAATTGTTTTCAATTTCAAGCAAATGTGCAAGATTTGATTGATAGCAAGAAAGTAGTATTTGGTGTGAAGTCAGGGTGCCCGAATGCAGTCAATGTTATTGGGGATGAATTCTATAAAGGACCAAGGCCTGGTGGGAGGACGAAGCCAATTGTTTTGCAGTACTTTTTAGAAGATCAACCATTTGTCAAAAGTCCACAACCTTCAAAGCCTTCTTACGTGAGTGATGTTCCATGGGTATACGAGAAAAATGATCCTGGGGTTACTGTGGATAATATCTCAGGGGTGAGTAGGATAACCCGAACTGGACGGGTTTACTCTCGAGAGGAGTCAAGTGACCCAGTGATAGGAGCAGAAATTGAAAGGAAAAGGAAGGGAAAGGATGTTGTGGGAGCGGAAGAGAATTTGAAAGATTTGAAGAGAGACCAGATTGTATGCGAAGAAGTTAAGAAAGCAGTGACTGATGGAGAAATGCAGGAGTTTCTGAAGATTGTCCGTCAAAGCGAATATATGATTGTAGACCAACTGAAAAAGACCCCAGCAAGGATTTCCATCCTGGAATTAATCATGAGTTCGGAGCCACATCGTAAGGTGTTGTTGAGAATGTTAAATCAGGCCTATGTGCCAGAAAAGATACCGACAGAATCTTTTGACGGGATCGTCGGAAATGTGCTCGCAACTCACTTATTATCATTTACTGAAGAGGAGATTCCAGGTGAAGGGATGGGCCATAACAAGGCGTTGCATATTTCTGCCATGTGTAGGGGTTTTGAAGTGGCGAGTATTTTGATTGACAATGGATCGTCGTTGAATATCTTGCCAAATGAGACTTTTGATAGGCTGCCAATTGATAGATCATATTTGAAGCAAGTACTAGTGGTGGCCAAAGCATTCGATGGAACCAAGAAGGAGATAATGGGGGAGATCGAGGTCCCTTTGGAGATCGCAAATGTTACATTCAATGTCCCCTTTATGGTGATGGATATATCGCCGACTTACAGTTGCCTATTAGGTAGGCCGTGGATCCATACTGCTGGTGCAGTACCATCGTCTTTACATCAGAATCTCAAATTTGCTCACGGAGGAAGAGTTTACATTGTTAAGGGCCAGTCGAAATGGATGGTGGCTAGCGTTTCAAACTCACTCCATATTGATGCGCCCCTGCAGGGGATTGAAAGCTCATTTCAATCCTTTGAGATTGCTACTACTAGTATTGTGAAGGAAGAGCAGTTTCTGGTGCAGCCCCGTTTATCAAAAGTGGCTAAGTTTATTGGAAGAATTATGTTGAAGATGGGATTCCGACCAGGAGGAGGTTTAGGCAAAGAGGAGCAGGGGATAAAGAAGCCAATAGTTGCATTGAAACAAGCTGAGCGTTGGGGTCTTGGGTATAAGCCAAGTAGAGCTGATAAGACACAAATCCAGGCTGAGAAATAGGCAAAACGGATCGCTCGTTTTGAGGGTCGAGAGCAGGATGTTCCGAAAAATTCAATCCCCTGGCTTTATGACAGTTTCGTGTTTGGAGATTTCTTGGAAAAGGTCAATCCTCTCAATGCAGGGGCAATTCCAAGGAAATTGATCCTTAATCTTCCTGTTGATCAGGTAGAAACGAGTCGAACTGGGGCAAATTTTGGAGAGCTGTGTGAGCAGTTGGAAGGTTTTCATGTTGCTTTTATAGAAGAGGGTCAGAACTTTGCTGCTAAGTCTTATTATGTCATCCCTCGGCCTCCAGGTTTTGAGCTCAACAACTGGACCAGTTTTGAGTTGCCAGTCTCTATCAACAGCCTTCAAGAGTAATCTCCATATGCACTATGATCTGTGGTCTAGCTCACGGCCACTGATTGGGTTTTTGTAATGAGCATATCTTTACTTTATCTTTTGATGAATTCGCATAGTATGGCCTTTGCATATTCTCATGTTTCGGATGATTCTGCTATGCTTATCATAAATAAAAATCTTTGTTCAAAATTCTCACATCTGTTCACCTTATTTCATACATCACTTCTAAAAATTTGAAATCTTACACATTCCATTTTAACAGGACTGAAATTGATGATAATAAAAAAGATGAACAGAATGAACCAGATTTTGGGGCACCCATTAACAATGTTGAATCTGACTCCGACACTGAGGATGAATTTGAGATATCGCCAGAAATGTTGAGACAAGTTAACCAAGAAGAGAACATAATTCAGCCGCACAAAGAAATAACTGAGGTTGTTAACTTGGGAACTGAAGATCAGAAAAAGGAGGTTAGGATTGGTGCAGCTTTTGAAGGAGGAGATAGAGAAAGATTGATAAGTTTGCTACATGAATATCAGGACGTTTTTGCATGGTCATATCTGATGTAATAATTCTCGCAAGTGCACAAGAGTCTATGAATAGTACAATGTATGCAAGTACGAGGTCGATCCCACGGAGACTAGTTAATCTAATTAATGTACCTAACTTGATTAATGATTGAGATTTGGGGAAAAAGAAGAATGATCGATGCAAATAAAATAAAACAAAGAAATAAAATTCAGATTTTGTGATACCAATATGAGAGGAACACTAGGGCAATGATTTCACCTAGTAATCCTATCACAAGCATTCAATTAACAAACACACAACTATGGTTCCGATTCAAGGGTTGATTCTTTCTTAAATATGTTGGTTCGTTCGTTCGCGGTGCCAACAAATATTACTAACAATGGATTAAGCCTGTTCGGTTCGCAGTTTTTAACCCAAGGCTAACAACTCATTACGATCTAAAGAACTATAACAACCAATCAATCTCCTAAACCTTGTTCATGGCAGTCGACAATTGATTTCTTTAATTTCAGTTCCACTAAGACACGTGAATTCGGTTCGTTCCTTAGTCCTAGCTAGATGAATCTAATTGAGCATTCAATTGGTGGCCAATCAATCAAACAAACAATAGATTATAAGCATAGAAATTAAAGACAAGAATCATGAACCAAAATTATGCATTCAATTAATTGAAGTACTTGCAATAATCATACTAGGCTACATCAAGCCCTAACAAAAAACTTTAGCTACTCATGTTATAAGAACACAAGGAAACTAAATATGAGAACATCATGAACCAAGAACAAAAACAAATAGAAAACCTAGAGACAAGAACAAGAACAAAAGCTAGAGAATGTGGCTCTCCAATTCGTGTCTTCTATTATGCTAGAGGACTCCCTTTTATAGTGCCAAAAGCTTCCTTCAATTAATGCCAAAATTCAAGTCCAATTCCTTGTATGACTCGGTCTCTTTGTTTCCTTCTTTCTTGTCAAAATATTTCATTCAAAGTCCTTCACACCAAAACTTCCTTTTTGTCTTCCTTCTCTCACGTTTCTTTGCTTCTTATTGTCAAGAGGTGGCCCCACCTCTTTAACTCTTCAAAACCTTCCAAGATTCACTTTCCTTGATTTGATTAAATTTGCACGAGAAATCTCCATCAATTGAACTTTCTTTTTCAATGCAAGACATCCCTTGTTTTACATGTACTCTCCTAATACCAATCGGCTTCCTTTCCATGTACTGATTTTCAATTTAAAGTCAATACCAAAACCTTGTTTTAGTATCACGTGCAACATAAAATCTCTTGCTTCTAGTGCACTGCCACTTCCTTTGTCTCAACTCTCAAGGGTTTCATTTAATAGCCAAAAGTCCAACCCTATTTCGTCATCACTTGTACATACGTTCTAATGCAAGAGCCGCAATTCTTCTTTCCCATATTCGTATTGAATTCATCCCAAAGCAAGTATTTTTCATCACTTTCCTCATAAATATTCTGAAAATCAAAATAATGAAAAGTTATGTATAATCCATGCTTAGTTCAATTAAAAGAGACAAAAACAAGTGTAAAGTAAGGTTTAATAATATGTAAAATATCATGCTATCAATATCAAGATATGCCAGGACTTGATACAAACATAGTGGTCCATAAATTGCCATTAAAACCCGATTGTCTGCCAGTGAAGCAAAAGTTGAGAAGATTGAAGCCGGAAATGCTTTTGAAGATTAGATATGAAGTAAAAAAGCAGTTTGATGCAGGATTCCTTGCTGTAGCAAAATACCCCAAATGGATTGCAAATATCGTACCAGTCCCGGAAAAGGATGGTAAAGTTCGGATGTGTGTGGATTACAGGGATCTTAATCGGGCGAGCCCGAAAGATAACTTTCCTTTACCCCAAATTGACATATTAGTAGACAATACTGCTAAACATTTTGCGTTCTCCTTCATGGATGGATTCTCAGGATATAACCAAATCAAGATGGCACCGGAAGATTAGGAGAAAACTACTTTCATCACTTTATGGGGTACCTTTTGTTACAAAGTCATGCCATTTGGTCTCAAAAATGCGGGAGCTACTTATCAGCGAGCCATGGTTACTCTATTTCATGATATGATGCATAAAGAGATTAAGGTGTATGTGGATGACATGATTGCTAAGTCAAAGGAGGATGAAGATCACGTGATTAACCTGGAGAAGTTGTTCAAGAGGTTGAGAAGGCACCAATTGAAGTTGAACCCCTCGAAATGCACATTTGGTGCAACCTCGGGGAAGTTGTTGGGTTTCATTGTCAGCAGAAGAGGTATTGAAGTGGATCCTGAGAAAGTGAAGGCGATCATGGAGATGCCGCATCCCCGCACTGAGAAAGAAGTCAGAGGTTTCTTGGGCAGACTCAATTATATTGCAAGGTTCATTTCACAGTTGACAACTACGTGTGAGCCAATTTTTAAGTTACTTCGGAAGAATAACCCATCAGAATGGAATGATGAATGTCAAAGTGCCTTTGAGAGAATCAAGCAGTACTTACAAAATCCACCGGTCTTGATGCCTCCGGTTGCTGGGAGCCCGCTTATTCTCTACTTGACTGTATCGGACAATTCGATGGGATGTATGTTAGGGCAACATGATTCATCGGGGAGGATAGAGCATGCGATCTACTACTTGAGCAAGAAATTCACCAGTTGTGAGACAAACTACTCCATGTTAGAGAAGACTTGTTGTTCATTGGCATGGGCTGCGCATAGGCTCAGGCAATATATGTTGTATCACACTACTTGGTTGATCTCGAGGATGGATCCGATCAAGTATATTTTTGAAAAACCATCTCTTTCAGGGAGGATTGCGAAATGGCAGATGTTATTGTCAGAATATGATATTTTGTATGTTGCCCAGAAGGCAGTGAAGGGAAGTGCAATAGCAGATTACTTAGCAGAGCAGGCGATTGATGACTCTTAGCCTATGAATCCAGGGTTCCCAGATGGAGAAATCTTGTCCTTAGAGATGGAGAGTCGGAAAGATATGGACAGATGGGTTATGTTGTTTGATGGCGCTTCTAATATCGTTGGTAATGGGATTGGGGCTGTGCTTATTTCTCCAGAAGGAAAAGTTACCCCGTTTACTGCTAAGCTTTATTTCAACTGTACCAATAATGTGTCTGAGTATGAGGCCTGTGCCATGGGAATTCAAGCTGCTATTGATGTTGGGATTAAAAAGCTTCAGGTTTATGGTGACTCTCAACTGGTGATTAGGCAATTGTGTGATGAATGGGAAACCAGGGATGCCAAGTTAGTCCCGTATTATCAACACATCAAAGAGTTGATCAAATTTTTTGACTGTGTGGAATTTGATCATATTCCAAGAGAAGAAAACCAGATGGCAGATGCTTTGGCCACTTTGGCAGCCATGTTTGATTTAGACTCTCGAGGAGAAGTGGAGGTTATCAAGATTGAGAAACGTGAAATTCAGGCACATTGTTTGAATGTAGTAGCAGAACCTGATGGTAAACCCTGGTATTATGATGTGAAGCAGTATTTGGAGAAAGGAGAATACCCTCCAGAGGCCTCAGATAATGACAAACGCACCATCCGAAGGCTCTCAAGCTCTTTTTTCTTGGATAAAAATGTATTGTATAAGAGAAGCTCGGGATTTGTGCTTCTTCGATGCATGGATACTGATGAAGCCGATCGGATTATGGAAGAGATTAATGAAGGAATGTGTGGTACTCATTCGAGTGGATATTCAATGGCAAGGAAGATATTGCGAGCCGGTTACTATTGGCTTACCATGGAAAGAGATTGTATTAGATATGCGATCAGATGCCATAAGTGCCAGATTTATGCTGATAAAACTCATGTCCCAGTGAACCCTCTGCGGGTATTAGCAGCACCTTGGCCCTTTTCAATGTGGGGTATCGATGTTATTGGCCCTATCGAGCCCAAAGCTTCCAACGGACATCGCTTCATCCTGGTTGCAATTGATTATTTTACAAAGTGGGTGGAAGCAAATTCTTATGCTAAAGTGATAAGTAACGTTATTGCCCGATTCTTGAAAAAAGATATTGTATGTCGCTATGGGGTTCCCGAAAGGATCATTACTGATAATGGCACGAATTTCAACAGCAAGATAGTGAATGATTTATGCGAGCAGTTCAAGATCAAGCATCATAATCCTTATCGTCCCAAGATGAACGGGGTTGTTGAGGCAGCTAACAAAAATATCAAGAAAATCATCCAGAAGATGACAGAGAATTACAAAGATTGGCATGAAAAGCTTCCTTTCGCTTTATATGGGTACCGGACTTCTGTGCGTACATCCACTGGTGAAAGTCCTTTTGCTTTAGTATACGGGACAGAGGCTGTTCTTCCCATTGAAGTAGAGATCCCCTCGATAAGAGTAGTGGTGGAGGCCAATTTGGACGAGACTGAGTGGGTCCGAACCCGTTATGAACATCTAAATTTTATTGAGGAGAGAAGATTAGGGGCACTTTGTAGAGGACAACTTTATCAAAGGCGAATGATAAGAGCACATCACAAGAGGGTGCACCCTCGTTGTTTCAGAGAAGGGGATTTGGTACTAAAGATGATTCAGCCACCTCAAAAGGATCACCGTGGAAAATGGACTCCTACCTACGAGGGACCATATGTGGTGAAGAAAGCATTCTCTGGTGGAGCGGTAATTTTGACAAGGATGGATGGAGATGATTTGCCTCACCCAGTAAATGTTGATGTTCTCAGGCGGTATTATGCTTAAAAAAAAAAAAAACCCGCTAGAGTGAAAACCCGAAAGGGCGCTCTAGGCAAAAATTAGGGACAAAATAAGAAAAAATCCCACTAGAGTGAAAACCTGAAAGGGCGCTCTAGGCAAAAATTAGGGACAATAAGAAATTTTATTGGAGTGAAAACCCTCGCGGGTACTTTAATTATGGCTGCAAGAAAGGAGGTTGAGACATGAGTCTGTTGGTTGTTAACTTGTCTTGCATTGACATTGGTGCGGAGTACAGAATCGACCTCGTAATTGTCGAATTGGAGGACAGTTATTTGGGCAAGCACCCAAAACTGGGGCAGTTCTCGGGATGCTCTTTATGCTATCATTGGTTTGTTCATTAAACAGAATGAGAAGTTTGTTGGCAGAAATGGAGGACTCAGAGACAATCTCAGACGAGTCAGATTTGATCATTGTTAATTGGGTGCACACCAAAACTGGGGCAGTTTTGGTGGAATCTTTGAATTATTGCATATTTCATCTTGGCATTTACATGGTTTGTCCTCTCTTCCTTTGATTTCACTACATTCTTGTACATATCTTTGTCAATTGGCACCCATCCTTTTCAATAAAAATGGTGAAGAAACTCATTTCTGTAGCCTGGTCACTTGTGACATCTTTTTCCATACCCAATTCCATTCTCAATCCATATTCCAAAAGGTTTATCATTTGCATTCAGTAATTGACATGCATGGCTATACTATTGAATTTATCACTGACAAAGTTTTGACAGAAAATATGAAGAATGCATTAGGACATTACTTTTGACAGGAATTTGATTAGATTTTGGCATCCTAAGCTGGAAAGGATTTGAATAAATGACTTGAAGCCGAGGTAAGCATTAGCAGGAAAGGGAAGATCATAATCATATGACGCGCACAACCAAATGAAAAAATAAACCCAGATGAAATGGCAGCATTGAACTCAAAAGTGGGCACACGTGCAAATAAGCAAAGAAAAGGAAGAAAGATAGCTGAAGAGTTGGGTTTGGGAATGAGCGAAGGCTTTTGCTAATCAGTATAGAGAAGATGCATCGAAAATCCAGAATCAGAAGGTCAAACCCTACAAAGAAGCAGATTTGTTCTAGCAATTCGCAACTGTACGCGTGACTAAGGACGGCAAAGCCTTGAGAGAGCATGCATTCACTCATTAATGAGACATTCATATTTGAGCAAAATAGGTCATTACATGCATCATTTTTGCATATGGTTTGTCCTCTTTGTATTATGGCAGGTTTATGCAGAAGGTACAGCTTGGACGTAGTCATTCTCCTCAAATCAAAGCATATCATCTGCTCGAAACATCTTTCTGTCAAGGTGAGATTACAAAAACTCCCGAATACCTTTTCTCAAAAAAACAAAAAAAAACAAAAATAGAAGATCCTTTTTCAGCCAAGCCGGGAATGGCTCCAGTGATTCCGAACACCTTTTCTCCAAAAACAAAAAAAAAAAAAAAACAAAAAATCCTTTTTCAGCCAAGCCGGGAATGGCTACAGTGATCCCGAGCACTTTTTCTCAAACAAAAAAAAGCATTGGCCAAGCTGGGAATGACCCCAATGATCCTGTGCACATTGTTTTTTTAAAATTACAAAACCCACTCCAAGTGGGATTTCATTCAAGCATTGGCCAAGCCGGGGATGGCCCTATGATCCCGTGCACACCTTGTTTTTTTTAAATTACAAAACCCACTCCAAGTGGGATTTCATTCAAGTATTGGCCAAGCCGGGGATGGCCCTATGATCCCGTGCACACCTTGTTTTTTTTAAATTACAAAACCCACTCCAAGTGGGATTTCATTCAAGCATTGGCCAAGCCGGGGATGGCCCTATGATCCCGTGCACACTGTTTTTTAAAATTACCAAACCCACTCCAAGTGGGATTTCATTCAAGCATTGGCCAAGCCGGTGATGGCCCTATGATCCCGTGCACACTGTTTTTTTAAAATTACCAAACCCACTCCAAGTGGGATTTCATCCAAGCATTGGCCAAGCCGGGGATGGCCCTATGATCCCGTGTAAACTTTTTAAAATTACCAAACCCACTCCAAGTGGGATTTCATCCAAGCATTGGCCAAGCCGGGGATGGCCCTATGATCCCATGTAAACTTTTTAAAATTACCAAACCCACTCCAAGTGGGATTTCATCCAAGCATTGGCCAAGCCGGGAATGGCTCCAAATGATCCCGAGCACCATAGCCAAGCCGGGAATGGCTCCAAATGATCCTGAGCACCATCAGCCAAGCTGGGAATGGCTATAGTGATCCCAAGCACTTTTTCAGCCAAGCCGGGAATGGCTACAGTGATCCCGAGCATCTTTCCTTATCCTTTCCGTACGAAATTCGGTTAACTATACCTTTGCCTGCCTTTTACTTCATAAAAGACATACAAGGGGGCAGCTGTAGTAACCGATTTTCGTCCGGCCAAAAAATACAAAAATAAAAAATATAAAAAGAGAGTATAAGGTGGCGTGAGAGACAAAAGAGAGTGGAGTGAAAGACAAAAGAAACAAAAAAAAGGGGAAAGGGAGGTGGCGTGAGAGACAAAAGAGAGTGGAGAGAAAAGAGAAAAAAAGAAGAAAAAAAAACAAAAAAAAAAGAAGAGAAGTGGCAGAATTTAAGGAAGAAAAAGAATAAAAAGAGGGTTTGGAGGCTGTGATGGGGGTGGGAGCCGAAGAGAAGAAAATACAGAGAGAAAGAAAGGAGGCAGCCGCACAGAGAAAAAAAGAAAAGCAAAGAGAAGAGGGGGAGAGGGGGAGAAGAGAAGAAAAATGTAGAGGAACTCAACTTGAAGAAGAAGGGACCGTTGGGAGATGAAGACCGATGGAAGGAGCTAAGACGAAAATCGGGATTCATCTCCTGGGAAGGTAGTAATCCATCCCTCTGAATCTGATTTCATTTCTTTGTTATGTTCTGATTCTAGTTTGCACAGACTGTCTTTCATATCTGAGATAGTAAAAAAAAAAAACTTTCCCCTATGTCCGTCCTTTCTTTACTCTATGTTTCTGGTGATGCATGTGAGTTCATTTCTGCAAATTTCTAGAAGTATATTTGCTATGCCCGTGTATGCAGTTTTATGCCATTGTGCTTTAGTCGGGTTCATATCATGAGCATGTGTTTGTTATCTGGTGATGATGAGTGATTGAAACTCTGCTTTCTGTATGTCATATGCTGATTGGAATTTAATTTTAAATATGTCCGAGTGTGTCGAAGTTTGTAAGTTTGATTTGAATAAAGTATGGTCTTTGTTATTCTTTGATCCGAATATGTATATGCGTGTATATAGATACTGTTTAGGATTGTATATAAGTATGATATATGTGTTTATATGTGCTATATGTGTATATGGGTGATATATATACGGTTTGGGTTTATGTGTGCGCATATGCACGAAGTGTGTGCGCAGGGTGTCTATATGTGCATATCATAGTATTGTATATGTGTTTATATATAGGGGTGTATGTATGTTTATATGTTTATAATTGTGAATTCATCTTTTGACCATTCTCTTGTTTGATTTTGGACATTGACCGGGCTGGACACCATGAGGGACGGAGGCCACACTTGGAAGACGGATCAGATTTGACAACGGCCCCATGGGCAATATTCAAATTGTTGCATAATATTTGTATTCGTCATTTTATACTTTTCTTTTGTACATAATTGTAAAGTGTAAGCCTTGTAATAGTGTAGTGGATGTAAACTAAAAAATGCATACATGATATTCTAGGATGCTAGAAGCATATAAACACATCAGATTAAATTATGGAACCTTTATGTTTCGTTTAAATACCAAGGATCCTTCAAGATATTGGGGTTCCATTGGCATTTATACAAAACATGTGGATTTCGTGGATCCGGAAAGCAAATATGTTTTTAGGGACTAGGAGAATTTATTTAAGGATTCAAATGTGGGTTTAAAGATATTTGGCCCATTGAATGAGCCATAAATGGATTCTTTCTTTTCTCATGAGAGCATAATTGTGAGTAAGACTTGAATTGAACCTTATTCCTTGATTGTGGGCCCTTTTGGTACATCAATCAAGTCCTCAAAGAGTCCCTTTTTCCCAAATATTCAAACCCACTCCAAGTGGTGTTTTACCCAATCTTTGGCCAAGCCGGGAATGACCCCAATAATCCCGTGCACACCCTTTTTTTCAAATATCCAAACCCACTCCAAGTGGTACCTTATCCAATCTTTGGCCAAGCCGGGAATGACCCCAATGATCCCGTGCAACCCCTTTTTTCAAATCTCCAAACCACTTCAAGTGGATTTTTCATCACATTTTGATAAGACCCATCAGAATGGGAGTTTCAAAAACAAATTAGAGCCAAATAGGAAAACATTTAAAGGTAACCGATTTCGGGAGTTGTGGGGTGCCTAACACCTTCCCCATGCTCAATAGATCCCCTTGCCCATTTTTCTCATAGACCAGAACGGATGTCCAATTGCATCCTAAAAATCAATTGGTGGCGACTTCATTGTTTTTTCAAGCCGGTTGCTTCAATTACCAAAATCAAGTTCACAACTATGAGTAAAATTTGAAGATAAGATTCCAGTGTAACCTGTTTTAGAAATTTACAGACTCCATGCTTTTGATAAATACAGTAAGGGTGCGTTTGGTATGGGGGTAAGAATTTGGTGGTATAATTTGTTATCCATGTAAATGTTACAAGGGTAATAATAATTATGGAGAATAAGTGTTACCCATGTTTGGTAAAGAAGGGTAAAATTTACCCAAGTATTCATTACTCTTGTTTGTTACCACTATACATTACTGGTGTAATACCATTACCCTTGTTTGTTATTATTGTAATGAACTAAACTAGAAAAAAGTGAGATTATGTTTTTTATTGTTACGACTATCATGTACCAAAATTTTAAAAATATAGATACATATGCATATATATACACACACAACCAAACATATATATATAATAATAATTGTTAACAAATTCAACAAAATAATCTGATAACATTCAAATCCATGACAAAGACGTAACAAAAGAGTAGGGGTCATTATTAGGCCCGCGGGCCTAGGTCCGAGCTCGGCCCTGCCCGACCCCTTGGGCGGGCATGGGCTCCATTTTTTGGGTCAGCCCAACCAAAGCCAGACACCTCGGGTCAATTTTGGCTCAACCCTAGCCCGACCCAAGCCCGACATTATTTATTTTTATATATATATAATATGTATATATTTATATTTATATATATATATAAAATATGTATGTATATATATAATACACACACATACACAGACAGTGCATGCACTGTCTGTGTATATGTATATATGTATGTGTATTATATATATATATATGTATATATATACACAGACAGTGCATATGTATATATTTATATGTGTGTGTATATGTATATGTGTGTATATATATATATATATATATGTATATATATATACACAGATAGTGCATATGTATATATATCTGTGTGTGTGTGTATATGTGTGTATGTATATGTGTGCATGTATATGTGTATATATATATATATGTATATATATACACAGACAATGCATATGTGTGTGTATATATATATATGTGTTTATATATATATATATATATATATATATGTGTGTGTGTGTGTATATATACACATATATATAATATATATGTGTATATATGTGTGTATATATATATATATATATATATATAAACACACACATATGCACTGTCTGTGTGTATATATATATGTGTGTGTATATATACACATATATATACACACAGATATATATATGTGTATATACACACATATACACAGACAGTGCATATGTGAGTGTGTGTGTATATATATATATATAAAATATATGTGTATATATAACTTATGGGCTTTTAGAATTTTTAATTTAAAGGGGTAATATGTTGGAGTAAAACTTCTCATTACTTTTTATTACCCAGGTCCCCCACTAGTAAACTTTATGTTTATGTGTAAAAAATAAGCTCAATTACTAAAATTTATTACAGGAGTAAAAGTTATACTGACATAACAAACACAAGTAAACTTAAAATTTAATTATCCTTGTAACTATTACACCCCATTACCCTTGTACCAAACGCACCCTAAATCATGAAAGCAAATCAAATGCATAAGAAAATTTCTTATGCTCGATTCTTTCAAAATTACAAATAATAGAACCATGTTGTGTAATTACTTTCCTTATTACAAGATCTACTAGCTTCCACTGATCAAGTTCTTGCTTCACGTGTGGAAAGACATCGCCAAATTTAAGTGCCGGGGCGAAGCAAAGAGAGACCAGCTATGACTTTACAAATTTGAATCACCAAATGGGGCTTCACATCTTACATGCTTTGTTGTCTCTACACACTGCACCCTGTAAGTAAAAAAGTGAAGCCATTTCTTATCAGCCACATAGCTTCTAGTTCAAAAGCACCTTTCATGGGAGCTAAATCTAAAGTAATTGCTCTAGGTCCAAACTTCTCCCCACATAATTAGCATTCGTTAGAAAGTATATTATAATTTCTAGACATAAGCGTTTAAGGCCTGTTTTATTGCTGAATAGCAAGTCATGCTAAATTTCAAGTATATACGAGGACAATTTGAAGAATGATTGCTCAAATCTTCAGCAAAATATACAGTTGAGTAAGATAACGGCATTTAAAACTGAGCCCCATTGCAGACATGTATCAATAGGATATAATAACATTCCAAGTGAACATGCATACATGATACATGGATACTTACCACGAGTCACGACAACATTCATTATACACGTGTCTTAGCATGAGGATAATTCAGTGAGGGTCATCCACTTATAAAAATGCTTGCATGGAAATTATGGAGGTCAAAATTTGATATCATAGACTAAAGGAAATGAAGAAAGGGTAGTAAGAGCCACTAGAGTGTTTGAGAATGTACATCATTTTCAGAAAGCGGTTTTGATTACTTGCATAACATATTTCTTCAAAATACTAAGATAATGAAACATATGCGTTAGCTGAATCAAAGACACCAGAAGATTTACAGTGTTGCATTATGCCTACCTTATTGTTCTTGTGTGCCTCCAAGATCTCTTCTAGAGGTGGCCGTCCTAAAACCAGAAAAGGTTATTTCCATTAGATAATAAAGTGAGGGGAACGAACCACAACATATACATGTCCTCTAAAACCAGATATCTGTTGTTAAGGAAAGATCTGAGGAGATACGGACTAAGGAATTAACGGTCAGAACACCATCTACAAGTAGTTACTAATCTGAATCTGTAGCCCCACAAGGCTGAATTAGTTGGAGCAACTTCTCTGTCTTATAAAAGTAATCAAAACATTCTTTTGGCACAAATCCAAGAACACATAGTTATTACTAAAGTTTTGTCTTTCTTATGAAATAGGGAGTTACCAGTAATTTGAAGGCGATATTTGGCCCAAATGCTATATATGACATCTGCGAGTCTTGCAATCTGGGAGTAACATTCTTTAGGTAAAAAATAATAGAGATCAAGAGAAATAAGTATTTAAAAAACAGTCTCACGTCGGCATCTTTTGGGTGCTGTAGAAAGTAAGAGGACTTACAGGTTCATATTTGGTAATGGCATAAACCCACCCAAGACCAACTTGTTCATATAATCTCCTGAATGCCTGCAGAAGTAGAGCATTAGCTTCATTTCTGTTAGGATTATTTTTTCTATAGATAACTTAAAACCATACAAGCTCATTTTTACACATTCTAAAGAGCGGGAGAAAAAAACAGGGATGGGAAGGTAGTTTTCACATCACGATCAAACTGCTTGTAACATGATAGTGAAAAACAATAAGCTGAATCAAGGAAAAGTAGTTCCAATAGTTGATAACTTTTTCAAATGATGACATAACTCACGTTTTTAAGAGACTGTCTTAATGCAATTCCCCAGTATGTAGTGTGAAAGCTACTGTAACAACATGGTAGACAAGAAACTTGGCAATTTTTTTTTCTAGAAGAAACTTACCAAGTACGAGTTAACCACTATTGTCAGTATTAGTAAACAATGCACACAAGCTTAAATCTTCATCACTCATTTGAAATATAATCCCTACAATTTTCAAAGAACTTTGGGTTTTTATGCTCGTGCACTCCAATAGTCATTCTTGCACATGTACATATCTATGTACGGTGAAAGAATTTATAAAATGCTAAGAATTTTCAATCTAAGCTTCAGTGCCTAAAAGGCTAATGCACAAACAAAAGAGAGAGATATAGACTTAGAAAGAGAATGCAGGGATAAGTATTGTAACCACTTACAAATGTCCAATAGATATAGCATACAGAAGCTCAGTTCAGACATAGCAGAAAACTTGAAAAATATAGCCGACGCAAATAACCCTAAAACTATAACATGATACAAATTATTGACCGAGGCTTACTTCAACATCAGTGACCACAGTTCCATCAGAAAGGATTGCATGTATTCTTCCCATAACCTAAAAAATAAACAGAAACCTGTAAGACATCATGCAAAGCTAGCCAGACAATTCTTATTATTAATTTATCAGTCAATTTACAGCAGCTGACAAACACTATAGATAAATTTTAAAAACTAGAATGGCTCTTCAGGAATGAGAAGTTTTGGGCAACAAATTCATAGGAATAACTACAAAAAGAATGTACCACGTGCAATCATATTGAACAGGGAAATCGTTACGTACTGTTTCGTAGCCTAGGCCTTGATTTTCCTCAGGTGAGTATTCTTCTGAACTTATATCAACAAACTTGATGCTACCAAAGTCCTTATTCCTCTCTCTCAACATATTCACCTTAAAATATCACAACAAAAAATAGACAATGAAATTACTTCACATAATACTAATTCCACTCTAAGTACCTCAACAAAATGTTTTAGCCGATATATATTAAAATACATTAGAAAGAAAGTGTTCGAAGGAACAAACCTCACGCATACAAAGTGGGCAGTCTCCATCATAAAGCATTTTAATCTTCCAATTTGGGGGTGACAATTCCTCATCAGTCTTCTTAGGGGTTATAGGATCCGATGTTGCTTCATGTACTGCTCGAATCGGGTGTGAGAATCCTGCACAAACAATTCTCTGCGCTTGATAACCAAAATTAGAACAAATTCACAGCAACCCAATTCCAGATTCTTCCTTATCGCAGAGCGAAAAGGACCCACGAATCCAAATGAAACAAAATGAATGTCCAAATGTGTATTAAAGAGAGGAGAGAAGGATTGATTGATCACCAGATCGGTAATGAGTATAGGGCGTGAAACTTTGGAGAGGCAGCGAAGGAGACTGACGAAATCTGAGATTGAGAGAGCGAGGACCCGAAAGGAGAGATGACCTTCGGATACAGGAAGTGGCAGCTCTCAACGCCATTGCCAGTTATGCGTACGTCGAATTGGTCTTGAGGTTGATTTATTTGAACCCTCTCTGTTGATGATCAATCATAATAACTGCTTTAGTCTTGCCGTTGCGTGGCAGTATACCCTTCATTAAAAATGTTGTGAATCAGTGGCGCGCATTTGCTTTCGGTCTATGGAGTATGGTCCAGAAGAAAATATATCCGTTTTTTTGGGAAAATTTTAGGCCGGTACTAAAAAACTTTATTACTCTAAGATAACATTAAAATATTAATTACTTTCTTATCCTTGTGTTATCCACCAATTCACCATGTAAAATTAGCATGTATATAGAAGCTGCAGAGATAAGAACTTGAGAAGACTGGAGAACTGGAGGTCTAGATCCAATGAGTGATTGTAGAATCACATGGACTGGGTGAGGGAATTGGAAACCGTGAACTTGAAGAGACTAAAAGAAGTGAATACTCGAGTCAAGCTGGAGTTGGCTTGGGAAGGAACAATGGAGGTGATGATGACGAGGTACTGATGATGGTGGGGGTGGTTGTTGGGGTGGTGGTGGTGATGGTTGTGGGGGAAAGGTTGTTGACAAAGCAACACTGATTTTCCTTTCTCTCTCACTAGCCTAGGGTCTCTCATCTCTCTTCCTCAAATCCATTTCGGCCAATGTTACTGTTTCAAAACAGTAACATTGGTCGGTTAATGTTATTATTTGGAAAAAACTTTAGATCCGATCAATTTTGGTGGTGGTTCGTCGTACCACCATCACAGTTAAACTCCCCTCATTGAAGCACACAATGTCCACATTGATTTCCTTCTTCTGGGTGAGATTTAAATCGGTTCACATTGATTTCCTTCTTTTGGGTGAGATTTAGGCAGTAACCACATTACCCCTCTTATGCAATCGATCGTTGGTCAGATTCCAAGGTTCTGTTTCATGGTGTTTTCTCTTAGATATATTTGATCTATATCAGCATCATGCTCAATCCAGTGTGATTTTAAAATGGTTTTTTATATATTGATGTTTCATTGATTTTATTTTAATTGATATCATTATCCATGTGCTATTCATTTCTCGAATCACCATTCGAATTAGTTCAATGTCATATGTTATTCTTATGATTTGATTTTATGCTATTTATTGATTGCATTGCTGAAGCATCAGATACGAAATGGATCCCCCACATCACTCCCAACAGCATCTCCACTCTCAAGAAAATGATAGCGAAAATAACCCCCAAATGTATTCTTCCAATCCTATCCAACGGCCAACTAAATTCCCATTCGCCCCGCCCTCAATGCATCCCGCTCAAACAGCAACGTTTGCACAATTCTGTCAACAACAATTTCTCACACAGCCTAATCCTTTCAATAACTTCTTAGGGGGTGTTTCCAACATCGAATACCAACCAGTAGATCCCCATTCCTCCTCATGGCCCAACACACATACTAATCCAGTAGTTAACCATTCATACTCCGAAGCCCAACCCCCCTCAACTCAAAATACTTCACGTTCCACACAAGCTACAAACCGAAAATCCCCAAACTGGAAAATTAATGAGGATGTGGCACTATGTCAATCTTGGATTCGTATTTCTGAGGACCCAATTGTGGGGAATGGTCAAGCTCATGAAGCTTTCTGGTTATCCGTTTGGAAAGAATTAATGGTTACTCATATGTTGGATTGTTTTCTGTTGGATTTTTTGTCTTCTAGTTGTGTTGGTTAAACTTAGTATATTGAATGTCAATGGACTGATACTCATAATAAAACAGTGTTGTAAAATGGTGAAATTAAGTAATATATTTTCTGGATTTAAACTTACTGAGTCATATGACAAAGGAAGTCAATTGTCTCTGTATCTTACAATTGGCGATATGATAGTCAATTTCTATTGTTATTCGTCTCTGTTTTTGATGATCACACCACAAGAATTTTCACTGCTTTGGCTTTGTACGGCAAGATTTGGTTATTTAATTTTCAACACTGTGATGTCAACTTCCACCCTTGGTGCTGAAGTACTTTTATTGTACTAATTAAGCAGCTATAAGTCTATAAAGTTTTTTTTAAAATTTTTTTTTTGCACAAAATCTTGCTTACACAAACAGATAGAGACATTCACCACTGAAAGCTCACATATATATGGGCAAATAGTGAAAAAGATTTCATCTTTTTGGATTCTCTCTCTTTTGTAGACCCAAGATTTCAATCATCTTATGCTTATAGCCTTATATTCATTTCCAAAGTACAGTTCTTTTGAATGGATCTGCTTATTATCACCTCAAGCCTGATAAGTGATAACAATATATAGGACAACGTGGGACATCTTGCCGGTTAGCATTACTCTTCCATTGTATAGAATACCAAATCCTCGCACTTGGTCTGCAATGCTTTTTTGTGTATGAGAATAAGAATTGAAAAGAAATTGCCACTTGGTCCTGTTTTGTTGACAGTGATAATCAACTTCAATTCTTAAAATTTAATGTCCAAACTTTACCTTCTGGAATGGAAAAAGTGAGGATCTCGTCAGGAAAGCATGTGAATATTTAACTCTCTCTTGTATATGGAGGGATTGCTTTTTTTTTTGTTTGGATACTGTTGATGCATTGTTCTTCTATGCTATATTTTGCTCATGCTTTCTTGCATTTCATTTATATGTATGTGTAAATAGATAGTGTTTTTTTGCAGATGATGATAGCATACTCAGCATTGTTGTTTAATTTTTAATTTTTTATCATGGAGAGAGTGGGAGATAAGATTGGGTTGAGTTGTTTGCTTGGTCTTTTGTCTTTTTGGTTTTTCTGAGTACAGCTTATTTCAAAATGATCAAAATCTAGTTTATTCATCTTTACCACACATTTGCCTTGCAAAAAGTCAACTATTTCAGTGAGACCTTATATATATATGTTCAATGTATTTGTCCATCCCCACTTTCCCATTCCCACCATTTTTAAGGTTTGTAGATTTATGTACTGCTATAGTTATTTTGGTTAAAATTCAACTATATGTCTTTGGTTGTTTGCCATGAGTTAATTAGTGGTATATGTATAATGGTGTTTTAGTGCTGGACATTTATAGTGGTAAATTGGCAATAAACAACTGCTGGAAAACTTTTAAACTTAAAAGGGTTGAAGGAGTCGGTTCTTGGCATTCTATGAAACTCATGAGTTTGGGGCTACACCCCTTGATATGTTTTTTCCTCTTTCGCTTTGTATGTGAATTGATGCTTTTGCTCGTGTTTCACTTATTTCTAGCTACAAATTTAACATTGATGCTTTTGACTCTTGTAGTGGGGAGTATGCTATATTCTTTTTAAAAGTAACCATGGCCGGGATTTCAAGTTAATCCATTGTTGGGAAGAACTACGCAAATGCACAAAATGACATCTTTCCATCTATGAACGACAAAACCGAGGAGATGGTAGAAGAGGTAGGCCTGCAAATTCTAGAATACAGGCATCAAACACTCTATCCAGAATGCCATCAGTCAATCTTTCTGCATCTTCACATCCAGGTTTGGATGGCATAGGCGATTCTAACAATAATATTAGCATTCCTACAACCCCTACATCTGGTACACCCAACACTGCTTCCAAAAATTCACAGCCTCTTCACGTCCTTCCGGAAAGGCATATTGAAAGACCATTAGGGCGGAAATCTGCAAAGGAGAAACGTCGTCGTTCTGTGGGTACAAGCTCCCAAGCCTCTGATGCTGCAAGTGAAAGATTACATTCAACCATCTGTGCTTGGAAGCATAAATCTGAGTCAAGATTAGAATCAATGAAACAAATAAATGAAGAGCAATAGTTCCATGCTATTAAGTTTGCTAAGCTTGAGAAGATTCAAAAGAGTATACAAATAACAAAAGATCTTGTGAATACTGAGAAGGATTTGCTGTCCTTGATTCCAGAACTCCCTACCGATGAGGTCGCTGCTAAAGTATTTGCTAGAATGAGGCAGCTTGATGAGTTGGACAAAGAGCACCAACGTAAGCATCATATACACCCCCTGATATGCTTGTTATGATTTGTTGCATATATTACATGTCGCTTGTCAATGAAATATGCATGGTTAACTCTTTATAGGCCATAATGCCAACAATTTCTTGCTCACTTGACGCATTCTATCATTTTTTTTGCTTTTCGAAAGGAACAAATATAGAAGTGAATTGTGAATACAACCCAATATTATTAACTGTACATGGTTTTTTTGGTAGGATTTCAGGTTGTTATATTAATATATTATAGTTATTATTCATAGGCATTCGAGCTATGGAATTCTCACCTAGAGCATCAGTAAGAATTCGTGATGAAATGCAAGGGAATAATATTAATCCATGCAACCTCGAGAGCAGGTTTGATGATGCTGAGTCAATGGGGGATCGTACTTGAACAACAAGTATGATCTGTTTGGAACAAACATGCATTTGTAAACATGTGCTTGCATGGTATCCCTTCATTATTACTTGCACTATTTGACAGCCTGTTAGTAATGTTTGTAGTTAGCTTGAAGGATTACAATTGGGTGGAAGAATGTACTTATTTACTTGCACTATTTCACAAGATTATGAATTTGAAGAATGACAATAAAGGATGATGCATGTTTGTAGTATACTTGATGGATTTTGTAAATTATTGTACGAAATAGCCAAACTTGTTTTGTGCTTTTGTTGTATGTGAGTTGGATTTTGGTAACTGGTCTTTTCTGTTGAACAAAACATGTATGCTGAGTTTAAATTTGGTCACTGGATATTGAATTTGTTAGTTCATGGGGTTTATCAACATTCAAATACTACCATAATTAATTGATTTACGTACTATATAACAACAGTTGTGTTCCATACCCCTTCATTATTGTGTTAAATAAGTATAAAGTTTACATAAGGGTATTTTCTCCCCCAAAGTTGGACCATAAATTTTCCATTAAGTCATGCCTAAGCATACCGTTAATGGACCGATCACGCACTTGTTCGATACGTGAGCGTATGAAGCATCCTAGTAGTTGTTCATCATGCTCAAGTAAACCATCTAGTAGAATTTCACCAGCTACAGGCTGCCAAGGCTCGATATTAGCATGCCTCTCATCCTCGATTATTATGTTATGCAGTATAATGCAACAATTCATGATGTTTGTAACAGTTTCTTCATCCCAGAATCGTATGGGTCCTTCAGTTATCGCCCATTTTGCTTGCAACACCCCAAAAGCTCGTTCCACATCCTTGCAGGCCGCTTCTTGTTTTTTTGCAAAATGTTTCTCCTTTTGGGTCCTTAGGTGCTTGATTGATTGTATCAATGTTGCATAGTGAGGGTATATGCAATCAGTGAGGTAGTATGGAATATGGTATACCCTACCATTTACTTCATATGGGATGTTTGGAGTCTGACATCGGATAAACCTGTCGAAGAGCGGTGAGTGATCTAGAACAGATATATCATTATACGTACCAGGCATACCGAAGAATGAATGTCAAATCCAAAGGTCTTGAGATGCGACAGCCTCTAGGACCATGGTAGGTCTACCATAGTGTCCAACATACTGATCGTGCCAAGCAGTGGGACAGTTACGCCATTCCCAGTGCATACAATCTAATGAACCAATCATACCAGAAAAACCACGAGACTTATTTTCTTCTAGCAAACGAGAAAGGTCTCTTTGATTCGGAGCTCATAAGTACTGATCTGAGTACAACTCGATAATAGTTTTGCAAAATTTACGAACTGTTTCTAAAGTTGTAGTCTCTGCAATGCATAGAGTTTCATCCTCACGATCAATTGGGTTACCGTAAGCTAGAATCCGCAATGCTGCTGTAATTTTTTGGATTGAAGAAAACCCAGCCCTACCTGTGCAATCATATCTCAATTGAAAGTATGGTGCCGCTTCTTGTAAGTTGATTCGTATTCGATGGAACAACTCAATTGTCATGCGAAACCGACGTCGAAACATGCGTGGTGGGTAAATACAGTTGACAGCGAAGTATTTTTTGACAAGATCCTCATGCGCTTTTGCATGATCTCTATTAATGAAAGTTCATGTATTAATTCGTGGTGGCTCGGGCTCGGGCACCTCTACTTCTGCAAGCGCATGCTCAAGCAAGGCAATGTCATCGAGCTCTTGTTGTTGTAGAGACATAAAATCCTCCGTAAATTGTGATTGAAAGTGCCAGTTTGATGGACTTGCCATTTAATTAGGTAAAAGAGATGACACAACTAGGATGTTGCACAAATGTATAAAATTATGAATTGGCTTATAAAGATAAATCATGAATGAAGGGAATATAATGCAATGATGGCTTGGAAGGACATTGGCTCAAATGAACTTTAAATTCATTGGCATGAATAATTTCTAGGATGACCATGAGTGAATATTAACAATACAAGCACATATTAGAGATTCCCTCAATGAAAACAATTAAAACGTGTGTGTCTTCATTATTGGTGGGATAGATGTAATTGAAAATTAAGACATGTTTAAATAATAAATAAAATTGTATTAATAATTAACTGTACGAAATTTATAGTTGTATCAATACAAAATTTCTATTACCATATACCATTACAACTAGGAGGGAAAAGATGGAGGGAATGATAGGTTGGTGGTTGGTAGTTTATATATTTTATAGCACTTGAGATTTGGTTCCATTGTGAGTGTATAGTATACAAAAACTTGAAAACACAAATGTTACACAAATTTTTAGGTGTTTCAAGTGCTAAATTACTCCTCACCATTGTGGAGGCTCTTAGAGCATCCACAATAGGATGATTTTGAAGTACTTGAGATGATACTTTCTTGATAAGTGCTAGATGTTCACAATGGGTATAATGGAGTGTATTTCAAGTACTTGAAATGTTACTTTTTTTATAAGTATAGCGCTACATGCACACAATGGGTGAAAAATGACACTTGAAAATTTAGTTGTGGAAAAAGGATACTTGAGAGTTGGAGTATGTATATAGTTGATGACTAGTGAAGAGAGAGATGATGAAAAGGAAGAGAGAGGTGATGAAAAGGAAGAGAGAGATATGAAAATGAAGAGAGAGATGATAAAAAGGAAGAGAGAGAAAATAGAGAAAGTGAGTATGGAGTGTTGGAATGTATGAAGTGTTGATGAATAGTGTATATTGTGGTATTCACTCATCCAATTAAATTGTGTTATATAGGATAAAGGAGAATAGAGATAATGGTTTTGGAGTGCTTGATATTACAAGCACCACTGTTAACGCATGAGTTAACAAGGCAGTGGTAGTGTGGCAGCAAGCCCTTGGCCCACTGCTCGAAATTGATAGGTGATTTGCGATAGGGTATTCATCTATTCATGCTTCCTTGTTTCATTCTATTTGTACGTTTGTGCTCTTTGAATTGTGACTTCGATTTTGACTTATTGAATGAATGTTGTGTACAGTTATGTTATTGTTGTATTGTTGTTCGATTTTGCTTTTCTTAAAATCAATTTACTTTATCTATTGATGATTCACTTTTTTCCAACAATTTTGATAAATTATAATGTATTTTCTTATTGCTTTAAACTATTATTAATGTATTTTTATGTTTACGGTTTATATTTGTAAGTCGATTACATAAAGAACACAAAAAAAAAATTCTCACCTAGTGATTTAAATTCCTAAGTGCTTCGTTGTTGTTTTACCCATTGAAAATTTGGATTTTGGTCTTCAAAATGGAATGTACCTAACTTTTCTATGTAACATTATTGATACCCATTACTTCATATATATGTCAATCCAATGTGACATTATAATCTTAACACTTGAGAGAGATATAATTGATGGATTGTGTATGGGAACAATATTTGTGGTAAGCATGCATGACAATCATACTGGGGTAAGCCCAATAATTAATGCTATAGTTGATTTTGGATAAGATTATGTAGCACGCCAAATTTTCACCAGGAATAATTACACGACGAGATAACTACTCATACATCTCCAGTTACCTGGGTCTGCGTAAGTAGTATACCATAAGCCTTATTGTCGGAATACACTTGACTATACTACAATTCTTCATCATAAACTTAATATTTGTACTTAATCCTTACAATCAAAAATTTTCCAAATATACTTAGAATCATTCTTATACAATCATTCTTACCAATAATCTCTAAACCTCAATCAAACTTGATATTCCCTTCTCAGCACTAGCCTTTAGCTACATGTATGGGGAACATGTAGGAGGGTTAACCAAGCTAAACATTAACACTTATAAGCAAACATCAAAAACTCTACAATTTGAAACAATAGTACTTTCTCAAATTTCACAATGCTTATCAAAACATCAAAAATTTCATGTAATCGAAAACAACAATAAATCAAATATTCAATTCGAGAAAGTGGAATTATTGTCAAATATAATAGCTTTTCAATAACGTTGTAAAAACTTCATTGTCTGACAATTCCAGTAATAATCCGTGTATCGGATCTCGAAATCCCCAACATACGGTTTTTTCGGATTTGTTAATCCAGTTAGTAGGAAGGGGACAACCACCCGTATGCCTTCTTGCCACAAGGATCGTGGTATTAAATCATATCCAGTATGAGGGAGTATAATCGTTCCGACCAATCGTTCAACTATTATTAATAATAATAGTTGAATTTCCGACTTGTCTTAATAAGGCCGAACACGCATATTGGTATTTTTCAAATATAGCAAATATTTTATCAAAAACTCGGCATATTGTCAAATATAAATTCTTCTACTTGAAACAGTATTACTTCGTAAAAATAGCTTCCTCTTTGAAAAAGAAATTTTCTTTTCAAATAATCATACCACAAAGGTAACACTTATAATAAAAATATTTATAATATGTTGGCAGTAACAACCCTCACATCACCACAATGAGTAATAAATAATTCAAATAAAAACATTTTAATATTGTAGCAACGACAACCCTTACCTTTGTCTAATTCTCAACTCTCAATAGGTGTCTTTTCTTTCCTTTTATCGTACATGAGACTTGGACCAACGTCTTTCGTTCCTAGTCAATTTCTTTACTTTAGTTTCGAACATGTACATAAAACGTAGGAATTATATACATACACACCCATATATATTTTTACGTATGTACCTTCAAAAAGAGTCTTCACATTACCTTGGTACCATCTAAGCACCAACCTTAGTCTTGGGTCTCTATCAAAAGGGACTCACCACCTCGTGCCTTTATCTCATAGTTGTACGTCAATTCTCTTACTTTTCACTTAGCCATCTCTTTTGTTTTTCACTATTTATAGGGTCTTAACTTGGATATCATCTCATCTATTGCTTGACAAGTGTTTACTAGATATCCATGATTAGCTCTAATTTCATAGAGATACATGGCAATTTTTCCTTTGTTTGTTCTTGATTGCCACATGCCCCCTATCTCCCCCTAACCTTACGAGTTTTTACTCCATTCCTTCACATGCCAAAACATTACACCCACTTGTCACCTCTTTTATCACTAACCATTCTACTTACCTCACATAATAGTCACCCTCATGATTTTTTTTTTGGTCCTTATCAACTAATTTATCCCTTAAAAATAATGAACTTTTCATGCGATAATTTATTTGATACTAGTAGTCATTATTCTTGTACTAATTAATGTACGCTTAACATGATATTGACTTACATTAATTCCCAGTTATTTAAATATTTTGCACATATAGAAGATTTCGACAATGTTCTTGGTATTTATTTATTTTTTCTTTTCTTCGGGTGTTACATATTAATATGGCAAATGAGAGAGAACGTGACACAACCCTTCATACTATACTTGTCATCTAAATATCGATCACAAATATTAGTATACATATATATAAACCACAAACACAAACACAAACACAAACACAAATATAGACCATAAACACAAAAACACAAATATACATCACAAACACAACTTATACCCCTTTCGACATTCAACTCGGTGTTTTGTGGCAATGTTCTAACTCAATCATTGAAAGTCTTGCTCTGATACCATGTTATAAATTCGGCCTACACACAATCCACTCAAGGTATTGTCTGTGTAATACCTAAATTTTGTCCGGGTCAACTTTTCAATAAAAATTTTTTCTTACCATTTGATTTTATATGATTCAATTTGTATATTTAAACTTCTTTTAATTAAATTTAAAAATCAACAAAAAAAAAAGGACAAAGAGTCTAGGCCCATTTAAATTTTAGGTAAACCCATTTAAATTTTAACCCAATCCATGTTAAGGGCCCAAATTTTGACATCTCATAAAGATCCAAAAGCGAAACCCCCAAGCCTATGGGGCTATAATCTCAAACCAATGAAAACCCTAGAATGACTCTAGGTTAAAGAATAAAAGGGAGGCTGGGTACTTTTTTGGACAGCTACAGTAGAAGAAAGAGGGAGAGGGGCGGCAGCTACTAAGGAAAGAGAAAAGGTGTGAGAATAAAAAAAGGAGAGAAATTGGCTACGGTAGAAAACAAAGAAAAGATGAGCAACTTCATGGAACAAAAAAAAAGAGAAGAAAAGTGAGAGTAGATGGAGTAGGAAAGTCATAGCAAGAAAGACCAAAAGAAGAGATTAAGAAAATGTATAGATTTGAATTTTTGATTGAATTTTCTTTGGAGTTTCCCTTTCCCTTTTTCCATTGTTGCTCGTTTAAACCTTAAAACCAAATTCTTCTACTTTTTTCTTGGTGTTCTCTGGAAGAAAATAAGGGGTCTCCTCCTTCATGAGATTCTGTCTCCGCATAAGAGGAGGCCCTGCCCCCTCATTATCGAACGGTGACCGGATGGGTTTCAACCCTTTTGAGTTTTTCTCCATTCAAATGGGGATAGCTGCTCCAGTGCCCTAGTACACTACTTGGGTTGGGCAATTTTTTTTCTAGAGTTTCTTTATTTCATTTAAACTATGATTCACTCTTTTGGATTCAAATATCTGTTTGACATTTTCTCTTCTCTTTTCATGCTGGACATTTGGTGTTTTTTGAAGTTCTTGGTGAAAAAAAAAAAAAAAAAAAACGAAACATTGTGTTCTGAGTAAATTTTTTTTGATGAATCTTATTTGCACCCCACTTTTGCTAAGTACACCCCAAAAATTGTAAAAATCACTCATCTCTTCACACCCCCTACTGACCCTACCATTTCTCTCCCATTCTATCATTCTCCTTCGTTTCACTCATCTTTATGTTCTGCAATGACTCTGTCTCTCACTCGAATCACGCAATTTTCTCTCTGTTCGAACGCCATTCTCTCCGATGGGCAAAGTCGACGATGATGATGTGGATTACGAGGCCGTGATGGAAGATGATGAAGCCTCGTTCGACAGAGAACCTAACTTTGGTGAAGAACTGGTAAGTTTAACCCTAACCCAACCGTGACCAAAAGCTAGGGTTTAGTTCATATATCTCCTTTCACTGGGTTGATCACCATTGCATGTGCTTTCAGGGCGACGTTGTTGAGTCGCATACTCCTTTGATGGTTGAAGCAGACACAACCCATGAACTACAACTCAGTTTCTTGTTGATAAATGTAGGAATTTTCTGGTATTTTAGAGGTCATTTAAAATATTGTTGATGGTTGGTTTATGGATTGTGTAGGAATTTCATAGTAAAGAGGATGTTGTTTCGTATGTGAAGAGATGTGGCCGTAGGCATGGAGTAGTTGTGGTTGTCAAACGATCAAACTTGAACGATCAAAAGAGAACTTCTAGGATTTTATTTGGGTGTGAGAGAAGTGGTGGATACAGGGCAAAAAGTGTTCCAAAGAAGAGGAAATCATCAACAAAGAAATGCCAATGCCCCTTTTCTCTGAAAGCTCAAGTAACAGATGCATCAACTGGGACATGGGGGTTGGTTGTTATGAATGGAAAGCACAACCATGCTTTGGTCAAAGCTTTTGAAGGGCATTCATATGTAGGCAGACTAACTGCAGAGGAGAAGGACACTGTTGAGAGGCTAAGTAGGTCAGGGGTGAAGGCAAGAGAAATATTGAATCACCTGAAGCTCAAGGATCCTACAAATGCATCAACAATCAAGACGCTCTACAATGCCAGAACTGCTCTGAGGCTTTCTGAGACTGCTGGTAAGTCACATATGCAACAGTTGTTCATGTTATTAACTGAGAATGGGTATGTTACAAGACATCGTTATGAACCAGAAACTGAGGTATTACAAGACTTGTTCTGGTGTAACTCTACTTCAATTCAACTGGCTAGAGCATTTCCTTTTGTTTTTATGCTAGACTGCACATACAAGACCAATAAATATAGGCTACCTTTGCTGCAAATTGTTGGAGTTACTTCTACAAAGAAGACATTCTCTGTTTGTTTTTGCTATATGAGTGCAGAGAAAGAATACAATTATGTGTGGGCTTTGAATTGCTTCAAAGACTTGTTTGAGACAGTATTGGCAGGTGTCTTCATCTGTGACAGAGAGATTGCATTGATGAATGCGTTGAAGACTGTTTTTCCAAATGCAAAGAATATGCTATGTCGAGTACATCTATCTAAGAATGTTCTTAGCAACTGTGTTGGTTTATTCAAACTTAAAGCTGAGTTTGATGACTTTATAAGCTGTTGGAGCACTGTCATGCATTCCAAAACATTGGCAGAGTTTGATAAGGCAGTGAATGACATGCAAAACAAGTTTAAAGCCCATCCTAAAGCCCTGACTTATGTCAATGATTCATGGTTGAGTAAATACAAGTCATACTTTGTGGCTGCCTGGGTTGATCAGCTTTTTCATCTTAGGAACACAACAACAAATAGAGTTGAGAGCAGCCATTCTAAGCTTAAGAAGTACCTCTCTAACTCGATTGGTGGATTTGTCCAGTCTTTTAGCAAGATTAACTTGTTACTTCAAGGTCAAGTTTTTGATATAAAGGCCTCATTTGAAGACAGTCTAACTAGAGTGCCAATTCAATTCAGGATACCTTTCTACAAGGAGTTGGTGAATGTGGTATCTACTGCTGCCTTGGAGAAGATTGAAACTGAATGTTCTTCCATTGGGAGTGAAGGGGTTAGTGCTGATAACTGTCTCCATACAAATTTGAAATGCTTTGGTCTGCCATGTGGTCATATGCTTACAATTTATAGAAATGAAGGTATGGCCATCCCACTTAGTGACATACATCCCTATTGGAGACAGTTGTGCATCCAACCATTCAGTCAAGACCCTAAAGATGAAGTGAAGATTGATACTGAGATGGAGATGGTGTGGAGGATATTTGAGCTTGCTACTGTGCCTCAAAAGCTAGAAAGAAAAAGACAGCTCCAGTCATTAGGCAAGGCAAGCAGCACTTCTATATTAGAGCCAAAACCTAAGGTGAATGTGAGGGGGAGGAAGAAGGGGCAGAAGGGGTTGAAAGCATCTCAAGCAGATGAAAAATCAACCAAGCGTGATCCTTCAGCATTTGAGCATGCTGTTGGGTCTCATGTGTTTGAAGATGTTCAACAAAGTCAGAACTCCAAGCAGAATGTCAAACAGAAGGGCAAGTTGAAGGTTCATAGAACTAGGAAGCCAAACACCAATCAGTGGGTGTCCATGTTTCCTGATTTCTTACAGACCTACATTTCCAAAATTTTTGATGTCCCTGGAGATGGCTATTGTAGGTTCAGAGTTGTTGCATCGTTCTATGGTTGGAGTGAAGATGGTTGGAAAATAGCTCGGAGAGATCTTGCAAATGAGCTTCGCATGAATGGATGTCAATATGACAAGGTATTAGCTCCTCTCTCTTTTCTTTTCTTTTTTGGTTTGTCTTGGCTAATGGAAACTACCTTATTTTCTTGTTTTATTTGTTTACTGAAATTGGGAGTTGATATGTTTACTTGAATTGGTGCAGCGAATAACTAAACAATTTTAATCTCTCATGGAGAAATTGCAGTAATTCTTTTGTTGCTTGTAAATTGTTGTTTCACATTATTTTATATGTGCATTTTTCAGGATGTTGCTACGAAATATGTGTGAAAGCAGTGATGCGAGAAGAAGCTCGGAAACAAGCAAGCAGTGCAAGTGGAAGTTAGGATGGCAATGGGGCGGATCATGGCGGCCTTAGCCTCTACTTGTATGACCCGAGCCTACCCTGCCCGGGGCCCCACCCAGATCATAACCCGATCGGATCATAATCAACATTAATATACCAAATCAATATGTATAATCCAAAATACCAACAAACATTGCAATAACTAAAGAGTGATTATTAATTTGACTTAACAAGATAAAGTTAATTATATATTTATCTTAAAAAAATTTGTTCAGTCAATTTTAGACTTTAATGACAACATCAAGTTAATATATGATTTTACATATAAATATGTTTGTAAATTATAAAGGAAGAAGCATTATTACATACGCATCAACTATGCGCACAAACTTTACGTACTCATTTTTCAATAATAAATGTAGCATATCCCACAGCAAATGTGTGGTCCCTACTTTTGTTGTACTTTATTACAGTTATTGAATTTCGAATGCGTAAAGTTGGTGCACATGTGAGAATTCATCTATAAAAGAAATCTAAAAACTTAGGTATATTTATATATGAATTTAAGAACATTATTGGTGGAAATGAATCACTTGCGGGGTGGGGAAGGAAGTAGATCCGGTCTCGTCTTGCATGCGGTTGATTTCCTTTGTCCCGTCCCATAGTTGGTGAGAAAGAATCACTTGCGGGGAGGGGAAGGAAGTAGATATGGCCTCGCCCTGCATGCAATTGATTTACTTTATCCCGTCCCATAATTGGATCGGGGAGAATCCGCACGAATTGGGTCGTGGCCGTTGGGTCGGATAAAAATTTTCATCCCTAGTGGAAGTGCCTAATAAAATGTTGTAAATTGTTGATGGTTTGCTTCAAATTTTCTAGGGACAATGATAAAGATCTCTTGTTTATGTTTTACTCCAAAAATTAATAAGCAGAACACAATGTTATTGGTACACAATGCTTAACGTGAATCTCTTTCTGTTTTTTTTGTGAACAGTTTTTAGCACCAAGGTTAGAGCATCCGTAACTTTTCTCTTAACAAATTCCCTAAAATAAAAACAACATCATTTTGTTCCCTATTTTACAGATGCCCTTAGTATTAATTGGAAGGGGCTTTGATTTTTCAATCTTTTGCCATCAAAGAAAGGCAACAATAACTTGAAATGGCGAAGGACATGTGCAAACCACTAATAATACCATTTCTTCTCTCCCCCCGCATTAAAAAAGAGTAACATAATTCATAATTGCTAGTATATGAGTCATCATGACTGACCCTACCCAAGATTAGATTAGAAAGATAAGCTTCTTGCCACTAAGTTATGTCATTTCTTTGAGATTTATTGAATCAATATCATTACCCCACTAACTTTTATTTTATTAACTAATGGGTTTTTTTTCTTAATTATTATTATTAGTATGAAAGGGTACTGCAATCATATCATGGTTCAAATCCTAAAAATTAAACTACCACTAAATAAAAAATTAATTCATTAGGGTACTTGTGCATTATCTATTAAATGGTGTTTTTTACTCACAGACCCCAACTAGCATAGTGCAAACATCCTCATAGAATAAGATAACTGATTCATATGACACAAGCACTAATGAACAATCATTATTTACAAACTGATAATGGACAATAGTGCAATTAACGATGGCTTTTCTCAGTGATGGTCACATGTTCAAATTCCGTATACTACGACCTCTGCATAATTTCTAACATATCATTGACCGGGTTAAATTTTGTGAACCAAATGCCACAAGTGTTAACTGTTAAAGATCTTCTCTAACTGCGTCTTTTCGTTAGGGGTTTTAGTGACGGATTCACCTTAATGAGAGTAGTTATTGCTTAAACTGAACATGGGTAGGTACCATCATGATCATGCCCAAGAAAAATTGCTATTGTGATCACCTATGTCCACCCTTTTCTATTAAAAACACTGTTTTTTAAATTCGCCACACAGTTGGGTTGGGTGGGGGGTTTGGTCTTTGCCCTATGAGGCCTGATGAAAAAAAAAAAAAAGAAATTCCCATACAGTACTAGTTATTCTTTTTCAAAATTATCAAAACTATACATACAAAGGACAGGTAGACAAACAGCTAGGAGCGTTGATTTTGTCTCATTCTTTACTAAAGTCATCGAAGGAGGGAGTCTCTTTTCTCCTCTCATCATAAAGGTGTTATCTTTGCTGAATTTGGGTGGATCATTCGATAGAGAAGAAGAAGGATGAGAGGCATGGCAACGTTTGGAGGGACAACCCAGAAGTGTAAAGCATGTGACAAGACTGTCTACTTGGTTGATCAACTCACTGCTGACAACAAAGTCTACCACAAAGCCTGTTTTAGATGCCACCATTGCAAGGGCACACTCAAGGTCATTGTTTCTCCCTGCCACTCCCCCGTTCATTGAATTTTCTCTCTTCTGCTGCTGCTGATGATGATGATGATGATTAGATCATGTGTATGGCCTGGTTTTTACTTGAATCTTTGCTAGTTTTGGTGTTTAGTTGTTTTTTTTGGATATGGGTTTTGAGTTTGACGATGATAATCAAACTTAATGACTTTATTAAATTGAAAATTTATGCCGTTGGAGCTGGGATCTCTCAAATGTTCTATTGAATTTCCTTCTCAAGTATTCAAGTCTGATTTGGGATAGGATTATAGGAAAGTAGCTGTTCTTTGTTGATTGAGTGATCTTTTTGTGTTGATGTTTAGATTCCCTGGACGTTCAATGTTTCACATCCTTTTTGGTCGATGATGGACCCCCTTACTGAAGAGCTAGAAATGTCTTTTTCAGCATATAGAATTTGAATAGTGAAGCGCGATGGAAAACCTTGGTTCAATTGATTGATAAAAGGTGGGGTAGGTGGGGCTGAGTTTGAGGGTCAGTTTTGTAACAAGTTTCAATTTCAAATTTGCAAAGCTTTAGCATTTGAAATTTGCTAGCTTTCTTTTTTGTTGTTTGTGGGTGGGGTAGTTGTGAGAGAAAAATTGAAAGAATTGACCAGAAAATGAGTGTTTTGTGTAAAGTAATAGTTAATTACATATGCCATAGTCTAAGAACATGATTACAATCAGTAGAACGCGATAGATTTTTCTGGTTCTCATGTTTATCTTCATCACATACGAATTTCCTGAACCATAGTCCTTTCTGGTCTGTGTTTTTGCTTTTTGCTGCACATACAATTTTGTTGATTTGAGTCTGTGTTTAGCTCTTATTACCCTATTAACAGCGCGACTTTAATCTTGGCTACATTTTCTTAATGTGCTCATTGCAATCCAGCATTCAATTAGGTGTTTTTGACTTATTTTTGATGTGGTTTGCCACAGATAAGGTATCAAAAAACCATATCAATGGTATAGTTCTCCGTCGGCCATTTGTTTGGGTGGTTACCCATCAGTTTCTACTGGGGTTAATTTTCAAATACACAAAATAAAATAACAAATGAAAAATAAAAAACATGGTCTTTTTCCTTACATGAATATCCACACTATTCTCCTAAAGTTTTAGAAGTTTGTTTCTCAAATGATCTTCGTTCACCTTCCTTATATGCTTCTGCAGCTGAGTAACTATTGCTCCTTTGAGGGTGTTTTGTATTGCAAGCCCCATTATGATCAACTGTTTAAGATGACTGGAAGCTTGGACAAAAGTTTTGAAGGTAGATGAAAGCTATTGAATTTCTTATGTCATATTACATTTGGTATCTGCTTGTTTAATCTTACTTCTTGGAAAAATTTCTTTTCTTCAGGAACTCCAAAAAATGTTAGAGTCTATAGACCTGCTGATCAGGTATTCGACATGTTATAGTTCGCTTTTCTTGTAATACGAACTATATATATAGGCCTACTAAAATTATGTTACTTTGGGTGTTGTCTCCCAGGTTAATACCAACAGCAGAGTTTCAAGCATGTTTGCTGGTACACAAGACAAATGTGTTGGTTGCAAGAAAACTGTGTATCCAATTGAGAAGGTAAATACGTAAAATGTCAATGGGCCTGCCCTGGATCTTTGGAGTTATAATTTTTTTTGGCTCTTAATGTTGATTCTTAGATACATCAAAGGCTTGCTTGATTTGTGAGTCGAATATTTGATTCGAAAACAAATGATGAATCATTTATGATCGTTGTCGTTCTGATTGTAGTTCTACTGATATGCTCTGCATCCTTCAGGTGACTGTTGATGGAAAATCATATCACAAGACTTGTTTCAGGTGCACCCATGGTGGATGCGTGATCAGCCCATCAAATTACGTAGCACATGAGCATCGCCTCTACTGTAGACACCACCACAGCCAACTTTTCAAGCAGAAGGGAAACTTTAGCCAACTTGACAAGCATGAAGATTCTAAACTGGTGATTGAGAACACGGTGGCTGAGTAATGTAGTGTATAATAACTTGGGAGAATGGATTTCTATGAAAGAATTGAATGCGTTAATCCATGCGAGAAGAGCTACCAGGGTGTTTTTTAATATGTAAAAAGAACCGTTGCAGAGTTTGAGCTTGTTGCTGCATTTCAATTTTGATTGCAAGTTTTTGTATGTTTAGTTATTGGAGAATTGTTGTTGTTTTTAAGGCCTTTTCAAGAAACATTGAGGTAAACACAAAAGGATATTCTGTTTCTTAATTTAAAGCTTGGCTTTGTCTGTATAAGATGAATGGAGGAATTCTTTTTGTCTGTGCTGCTCAATTTTCACTGCTGCAAGGAATGCTTGGTTTTTATCAGTATTGACATGATTTGCGGTTGTTGGCAAGAGGGGTTCGAGACTGTTCCAATACACACACACATATATATAAGCATAAGCATAGAAAAATAGGTATCAAGTAACGAATGCTTGTTATTTATCAATATTGACATGATTTGCGGCTGTTGACGAGTTCGGGATGGTTCCAATATATATATATATAGACACACACACACATACACAGAGTCCCGTTCTTATGCGGGATCATTTTGCGGTATCGAATATCGACCGTTTGATCAATCTGACGCTTAAAAGATCTTACAGGCTTTAGTCTCTCGTTCTTACTTTGCTTCTCGTGTTTGCTCTTCTCCTTTCTCTCCTCAACACGAGCACCCACCTCAATCGACCACCTCCGACAACCATCATCGCCTCTCAATCAACCACCTCTGACATCTATTGACATCCATCGTCGGTCTCCATCAGGTCTATGAACACTGCCTCAAATCGGCCTCATCTCCCCAAAGCCGAATCCCCAAATCGATCTCCATCAAGTCGTAGATGTCGATGGTTGAGGAAGCAGGGAGGAAGGCTTTCAGGAAGTGGATCGAGATTGGGAGATTGGTTGAGCGGTCATGTATGCAATCTCAAGGTTTTAGTCAATTAGTGATTACAGTGCGAAATCAACAACTTATGTTGAGTAGGGGAAAGTGCTTGGTGATGCGCGGATACCATTTGTAAACCCATTTGTAATATGTGTTTACAAGGACTATTGTAATGAATCTCTTGGCTGCAATATCATCATTGGCTCTTCAATCGTCTTCTTTTGTTGTTTAACTGCAGTTGATGGCTACATATATGAATCTAGACGAATTATTTGGAGTTATATATTCTTGTGCGTTCTGGGGTTACCCTGTACCAAAATTGAACTTCCTTTCTATCAAAATACCATCTTAGGTATGATACCCTCTTAGCTCCACTTACAAAGACATTAAAACATTATAAACGTCCATACATATTTAGTCAAAGTTCATCAACAAATAAGAACACAATGAACATCTCGTTACAGAGGACATCATATAGTCACATTCCAGCATCTAAACAATCCAAGCACTTGTTTTCTGTAAAAGTGATGAGAACAAGAATATAATTGAGAAACCGACTTTAATTAATAATGGAAAACAAGCAACAAGAGAACAATATGAGAATAAACTAGATTAAATAGTATGAAAATAAACTAGGAATCTCTCCTATTACAGGGTTATTTCTTCAAATCAAAATAAGGTACCAAACATAGGAAAATAAACTAGATTAAGCTGCCTTCTTTCATGCAATCCATTCAGCTGCCATAACGGTGCCAACTTTCACTCCCACAATGAAGTTAATCATATCAATAAACTTTTCCAATAGTTGCCACAAGAGTTAAGACATCCTTGTAGATTTGTGTTCCCAGGGAATCTACAGTTGGGACCTCTCTGATAGGGAATTGTTCCTTGATAGACGGTAAGTCACCGACACCAAACAACACATAGCAACAATTCCTGCAAAAAACATCACATAGTGGTAAAATCAACATCCACGTTAATTTTTTTAAAAAATACAACAAAACCATACATGTTTTCTGTTTGTTATTGAGTAGGGGACAATTCCTAATGTCATGTTTTTATCCATATAAACAGCAACCATTGCAACGTCTATCTTTCTGTATCGCCTTTTCTTTGCCTCTCTTGAGCCGCTTTCCATAACCTTTTGCCCTAACCTGATTAGGCTCATTGTAGACAGGTTGTGACAGAGCAATACTAAGTGCAGAAGATTGTCCTCCATCTTTGAGAGTGAACGCATTGAAATTACATTGAAGGGACTCCAATGAGTCTACTACAAACTTATAAGTGTCTTCATTGATCACAGAGTCAACAATGATATTTGAGGTCAACTTGTGCAATGTATTTTGCCTCAGAACGATTGCCCTATCAAAGGTATCCCGTACATCACCAATGCCAGTAGAACTCTTTGTAGCTTTTGTCCATCTGCGTAATACATATATATCTGGTAGTGTAGCATACACTTGCATTTTGCAGATCATAATGGCAAATATGTACTGACATAGGAAACCATTTGACTCAAATTTTCCATAACTACAATCCAAACGATTCAATGACTTGTCATCAACAACTTTTCTTACTCTGTGTGGACTCCCATCAACTCGCACAACATTGTAACAGCTCATATGTTCTTCTGCATAGTCAATTGTGGCCATATATGTCATGTCTTGATACAACTCCTCTTGGACTTTGTAAAATATGGTTTGCGTGTACACTTTTGTCATGAACTTCTCTATAGGCCCACATAGTTTTGATAATGGGTTGCTCATTAATATCTTTATGATCAAGCATAAGCTCCTGATGTCTTTGGTGTTTTAGAGTTGTGGTAAATCTAACCACAAAATCCATCAAAGTATTTTTTTGATACATACAACTTGAAAAATGCGTGATAACTTTCAGCTCTTTGACTGGAAGACATACCTACATTAAAATCAAACACAGTCAATCAAATATAAGAGTTATGGAAATTTTTACAACTAATTCAAGTATTCTAATAATAATTTGTAATACTTGCAGAGAATGTGCCATTAACATAAGCAGAAATCCACATAAAACGAAGATCATACACTGTTTTTAACCATTTATTTGTAGACAATCCATTTTGCTCGACAACCTCGGCCCAACCACTCTCAAACTCGTCTAGACTCGATAAATTCCATATACGATTATGAAACTGTTTGTAATTATCTCTCCATTTGATTGCATCTAACTTCTCTGAAAACTTAGTCAAAATATGCCACATAAAAAACCTATGAACAGTATTTGGCAATACTTCAGCTATGGCCTTTCCCATTGCAGGGTCTTGATCAGTGATAATCATTTTGAGTGGGCCTATTGGCATACATGACAACAACTACTTCAAAAGCCACACGAATGACTCAGTTGTCTCAACACTTAAGAATGCACATGCAAAGAGTGTAGTCTGTCCATGATGGTTGACCCCATCCAAGGGTGTAAAGATCATACTATATCTATTTGTATTGTAAATTGTATCAAAGAGAACTACATCCCCAAACGCCTGATATGTCTGTCTGCATTGCATATCTGCCCAAAAGCAATGAGTGATCCTGTTTTCATTATCCGTATTGACCACAAAATAAAATTTTGGATTTCTTTCCTTTTGAGATTCGAAATACTCGTACAACATTTGAGCATCGTGTCCAGCATACAATTTTACCTCATCTCGTCGTGCATTGTAAAAATCTCTTTCTATACACCCAATATTTTCTATGCCTCCAGATTCTAACTCTAAGATACTAATTTGCTGATGAATTGGCACATTTGCTGTACTAAATTGTTGTGTTAAGGATTTTTTGGTAGAGCACATGGACGGTGAGACCATAGTAAATGAACTTTTCTTGGTGTCGTCATTACATGATTATGGACCTCATAAAATTTTGAAACAATGAAATTTTTATTAAAATATGACTTCACAAGAGTAGTCTTTGCATTACATCCTTTTCTAGTTAAACCCCTCTTTCTCGTAGGAACATAAACAAAACATCATACGCACCACATTACATAACCAACTAAGGAATATCATTAAATCAAAACACCAAATACATCAAAAATTACCTTGCATTGTAAGTTGTACTCAAGTTTGATTCATACACAATAAACGAGGCAACAAAAACTTCAAAAGTGCAACTTACTTGATGGAGGTCGATTTGGGGATTTGTGGTTTCGGGGTGGTCTTCCTGTTGAGTGTTTTTGGCCGATTGAGTGTCATCGGTCAACCGGAGGTGGCTCTCTATCGAAGGTGATCGATTGAGAGATAAGGCGCTGAAATTGGGATATTGCGTTGAGGAGGCTATGGCGGTCGGAGGTTACTCTTTCTGGTGGTCGGAGGTGGTCGAATGATAGAGGCTATGGCCTTCGGAGGTGATCGATTGAGGGAGGATGCGTTGCAACTGGGATAACGTGAGAGACAAAGAATCAGAGATCGAAAGAGAGAGAAGTTTCAGCAAATAAAAGGGTGACATATGTTAAACGGTGAGATTGATCAAACGGTCGATATTCGATACCGCAAAATGATCCCGTATAAGAGACGGGTTGTACATACATATATACACACACACACACACACACACACACACACACACACATATATTTAGGAATTCTCCTATAAGTACACAAAGTAAGGACATAAAATAAGTATAGCTTTTTGACGATTGATTTAAGTGAAATGACTAGTAAGACCCACTGTTTTGGATCCCATATGTTTTAATTCAATAGTAAAGATATGTATACTTATTTTATATCCTTACTTTGTGTACTTATAGGAGAATTCTTCTACATATATATATATATATATATATATATATAAGCATAGAAAAATAGGTATCAAGTTGTAGACAAGGCTCATTCCGTACTTGATTTATGAGCTTGTATAGTTTGTTTGGCATAATCTTTCCTAGGAACAGCTTCTACGACGATAGATTGGGGTCAGGTTTGTTTGACATCTATACCCCCTGTCGTTTGGATGGGAGCCTTTAAGTTTGTACTATTATCAGTTATTGAAAGAGCCCTATACAAAAAAAAAATTAAAAAAATGCATGTCGGGTCTTTGAAAGAGTTTAGAATCATTTTGACAATAATAAGTTGAATATGTTTTACTGAGAAGGTCTACGATTCAAGTCCGTATAGCCCTATAATTTTAAATATAACTATCTAAAATAAACTATATAGATTCTAAAAAATAGATTTTTAAATAAAAGGATTTCTAATATTATATATTGCATTGCTATTAAAAAAATGAAGAATTCTATTCTGAACTCTTTCTTCATGTTTTTAGGGAAAAAAAAACAAAATGAGGTGAAAGCTAGAAAATCCTATTTGTATATGTATAAGTTAAATAACTATTTAGCGAAATAGAAATCTTATTGAAGTCAATTCTAAACAAAAATAGAACGGTAAGCTTCTAGTCAATGAATCCTGAAAGGAGACACGTCCTACAGTAAATAAAGGAAATTTTAGGTGGTTCAAGCAAAATGAAGTCTCGTTTTGCCTATACAGTTATGGATAACTTTACAAAAAATTTCGATTCAAATTGGCGAGCTCCATATATTTTATATTTTCAACATTCATAGAATATCTAAAAGAGGTTTGACAATGAGTTTTGTCAAAATTGTATTTGTTCCTCTGTCAAAGGAGTTTTAGAAATGTCCGCGATCGAGTAAATAGTTGTACGAACGAATATCGAATTGGAATATGGAAAGATTTGTACAAGTTATACCTTATTGCCATGTAATATTTACCTTTTCGAGATTAAAGTAAAGAAAGAGCATGGTCAATTAAAAATTGCTATTGAAAAGAGAAAAAGAGATAATATATTGCTACTGAAATCTTTGATAAGAATGGGGAGGTCTTTCAGGAATGCCATAAGTCTTCTCCGGACATTTTCAATAAAGTTAGAGGCCTGGAGGGTATCTTCAATAGTTGTCTTCAGATTGAAAAATATGGAATGATGCAGACAAGATTCGGGCTTTTTGACACTAAGGACTTGTAAACCTATTATCTAGTCTTCAGTGAGAATGGTGGAATTAGAAGAGCCCAAAGCATCTACATTTGAAGGCCTAGGAACAAAACTTGAGTATGGCTATCTAGGTTGGCTAGGGGAACCATTTGAACTAAGCCAAACTGTCGGGCCAGTTGGGCAGCATTGTAATACTCAACCCCGTACTTGTTGTTGTGAGGAGATTCGCCGAAATAATAGAGAAAATTTCTGGAGGACAAGAAATTGATCCATAGAAGGATGGCATTCTTAGTATCTTCATCAAATTCAAGGTCCATTGGGTTAACACTCAGTCAACCAGGGGCTTGACTGTGGTCAAAGGGGAACCAAGAGAAATCATCTGTGGCAGTGAAGTCGTGATAAAAATAAGAAAAACAATCCTTGAACTCATGGTCTAGGGGAGTGACGCCTTTGTATTGAAGGTCAAAATAGTCTAGGTCAGAGGAGTTTGGGTTGCTCTCAAGACGGAAAGGCTTGAAATATGCCCACAGCCAAAGCTACATTATCTAGAGAGGACCTAGGCAACTTTCAAAGCCTGATTGAATGAAAGATCGCATAGCCTGATAGACGAGGGCCAAAACAATGAGAGCAAAGGAGTGCATAATATCGTGAGTCCAACATAGGTGATGCTTGATAAAATCTTAGGTAATCTTGGAGGAGCTTACGTAGAAAACAAATTTGTTGATCTAAAAGATTAGGAACTGGGTATGCTCTTCTTCAGAGACAACTTCGTTGTTTTCTACATATGTCTTCAACCAGTAGGAGTAGGACATATCTCTTACTTTGGCATAGGAGAAAGAAAGATTATCAGAGGCTTTTATGATATTATTGGCCTGTGGACCATTGAAGCGTATCCTGAGAATGAAGGCAAGATCCTAGAGAGTGGGACTTATGAATCTAGCCAGAAAATGGTAAGAATTGGTCCCCACTTCCTATAACTGAGTTGCGGTGCAAAGAAGTGTCTTATCCACATGAATCTTTTGTTCAATAATCAACAAAAAGTCATGAATACCTAGCTTTTTCCACGAGTTTTTCAGATGAGGATACAAGTGACCTAACCATGCCCTATACCATGGGTCCTCAGTAGGCTAGAGACGCAATTGGAAAGTTTTGAAGTAGGTGTTTCATACATGGGGGTGAGTAAAAGGGAGCCTTTGACCACAGAGAGGATAGAATGGTTGAAGAGACTTAGTGAAAGAGCCAAGGAAAGAATGAGTCAAACCAAATCGCTCAGGGATGAAAACAAGAGTTGACACTTGAAGATGAGGGTGAGCACTGATAGGTATTCCTTCCTTCACAATGACTTCTTAGACATGAATCCTAGGGCCAGAGGCATAGTGACAATAATTGGGGCTAGTCATTGTAGAGAAAAGAGTCTATTGCAGAGAAGAGTTTTGAAGGGAGAATGGTTTGAGAAAGAATGGAGATGAAGAAGCAAGATGAAACATGGAAGGGTTCAACTCTACCAGAATCCTTGTGGAGGTGAACCACTTACAAAAGAAGAAATTGACAGAAAGTTTTTTCTCTAATAGGCTTGGAAGTAGGGTTGGGATTAGGTCGAGTGATTATCGGTCGATAATGCAACCGACTCGACAAACCGACTTTGCCCAATTATGGAAACCATTATCGGCTCAATCTTTGTGGGTCGGGTGTCGATTGGCAATCGACCTTTTTTGGTCGGTTGTTAGGTCGGGTGACAAGTATACCCGACACAGAAATACCGAATTTGGAAGATCGAATTCTTGACATCAATAGGGATGAATCTCTATCCGATTATGGACATTTGAGATGAGGAAACTTGTAGTGCTACTCCTCCTGCTCTAGGAATTGTAAAAAAAGAAAATAAATTGGTTTATTGGTGGAAGATCGTCGTAAGGTGAGACTCTATTGAACTTGGATGCAGACATGAGGAGGAAGGAGTTGGGTTTGCACGAGAGGATGTTAAACTTCGCACTCCCATCTTCTGTTTGCAAGCCCTTCAAGCCCTTCGGCTATGGCAGCAAGAGGAAGGAGAGTCTTTTGCTGCAAGAGGAAGAAAGGGTCCGAATATTCTAGACCTAATTCGTGGTTTTTAATCATGATGATTAACCACACCAGAGTTTGTTTACCAAGTCAAAGTTAAATCTATTTTTGGTCCACTTTATCAAAGTGCACCGTTTTTGTCTATCTAGCTGGATTTTATTATTTAAAACAAACAAATGTATTTTTCATTTATTTTATTATTCTCAGGTCATGTCACTATGACATTTTTGTAGCTTTGACATATATTAGTCTGTATCAGGTTCATTTTGAATTAACTTGAATGAGAATTTAATTTTTCACTCAATGAATCTCAGAGGATGCTCTGGCTGGTAATTGTGACTTTCGTTTTAAATAAAATAAATAACAATAAATCATAATAAATTAATAATTAACATTTAACAAAATATACTTCACTAGTTAACTTAAATACTATTAATTTTATAATTTATATTAATTTTTTTAATAGTCGATTGGCCGATAATTATCAACTTTTATGAATTTTGGAAATCACCAACCGACCCACCTTTGCATGGGTCGGATGATATTATCGGCCTGACTCCATGGGTCAGTTGGTGGTTGATTATCGGTCTGCCGATAATGGTTGATAAAACCAACCCAGTCCCAATCCCAATCCCAATCCTACTTGGAAGGATGGTTTGAAATTTTTGAGAGGTGTGCAATTAAGGGTAAATTCAAAAGTTACAATCCAAATCCTCCTCTTTAAATATGAGAAAGGTTTGAAATGGGCCATTTTTTTACCGAAAATGACCTCCAATCACCTGCTGATATGTGGCAATGAGGGATACACAATATGCCATAATCAACAAATCTTCAGTTGACACATGGCGAGGATAGAGGAATTTTGGATTAACGTTTGCTCATGTTTTTTATACGTAAATTTGGTGCTAGCTGACCTAAAATCCAGGATGTAGTTGTTGAAAATCAGGCATGTCCAAAACTTGGTGTCCAAAAACTTTGAGCAAAAAAGATATGTTGTCTTAATTTTTTAATCTTGAGTTGAAACAATTAGCTCAACAGAATCTAAGATGTTAGCTGAATAAGTGCAAATAAGCTCAGAAGAAATCAGAATTTGTTGACTAAACGTTCTTATTTTCTCTCAAATATATTTTCAGCAGCTACATAACTACCAAAGACCCAAAACACGATCGCCCTACACTTTGAAGAAGACAAAATCATCCCACGTTCAACTATACAAAAGACTACCAAGATGGCATTTGTCATCCATTTTCCATCAGTTGCAAGCATGAAGCTTATAATCTAGGAAGTTGGAAAGAGGAAAAAGTTCCAAGTATTTTCACATCTACCATGAAGAAGGAGCACAACCCTGGATGTTCACCATGATGTCCATTACTAGGAGGTTGTTGCAGTTATGAAGCACTTTGGCTCAGTAACCTTAACAACAAGTAAGATAGAAGTTCTATAACATTCCAAAAATTTGGTAACAAGTGGCCTAGTGCCACGTGTAAATAGGTAGTACCACGTGTACAACGTTTTGATTTGATAACATTAATAAATAAAATTTATATATTTATGTAGTTGAACTTGGTTAGATTAAATGGGTTTGGTGGAAATTATGGAATGATGTGTATATAGATTTAGACAAATAGAAATGGATTACTCCATAGAATTGTTTTGAGTTTATTAGTGACTTGGCACCAAAGAATTGGACCTAAAATTGGTTAGAAGAGTTAGAAATATGGGCCAAGCTATCTACGTCTAAGGTGTGGTTTTGGAGTCCATAGAAGGATATACTTGTGAGACGATAGAATATAATAAGTTTCCATTCTTTAAGTTGCAAGTTACAGTGGTTTATTCAAGGCTATTATGGAATGATGTGTATATATAGATTTAGACAAATAGAAATGGGTTACTCCATAGAATTGTTTTGAGTTGGTTCAAGTGAAAATGGGCTTATTAGTGAATTGGTACGTAAGAATTGGACCTAGTATTGGTTAGAAGAGTTAGAAATATGGGCCAAGCTATCTACGTCTAAGCTGTGGTTTTGGAGTCCATAGAAGGACATACTTGCGAGATGATAGAATATCATAAGCTTCCATTCTTTAAGTTGCAAGTTACAGTGGTTCATTAAAGGCTATTATTGGGGAAATTATGAGCTTAATAAAGAGTTATAGTAGTGGGTTGAAGGTGGTAACATACGGGCATCCAAAGGCCAAAGGCTGCTAGGAGTAATGATGGTTTAGTTTATAAAAAGGGTTGATGTTCTCATATTTGTTCTTTGGGTTTGGTGCAAACAGAGAACTAAGGTATTAGGATTTGTTGAGCAAGGTGTTGGCTTTGGTCTAATCGATGTTGTGATAGAGGGTTGAATCGGATCAAGGTTGTGTTCGAGGATTTAGTTTCTGGTAAGTTTCTCTAATAATCGAAGATAAATAAACATGTCGTGATTTTGTGTAGGTCATTAAATATCACAAACAAAGTATGTGAAGTTTTAATTTGGCTCACGAATCAATGTAGTATGACATATCAGATTATTAAGGTTCTATAATCTGTGTACTGTATTTGATATTAGTTTGTTGGAAGATTTGTTTCTTGTATTATGAAACTGTTAAAGGAAATAAATCAAAAGCCTTGTTCTTAATTTAGACAATACGCCTTGACATTTTACTGTACGAATTTAGCTTGCATAATACCATTATGTTCGTCCTAAAACACGTATCAATTGCCGAGTTATTAAACCCATCAGATGTTGAAAGGTACTCTTGTTTTATTTGGCTACTACAAATCTGGTGAATAACAAAAGTTGGAGGAATTGCAGAAGGTTTTTTTTCTTTGAATTTGATTGGGTTTTTCTTTTATGAGTGTACTTTTGTTTATGTATATAAACTGGTATTTGTGGTTTAGAGAAAACATGAGGTTATTGAAGCTATCATACTTAGAGACTCACGTTGTTAACACAACCCAAATTTATTAAATCGTATATTAATTTTTATCCACAATAACACTTTGTGTTTTAGTCAAATTAATTGTACATTGTTTCTTCTTTGTTACCTAAATTAGACCGAGAATGTGTATTGGGTAGGAGCAAAGAATGGTGAGAAGGGTTACTTGATGTTTAGTACAATGTGTGTGGGTTATATTTGGTGTGGATTAGTGGCTTAAGGATTTTTGTGATTTATGTATTTTATTTAATTAAATAGAGCAAGTGGATGAGAACCCTGATTTGGTATTTGATAAACTTAAAGGGAAAGCACCTACTTAAAGGTTTAGTAGACACTATAAGGTGAGGCGCCCTTGTGATATAAAATATTTTATTGAGTTTTATTTTTATAAAAATATGCGAAAATATTTTGTGATACTTTGTTTACGAAATCGGTTTGATATAAGAAATGTTCACGAAGAACAAGAAGATCGTTTGTGGGTTATATATATAATTTTGGATTATTTTTATGATTGATTTGTGATATTATAAGAAATATCTTTACTCACAAAAGTAGTATTGGTTGCTGAATTTTTAATGAAACATGTTTTGGAATATGGTGTTGAGTTGAAAATGAGAAAAATTTGTCTATGTTTTAAAAGGGTAAATTCGTTTTGGATTGTTGATTTTTTTAAAAAAAAAAAACCTATTGATTCTATGTTGACAATTCGGTGAAGTGATACGTGGATTTTATTAAATTAGCATGTGCACATAGCTACCCTCAACCCTGGCCCGGTTGTGGGTGATTTCGCCAAATGGGTGGTTTAATACCAACTCAGGCGATTGATTGAATTTGATGCTAGTTTCGAGTAGACTTAGTATGGATTTAGTGTATGATAAAACCATACTTTGAAATGTGATTTGACGCTAGTTTCGACTAAGCCTAGTAAGGGATTAGTCTATGACTAACCTTTACTCTGTAAACATGAATTCTCTACGGTCGTGAACAGTAAATTTTGAGATGATTGACTATTTATTTTCTTGAATTAAAAGTGTGTTTTGAAAATGTCATTTTTAGTTTCTTAAATTGATAATATAGCCCCGCTGACCTCTCTTGCACGTTTCAATCGTGTAGAAAAATAATTCAAGACTTTCGGAGGAGATTAAGGAGGACATGGCCTTAGAGATCGTGGTATTAGAATACTATTTTTATAAAGTTTGTTTAAACTTGAGATATTGTAAGAATAAGAAATATGTTTAATGATTAAGGTTGTATTTATTTAATTTTGCTCGATAAGGCTTACAGTGGTTGGGTCAAAGGTCACGAGATTGACTTTTGATCAATTTACCGTGCCATGTGGCACCCTAAAAGAGGGGTGTTACAAGTTCCCTATGATCTTACACGTTTGCACATGTCCATAACATGCCAAGGGGAACAGGAGTTGAAGGTTACCATGGTCACCATGAAGAGTATAGAAGGAATGGAAAATGACATATTAGTACCTATTATATGAAAGTTGGACACTTAGGTCAAAGAAAAAAACACTTTGCCATATAAGTACCTCTTTTCCACATAAGTACTTATTTTAAAAATTGATAATTACATAATCCCACATTTGTCATTCTTCTTCAGTAGGAATGGATATAAAAAAAATACCTAGATTTAAGACACATACTCTCCATCTCCACCATTGTCATGTTTGCCTCCATCTCCGCCACCACCACCACCACCGTCGCTCCCCCACCACCATCGCACCTCCACCATCATTTTCTTCATTTTTTTATTATCCTTCTTCTTATTTTTATTAGTTTTCGTCTTTATTTTGTTAGATATGAGATGTAATATGAGATCTGAAATCGTAATCTGAGTTCAGATCTGAGATCATACAAATCTGAGATAATATGTTACTGTTTCAATATTATTACAGATCTGAGATCGTATGTTACTGTGAGGGGAGTCTAACGGATGTGGTGATGTAGCGAATCGTTGCCGAAATCGTCTGGATTTGAGATTTTCTTTCATGTTACTGTTTCAAACAATAACATCATCATGTTACTGTTAAAAATTAATATTAGACTAATATTGACCTACATTATCATGTTAATGTATTGGCATTGTAATGCAGAATCATGTACTATAGATTGAGTATTTTTTTAAAGATCATTTGCTCTAGTAAGAAATATGACAAAGGTTTTGTTTATTATGAAACAGTAACGTAAACATGTTTGAATGATTTTGCAGAACTTGACAGATTAATTATTTCAGATCTAGCACTCATAAACTCAAGGAAATCCTGAACAAAAATCATGTACCCAACATTTACACCTAAATAAAAGTAAGGAAGAATAGAAACAATAGATCTAAAATTTTTTCAGTTTTAAATTGCGAAAAAATAGATCTAGAGAGAGAGAGGGGAGAAGAAGAAGAAGAAGAAGAAGAGAGAGGAGAGAGAAAAATAAGAAAAAGAGATGGAGAAGAAAGAAAGAAAATAAAGAGAAGAAAGAGGTTGGATATAAAGGTAAATGATCATTCCATGAGTACTTTTATGTCCATATATTTTTTTGTTAGACCTAAATGTCCAAAAGTACACTAATGGGTACCGGCTTGGCATTGTCCCTAAAAGGAAACTGAAGAGAAGTCTATAATCACACCGCATCAAACAAAGAGCCCGCGTCTTCAAATCTTTGCTGCTTTCTTAGGCAGTGACTCCGATCACTTATCATTTCAATTAGCATGACTCTAGCCAACTAGTTTCTAGCTTAGCCCTTATCTTCACGCCTTCGCATCTATGTTTCTTATTTAGCTTGTAAAGCAGGCCAAGTATATCTTGGAATGTGTTCTCATTCAATGAAATTCTTGATGCATTCTAGCAATGTGTTGTTTTTCATTTTATTTCAATAGGAGTCCTTTTATTATGGTGTTAATATCTTATCTCATGCTTTTTCCACTTGATACATTTTGAATTTTAAGTCATTTTCTAGGAAGACAACCTTGAACCAGCAGTCTTGTGTTCTCAGTCTACACACAGCTTGTTTGGTGAAGAGGTCAGATTTGGTGCAACCCTTGTCAAAAAATCTTTGGACTAACAACAAGTCCTAGCACACCTGAACACATACTATCCATAACCCAAACACTCATATCCCTGACTGTTGGAAACATGACATCTCTTATCCAATGTAGAAAATATCGAACAGTAACACAACACCACCTGGAGCCATTAGACAATCTTTCATAGCCTTAGCCATTAATAATTTCACTAAACTAGGCACTTTGGGATGAGCATCTACAATTTTTTCATACATAGAGTCCGTCTTTATAACCTTAACCATTTGGGCCAGTGGTGGACCCAGAAATTGTGATCATTGAAGGCACAAAAGTGGTGTGGGGTCCGGGAGCAGTGCCCCCAGAAATTTTTTTGGGGTTCTTTATGTAATGAATTTATGAATATAGATCGAAAACAAAAAAAAACATTTAATAATTCAAAGCAATAAAAATACATTGTAATTTATCCCAATTGTTCTCCACGAGTTTTCATATATTGAAAACTGTTGTATATTAAATTATTATGACCTGTAGTGTATAGCAAAAAACATTTGAAAGGTAGAACAATATATATGATTATCAACAGAAACTCAATATATCACATGCATCAAACTTAATAACAATATTGAGTAACAATTGGGTGTAAAATTAGCAAACCAAACTATAGTGTTACCGAACATGTGAAGACGAGAGCGAGGTACGCGAATGCGAATCTCTTTAAGGTGAATTTGCCCCAGCCACTTGGTGTCAACACTTTTCAGACAAGCACCTCCCAAGATACAACACTCTTTTTGTGTAAGTGACACTTCAATACCACACAATGAATGTACTCTCAGATTTGTGAACAAAGGAATAAGAGGAAAATAATAGTTTTTTGTTGTCTTTCAACTATACAACTAAGCTTTCTATTTATAGTAGAGCATTGCAACAAAATGGTCCACAAAATCAACAATATGGACTGATTTTTAGGACTCATAATTGACCAAATATACTATCTTAACCATCCACTTTCATTGTGAAATTATCTCCACTAATCATTGACCATAAACAACCCACATTCTTTGTGGGAGGACCTTAACTAACTTTGAATTGGTCATATTATGCACCAATGTTATGAGAATTATGCATGAGTGGAAAATGTGTCTTGGAATGAAGTATATTTCATTCAACTACACTTAATGATATTTAATATCATTATTTTCCAAAAATCCCCCACATTGAATGATAATAGACGACAATTCAGACACGGAAGTTAGTCTGAGAGTACATTAGGAGAAGTACTGCATCAGGATAGGTAGCTTTTGGCTTTGAACCTTCCTTAGTGAAAACTTACCGGACTCACTTAACTAGTCTGTGGACTAATGCCTTGAACTGCTAGTTGTTTATGTAAGCCTAGTCAATAAATCTCACACAGCACTAATCCAGTTCTTAATTGGTTCTCGGTTGTATTCATTATTTCGGCCCTGAACATCTTGGGTTCAGTGAGTGCTTTAGAAAATCCCGCCTTTAAAGATTTTCATAGAATCGGCCTTACTCCACTTGATATCCTATCAAGAGTATCCTCTAATACTCCACTTGTATTTACAAGATATAGATATCATTAAAAGCATTGCTTAACCTTGATACTCACTTAGCACTTAGTGCATCCAAGGAATGGGTTGGAATTAAAATTTCAAAGTGCTCACTTGAGTTACACAAACTTGTGTTGTCCTATTGAACCTAGTCCATGGGATCTCCAATTGCTAGGTTAGGTTTCCATCTGGATAACTCATTATTATAAGGCTTTCAAGCCAATCCCCCTTGATGCGCAGTCAATTTGCTCTCTACTCAACCCCTTTGTAAACGGATCCGCTAAATTGTCTTTAGACTTCACAAAGTCTATGGAAATTATTCCATTTGAGAACAACTGCCTAACGGTATTATGTCTACGACAAATATGTCTAGACTTACCATTATATATCATATTCTGCGCCCTTGCAATTGCAGCTTGATTATCACAGTGAATGCAAATTGCAGGCACAGGTTTCGGCCATACTGGAATATCCTCTAAAAAGTGACGAAGCCACTCTGCTTCTTCACCAGCTTTATCCAAAGTGTGAACTCTGATTCCATCGTTGATCGTGCTATTGACGTCTGTTTTGAGGATTTCCAAGATACTGTCGCACCCCCTAGGGTGAATACATAGCCGCTAGTTGATTTTGACTCCTCGGAATTTGAAATCCAATTAGCATCACTATACCCTTCTAGAACAGCCGGGTATTTACCATAATGCAAAGCATTTTCCTTGGTTTTATTCAAATACTCTAATACTCTTAATAGAGCTTTCCAATGCTCATGTCCAGGATTGCTTGTGTACCTGCTTAGTTTATTGACAGAGTACGCAATTTCTGGCATCGTGCAGTTCATAATATACATGAGACTGCCTATAACCCGAGAGTATTCCAACTGTTCAATACTGTTACCAGTATTTTTATATAAGACTAGATGAGGGAGAAAAGGATTATTAGCATCCTTGATGCCATGTCCTTTAAACTTTTCAATCACTTTCTCAATATAATGTAATTGAGATAAAGCTAGGCTTTCCGAATTTTTTGAAATTTTAATGCCTAGTATCACATCAGATTCACCTAAGTCTTTCATATCAAAATTCTTTGATAGCATTTTCTTGGTACTATTGATTATCTCAATATTATGTCCAAGAATTATCATATCATCAACGTATAGACAAACGATTACACATTCGTTGTTAACGACTTTGGTGTAAACACATTTGTCACACTCATTGATTTGGAATCCGTTCCGAATCATCACTTGGTCAAATTTCTCATGCCATTGTTTAGGAGCTTGTTTAAGTCCATATAATGACTTGACAAGCCTACACACCTACACACTTTACGTTCTTGTCCTTTGACCTTAAACCCTTCAGGTTGTTCCATATAGATCTCCTCATCAAGTTCACCGTTCAAGAATGCAGTTTTTACATCCATTTGATGTATCTGCAATTCATATAGCTAGGCTATGGAAATTAACATCCGAATGGATGTAATTCTCGTGACCGATGAATAAGTATCAAAGTAGTCTAGACCCTCTTTTTGTCTAAACCCCTTGGCTACAGGCCTTGCTTTGTACTTATCTATAGAACCATCAGCTTTAAGCTTCTTTTTGAAAATCCATTTACATCCAATTGGTTTATTCCTCAGAGGGAGATAAACCAATTCCCAAGTATGATTACTTAGAATGGACTTTATTTCGCAGTTTACAGCTTCTTTCCAGAATGGAGCTTCTTGAGTTAACATTGCCTCATTAAATGTCTGAGGCTCACTATCTATCATGTATGTTAGATAGTCTGAACCAAAGGATTTAGAGATTTTTCATCTCTTGCTCCTTCTTGATTCTATTTCATCAGCCTCTTGATTCTCATTCTCAGAATTCGATTCTCTAACCCTTTTCTGAGAGTTTTTTGTATTTTTATAAGGAAATGTTTCCTCAAAAAATTCAACATCTCTTGTTTCCATGATTGTGTTAACATGGATGTCATCAATTTCAGATTTGTGTACTAAAAATTTGAATGCACTACTATTTTGTGCATATCCTATAAATATGCAATCAACTGTCTTAGGTCCAAGTTTGACTTGCTTTGGTGGAGGTACTGCCACCTTAGCAAGACACCCCCACACTTTCAAGTATTTGAAAGAAGGTGTTCTTCCTTTCCACATTTCATATGGAATACTATCTGTCTTTTTGTAGTGCATTCTGTTAAGAATATAATTGGCAGTTAAAACTGCTTCCCCCCACATGTTTTAAGGTAAACCAGAACTTATTAACATGGCATTAACCATCTCCTTTAATGTCCTGTTTTTTCTTTCAGCAATCCCATTTTGCTGAGGAGTGTATGGAGCAGTAGTTTGGTGGATTATTCCAAAACTTTCACATAACTCATCAAATGAGGCAGATTCATATTTTCCACCTCTATCGGACCTAAGAGTTTTGACCTTTTTATCAAGTTGAGTTTCTACCTCATTTTTATACTTGATAAAAGCATCCAAAGCTTCATTTTTGCTTGCTAATAAATAGACATAGCAAAACCGAGTACAATCATCTATGAAAGTAATGAAGTATTTCTTTCCACCTCTACTTTGAATAAATTTCAAATCGCATAAATCACTATGGATTAATGCTAGAGGCTCAGTGCTTCTCTCAGTTGAGTGAAAGGTTTTTTTAGCAAACTTTGCTTCAACACATGTTTCACATTTATGGTTATCATCCAAATTAAATTTGGGAATTAGCCCCAAGTTTGATAGTTTTTTTCATTGTACCATAGTTTACATGTCCTAATCTACCATGCCATAGACAAGGAGAAACAACAAAGTAAACTGAAGACTCTGCTTTATTATTATTGGCAATAACAGCCTTCGGGTACACAAATTTGGATTTTTCATCCATTATAGCAACACAAGCCTTAAAAAGGTCATCACTAGCATAACCCCTTCCCACATACATTTCACCCTTCCTAATAGTGAACTTGTCGGATTCAAACACCATCTTGAATCCCTTCTTGATCAGGACAGGGACTGAGAGCAGATTCTTACGAACCTCTGGAACATGAAGCACGTTCATTAGGGCCAAGGATTTCTCGGATGTGAACTTCAATATCACCTTACCCTTTCCCTCTACAGTGGCAGGAACACCATTAGCCATGTAGATCTTCTCTCCATCATCTTTCTTTTCATAAGAGGCGAAGAGATTCTTGTCAGTGCAAATGTGAGCAGTTGCACCTCTGTCCACATACCAATCTTTGGTATTTGTCACCAGATTCACCTGGGAGACCACAGCACACATCATCTCATTATCTTTTTCACCTTCTTGCTCGGTCAGATAAGCTTGATTGGCAGGCTTTCCCTTGCCCTTTCCCTTGTTGTTGTTGGGGTGCTTTCTACAGTCTTTGGCTCTATGTTCGGGTTTATCGTAGACATAGCAGTTGCCCTGAAACTTTTGTGATTGTTTGCCTTTGGCTTGGTGATCTTGTTTCCTTTTCCCATCGAACTTGGGCTTGGAAGTTTCCACCAAATTTGCCTTGGGCACCCTTGGAAGTTTACCACTCTTCCTCATATTTTCCTCTTAAAGCCTCAGATGAAGGCTTAGATCCTCCATATTCATCTTCTTCGTTTTGTGCATCAAGCGATTTTTGTAGTCACTCCACCCAGGAGGTAATTTCTCTATGACTGTTCCTACTAGGAAAGCCTCACTCAAGTTCATTCCTTCTGCTTCAATTTCATGCATGAGAAGTTGAAACTCTTCCACTTGTGCAACAACAAACTTTGAGTCTACCATTTTGAAGTCATAAAACCGGCTCACCACAAATTTCTTTATGCCGGCATCCTCGGTCTTGTACTTCTTGTGAAGAGCTTCCCACAATTTCTTAGTGGTGGATATCTTACAATACACACCGTAGAGTGAGTTCACCAATCCATTAAGGGAATGGTTTTTGCATAGATAGTCTCCATACATCCATGCTTGCACAACAACAGCAATAGAAGGATTCGACTCATCCGCACTTATGGCAGGACACACTTCTGTGAGGTATTTTGAAAGCCCACAAGTGGACAAGTATAACTGCATCTTTTGTTCCCACCTCTTGAAATCAGTACCATTGAATTTCTCTGGTTTTTCTCCCAAAACCACAGAATTCACACGACCAGTCATGGGATCAACTGTTCCCACAGTGGGTGCCATCGGAGTGGTCACACCAACGCCACTAGGGCCAACCATACCAGTCAAGTTGGTAGGAAGAGCAGTGCTACCTTGAGTAGTCAACTTAGTCACGCCATCTTGGGCAACATGACCAATTGGGGTCAAACCACTAGTGGTATTTTCATCACCTCCTGGAAGGACGGTAGATTTCTCAGTGCTTTGATTTTGAGCCATTGCTTTTCTACACAATCAAAGTGTAGTGTAAGTAACACAAATATATCAAATAATTCAAAGATATAATCCTTGGAAATTTAACACCACATAATCAACACAGAATTATTGGTTTTAAAAATGCACAAAACACTTTGTCGGCTTTCTAAATTAGAGACTAACGACTTTAGCAACCAGATCGTTCCTAGGTAAGAGGGGGTCTTCCGTATAATACGGCGCTCAATTAAATAACTTCTTTCCTAGACAGAACTTTCTAGACATTGCTTAGTCATCGTTAAATCACTAAAAATATTACTAAAATATTTGCATACATGACAAAATTCAGTATATAAGAATATTGAACCAGAATCGATAATAAACACTTAACAAAAATTTTCAGTTGTAATAATTAAAGTAATGATAAAAACCGATTAATAGTACTTGATTGAATTTGTGAATCACATATACTGAGACATACACGGCTAAAAAAAATTTTGATTTAATTTTTCATTTTGCAGAGAAGCAGTTAAGCATATAGCATGCTTTGTTCCAATGAAATCAATCCAACTATAACAATTGCACCGAAGCAACAACAATAGTAATTTTATATGACAATTCACATGCACAGACTTACATGACAATTCATTGATTCTGCACTAATCGGTTTTTTAATCAAGTTGAAAGTTTTACCAGATGCATACAACGATCAATGATAGTTTTACCAGATGCATACAGGTCCAGATTTAACAAAAAGAACACAAATCCACCTTAAGATTGTTGTATATTATATGATTCTGACCTGTAGTGTATAGCAAAAAACATTTGAAAGGTAGAACAATATATATGATTATCAACAAAAACTCAATATATCACATGCATCAAACTTAATAACAATATTGAGTAACAATTGGGTGTAAAATTAACAAACCAAACTATAGTGTTACCAAACACGTGAAGACGAGAGCGAGGTACGCGAATACGAATCTCCTTAAGGTGAATTTGCCCCAATCACTTGGTGTCAACACTTTCCGGACAAGCACCTCCCAAGATACAACACTCTTTTTGTGTAGGTAAGTGACACTTCAATACCACACAGCAGTTTCGAACCAAGAAATGAATGTACTATCAGATTTGTGAATAAAGGAATAAGAGGAGAATAATAGTTTGTTGTTGTCTTTCAACTCTACAACTAAGCTCTCTATTTGTAGTAGAGCATTGCAACAAAATGGTCCTCAAAATCAGCAATATGAACTGATTTTTAGGACTTATTATTGACCAAATATACTATCTTAACTACCCACTTTCATTGTGAAATTATCTCCACTAATCATTGACCATAAACAACCCACATTCTTTGTGGGGAACCTTAACTAACTTTGAATTGGTCATATTATGCACCCATGTATATGAGAATTATGCATGAGTGGAAAATTGTCTTGGAATGAAGTATATTTCATTCAACTACATTTAATGATATTTAATATCATTATTTTCCAACAAAAACATGATATTATAACATCAGTAATAGTTCCAAACAACTTTTTTTTTATATAACAGACTTGATCATTCATTTGGTTACTAGGTAAAGGGCAGTTGGGCTTGACAATGTAAAGGACACACGATAAAGTTGGGTTAGCAATTGAGGGGCTTGGACTATTAGGCTTGACAAAGTAAAGGAAACACAGTAGAATGGGGATACGGGCTGTGACTTAGGAGGATTGGGTCAAAGTTATTTAGTAGGCTTTAGTGGATTGGGAGCCTTATTTTTTTTGATTGGGGACCTATATATCAAATTGTCAAGAACACATGTATACTTAGTGAAAATTTTCGAAAGTCACTGGGGCCCGTGCCCCTGGTCTGCAAACGTTTCTTTTGGGCATGTCAGTGAGTGGCATAGAGTCATAAACATACTTGGAGACATAGCATATGTTTCTTTTGCTATTTTTATGAAAGGCTAACGTTGACATTTATCAAAGTTTATCACATCAGAATTTTTTGATATGTCACACAAGATTTTTGTGACCACTCTCTCACTTAAAGAACGAACAAAGTACAATTCTATAGTTGACTAGTTGAGGGATGAAATTGAGAGTAAAAAAAATTAAGGACGAAAGTGAAATGAATGGTATAGTTGAGTGTTATATTTTACCAATTATATTAATTAGATTTGGATTTGATTGATATTTGGGCCAGACTTGGAACATGAAAGGCAGGCCCAGCTGGTCCCCACATGCTGGGTTCAATTATTACTCTCATGAATTTCATAGTTATAAATTGAGAAAAAGATGGGGGCAACCTCTCATTCCAATGGGAGTATGGTGCCTAAAGAGAAAGAGAAACCCTCTCAGAAAATTTTCTTAAAATGGTTGTCCCGCACGAGAGCTATGGTTGGGTAATAATGTAATATGGGTATATCTCCTAATCACTTGAAAGCAACTACCCATCTTCCATCCTTTCTTTTCCTCCTTATCCCCCCACTTTTCTTTTTCCTTTTCTTTTTCTTTTTTCCCTTTCTCTTTATTACTTTTTAAGCAAATCCCTTTTCTTTCTCCTACTATCAACTATACCCATCATATTCATTAGAGATGTTGCCCTATTCATTTGTCTTTGTGTTTTTCTATTTTTTTTATTTTTTTTCAACTTCGTTGTATTCCATCTTTATGGTGACCCGAGTGCCTACAAGCCTCATTTACTTAATTTATTAGGCAATTTAATACAATCAAATCTATGACCGTTTCAAAAAAAAAAAGTTTTATGAATAACTATAGACTTTTGACCCATTTAAACTCTCAATTAATATTTTTAGAGAGTACTAAAAATTTTGTTTAAATCACATTTGAAAGAATTTGGACTTGAAAAGTTATAATTTTGTTAAAAAAGACGTATGAAGTTTCATTTTCGAATCCCAAAATCACCTGCTTGTTCAATCGAAATATTGTGTTTAAAATAATTTTTTACAATAATCTTAAGCATATTTAAATGAGAGAAAATTTTATGATAAATATATTCAGCATTGAGTCTTTTTAGCTAAGAGAATCAAGTTAAACTCACCATGTGATATGATATTTAGAAAAAGCTAATTGATTTTGAAAGTTCATGTTGAGAAAAAACAAAAGATTACGGTCATTAGAAACAATGAAAAAAAAGGAAAGACTACAGAGGATGAGACTACAGAGGATGAGCACGATCCACTGTAAGAAAAACCACTATAGCTGACCCCACTGTTTTTTATTTTAAAGTCAATATAATTATTTTTTAAAAAAATTATGGATTAATTTTGATTGGGTTTACGAATCCAACGGTTTTGAAAATTCTGGAACGTTAAATATAAATTCAAAACATTATTTGCCTCTCTTTCGATGAACTTGATTTTTTGTTTATGATAAAAAAATACATAACTCGTAAAATCAATCAAAATATATTCATAATTTTTTTTTAAATAAAGGTCCCTAAATCATTACAACGAAACCTGCTTTAATTTTTTTTTACTGCAAATCCCGAGCACCCAACTAGAGACATCACTACTTATTATTTTATAATATATAGTCATTATATTATAGTAGTCTTGGCACCATAAGAGGCATCTTTTTCTTATCTTATTATTATCTTATAAACCACTGAAGACATCTTTTTATATGTCCTAATCCTTGGATTGAGGGTAGTAGGTTTGAATATCAGGGTTTTTAGAAGGTCCTACCTACCAATATCCGAGAATGCTACAGAAAGCCAGCCAACAAGAGGACATATTTTTTAATTCCCGGATTCTCTTCGTTCGTTTTTCTTTTTCCAGAGCCTTTTCAAATGTTGACAAACTTGTTAATTTATGCACCAATCAATCAATTTGTCGGTGTAGGAAATTTTGGGGAATGCAAATAATTATTATAACCTTTTAAAATTTTAGTATCAAAATCATTAAAGACACTCTTTAAATTCAAAATATAATCTTTCACTTACCTTTATTATATTACTGTAACATTAACTCCCACCAGTGACGGATTAAAAAATAAATTAAGGGAACTTGGTTAATAACGGAGTTAGAAATTTATGGGTGAAAGGTGAACGGAGTTTGGGGTAGCTTCTTCGAAACTTTTTTTAAGGGCTATTTATTGAAAATTGACTAGAGTGAAAATCATCTATCATTATGTATAAGTGTGTTTCAATCAATGTTTAATTTGTGAGATTGTAATTGAATACTTACTATTATTTCAATGTATTCGTATTAGAAAAACATAGATTACAGTACTATTAAATTAATAATTATAAATTGTATTTTAAAATGTTGTTAATTCATTAGCCAAATTAATTTAACATAGAGATTATATATTTATCAAATTAAACTTCATAATATATTTCAGTTGTAAATTGAAAAATAAAATTCATTACCATATACTTAAAAAGTTATAATTTAACAGCATTTTCGCTAGCGTCAGCTTTTTAGTGCGTCAAACACCTCACAACATATTTAACAGCTTTAAGCTCAGCTTTTTTCCACAGCATTTCCGTTAGCATTGAAAATCAATTTTTATACTCTACCAAACGTGCCCATAGAGTCCATCTGTATAACCTTCACCATTTGGACACCTCAATGAGTGACAAAGAGTCATAAACATACTTGGTGACATAGCATACGTTTCTTTTGCTATTTTTATGGAAGGCTAATGTTGACATTTATCAAAGGTTGTCACATCAAAATTTTTGATATGTCACGCATTGTCGATGCTAGATTTGCACCGAAATATAAAATACGTGTAAAGTAGAAAGCTTTAAGAAAATGACGACACAAAATTTACGTGGTTCGACAACTTGCCTATATCCACAAAGTCTGATCTTTTATTAGAGTAGAGTGTCAATAATCCCCTTACAAATGTGGGAACGATATGTATTTATAGACCTTGGGGGTTTGTCAGTTGATACAGTTATGTTAGTTCCTAAGATAATTTAACCGTCTCTGGTAACCTCCTATTATAACTGCTTTTGCCTAATTATAACCATCGGATAACTAATCTGTCTTGGAACTGCTTGAACTGTCGGATAAACTGCTTCTGAATAAAGCTCTTTTGTCTAGGAGTTGCCAATCTTCTGGAACCGTACTGACATACATACGGAGTGTAGTAATTTGCTCCACAAATACCCACAGCCTTTTATTTACCTAAATAATGTTAGGATAAATTTAAAGGCTTTTCATGTTTATCAGCAAGTAGTCTCCTAGTTGGATTAGGAGTCTTGACATCCTCTATAAATAGCTGCACTTTGTGAAGATTTTTTTTTCTTTTCTGAACTTTATATGCTTCAAAGGTAGTCTTTTTTTTGTTCTTCAAGAGGTAATTCTTTTCTCTGCTTGAATCTTTTTGTTGAAGTTAAAACTTTTTTTTTGTAGTCGCGCTTGTAAAGAATCAAACCCTCTCGAAATAACGGAGGAAATCGCCCTGGAGGGGAACTGGGGGTCCGACCCCCTTGTCGGACCTCAGCTCCCTTGAGGAGCTGGGGGGTTCGACCCCCTTCGGGAGCTCCTACTCCAGAGGAAGCAAGAATCCAGCCCCCAAGGGGGCTGGGGGTCCGGCTCTCTTGTCGGACCTTAGCGGGGTTCGACCCCCACGCTGGGAGTTCAGCCACCACGAGAGGTTGGCCCCCACGCAGGGTTCGGCCCAACTCCGACCTATTGATTTTTACATTATATTTTTTTTTGTGACTAATTTACATACCTTGGATCTGCAGGTTTTGTCATTCGTAAGCTCAAGGATTTGATTTCTTCTCTAGAAAACTTAGCCGCATTCAAAGTGAAGCACCAGATTTACCTCCGTTCGACATTCGGGCTCCCTTCAATGACAATAGGGATTTTGATCTTGAGTACATCAAGGTTTCCGCATTCCTGTTGTCGGAGTGCAAAATCTACATTCCATTCTCGCCTTTCTTTTAGGAATTCTTCATCTATACGGATCTTCATCCTTCGGAGTTAGCTCCGAATGCTTATCGGATTATCGGTGCTGTGATGCAAATGAATTCTTTCTTGAGGAAAAGACTTGCAGCCATCAATCTTCTCTGCTGCTACTCAATCCTCAGGAACACGAGCTCAAATGGCAAGTATTACTTGTCTCCGAAGTGTAACTGTGCATTGATCCATTGTCTTCCAAACTCCAATAAAGACGTGGATTATATGCTCATCTCCGGGCATTGGAGCAGCTGTACTTCTCGTAAAGGGGACCCCCTAGGTATGCCTTTGTTCTGATCTCTGATTTTCTTATGGTATATATATTTTGCTGATTTTCTTTTGTTTCACGTCGTATTCCCGCACTCCCGAATGAACTTAGTGAGGCTGTGCAAGAGGTCCTTGATGACTCTTATGCAAGCTCCAGGCTTGGTGGTCAGTTTTGGAGATCTGCGTCAGTGTTATTTGGTTGTAAACCTTCTTATTGTGGATTTGCTCCTCCAGTCGCTTCATCTCCTGCCGCGGTTGGATAAGAGTCTGAGGGTGAGAGTGAGGAGGACCAGGATGATGATGACCTTCAGGATACTTCTAGCGGGCACTCCTTCCCCTTAGGTTTGTCTTCCTTTACTTAGTTTAGTTAGTTTTTTTTTATATGTACTTATATACATACCATTTATTTCGTATGATTGCAGAGATTCTTCCCATGAGCAGGTCTTCCGGATCTCTGAGGAATGTGCCCATCCTGGATCTCCCTAAGACTAAATTTAGTCTGTGGGCAAACGTCTTTAGATCTCCTCGGCCTATCGGAGGATCCTCAGCCCTATTCGCCGGCTCTTCCTTGGCTAAGTCGACTTTGTGTTTCCCGTTCCCAGGGACTCGTCGTAGTCCTCTTTCCTTTGGAGTATCCAGAGGTGCCGATGGCTCTTCTTCCCTAGGTAGTAGCACTACGTTTGCACCCTTTACTTTTGGCAGAAGCATCTTGATTCCTCCATCTTGGGATGACACCAACAGTATGTTTAAAGGTTTTATAGATGATCCCTTGTCTCTGCATGTCAGATATTCACCTTTCTCCATTGAGAAGCTTCGTTCTACTATCTCCAATGAGGATAGATAATTCTTTAATAAATTCCCAAAGGCGAATATTTTGGCCTGCAGATGCTTCTTGGGGTTTTCCTCTTACTCATTCTTATTCATTAAATACATATGTGTATGTGGATTAATTTATACTTACCTTCTCTTTATTTCTATTAGCGTTCTCATATATGCCTTCACTACATAGTTGATTTGAAGCATCAACTTTTTGAAGCAAAGGCAGAGCTAGTGAAGTCAAAGACTATGCAAGCTGATTTTGAGAAGATTGTGCAAGACAAATCCATTCTTGAAGAGAAGCTTGTTGAAGCCAACGAAGAGATAGAGAAGACCCGGAGAGAGCTTTTCAAAACCAAAAACCAATTGTCCAGAATTGAGGCAGAGAAGATGAAGGCAGTTGAGGAAAAAATAGCCTAGTGCTACAAGAAATATATGAAAGCTCTTGCTGCTGAATCCAACGAACACTTTGGACTTGGGCGTGGTTGTACACTTCTCGCACTCAAGATTCCTCTAGATCATGAAGCTTGGTCGGAGGACTTCTTCCAGTGGTGTGGCCTGCCCCAATCATCCTCACCTAAGCCTGAAGAAACTTCATGAAGATAGCATTGGCCCGGACACCAATGCTCTTGGGACTACTTCGGCCACAGATCCTAGTGGATAGTAGAAATATGTTTTTTTTTGCTAGCATTTTTTTTTATTCAGTATTTTGGATTCTTCTTCTTCGGCATTCGTGTGCTAGTCTCATGAACTAATTGTATGAATAAAGCCCTTTTGGCTTAGACTTTTCTTAGTCTTTTTCTTAAAATAAAACATCTTTGGTCACTTAAATTTGTTTTAATTAAACCTCTTTGGCTAAGACTTTCTTGTCTTTTTCTTAGAATAAACCCTCTTTGGCTAAGACTCATTTGTCTTTTTCTTGGAACCAAATCTCTTTGGCTGAAATCTTGAATGAGACGTTATTTTTATCTGTATAGTCTTTTCCTATAGATATTTACTCAGAAACTACCTTATTTATTACATAAAAGGGAAAAGACTACAGTTTAAATTTCAGGTGGACCATATTGCTAATGCTACCCCGCCCTATCTAGAATAGATTTAACATGGGTTGAGAGGTCCAAGAGAGACATCCAAAGCCTTTGTGGGTCTTGAGCCATTGCCGCCACCCAAGCCACATCACATATATGGGTGAGTGAGAGCTCAACAATTCGCAAAGCGCTTATAAGCTTCTTCTTGCAATTGTTAACGTTCTAGAATTCCCCCTTCAGATACTTTAGTTCTTCCTTCAAATCTTTCGCTTGGTCTTCTACACTCCTAGTTAGGAATGGCTCGATAACTTTCAGTTCCTCGTCATCGTCTTCGTCTTCTATTTGAATCACTTGTTTAGGTGGATTGTTTGCTGGTTGTTCGAGGACGATCATATCCTCATCCTAGTATCCCAACTTAGCCTTCTTCTTAAGAGGGACACCTATTGAATGTTCAAGATCGATCAGATCTTCATCCTCATCCTTTACCTTAGACCTTTTCTTAGATTGGACAATCGCGCGACGTGAAGAAGAACGCATTGTTGATAACAGTTGTTGTTTCTTTCTTTTTACTTCGTCCTTCTGTACCTTTCTCATGTCCATTTATAGGCAAAAGTGACAAGACGATTGACCTATTATGGGATAGCAGCCGAGACGTGTGAAGTAACTACTGAAATGGTTGAACAACAGTTTTGAAGAACTTCCAATCTCCTTTCCAACGGCTTCTTAGTGAAAACCACCCTGATTTATTTTTTGACTAATACCCTCTTAGCTTATTTTTCTTGGAGCCAAGAATCAATATCTTTGATAAGTTGAAGCATGAGTAAGGATCAAATTGCACGGCTAAATCGTAAAATTTTCATAAGTTAGCTTGAACAAGTAGCAAAATGCACAATTAGATGAAGAGAACTTATTCTTTTATTGAAGATATGTTGTCGAAGGCTTAAGACAACCATAATCGGTGTTACACATAGAATCTCCTTCGGTTGGAGATATTTCAAGTTCCATGGACACTTCTGTCATCTTGTCTAACTAGCTTGTAGGCTCCTTGGTCGACCCATGCTATGACCTGGACAGGTCCTTCCCAGTTCGGACCTAGTTTTCCATCGGTTGGATCTGATAAGCTCATATATTCTCTCATTTTAGTACTCTTTAAACTTGGTTTTTGTTAGAGGATTGGCTTTAAAAAAGACTTATTACTTTGTTTTCCTCATTTTCAGTTTTCTCGAGCACTTGGATGGTTTTTGATGGAAAGTGGTATATTTTGAGTATTTTGAAGAACCATCAATTGGAGAATAAAGCTAAGACCTTGAAGAAAGTTGGAGAATATTTTGGGAATTTTCGGCGAAGCCAATTGACCCAGATGTTGAAGACAAGTTGAGCTAAAATATGATCTCTGCAGAACTGCGCTACCTGTGAAGAAGTGGGTCTAGAAGATTCTACAGAATTTTTCTAGAGAAGCGTGAGAATGCCCTGGAAAGCTAAGACATCAAGCTTCAATTTACATATTTTTGACGATTTTTCTAAAGGGCGTAACATGGGAAAAACGTCCGAGACATCCAGCAGTTCAGTTTCCTACTCAAAGAAGAAGTCAACCTCTTTCCTTTTTGTTGGTTTATTGTTTTGGAAACCAGGGGTTGCTGTGAGGTTTCCTTGGAGTTTTAGTATTTATTTTAGAGGAAGTTTAGGGTTTGACGGAGGTTATAAAAGGAGGACTTCATAGGACTTCTGGGGGGTTCAGACACTCAAATATTCAGTCGACTTTTCTAGGGTGTTCTCCAACCTTTCTTGTGGTTTTCATTCATGACTATGTGTAACTAAACGTTTTTGCTAGGGCGTGATGAAGTCTTAATATGATTCTATAGTTTGTTTATTATTCTTATCTTTGATTGCTCTTTTGATGTTGGATTTCTAATCACTGTGCTATATACTTGTTTGATTGCTTGGATGATTGGCCACCAACTAAGTTTTCAATTAAGTAATTTGATGCAAGCTCACGTAGATACCATACGGGGTTTGGGACCAGCTTCTTGTGATTAGGAATTGGGAACGCCTAGGGTAGATACCATGCTCCTAGGGTTTACATGGCATGTTAATGAATTCTTGAACTTAAGGACATCTTGCATGTTCATATTTGAGTTAGATACCATAACCAAATTGCATGTTAAGATAAAGGAATTAGCCTAGATACCATAGGTAATTCACGCCTTAGTGGATTCGCCAACAACATCGATTGAGTGGATTAAAGGTGAGGTAATCAACAACTAGAGAGGATTATTAAGATGGATTCATTATCCTAGTGCTTTCATAAATTTGCTTTCACAACCAAAATCAACAAGTTTGTGTTTCCTTTACTTCGTTGCTTTAATTTCGTTACTTGCTATCTAAAATCAATCATCTCCCAATAATTATTTCTTTTGCTAAGTTTAGTATAGTAGTTAATCATATTGTTTATCCAATCCTTGTGGTTCGACCTCGTTCTTGCATAGCCTATTCTACTACGGTCTTGTGTGCTTGCGAGTATTTTAATTTGGGATTTTTGTTTGCTTATTTTAAGCGATCGAAAATTGCTATCAGGATCCTTAGTCTGGGATAAGACTTTCAGCAAGACGAAGTCCCCAACTTTAAAGCTTCTTGCCCTAAAATTTTTATTATAGGATTGGGACAGCACTTGTTGGTAGGCAACCAAACGCACCATAGCCTGATCCCTTTTTTCCTATAACAAATCTAAGTTCCTCTCCATTGTCAGATCATTGTTGCCTTCCTCAAACATCTGCATTCAGAGAGTTTGAAGCCCTATTTCTAAGGGAATGACAGCCTCTGCTTCATAAGCCAACACAAATGGGGATTCTCCCGTAGACCTACGAGGAGTGGTTCGGTATGCCCACAATACCGACGAGAGTTCTTCTACCCATCTTCCTTTGGAAGACTCCAACCTTTTCTTAATCCCGTCTAAGATGATCTTGTTGGATGCCTCTGTCTAACCATTGCATTATAGGTAGGCAGGGGTGGAATAGGGATTCTTTATCCCATATCCTCCATAAAATTCTTTCAATTTGGCACTAGAAAACTGAGTTTCGTTATCGCTGATTAAGGCATAAGGGATTCTGAACCTGGTTATGATATTTTTCCAGACGAACTTCCTTATTTCTATGTCTCGGATTACGGCTAGAGGCTTTGCCTCGATCCATTTTATGAAATAGTCAATGGCAATAATCAAGAACCTTCTATTGCCAGTGACTCACGAAAGCGGTCTAACAATATCCAACCCCCATTGGGCAAAAGGCCACGGAATTGTAAGAGGACAAAGATCTCCAGCCGATTGGTGGGGGATTGGTGCGAATTTCTGACACTTCTCATATTTTTTCAGCCACCAGAAGCCTTGGATGATTGCTCTAAATGCAAGCATCCTTCCCGCTGCATGTGCTCCGCAAGAGCCTTCATGAATCTCAAACAGCAGGTCCTCCTCCTACCTGGATGAACATGTAATAAGTAAGGATCTGAGAAAGACTTCTTATAGAGCTTTTGGTCAGGAGACAACTAGAAGCGCGCTGCTTTGACTGTCAACTTTATGGCTTCTTTTTTATCTTCAGGAAGTTGAACGCATCGTATCTCTTTTGGCAACTCATCTATGCTTGGTCGTTCAAGCACTTGTACTTGGATAACCCTCTTCACCCCTAGTTGGTCGGCCAAGGCAAGGGTAGCTAAAGCGTTTGTGTGGTCGTTTTGCTCCATTGGAATTTGTATTACCTTATAGTCGTGAAGTTGGTCGAGCAACTGCTTAGTTTTTTCCATATAGGCTTCCATGGTTGCCGTCCTGGCATTGTAGAGTCCAATGAGTTGATTGACTACCAATTGAGAGTCCGAATAAATCACCAACTCTTTTGCCCCAAGCCTTAGAGCATTTTGGACTCCTTGAAACAAGGCCTCATACTCTGCTTCATTATTTGTTGCTGGGAACCCTAATCGTATAGCCATCTCCAACACTTCTCCTTCTGACTCTATGAGCACAATTCTTGCTCTGGATCTTCGTTGTGTTGAAGAACAATCAATCTATAACTCCCAAAGATGCGTAGGAGTTACATGTACCTTCCATGTCCGGTTAGTTTTCTCAGGCCATAGCTCCGTGGTGAACTCGGTAACTAAATTAACTAGAACCTGAGCTTTAATGGCTGTTCTTGGGATGAACTGCAAATCATACTTAGTCAATTTGACTAACTATTTGGCAACCCTTCCAGACATGTTCATTTTTCCTAATGACGTCTTCAGTGGATATTCTGTCACCACTTCCACTGGGTATGCCTGAAAATAATGGTTCAACTTCCTAAAAGCCATTAACAATGCCAATAGAAGCTTCTCTAGGGGCGAGTACCTTATCTCAGCATCTAGCATTGTCTTGCTTACGTAGTAGATTGGGTGTTGGATCTTACTTTCCTAGGATCACGGCGCTGATGGCATGGTCTGACACTGCCATGTATAGTTATAGCGTGTCTCTTTCCTTGGGAGTCGCCAACAGTTGGGCTTTCTACAAATAACTCTTAAACCCAAGAAAGGCCTCCTCGCATTCCTCATCCCATGGAAAGCTCTCCCGGACTTAAGCAGTCGAAAGAAAGGTCTGAATCTGTCTGAGGATCTACTGATGAACCTGCTAAGTGTCGCCATTCCAGTCAGTTTCTGTATCTCTTTTACCTTGGTAGGTCGCTCCAAGCATTGAATGGCCTTGATCTACGCTAGGTCAGCCTCGATTCCCCATCGTGTGACCAGATGGCCAAGGAATTTGCCCGTACTAACTCTGAAAGCGCATTTGCTTGCATTCAGTTTCAGGTTATTTCTCCTTAAGACATCAAACACATCCTGAAGGTGCATCAGGTGGTCTTGCTGGAGTTTTCTCTTTACCATCATATCATCTATGTAGACTTCCATAGTTTTACCAATCAAAGGTTCAAAGAGCTTTGTCACCATCATCTGAAATGTGGCACCTGCATTCTTTTGGCCGAAAGGCATTACTTGGTAACAAAATATACCTTTGGGGTTGATGAACAAAGTATTCTCCTAATCAAATGGATGCACATCGGGATTTGATGGTACCCCCGATATACGTCCAGGAAGCTCATCCTTGCCATTCCTGATGTCATATCCACCAATTGATTGATTTTATGAAGCGGGAACAAATCCTTTGGACACTCTTTGTTCAAATCGATGAAATCAACACAGACCCTCCATTTTCCATCTTTCTTTGGGACTACCTTAATCACAACCTCCGTGTGTTGAACGGTTGACCTTCTACCGTTCTGAATCATAGGTTTGAAACCTGGCTTGACATTCAACCTATGGATTGCCAATTCCGAATCCACCCCTGGCATCTCATAGGGGGTCCATACAAACACCCCCACATTTCTCCTTAACATCCCAATTAGGGATTCCTTCTCTGGTGTGGGCAAGCTAGTCCCAACCAAGAAGTATCTGTCAAAACTTTCTGGTGTAACTTGCACCTTCTCAAGCTCTTCCATCGACTTAGTTGCTGGCTCCTTTCCAACTTCCTCCAGGATTGGAGCCTCTTCCTCCATCATCATTATTCTTCCTATTTGCTTTGTTTTTGCCATAAAACACTCTTTTGAGGCAGCTTGGTCTCCTCTTATCTCCACCACCTTGTCCCCGTGGGGGAATTTGAGCATCTGATGATAAGATAAGGGAACATCCTCCATCAAGTGAAGACAGGTCCTGCCCATGATTGCATTATACATCGAGGGTAGATCTATGACAAGGAAATCCACCTCAACTGTTCTTGGACCTACCGTGGCTGACATTTTTACCCTTCCGAGCTGCCAAATTGGGGTTGCATTAAGTCCTACTAGATGTGTCGGAATAGGAATCAAGTTCGCATGAGTTTTCCCTAACTTTTGGAAGAGTGAATAATGCATAATCTCTGCGAAGCTACTCTGGTCTATCATCATTCACTTCACTGTCGCTGCTCTGATTTACAGGGAGATCACAAGAGCGTCATTATATGGAAAAATCACTCTTGTTGCATCTTCCTTTGTGAAAGTGATTGCAGTTGCCTCCCTTGGCCTCTTGGTTCCCAACTTAGGATTAAAATCCATCAGCATTACCTCTTGCTGGTGTCGGGCCCTCCTATACTATACTCCGTCCGCCTTATCTCATCGCTAAGTTATGCATCCAACACCATTGCATCAATAAAATTAACCACGTAGTCCGAAGGTTCTCTACCTTCTTTTTGGCAATGGTATTCACTTTGTCAATGAATTCCTTAAGATGCCCATGCCGCACCAATTCTTCCAAGTGCCGTTTGAACTCTCTACAGTCTTCCGTCCTGTGGTTTTTGTCTCTATGATAGGAACACCATTTGGACTATTTTCAAGTGGACGGATCCTCTAACATCTTATTTGGACGCCGGATATACGGCTTGTCCGCGATCTGAGGCAGAATTCAAAAAATTGGGTCCTTAAATATTCTCTTCACCGTCTCGTAAGAACTGGGCTTCGGACCCTTCTTTGAGTCTTTTTCTTGTCCATTCTTCTTTTCAAACTTATTATTTTCCTTTTTTTGTTCCCTTCCTGAGAAGCAAATTATCGATCCCCCTGCTTGTCTTCTTCTAGTTTGACGTATTGCTTAATCTTGTCCTGAAGCGCAACCATGCTTTTGGGTGGAGCCATCGTCAAGCTCTCTCGTAACTTGTGATCACGAGGGAGCCCAAGGTGAAAGGTAGCCACAACGGTCTTTTCATCACAATCATCTATATCTACGTAGGTATCTGAATACCTGGCAGCGTAAGCCTTGAGTGATTCTCCCTTCCTCAGATGTAAGGCAAACAGCGTATCCAATGTTGCTGGGTCTAGATTGTTTGCTATGAACCTCGCTACAAAGATCCATGCCAATTCCTTCCAAGACGAGACTGAGTTCTCCAAAAGTTGGTGGAACCATTTCATGGCTGTCGTCCCAAGGCTTGACAGAATCATTTTGCACATGAGTCTGTCCCGACCTGGTCGTAGAGCCATCTTGTGAGAGTAGGCCGAAATATGTGCTACAGGATCTGTTTTCCCATCATAAACTGCGAAAGTCAGAGGAGAGAACTTGTTTGGCGTGTCTTCCAGTCACAGAGCCCATACAAAGGGTGTGGAAGTCATCTTTCTAAGGCTTTGCTCGGCCTTCTTTTGAGAGTTCCATAGGACTTCCCCAGTGTCTTTCTTCATTCTCATTCCTGGGGAAGGGCTTCGGCGCCTTGTCCTCCTAGGTGACTATAGGGATTTGTTCCTCGCACCCCTTGGAGATGGAGTACGCCTTCTCCTTCCCGTAACTAGACCACTCCTTCTATAGGACCTCCTCGTGCTCCCACTGTCTTGCTCCCGAACACGCTTTAGGTCCACATCCCTGACTCCTCGGACAACACTCTGGATGTCACTAGCCAAACGCTTCCCTTTTCTCCTCATGGTTTGGAGTTTCTCCCTTAGAGCTTGAGTGTGCTCTTGCCTTTCTAGCAAGTCCTCTTCTACCTTAAGGAGGGCTTCTTCCAATTGCAATTCTAATTCATTTGGAATTTGCCCTTTTATTCCATTATGATTGTGATGAGCCCTATCCTTCTCTGGATGAGACAGTTCCTCCCATCTTGACACTTCCGGATCTTGAGACATGATTTATCTCAAAGAACTCTTCGTTTCCCACAAACGGCACCAATTGTTGATGCTAGATTTGCACCGAAGTATAAAATACTTGTAAAGTAGAAAGATTTAAGAAAATGGCGACACAAAATTTACATGGTTCGGCAACTTGCCTATGTCCACGGAGTCTGGTCTTTTATTAGAGTAGAGTGTCAATAATCCCCTTACAAATGTGGGAACGATATATATTTATAGGCCTTGGGGGTTTGTCAATTGATGGAGTTATGTCAGTTCCTAAGACAATTTAACCGCCCCTGGTAACCTCCTGTTGTAACTGCTCCTGCCTAATTGTAACCGTCGAATAACTTATCTGTCTTGGAACTGCTTGAACTGTCGGATAAACTGCTTCTGGATAAAGCTCTTTTGTCTAGGAGCTGCTAATCTGGAACCGTAGAGACATACAAATGAGTGTAGTAATTTGCTCCAAAAGTATAATTTTTCCGACCACCATCTCATTTGAAGGACGAACAAAGCACATTTCTATAATTGAGAGATGAAATTGAGAGTAAAAAACCTTAAAAACCAAAATGAAACGAATAGTATAATTGAGGAACTGAATGCTATATTTTGCTCTGTTTGGTGAGGCAGGCCCGCTTTCCCAGCCCGCCCCACCAAACACGAAATTAAGCTGGGCGACACCGCCTTATAAAAACATGCTCCCAATGCGAGCTTATTGGGAGCTTGTTTTAAAGCTTGTAGCTTTTGGGCGTGGACCCACACCCAAAAGGTACATGTTTTTATTCTTTTATTATTTTATGGTTGTGGGTCCCACATATTGACGTAATTTTTATTTTTAATTTTGAAATCGTGGAACCCACCTACTTACATTTAATTAATATTTATATGAAATAAATTACAAAATATACCATTAAAGTAAATTAATAACAATTATAAATTAATATTTATACTTATAAATTAACAATTCTACTTAATAATTGCTATAATAAATTAGTGATTCTTATAATGAATTAATTATCCATTATGTATAAATATTAAAATACATTAATAACAATTATAAATAATAAATTAATATTTATTCATTTATAGTTGTAATAACTTATATTTTTATAATAAATGATTTTTATTCATTAATAATAATTAATACAATCAAAAAAAGTTTACACACCTTCACCGCTAACAACAGTAAAAATTTACACACCTTCACCAAATAACTCACAGTTTATTTCATAGCTTACCCACTAGCGTTGAAAATCAACACAACTATTAGCGTTGAAAATCAACACAACCGCTTTACCAAACGGACACTTTATCAATTATATCAATTAGATTTGGATTGGATTGATATTTGGGCCGGACTTGGAACATGAAAGGCAGGCCCAGATGGTCCCACATGCTGGGTTCAATTATTACTCTCGTGAATTTCATAGTTATAAAAATTGAGAAAGAGATGGGGGCAACCACTCATTCCAATGGGAGTATGTGCCTAGAGAGAAAGAGAAACCCTCTTAGAAAATTTGCTTAAAAAGGCGGTTCCTAACGAGAGCCAGGTTGGCTAATACGGGGTATATCTCCTAATGACTTGAAAGCAACCACCCATCTTCTATCCTTTCTTTTCTTCCTCATCCCCCACTTTTCCTTCTTCTTTTTTCCCCTTTCTCTTTATTACTTTTAAAGTAAATACCTTTTCTTTCTCCTAATATCAACTATACCCATCATATTCATTAGAGATGTTGTCCTATTCATTTGTGTTTGTGTATTTCAATTTTTTCTTACATTTTTTAGTTCTCTTGGTTGTACTCTATCTTTATGGTGACCCGACTTCCTACAAGTCTCATTTACCTAATTTATTAGATAACTTAATACCATCAAATTTATGACATTTTCAAAAGAAAATTTAATTTTATGAATAATTATAGACTTTTGACCCATTTAAACTCTCAATTAATATTTTTAGAGATGACTAAAATTTTTGTTTGATTTTTGTTTAAATCACATTTGAAAGAATTTGGACTCCAAAAAAACATAGAAAGTTTCAGTTTCGAATCCCAAAATCACCCGTTTGTTCAATCGAAATATTGTGTTTTAAACATTTTTTTACAATAATTTTAAGCATATTCAAATGAGAGAAAATTTTATGATATATATATTTAGCATTGAGTCTTTTTAGCTAAGAGACTCAAGTTAAATTCACCGTATGATATGATCTTTACAAGAAAGTTAATTGATTTTGAAAGTTGATGTTGAGGAAAAAAAAAAGACATTATGTCATTAGAAACAATGAAAAAAAAAAAGGAGAGACTAGAGAGGATGAGCGCGGTCCATTGTAGAAAAGAAAACACTACAGTCAATCCCGTTGTTGTTTATTTTAAAGTCAATATAAAAAAAAATTAAAAAAATTATAGATGTGTTTTAATTGGGTTTACGAGTTCAACGGTATTTTTTATCCAAAACAAAAATTAAATTAAACGTGAAAAAGACTTAAAAAATTTTAAAACATTGGATATAAATTCGAAACATTTTTTGTCTCTCTTTCGAAGAACTTGATTTTTGTTTATGATAAAAAAATGCATAGTTGGACTCGTAAATTCAATCAAAATATATTCATAATTTTTTTTAATAAAGGTCCCCAAATCATTACAACGGAACCTACTTTAATTTTTTTTTACTGCAAATCCCGAGCACCCAACTAGAGACATCATTACTTATTATTTTATAATATTTCATCATCATATTATAGTAGTCTTGGCACCACAGAGGCATCTTTTTCTTATCTTATTATTATCTTATAAACCATTGAAGACATCTTTTTTTTATATGTCCTAATCCTTCGATTGAGGGTAGTAGGTTTGAATATTAGGTTTTTGAGAAGGTCCTACCTACCAATATCCGAGCTTTCTAATTCCCGGATTCTTCTTTCTTTTTCTTTTTCTTTTTACAAGCTTTTTCAAATGTTGACAAACTTGTTAATTTATGCACCAATCAATCAATTTGTCGGTGTGGGAAATTTTGGGGAATGCAAATAATTATTATAACCTTTTAAAAATTTGGTATCAAAATCATTAAAGCCACTCTTTAAATTCAAAATCTAATCTTTCACTTACCTATATTTATATTACCATAGCATCAATCCCCACTAGTGGTGGATCTAGAAAAGAAATTAAGGGGAAATTGATTAGTGATGGAGTTAAAAAATTTACAAGTGAAAGGTGGAAGGAGGTTTGAGAGCAGTGCCCCAAAAAATATTTTAAGGGCTATTTATTGAAAATTAATTGGAGTAAAAATCATCTATCCTCATATATATGAATGTGTATCAATCGATGTTTATATATCAACCATACATGTTATATTCTTTGTGATATTTTTAAAAAAAAAATCGTACATGTTATATAGTTATTAGAAGGGTTTAGTTTTAACTATCAAGAGGAATAAAAGGGTTGTTATTAAAATCCACTATTAATAAAAATCCACTATTAATAAAAATCAGTAATAAAACCCATTAATAAAGTAGTTTTCTATATCAGCCATACCCATTTTAGCTATATAGATATATATAGAAGTAGTTTTTAAAAAAAGAGGGGGAGGGGGCTTGAGCCCCATTTATAAAGCATAGATCCACCACTGACCTCGAGTCCATATGTAGATCAAGTCGCCAGATTTAATCCAACACACTTTGTAAATGCAAATCCGAAGAGTACGGAGCATTTAGCCGATTGTTAGGTCCCTGACGGGATTGGATTTGGGATTCTACAATTATTCTTGAATCTTACAATATAAAATTCTCATATGATGTCTAGTCATCTCTTTTTATTAAAAAAAAAAAAAAAAAAAAAAAAAAGCAACACATGCGAGAAGAGAGAATGAGTGAGATGTATTTGGCTAAAAGTAAAGAATAAGTGATATAAACATTTAATTTGACCGTTATAACTAAATTTTTAGACTACAATAATTATTAAGAAATTGTAGAGCCTCAAATCCCAATAGATTCAAAACCAATATGTGTTTTTTATTTGCAATGAAGCCTATTGTAGTAATTGAGCTAAGTCAGACTTTCACATGCTAAGGCTATGCTCATCAAATTATTTGAGGACTCTAGTTTTAGTTTGAGCTCAATTGCAAGTAAGTCGTTGGTTGAATGATAATCACATTGTATGTTAGGGATCACCTATTCATTAGGTCTTGAGTTCGAATCTTACCCCACCCTAAATCTCTGTTTAAAAATTTTTTTTGAGCTCAATTCAATTCAATTGTAAAATATATAGTTGAGGCTCAATTAGTGCTTGCCTTATCTATTCAAGTTTTTATAGTCAAATCGGAGCTTAAACTTGGGTTTTACTTGCTACATTAGTCAAGTCCCATATTTTTTTTTTCTTTTACAAAAACGTAGAAGTAATATTTACTTGTAATATTGATCTATTAAAATATACTTTTCAAAATTTGACTCTCGAACTTTCATGTCAAATATTTCAATGTTTGAACTCGAGTATGAGTTTATCTGTCAATCCAGTCCGGTTTACGTTGGCAATAGATAAGACGAATTGAAAATTATACAGGGAGAACGAGATCGAAACTGATAAAAAAATAGTTAACTCCACAAAATCTTTCATGGGACTTTGGTTTATGTAAGAAAATAAGACCAAAATCATTGAGATATGAGAGTTGAACTTGCGACCTCTCACGTTTACAGTAAATTACCACAGTTGTGATAAACGGTGACGCCTATATATATACACACACGCATACACTTGATTCACGATGGACCACCTAATGCATGTCAGTTCATAACTTCATATGGAGAAAAATTAGGGTAATTGCTATAATATAATCAAGTCACTGAGCAATCACCAAGTAGGGTAATTATCAAATGCTTTGTGTATATATATATGATTATCTGCAGCAAATAATATCAAATTAAGATAAATCTCACATTTTAGTATTTGTGTGACTTGTTATCTCGTCTAATGAATCGTTACAACCAGTCATTTAGATAAAGATATATATTTGTGCCTGTTCATAGGGACATGTCTGTTGACTTGATGACTTGTCAGACGTGTTTTTGACTTTATAAATTATAACTCACCGTAGAGGCATAGACACATCTATTGATATCACACGTTTTCACAAATATATGTTTTTGAATAGGGAAGCACTATCTCAACCCCCTACCTTCTCTAGACTACTTTAATGATTTTTTCCAATCTCATCCGTTGAATGACTTTTCAATTGTTTGAAATTGTAAAAAAACATCACCTTTTGCTTAGTGGTCCTTGCATCGTAAAACTCGTCAGCCCCTTTTTTTGACCGTTCATGTATTCAATCCACCACTCTCTCATGGACTCCAACTCAATATATATTCTCTGTATAGGACAGAGAATATATTCTCTGACTATACATGTGTACATATATGGCTATAAATTGAGAAGAGTTTGCAGAGCATTTATAGAAGCTGCAAGAGATAACAGTAGTGTGTGAGAAAAAAACGAGAGAGAGTCTTAAAGTAGTCTGTTGTTGAGATAAAAAGAGAGTGAACCTATTGTGGATATGGATTACTTTAGTGATATTTTCGACTACCACTTGTCAAGTTGTTCAAGTGAACAGGTAAATACATATACTGATGTAAATTATATTGTTGTTTTTTTGTAAATACTCAATGTAAATTATATTGTTTGTAGGGTGATTTTATCTCAGTCGAAATAAAGCAAGAAGACGAACATGCGGACGAGATGGTTGATAATATCGAAGTTAACGATAGATGTGAATTTGAAACTGATCAAGTGTTCAAATCGCGACAATCGATGATCGAGTGGGTTCAAAACACTGGACACAAATTGGGATATATCATCATCATTTATAGATCAGATATTGGTGGGTTCGGCAAAAAACACAGATTACAATTCAAATGTGATCGCGGTGGCAATTACCAGAGCAAGAAACCATCAACGAAACAGACTGGCACCAAAAAAATAGAATGTCCGTTCAAATTGAGAGGGAGGAAAATGAAGCTAGACGATGATTGGATGTTGGAGGTGGTGTGTGCGGAGCATAATCATGATCCTGCATTATATATGGAGGGACATCCATACCCCGGTCGACTATCTACGCGTTGCCATTGCTATAGGGCACGTAAATGGTAATCACTACGTCAAAGTTGGTTTGACAAGGAATTATCCAATGCCTCCCATCACACCCGAATGGGTTCACTGTAGACATACTTGTGCAGCTGCATGGGCGACTCCGTATGCGGAACGATTAGATGCGTACATGCACTCATATGGATTCATCAAATCTTCATCTGAAGCTTTTATTCATGTACTTGAATAAATTATTATCTATGTCGTACAAAATTATGATAATTAAAAAAAGCAAACAAATAATCTTAATCAAAACATTTAAATTAATAAATGTATATATATATTCTCTGCCCTATATGTGTGTATGTATATATCTATATATATATATGTGTATGTATATGAGATGAGACATGGTGAAAAGACATGACATGACAAGACAAATAGTGACAACCTAGGGGAGGGGGTTTAAAATAGGAGGGTTTGTTTATCAATTTCTTTTTGAATATTGCACCTGTTCAAACTGAATACATTTTTTAAATATTGGATTCTGTGTTTTAAATTTAAAAAATTAGGTGTTAAATATACACATCGGATTGGTAAATCTAAATCATACAATATATATATGTGTGTGAAAACCCGTGTCCCTACCCCACTTGAAGATGTTTTCTCTTGGACCTAAGAGCACTCACAATAAGAGCTTTTTGCATATGGATGGCAAAAAGTGATTTTTGTTGGGCCAATATACAACTGTTCATGCTCCAGGGATATAATTATGCTGGTCTTTTTTTCTTTCCCATGGATGTGGGCATGGCAAATTGAATGCCTACATGTTTGCTCATGGTTAAGCCCCACAGCACACACACTTTACACCAAAATCAATATTAGGTCCTCCTTCTATTATATAAAAATAAAGTTAGTAAATTTACATCATTGTATCAATACATTTTGTTGACCCAATCACATCAGTAAAACACATCCCTCAATGCAAACACATCAACAAAATACGGGTGTGTTTGGAAATGATTTTGGTTTTTTGCTTTTAAAAACTGATTTTAAGATTAGATTTTGAAAACAATTTTAAGAAATGATGATGAAAACAAAATTCATTTGGTAGAGGATTCTGCACGGAGAAAGAGGAAAGATGAAAGAGAAAACATGAAAGAATTTTACAAAACTTCAAATAACAGTTTTGGTTTTTTGGTTTTTGAAAACCAAAAACAGTTTTCAGTTTTACAAAATAATTTCTGAAAACTCCCACCCAAACGAATTTTCAAAGCTAAAACAATTTTTGAAAACAGAAAACTGTTTTGAAAATCCTAACCAAACACACTCCAACAAATCTCCATGCATTACCCTACCCCAACAAAAAATAACCATTGTGGTTACTCGAAGTGCCATTAAGTGAAACGGTTCAGGAAGAACAAAGCTATGAGGGTCCGATGTATCTACGAGAATCAATAAATTTAAAGCGGGCAATCTCTTTGATGTGAGTAGTGTTCAGATTTTTAACAAGATGAGAGACTCTTATTTACACATGACAATAATAAGACCATTTTTTATTTTGAAAATATCCAAGAATAGATGTCTCTATAGGCAATGGTCAAACCTTACTCATTGCGACAATGGATTAAGTTTTAAGTTATTAGTTTTCTTTCTCACACAAATCCAATTAGTACTACCACTAACTTGCAAGAAATGAAAGCGTAATCAACAAGTAACACATATAATTGCTACATAGAACAAGATAGGTGGGAATTATCCCCACTATTCAGAGCCAACCAATCCAAAATCTCATTTTTCATTTTTGCCTTCTCTCTCCAATCATTTGCCTTCTTCTCATTCAAGTTTGGAGAGGAGGAGCCAGTGCTCTCTTCCACCGACTCCTCCTCTCCCTTGCAATTTTCTTTTGCTTTTATTTGTTTGTTTGATCGAATAAGATGGGAAAATAGTAAGACTCTCCCCCGGATTTTTCCTTGTGATATAGCTTGGTTTCAAGAATGGTGTAGGATCAAAGATCCACTAGGACGTTCTGAATTTCAAGGTTCAAAAGTATCGATAGGCATGGATTTGGATCAAATCTACTTCCAGATATGATTGGAAGATTGCTCAAAATACATGATTTGCTTTGCTCAAGTAGTTTTTTATGTTTGTTTGTTTATTCCGGCATTATCCGGTGTGTTCAAATTGCTTTTATTCTTTGTTTAGTCTATTCGCGTATATCTCGATGTAGTTTGTAATCCGGTGTTTTGTCAATGTAGTCGTGTTTCTGTTTGAAGTTCTCCGATATAATCCATCTTTATGGTGACTCGAGTGTCTATGTGTCTTAAATTCTCTTACCTAAGTTATTGGATATATGAATATAATTCCTTATGTGACCTTTCAAAAAAAAGAATAAGATAGGTGGTGATCAAAACTAGTGACCTGATCAATCTTTCTTTGCATTATTTTATACTACTAAACCTACATGGCAAAGACTAGCTAAACCAGCAATTGCCAAATAAAAATATTATATTGAGCTCATAATTAAGTCTTTTCTTGGCACAAAAGGGTCTATTTTGATTGGATTAGGGCCCCTGTAGTACTAATGATAAGCGTTTAATCATATTTTTAATCAAACGATTCATTATTTTCAGTTTGAAAAGTATAGATAAAGATTAAAAAAAAAAGAAAAAAAATTTACGCCAAATAATGCAAAATCTTTGGATTACATTTATCATAAGATCAAACGGTCATCATTGACACTATGAGATCTTGTCGCGAGATTCTCAAAATATGACCTTATTTCACCCCAATTAATGTGAAATGATGGATGTTAAGTGAGCCCTATATTTACGTTTATAATCAATGATTATTTCACATACCACATAGATTTTGAGATAAAATGGGGATAATATTTTGAGCTCTGTAACATTACTTTAAAATATGTCCTAGTAACAAGTTTTTTTTCCCATGACACCTTGTTCTGGTTCAAATGATGGAACTCATTTATGGAGAAAAAAAAATAGAAAAAAAGACTTGCTGATTCTCTGTGGACTATTTTTGAGATTTGTCCCACGATGCATAGCATTAGCATACACTAATTAAACAATGTCCAATTTAGTTAAATTGAACAACACCCAAAAGGCTAACTTAATTGTTAAGAGGTGAATTTAACCATTTTAAGTACATTGAAAAGGAAAAAAAAAATCCATCATTAAGATTTAAAGGGGGATAATTTTTTTACGGTATGTTAACACTTATGGTAAGGATTTGATTTAGGGTTAATAGAAAATGAAAGATTTTATCCGTATCAATTTAATCACCATCAAAAATTTCAAAACGTGCCTAAGACAGATTTATCGAACTTTTGGACAGTCAAGTTACTGACGTGTCGTATAAAAACAAATAAATCAAGTTGTTGATATGTCGTATAAACTCAAATAGTTTCTTCTCTGTTGGCATGGACAGGTAGAATTTGACATGGAAAATTTTCAAATGTTTGATCCATGTAACCGAACCAAAATTGTTTCTTGTTGTGCTCATTATACACATACAATTGAGCACTCTTTTATTTGCGTTTTCTTGCCTTTTTGACTGAATTAATGATTGATATTGCCTAAGTATTCGATATTTACGCATTTCATGTGTGAAGGCATGAACCGAAAAGAAGAGATCCAAAAAAGAGGGAAAAATGGACATTTATCCTTCTAGAGACTTTCTTGATCGATCGGGAAACAATTGATCAAGTTGCAGTTTTCTTCAACTGATTTCCGATCGATCTCAATCGATTTTCAATCGATCTAAATACTATTCACAGCATGCATAGATTTTGCAAAAAAACCCCCCAACTCAAGGGGTCTGACCCAAAACGACTTCTAAAAATGACACAAGGGTTTTAGGGGGTATAAAAGGTTAGAAAATAGGGTTTTGGAGGTATTCTTGGAGCTGAAGTCATTATCTATATTGGAGGCTACCATTGGAGCTTGGAGAAGAAGACGGGTCACAAGGAAGTTTTTTCTCTCCTCTTTTATCTTTGCTTTTATGGTTGATTTTCATTGTTTGATGATGTATTTTGTCTCCATGAGTGGTTAGATTCTCTTACTAGGGTCTTAATGTAACCTAACTTTGATGATTCAATAAACTTGGTTTCCTTATTTCTTAATTTCTATTTCTTATTGATTGTCTATGGGTATACTTAATGTTTTTGGGTGTTTGGCCATCATCTAATTGATTTGTTACCTAGATTGAGACCGGAAGGAGATATCTAAGATTTGCCTCCTACCATAGACATCATAGGTTGCATGAACCATAGGAATATAGGGGCATGACCTATGCAATCGCTACACGATTAATCCACAAATCTTAATGAGTCTTTGTCTCTTGAACCCGAATGTTAGGAATAATAGGGGTTAGAGATAGAGACACTTTCGGTGTAATCAGGAATGGAACATTGGAAAGGATAGGGAGACCGATTGTCAATTACAGTTAAGAGGTAGTAATTAAGGGATTAAGGAAGCAAGGGAGTTGAATCGGATAAGGGAATGTGAAATTAGGTACCCTAGTGCTTTTCGTACTTGATCTAAACATGTGTTTGGGTTGTACTTGTTTCAATTGCTTTAGTTAATCACTTTTAATTACTTGCTTAGTTTAGAATAAACCAAATCCAAACCAATTCGCTTATTCATTTTAGCATAGTTGTACCTTTGATTGATATTGAATTAAATTATCAAAATCTCTTTGGGACAATACTCTACTCTCTCTTTATTACTTACACGATTTTGTATACTTGTGAATTTGCACCAACATTTCTCATTATTGACTTCTCCACCTCCCTCATCTCCGGTCACCACCTCCGTCGTCATCACAACCACTACCTCCTCTCCTATCCAATCCCTTCTTCCCCAACATCTCCAACCCCCCTCCTCTTCCTCACTATCGTTGCACTCCTCTACTTTCTTTTATGATGTCTTCACTATTATTGTTGACAAGCTCAAGCCCTTCATTGCCAACTCCAATCTCTCTCTTCCCTTCGATTATGCCCACATAAGGATTCTCCCATGCCTTGCGCAAGGTTACTCCGCCAAAACCCCTAACTTCTTAATACTCTTTGAGCCCTATTTGATTTCCAACATGACTACCAAAAATTTGGGCACTGCCTATTTGACCCCTCTCGAACCCTAGATGCCAATCAATTATACTGGTCGATTTGGATAATTTCTCTAGCGAGGCAATTTAATATGTCTTTTGTAAAGAATTGAAAGGTAGAAGAGTGATAATAAAAAGTAAAGAACATGACATTGAATTCGGTTTGAGATTCATATCCAGATGTCGAGGTGATTGCTCGGTCTTGAAAACCCTCTTGATCATGAACAAACTCGTTTGTGAAATTTACAACAAAGGCTTCGAAACAAATTAATAACTAGTTTAGAATGTTTGAATATTTGGTGATCGAATTAAAAACCGATCAAATCTTTGAGTGACCGCAAGTTTGTAAATTAAACTCAATTAATCATTTTAGGATCAGGATCTTCTGAGTATTCGGAATTTATATAGATCAAATACTCCTATTTCCTCTATCATAAATTTATTTATTGGAACACGTTCCAATAAATTATAAAAGAAAAAAAAAATCCCCTTCTTAACAACTCAAAATTGACAATAAAGTAGTACCATACATGATGATCATAGGAGTTTCTGACAAGTCAAAAAATGTTGCCTCTACATTTGGGTTAACTAAGTAGGTTCACATTCTTCAATTCCATGTTTTTTTAAAAAATTTTATAAGCACATTATTCAAGTCAATTTATTTTAACACAAACAAATTATCTCTAATGTCAAGACAAGGGCACTACCTAGCCACTGCAACAGCTGTCGATATGTTAAGCCGTATATTGGCCATTACTCACCGACCTTTATGACTCAAATTTAACTTCGTTGATCCTTCAATCATAATTTAACAGTTTTACCAGTGTTTTTTTCTTTTTTTTCATAATATGTTTGGTGCGGCTAGCGACGCTGTATCCAACACTCCCTGTTTGGCATAGCGGTCTGCTACCGAGATCCCGCTTTACGAAACCACTTTGGCACAACGGAATCAGCTCCGTTGGCACTTCATAAGGCGGAAAGCCTGCATTATTTATTTTTTTTTAAAAAAAAGTTAACTTGAGGCCCACATTGACCCCACATATTTGTATTTAAATAATAATTTTAAAAGTTAACGTGGGGTCCATAATGGTCCCACTGTTTATAAGAAAACTTTATCTAATAGTACGTAATGCTAATTACATTTAATAATTAAAATATATTTTATTAAAATATATTTTAATTATTAAATATATTATTATTAAATTTGAAGATATTTTTATACTTAAGATTAATTTTAATAAAAAATAAATTTATTAGATTAAATTTAATAACAAAATTTAATATAAAAATCATAAAATATAATATTTTAATATTTTAATTCAACAGTATTTCCGTTACCGTTAGCTTTTGATTAACCAAGCACCTCACATCATTTTTCACAGCTTTAAAGCTCAGTTTTTTTTCCACAGTTTTTCCGCTAACATTGAAAATTATTATTATTAAATTTGAAGATATTTTTATACTTAAGATTAATTTTAATAAAAAATTCAATTTATTAGATTAAATTTAATAACAAAATTTAATATAAAAATCATAAAATCTAATATTATAATATTTTAATTTAACAACATTTCCGTTAGCGTTAGCTTTTGATTAACCAAGCATCTCACATCATTTTTCACGGCTTTAAGCTCAGTTTTTTTTCCACAACTTTTCTCTAACATGGAAAATTATTATTATTAAATTTGAAGATATTTTTATACTTAAGATTAATTTTAATAAAAAAATCAATTTATTAGATTAAATTTAATATAATAATCATAAAATCTAATATTATAATATTTTAATTCAACAACATTTCCGTTAGCGTTAGCTTTTGATTAACCAAGCACCTCACATAATGTTTTACAGCTTTAAGCTTAGTCTTTTTTCCACAGCTTTTCCGCTAACATTGAAAATTAATCTTTCCACTCTATCAAACGGACCCTATAAAAATTGCTTAAAAAAACGTTTTAAGTTGAAATTTATTTCTGAGTGCTTATTTTTAATAATATTATATATATTATTATAGTTTTTAAAAATATTAATTTTAATTTTATTTATGTAAAATATATTTTAATTTATAAATTTGAACTTCAAATTAAATCTAATAATGAATTTTTATGGTAAAATTAAATGAATTTACCAAAAAATAAAAAATGTTATACAGTTCTCATATTTTTGACATTTTGTGTAGTTTTTTTTTTTAAACTCAACTTTTTATTTTATCTTTTAAACTCAACATAATATACTTTTTGCCAATAGATTATGAATTAGCATCACTATAAGTTTCTTCAATCTTTGACCACTTATTTCACAATTTATAAGCTAATTTATTTTTTACGGTTTATATATTAGTGTTGAAATTGTAACAATATGTATACAAACTAAGCCTCAGTTGAAGGAGAAGAAATAGAGGATGTTCACGGTTGATTATTTTACATAAATTTAACCGTTTAAAAAAAAACCTATCGATGAAAATGTGTAATTTTTTTTAAAAACCCTATCGATGAATTCCATTTGTCGATTTTTGTGATTTTTTTAACAGCCCTAAGAAGAAGCAGGGATCTTGGTATAGCTGTAAAATTAGGTACAAACACAGGGACCAATTCGGGATAGAAAAAGGGAATTGGTCGGTTTGACATATCTCTCCATATCTAATCTTCATCTTCCTATTTTACACCTCCACACGTGATTGTCATTTTTCAAAATTCCGAAACTACCCTTTTTCTAGAAAACCCTATCCGCACATGGTCCAGCCAACTTCTTCAGTGTCAGTATTGTCTTTTCCCGTAAAGAGAGAACGTGTAGGTTTAGCTTAACTAGGTCAGGAGGTTATTAGCTGGAAAGTGGTATTAGCAAGTAAATCAATTACCCAATACGTCGTCGTTTTACTAAACCCACCCACTAATAGTCATCATTAATTATCAACTTCTTCTACCTTTCTCTCTTCTTCTCCATAATTTGTTTCTTAATAAAATGAACACATTATTGACATTGATTATTCTGCGAGACTTTTTTTAAAATCCATAAATTAATGTTTGTTAAGTTTTTGTTTTTCCATGTTAGAGATGCTGTGTGTAATTTCTACTTTCTAGATAGGGAGAAAGTCTCTCTCTCACAAATTTTCATTTCATTTCACTTTGCAGCTCTCACACTTTCCACACAAGGTTTGCTGGACTTTTTCTCTCTGATTCTTTTCTTCTTGGCCTCAACAGAACATCTGTGTTCTCTCTCTAATTTTAATCCTTTTTGGGGACTGAAGATACAAGAGTTTTTATTTTATTTTTTTGCTCAAAGTGGGGTACGTTATTTATTTACTTTGACTTTCAATGCTTCTCACTTGATTTTACTTTGAAAAAGATTGTTAAAAGGTGCTTTTCTGTGTTTCTCTCCCCTGATCTTTTTTTGACACCTAGTTTTGGTTGCAATTATTGTTTATTTTTTTTTCTCTCTTCACTGTTGTTAAACTTTCATTTTCTGGGCTTATATGAGTGAGGTATTCATGTGGGTTGTTTACTCTTTTTGGTGGGATGCTCCAAATTATTGAGGGTTTTTGTTCTTTTGTTAGTCTGGGCAGTGTTCTGTGAGATTTGGGATCTGGGTCTTCTGCTTTAGGTTTTTAGGCACTTGTACTTCTCTTTCAAGCAGCTTACACTCATTTTTGAAACGTGTGTTCTTTTTTAGAGAGAGAGAAAGAGGTTTAGAGAGAGTTAGGGATCATGTCAGGAGGAGCGGCTCCAGCAAAGGCAGCTGAACCACAGCCTCATCCACCAAAGGATCAGCTACCCAACATTTCTTATTGCATTACAAGTCCACCTCCGTGGCGTGAGTAGTCTTTCTGTGTCACCTTTACTTGTTCTTGTTTTGGGTACGCCTTGAATTGTATGTACAGGTTTTAGATTTTGTGTGCCTAATTTTGATTTATTATTTTATTACACTGTGATTCTTGGTTGAGTTGGTTCTGAATCTTCTGGGTATATCTTAGGTATGTTCGCTGGATCTGTTAATTGGATTTTGCAAAGTTTTTTTTTTTTTTTTTGATAAGAAGTTGAAAGTAGCTTTTTATAAGACCTCCTGTTTGGGGGAATACCTTATTTCCAAAAGAGAAATGCAAAGGATATTCTTACTTCGAAAAGTCACTTTTCTGCAACATGAAGATTTCAATTTTCCATTCGGGAAAAAAAAGAGAGGAATTTCCTAATTTTGTGAAAGTTGGAAAATGGAACCTTCTAAATTGATTTGGTTTGTTGCTTCTGGAATTTTTGTTGTCTATTCTGTTGATTGCTTTTGGAAAATTATCTTTCTCCCTTTCTTCTTCTTAGTATGATAAATTGTGCTGCTCTGGTTAGTTAGTTAGCCCTGGTGATTATGTTAGTGATGCTTGCTTAATGCTTATTCTGTATTTGTTGAAGGGCGTTTTGCCTTTCCGAGCTATTTTAGAATTCTCAATTTCATTGTTATCATGATTAAGATAAACTTATCCAACTTTCATAAATATGTTTCAAATTATAAGAGTGCTTTGTTTTCTTCCTCTCTCAATCGTTGTTGTTGCTTGCATTTTTCCTTGTCGAAGTAATTTTCATTTAATTTATTGAGCTTATATATGGGGATATTTAATACAGCGGAGGCTATCCTTCTTGGATTCCAACATTACCTTGTGATGCTTGGCACAACTGTTCTCATTCCCACTGCGCTTGTTCCTCAAATGGGAGGTGGCAATGTAAGCTTTATGTTTGGCAAGTCAAAAAAAACCCACAGACGCACACAGACAATATGTGTGCATAAAATATTTTAGTTGGTTTTGATAAACTATGGCGCTTTCTTTTGCGACTGAAAAGTAACCTTCTGCTATTTTAGGAGGAGAAGGCAAAGGTTATCCAGACACTACTTTTTGTAGCTGGCATCAACACACTTTTGCAAACTTTATTTGGGACGCGACTACCTGCAGTTATTGGAGGGTCTTATACCTTTGTACCAACTACGATTTCGATTATCCTTGCTGGTCGATTTAGTGATACCTCAGACCCTGTAGAGGTTTGGAGCTAATCATACTCTGATGTAAAGTATTTTTAATTTGATACTTTCACTTGCTTGTTAACGTAAATTCTGGTGTTAGCTGTAAGAGGATATATATCATGTATATTTGCGTTATTCTCGATTAAGATTCTTGCAGGACTTTCATTATAAGCTATTAAATTTATTACTTTACAATGTATCGCCTTAATTCATTTGTATTGATAACAAGAGAGACAATGCCATATACTTATATACAGAATAAGCTTTTAATGTCTGAATGAAGTGAATGTTTTAACTTTTTATTTTGACAATGTGTCACTGTCAATACAGAGATTTAAGAAGATAATGCGAGCAATACAGGGTGCCCTTATTGTTGCTTCAACTCTTCAAATTGTCCTCGGTTTCAGTGGCCTTTGGCGCAATGTTGCAAGGTTCGTTTGAGTGAAGAGTTTTAACAAGAATGCTTGATTAGATTATTGACCAGATATTTTGTACTAATTGGTTGGTCACATCATTTCTGATTGAACTATTGAGTCATTGTTTTTTCATGAACAGTTACCAGACCTATGGGCCTGTTTGGTTACAGTTTTCAAAATTGTTTTCTGTTTTTGAAAATTCAAATGGGATTGAAAATTCGTTTGGGTGGGTGTTTTTAGTAACTGTTTGTAAAATTGAAAACTGTTTTTGGTTTTTAAAAACCAAAACTGTTATTTGAAGTTTTGTAAAATTCTTTCCTGTTTTCTCTTTCATCTTTCCTCTTTCTCCGTGCAGAATCCTCTACCAAATGAATTTTGTTTCCCCTCATCTTCATGTTAACATGGTTCAGCATTTAGTCTGAGAGTCTGTAGTGAGCTGTAAATAATAATTTATTCAGTTCTGATTGAATTATTGACTAGACCTAGAGTTTTTCTTCACAACTTCCTGTCCTGAGTTGTAAATAGTAAATACTTTTTCGCCAACAGCAAAAACTGAAGTAATATTGGTTTATTTTTTCCACGATCCAGGTTTCTTAGTCCACTGTCAGTTACTCCATTGATAGCTCTTGTTGGTTTTGGGCTGTTTGAATTAGGTTTTCCTGGGGTAAGTTCCTTTTGCCATTTATGCATGTTTGTGCGCACATGAAAGTTTAATCAATATGGGATGTCTACATTGCCTATTTTTTAGGTTGCCAAATGCGTGGAGATTGGACTGCCTGAGCTTATCATCTTAGTGTTCATTTCACAGGTAGAGTGTTCTTTATCATCAGAAATCTCCAGTTTCCTCTGACAGATATAATGATATGTTGGCCTTTTCCTTTTGGGACTTTCTCTAGCCTTACCATGGAATGATTGAGACAGGCCATGAATTTTGAATTTTGATTCTTTATTCTCATTTTGCAGTACATGCCTCATGTTTTACATTCAGGAAGACCAATCTTTGACCGTTTTGCTGTTATATTTTCTGTGGTGATTGTATGGATATATGCTCATCTTCTAACTGTTGGTGGGGCCTATAATGGTAAACCACCAAGGACACAGCTCAGCTGTCGTACTGATCGTGCTGGACTTATAGATGCTGCGCCATGGTAGGCTTTGTCCTGTTTCTTTGAAGAGTCACAGCTTGAATGTATTTCCATTGTTCTGTCCAAGTTATTCTTGGTTTCTGACTATTATTATTGACTTGTGATTTGGATCATTAATCATATTCATTTACAATTGACTACTTATTCAGATCATTTCTTATATTCATGTACTTATTCATGAATTTATTTAGGACATTCTTTGTCATTTTTTGAACAATCTGCATCTTCACTCTGTAGCTATTTATACTTCAGCGTAAACCTTTTTTGTATGGTTTTTTTATGTATCAAAGGTCATGACAATCATGTAATTAATTAGTCAAGTGGTGGATTCCGACTTGGTAAAAGAAGAGACTATTAGAAGGACCCCGTTCTTTTCATATCAGTTGCAAAAGTATATCCTAGATTTAGGAGGGATTGGATGATTATAACTGTAAGTTGCATATTCGTTCTAGATTCTATGTGAGCCCTTTTTACATATTATGTTTTAGTGGTCTTGTGCACTGGTCATTAAGACTATACAATCCTTGTCTACCTGACGAGATTCAATTCCAACGATGTTTTGGTTCAAATGGTGGAAAGTTTGTGATTTTCAAGTTCTAATACGGTCTCGTGAACTTTGTTGGTTTTTCAAATTATGTAACATTCTTTAATCGCCAGTTCTATTTTTATGGTGCACGTCATCTATTTCAACCATAAGTCCATGACAATTTTATGATAATTGGAAGGTCTTGATTAAATGGTCCAAATTTCTTTTTATTTTCCTCTTATATCTTTTTAAATATTGATTGGTTTGAGCGATTCGATGCTTCTAGGCACGGTATATGTAACTAAGATTTTTATTTGCAGGATAAGAGTTCCATATCCATTTCAATGGGGAGCTCCTTCATTTGATGCTGGTGAAGCCTTTGCCATGATGATGGCTTCCTTTGTTGCTCTTGTTGAGGTTTATTTTATTTCCTTCCTGACTACGTATATTTATACAAAATTGTCACTGCTAATGTTATCGTTGATATTGCCCCTTTTCTCAGTCCTGTAATTTTTTCTCCACTACTTTCTTTTTCACGTGTGTTCGCGCATGCTTAGAACTCCATTAACAAGTTGTTGATGTCCTTGAAAAGACAAAAATGATACTTGCGGGGGCAGAAAAATATAATAAGAGAGTATAGTTCTCGTTTTTCCCCCTTAAAATTAAAAAAAGTGATCATTTCTTGTGCTTTTTTTTTACAGTATACAGACATCCATTGAACTGCTTAGTATTTTGTAAGATTCTTTTTGAAGATGTCGTCAATCACTTGAAATCTACTAATTTCTTGCTTTTGTTGAATGATACAATCAGTCCACAGGTGCTTTTATTGCAGTTTCAAGGTATGCTAGTGCGACTATGTTGCCATCTTCTATTCTGAGCCGTGGTGTTGGTTGGCAGGTAATTTGTTAGTGTTTTCCCTCATGTTCTAATACTGTCCCAACTTCGTTATACTTGTGATGTCCATACATTACTAATTTGATATCCGTGAACTTTGTGAGATCGGTCTCAATTTGATATACATACATTACTAATTTGCAGAAAGATAAACCTGAGTGATATTCGATTGAACTATTAATTCCCAGACTTCCATTGCCTTTTGACTTATATTCAATTTCAAGAAAGAAGAAGGGGGGGGGGGGAATTTTTGCCATCTGCTCCTCACACGGATAATACAGTTATGAGGAATATATTGTGCAAGATTTATCATCTATGCACTCTGTGTGCTATATGCCATGCATGCCTATGTTTGCATTTCAACGTCTCATCCGTATTTTCTTTTTGATTGGCTTGCAGGGCGTCGGCATTTTGTTCTCTGGGTTGTTTGGAACTGTTAATGGATCCTCTGTATCTGTGTAAGATACTAACAGGGAATTATATTTGCTTTATGAGCATGAATGTAACTGTCCATCAATTGAAAATAGAATATTCACATCGAATGAATAACTTTGCTTCCTCCACCTTCAGGGAGAATGCTGGTCTTTTGGCCTTGACACGTGTTGGCAGCCGAAGAGTTGTCCAAATCTCTGCTGGGTTTATGATTTTCTTCTCCATTCTTGGTAAAATTTTCTCAATATATTCAATGTTTGTATCATTCCATTATCTGTAATTTGCTGCTTCTCTGTGAGCCTCTTGCTCCTAATATCAGTAAACTTTTCTATATCGTGAAGGAAAATTCGGAGCTGTATTTGCTTCAATTCCAGCACCTATTATTGCCGCTCTGTACTGCCTTTTCTTTGCTTATGTGGGTATGTATGCTTCTACTTTTGCAGTTGAAAAACATTTATCTACAGATCCAGTTTCATTATGGGTTGTTAATATATTTATTTCATACGCCTGAGCAGGTGTTGGAGGCCTTAGCTTTCTTCAATTCTGTAATCTCAACAGCTTCCGAACAAAGTTCATATTAGGCTTCTCTGTGTTCATGGGCTTGTCTGTCGCTCAGTACTTCAATGAGTATACTGCAATCAATGGCTATGGTCCAGTGCATACCAGTGGGAGATGGGTATGCCCAAAATTACATCTGCGAACTTCTAGTTGGTCTCAGCTAAGTTATATACAATGTTATACTAATTTTCTGAACTCAACTGACAAATGTAATGATTTCTTACTTGGCAGTTTAACGATATAATAAATGTACCCTTTTCTTCGGAAGCTTTTGTTGCTGGGATCTTGGCCTATTTCTTGGACAACACGTTGCATAAAAAGGACGGTGCGATCAGGAAAGACAGGGGTAAGCACTGGTGGGACAAGTTCAAAAACTTCAAAGGCGATACGAGGAGCGAAGAGTTCTACTCTCTGCCCTTCAATCTAAACAAGTATTTCCCATCTGTGTGAGCACTAATTTGTGATTAAGGCTTTATCAACTACTGCTCCCTTAAACAAAGTTCAGAATAGCCATGTACCTGGAATTGCATTACAAATAGGTTTCTTGCTACCCTCCTGTCAATCTTATCACACGCTCTATCGCGGTACACGATAATATTAAGTTCAATTTCTGTCTTTATAGGATGCCTTGAAACATTTGTTGACTAGAGTTCTTTCTTTCCTTTTTGACTGTAAATCCAATGGAGAGATTTGGATTTGGTGTAAGCAATGATGCATTTTTATTCTCTTCCATTCTTCAGTATCTTTTGATGCATGCTTGAAAGTATACATATAAACCAAGCCATGATGTAAAACAGTACTCCCCCACAATCTTTTCTCTACATTTCCCTGTTCAAAGCTCCCCTTCTGAGAAAAAACACCTACGATATCACCTGGGGTACACCAAGTACGTCCCCACCAATTAATGATCCTAAACCACACAGGTTTCTAAGGCCAGAGCAATAAATAAAGAGAGGGGTCTACGGTCTCGGAAGAGGAGTTGCAAAAAAGACCACTTGTCTTCAATTCTAATAATATCTATATGATAACGCGCGGAGCTTTATCCCAACTTACTCTATAGATGGAAAATTTATGTGTCTGTGGGTCTGACGATCAGAGTTTAGACCTATATCGAATGTTCAAAAGATAAAATTGTATGGTGTTATCCTCCATACAAAACCCAGTCCCATAAATAGCTGCCCCAATGCCCCATTTCTACTATTCTGCAATTTTATTGCACAGAGGCACTAAACAATCTCTGATATTTATCTCTAATTGTGATGTCCTCTGCCCATTTGTCTATCCAGAAACTAGTTTTTGCACCATTTCCCACAGAAGAAGCCAAACCCTATTGAATTGTTTTCCCCATACCAGAATCGATAGGATAGTATGCCATGAACAAGGGCGGAGTTAGGAAGTGAGGGAGTGGGCTATTGTATTTTGATTTGCTCGAAAGAAGTTAGTGGAGGTACTGCTCCTGAAATTTTTTTTAAGGTTATTTTACAACAATGTCACTTATTAAAATAATATTAGCAATGAACATTATCTTAATGTTTCGTCTCATAAAATGTTAACATAAATACATATTAAAATTGATGAAAATTAATCAAAGACCATGTAAGATGAAATAATATTTAAATTGTAGTAATTCGCAGAAGAAATCGAAAGACTTACTGATTTCCTGATCGGTACGAATTTATGAGGATCGATTTCCGTCTTGATTACTAGAACCAAGAACAATTCCAAAGTACGAACACTTCTTTCTGTTTGCTTGTAAACTTAGATTCTCCAAATCCAAGAGTGGAAGAATAGACCTTAACCAGTCTCTGTATTGTTTTCTCTTTTATAAGAAAAAAGACATTAGTTACATGTAACTGACGCAAGGTGTTTACCAGCAATTGTCTCCAAGACAACTGCTCAATCACCTACCTATGGGCTGGGTTGGGTCAAATCCTCATGGGCGGCCCAATTCCAAGTCCAAATTTCCAACATCTCCCATTCTTCCATGTAGGGCTGAGTCCTTTTAATGTAAATTTCAAATTTATACAAGCAAATTCATACAAATGAATGGACCGTGCGACTTGAAGTACACGAATAATGGGAGTTCCAATATAGAAACCTTCCATATGCCATATAGGAGACATCAACCTCTTTGAGAAATTATTACTCCCGAATATGTACTTACATATCCCAAGTATTTTCAGCTACACATGATTGAGAATTATCCAATCTCTCATGAATTCTATACTCAATCCATCCTTACAATTACAAGTATTCTAAATCAAATCAAACTCTTTCGAATGAGATGATTCCGGTCGGTGAATACCAGTAACAGGTGTAAAACCAACAAATACTTTTTTTTTTTCGCCCTCATATCACTCAGATATGAATCAACATGCTTTCCTAGGAGTGTTCCTTTATGTCGAATCTTTCCATGACCATTGGTCACACTCTTAAAGTAGCAAACATTAATTCATCACATCATGATATAGTCAAAAGTTACAAAGGGTAAAAAAAAAAATTTGAGATCTATTTAAGATCTCCAGGACTCACATAGTAAAGAAGTAGGGATCCATTCTTTACTTCCTGAATGGTCGCTAATATATGTAGTATGAAATACATACTATGTTGGAGCTCTCTTTTCTTATCCTCAGATAAAGAGCGTATGTCATTTCTCTCTTCGTAAGAGGAAATACACCATACGAGTCTAAATCTTATCGCCAATTCACAGGCATCAAATTTGAAATTCTCATCTACTCACTATCAACGGTGCCAGATGACTAAATTCACACTCGACATTCTACAAATAGACTCATGAATGGTGAGGAATCATTCATGTCGGTTATTCTTGTTCTAAGAAACTCATCTTGGCCCTAACCAAGGCGACTCCATTTTCAATGATATTGAATTATACTCGATCCTACTACGCCCAAGTAGTGTTCTGAGCGTTCTAATTCAAATCGTCTCATATCTACTTGCCTTCTAGCGCTAGAGGCGATTGCTCGTGTGAGTGAGTCAATCCATGTCTATTGACACACTTTATAAATTGTACTATCAATACTTACAGTGCACGCCACAAATATTGAATAATTTAATGTATTAACAACATTCAAATATTATTCAATAGCTGTAAGTATTTACATGGTCCACTTAACATGTAATATTCTAAATCATATTCTCCATAAGCCTAGAGACTTCACATGTTTAACAAATGCATCCCCAACTATCGGTTTGGTAAGTGGGTCGGCCACCATATCTTGTGTAGAAATGTGTTTGAGGACCACTTCCTGCTCAACAAGTGCGTCTCTAATATAGTGATATCTCATCCTGATGTGTTTGGTCTTTCCATGGTATTTAGGATCCTTGGCTACAGCCAATATAGTAGTGTTATCACAAAAAATTGTCACAGGTTATGACGCTGATTTGACAACTTCTAAATGTTGCGGGAAACTCTTTAACCAAACTGCATCTTGTGTTGCTGCGGAACAAGCTACGTACTCAGCCTCTATCGTGGACAAGGCTACACAGGATTGCTTCTTGCTACTTCATAGTATTGCACTACCATTAAGCAAGAAATTATATCCTAAAGTTGATTTGGACTGATCTATTTCTCCTCCCCAATCAGCATCATAATAACCGATCAGTCGCAAAACATCATTTCCCTGGAAACATAGCATGTAATTTGAAGTCCCTTTCAGATATCGCAGAATCCTTTTGACTGCTATCAAGTGCTTTTGTTCAGGGTTCGATTGAAATTGACTAACCAACTCAACAACATAACATATGTCGGGACGTGTACACATCATTACATATATCAAACTACCGACAGCATCACAGCATTGGCATATGGTACTCTAGACATTTTTTTTCTATCTCTTCTGGAGTCTTGGGATACATATAAGGACTTAGGCTCAAGTTCTTATCAACAAAGGTATCCATCGGCTTGCTATCTTGCATGTGATAACGCTCTAACATCTTTTTGATGTAAGTCTCTTGACAAAATTCCCAAAAGCCTTCTAGCATGATCTTTTATGATCTTCACACCTACTACATAGCTAGCCTCACCCATGTCTTTCATTTCAAAGTTCGACGATAACCACTTCATTGTGGCATCAATCAATTATTTGTTATTCCCAGCCAACAAAATGTCGTCGACATGCAAAGACAAAATTATGAAACCACTACTTGAACGTTTTAAATACACGCAATGAGCTTTTTACATATCGTAAAGCCATCCCTTTGGATTGCTTGATGAAACTTGATGTTCCATTGCCTAGATGCTTGTTTAAGACCATACATGGATCTATTTAGTTTGCAAACTTTGCGCTCTTGTCCTTTAGGCTCAAAGCCCATTGCGTGTATCTAAAATGTCGTCGACATGAAAAGACAAAATTATGAAATCACTACTTGAACGTTTTAAATACACACAATGGGCTTTTTACATCATCGTAAAGCCATCCCTTTGGATTGCTTGATGAAACTTGATGTTGCATTGCCTAGATGCTTGTTTAAGACCATATATGGATCTATTTAGTTTGCAAACTTTGCGCTCTTGTCCTTTAGGCTCAAAGCATAAAGGTTAATTCATATAAATTTCCTCATCTAGTTCTCTATTGAGAAATGGAGTTTTCACGTCCATTTGGTATAATTCTAAGTCCATGTGTGCAATTATTGCTAGGATGAGACGAACTGAAGTTATTCTCACAACTGGTGAGAAAATATCTTCATAATCAATTTCTTCTTCTTGAGTGTATCATTTTGCTACTAGCCGAGCCTTATATCATTCTATTGACCCATCCGTCTTTCGTTTAATTTTTAAAATCTATTTATTTCCAATGAATTTTTGACCTGGTAGTAAATCAACCAAGTCCCAGACTTGATTAGTTTTCATAGACTCCAACTCTTCTTCCATAGCTTTAATCCATTCCTTAGCTTTACGACCAGATGGAGCTTCATTGACTGTTTTAGGCTCTTCATCATCCTGTGGAGTAATCATGAATATTTCCCCCTTAATCTCAAATCAATGATGTGGGATTCGTTCACGAATACTTCGACGAGGTTGAGATTACTCATGATCTCGCTCCATAGGAGTTTGATCAGGCACTACGTCGCTCTCACTTTCCCCAGGAGGATTAAGAATTTCCTCTAATCCCTCTACAGGTATAGGTGTGCCATTTTTTAAATTTTCCATTTCGTAAAATTGGAAGTGATCAAGGGTGGTTGTACTTTTGTTGTTATTTTATTATCTATGCAACTTTATCTTTGTTTTTATTTTATTTGGCTTGTCCTGGGAAGGTTAGTCTGGTCTTTTCCTGAAAGGAAGTGGTCTTGTTAAACCTAGGGTCGTTGTTTTGTGTGGGGGGAGTTGGATTATGACAAAGAACATATTGGGTTGTTGGGAAGCCTAGGCGGCGGCTCTCCTAATTCCTGTATCTATCATCAGACTTGAATAGAGTGGTGATTTGTTCTGTATCTCTTTCAAGCTGTTGTTTATTGAGTTTTTGCAGTTGTAGAATATTGATTGCAAGATTCCTGGGGTGGTGTTAGCTGTCATTGACTTCTTGATTTACTGGTCTTGTTTGTGTTGCTGGGTTCTGGAGTTCTCTAAGTAGCTGGATCCTAGAAATTACTTTACAGTTCGTGTGTTTGGCGACCGGGACACTTCTTCTTAGTTTTCTCTGTGTCAGATTGGTATCGGAGCTCTTCAATGGCTACTCGAGCTCGTGGTCGGCGTGGTGCGAATCCACCTCGCACCCGTGACTTACGCGATATTGAAGTAGATGAACTCAAGCGGCAGGTTGAAGAACTCCAACAACAGTTAGAGCATTACCAGTCAGGGAGAGGAGGAGAGTACAGATTCTAGTCAAGATGAAAGGGAAATCAATCCGTTCCACACTACTGGTGAACTGATTACTCCTTCAAAAAAATTTCATTATCGAAGAGAGAGCTTTGACTTACGGGTGGATATTCCTGACTTTGGCGGCATGGGTACACCAGATGATTTTATCGAGTGGCTTCACACGGTTGAGCGAGTATTAGATTACAAGGAGGTACCTGAGTCTCGTCAGGTGAAGGTAGTGGCCATAGAACTCAAGAAACATGCATCGATCTGGTGGGAACATCAAAAGAGAAGGAGGTCCCTTGAGGGAAAGAGTCGCATTGCTTCGTGGGATAAAATGTGGAAGCTCCTTAAGCAAAAATTTTTACCTGACCATTACCGTCATGATGCTTTCTACAAATTCCATCATGTTACTCAAGGTGATCTGTCTGTAGAAAATTTTACTGCTGAATTTGAAAGCTTGATGATTCGATGCGACATTATTGAAGCTGAAGAACAAACAGTCACCCGTTATCTTGGGGCTTTACGGCCTGAACTGCGTAATGTGGTTGAGTTACAACCTTAGTGGACTTATGCCAATGTGTGTAAATTGGCAGTCCGCGTTAAGAAGCAATTGCAACACTCCAAGAAATTGATAGCTCGACCAAGCCGAGAACCTGTCGTGACTCATCCTGGTAGTGTTTCCTCTAAGTCTACTTTTCCTACGAGTTCTTCGTCATCCTCACCATGGAAACCAAAATCGTCTGCTATTCGTTATGGGGCAAAGACTTCTTTTTCCAATCGGAGGTGTTTCAAGTGCCAAGGTATAGGTCATATCACTTCTAGTTGTCCTAATAACAAGATAGTTGCTTTGGTGGAGGAGGGCACTGGCAACGAGGATGCGATTTATGGTGAACCAAAATATGATGTAGTAGATGAAGATATGGATGAGGACATTACATTTGCAGATCAAGGTGAGGCTCTGGTCATTCGGAGAAGTCTGAGTGCAGTTCTTGACAATGATCTTGCTTGGCTTCGTAACAATATATTTCATACTAAGTGCACTTGTCTGGGAAAGGTTTGTGAGGTGATTGTGGATAGTGGGAGTTGTGAGAACGTAGTGGCCCAAGCAATGGTAGACAAACTCAAACTTCCTATGGTCGAGCATCCCCAACCTTACAAGTTCTTGTGGCTTCGCAAAGGTAATGAGGTGAGAGTGCACAAACGGTGTCGGGTTCCTTTTTCTATTGGGTTGAAATACTCTGATGAAATTTGGTGTGATATCATTCCTATGGATGTGTGTCACTTATTACTGGGTCGTCCTTGGCAATATGACCGCCGTGTGCTCCACGATGGGTTTAGAAACACTTACTCTTTCATAAAGGATGCTGTCAAGATCACTCTTGGACCTTCGAAGGAGGTTGTTCCTCGCCCCGTTTCACCAGCCAAGAATTCTTGGTTATTGTCCCGAAGTGACACCAAGATTGCTATTCGTGAGACTGGTCATTTATTGGCACTTGTGATGTTAGAGAAGAATCAAGACCATGTTGTGATCCCTTCCTTGGTGACACCCTTGTTACAAGAATTTATTGATGTAGTTCCTGATGAAATTCCTCCGGGTTTGCCTCCGCTGCGTAATATAAAACACTGTATTGACCTTATCCCTGGCTCCAGTCTTCCTAATAGGGCTGCTTATAGGTTGAATCCACAGGAACAAGTGGAATTACAGAGCCAAGTAGATGAATTGTTAGCTAAAGGCTTGGTGAGGGAAAGTATGAGTCCGTGTGCAGTCCCCATACTACTTGTACCCAAAAAAGATGGTTCTTGGCGTTTATGTATGGATAGTAGAGCCATCAACAAAATTACCATTAAGTATCGCTTTCCTCTTCCTCGCTTGGATGATTTGTTGGATCAATTGCATGGGGCTTGCATATTTTCCAAGATCGATCTTCGAAGTGGCTATCACCAAATCCGTATGCGTCCCAATGATGAATGGAAAACAACCTTCAAGACACCTGGTGGGTTGTATGAATGGACGGTAATGCCTTTTGGGTTGTCTAATGCTCCAAGTACGTTTATGAGGTTAATGACGCATATTTTCAAGCCGTTTATGGGGCTGTTTGTGGTTGTCTATTTGGATGACATTCTCATCTATAGCAAGAGCATAGACTTACATTTGTCTCATCTTCGTCAAGTATTTGAGTTGTTGAGAACTCAAAAACTCTTTGTCAATCTTAACAAATGCCACTTTTGTACTTCCCAGCTGGTATTCTTGGGTTATGTCGTCTCTTGTGATGGAATTCAAATGGATGAGAGTAAGGTTGAATCCATTCTCAGCTGGCCTACTCCCACTTCTATTTATGAGCTCCGAAGTTTTCACAGGTTAGCCTCCTTTTATCGTCGTTTTATCCGAAATTTTAGTACTTTAACTTCCCCTCTCACTAATTGTATGAAGGGTGGTGTGTTCAAGTGGACCAAGGAAGCTCAAGCTAGCTTTGAACTAGTTACACAGAAGATTACCATGGCCCTTGTTTTGGCCTTGCCAAACTTTGAAGTTCCTTTTGAAGTGGACTGTGATGCGTCAGGTGTGGGAATAGGGGCTGTCCTTAGCCAGGAAGGGAGACCGATAGCGTTCTTTAGTGAAAAATTAAATGAGCACCGTCGGAAGTATTCCACTTACGACAAAGAGTTTTATGCCATTGTTCGCACATTGGAGTTTTGGATTCATTATCTGCTGCCAATGGAGTTCGTGTTGTTTTCTCATCATGAAGCCCTCAAATTTATTCATGGGCAGCACAAATTGCATCGCCGACAAGCTAATTGGGTGGAGGTGTTACAGGCCTATTCTTTTGTTATTAAACATAAGTCTGGTAAACTTACCAAGGTCGCGGATGCGCTTAGTCGACGGCACTCGTTGCTGTCCACTTTTGGGGTTAAAGTGGTGGGGTTTGAAATCATCAAGGAGCTCTACCCACAAGACCCTTACTTTGGTGGCATATTTCTTAAGTGTTTGGATGGTCCAGTCGATGCTTTTCTCTGCCAGGAGGGTTATTTGTTCAAGGGATCCAAACTGTGCATTCCTGATTGCTCTCTACTTGAATCCATTGTTTTGGAAGCTCATGGAGGTGGTCTGGCGGGTCACTTTGGTCGTGATAAGACTTATTCCTTGGTCTCTTGTCATTTTTATTGGCCTCGATTAGACTGGGATGTCTTACGCTGTATCCAGCGGTGCAAGACCTATCATATTGCTAAGTCTCACAAGCAAAATTCTGGTCTCTATACTCCTCTTCCGGTACCTGCTGCTCCTTGGGAGGATGTTAGCCTCGATTTTGTGGTGGGTTTACCACCAACGCAACGCAAGAAAGACTCTATTATGGTAGTGGTGGATTGATTCTCAAAGATGGCGCACTTCGTGTCTTGTAATAAGACTATGGATGCTTCTCGCATTGCGGATCTCTATTTTGATAACATAGTGAAACTTCATGGTATTCCCAAGTCTATGGTTTTAGATCGTGACACGAAGTTTACAAGTCACTTTTGGCGGTTCCTTTGGCGAAAACTGGGTACCAAGCTCCTTTTCAGCTCTTCTCATCACCCTCAAACCGACGGGCAAACTGAGGTTGTCAACCGTAGTTTGGGAAATTTGTTACGCAGTCTTGTGGGGAAGAACATTCGTCAATGGGATCTCGTTTTGTCTCACGCGGAATTTGCTTACAACCGCTCTTTGCACCAAACTACTGGCTCTAGTCCCTTTGAGATAGTCTATGGTCTGAATCCAGCCACACCTTTGGATTTGGCTCCCTCTGTCTCCTTAACTGATTTTGACCAAACTACTGCAGAGAGGGTTAAATTTATTCAACAGATGCACATTCAGATTCGAGGAAATATTCTTAAGCACAATGAGAAGTATCGTCTCCAGGCAAACAAATATCGCAAACCCATTTCTTTTAGAGAGGGCGATTTAGTGTGGATCCATTTAAGTAAGGAGCGTTTTCCTCCTGGTAAACATGGCAAACTTAGGCCTCGTGCTGATGGTCCATTCAAAGTCTTGAAGCGCCTGGGTGACAATGCTTATAAAATTGAACTTCCTGGTGCTTATGGGGTCTCTGCCACTTTTAATGTATCTGATCTCTCACCTTACTATACAGATGACGACGAAGAAAGCTCAGGGTCGAGCTTTTTCTCCACCGGGGGAGATTGATCAAGGGTGGTTGTACTTTTGTTGTTATTTTATTATCTATGCAACTTTATCTATGTTTTTATTTTATTTGGCTTGTCCTGGGAAGGTTAGTCTGGTCTTTTCCTGGAAGGAAGTGGTCTTGTTAAACCTATGGTCATTGTTTTGTGTGGGGGGAGTTGGATTATGACAAAGAACATATTGGGTTGTTGGGAAGCCTAGGCGGCGGCTCTCCTAATTCCTGTATCTATCATCAGACTTGAATAGAGTGGTGATTTGTTCTGTATCTCTTTCAAGCTGTTGTTTATTGAGTTTTTACAGTTGCAGAATATTGATTGCAGGATTCCTGGGGTGGTGTTAGCTTTCATTGACTTCTTGATTTACTGGTCTTGTTTGTGTTGCTGGGTTCTGGAGTTCTCTGAGTAGCTGGATCCTAGAAATTACTTTACAGTTCGTGTGTTTGGTGACCGGGACACTTCTTCTTAGTTTTCTCTGTCTCAGGAAGTCTTTATCAATCTCACCTTTCACAGGAAAGTCCCTCATCTAAGAATACAACATCACGAGACTCAATTTCTGTAACCTTCCCATCAACTTCTTCACCAATAAACACGAATCATTTAGAGTGAGAAGAGTATCGAATGAAGATACACTCCTTCCCTCTAGGACCAAGTTTCCCGTGGTGATGAGAATTATTGTGAACATAAGCTGCACCCTGCAAATTTCCTAAATTAGGTTTTTCACCATTTCATAGCCCATATGGGGTGGAGGGGACAGATTTAGAGGGCACATGGTTAAGAATGTAGGCAGTAGTCAATATTGCGTCTCCCCAAAAGGAAATTGGCAAATTTGCTTACGCCATCATTGACCTAACCATGTCTAATAGGGTCATATTCATTCTTTTTGCTACGCCATTTTGTTGCGGAGTATAAGGAATAGTTAGTTGTCGATCTATACCCTTTTCATCAAAAAATTTTGAATTGGTCATACAGATATTCATGACCTCAATCGGTCCTTAAAGCTTTGATCTTTGTGTATAATTGATTCTCTACCAAATTGGTGTATTGTTTGAAGCAGTCCAATGCTTCAACTTGTGTGAAATCAGATAAGCATGATCAAAACGTGTGAAATCATCTATAAAAGTGATGAAATATACAGCACCATGCCTAACCCTTACATTCATTGGTCCATATATGTAAGAATGGATAAGATGTAATGGACTATCAGCTCTCTTGGCTTTGCCAAATGGTAATCTAGTTGCTTCTCCAGCTAGGCAATGCTCACGAGTGGGCAATTCTACTTTGGCGAGAGATCCTAAGAGACCTGTTCGAGCCAATCTATTGAATCGGTCTTGCCCAATGTGTCCTAATCTGGCATGCCATAATACACTATCGTATTGGGAACATAACTGGAATTTCCAACAACATAGATAGATGCATTGTCATTAAGTACAATATTAGCGGTGTCTAACACCATAAAACCATCCAACACATAGCCAGAACCATAATATACGTTGTCTATAAATATTTTCACACAACATTTATTAAAAACAAGATGAAAACCTAGTTCTAGCAACACAAGAACAAAAACTAGATTTTGTCGAACTTTTGGAGATAGAGTGTGCGACCTCCCATTAGCTCTAACTTACAGGTACCAAGCCCAAGCACATCAGCGGAAGCATTGTTCCCCATATATATACATCTACTCTCTTTGGAATTCGACGAAAATCTACAAAAGTTGTTTGATCCCTTGCTACGCGATCGGTTGCTATTGAGTCTATAGTCCAATAAGACACAGATTCAGCAAACATTAAGCAACTACTAACATACAAGTTAGAGAGACTAATGTGGTCAAACATTACCTTTGACTCAGTGCAAACATGAGCAAAGTGATCTGGTTTGCCACAATTGAAACAGTTGTTGTTTCTGCCTTTCTTGCCACCGCATTTGCCACACTTGCGCTTGTGTCCACTAAAACTAGCTTCATTCCCCCTTTTTCCTTTATTGGGACCTTTACCTTTTCCCTTTTTACGACTAGAGCATGATGCTCCTCGTGAATTAGCCACAAAAACCTCTTCATAGGTTTTTCAGTGAGAAGATGATCTTCTTCAAGCTCAACATGGCGAGCAACCTCATCAAATGTCTTGATGTTGTCGTGTGGGTAGGGTCAACACGCATGTGTTCCCAAGAACTTGGTAAAGAGAAAATAACAGCTTGGACTTGCTGCTCATAAGTCATTTCACGCCTAACAGCCCTCAATTCATTGATCATGTTGGACATGACCGTCAGATGTTGCCTTATCGTGTGATTCTGACACTTCTTATAACCATTAAATTTGAGGATTAACTGACAAAGTCTAGCAGTTGAGGTTCCCTCATATTGAACCTTCACAGCATCCCAAACTGCTTGAGCTGAACGGTGCTTCTCAAAACACAACATTATATCATTCTTCATGCTACTCAACATCAATATGCGAGCCAGACGATCTTTGCGTTTATAGGCTTGATATGCTTCCATATCATGCCTATGTTGAGCAGTGTTCCCATACTTAGATTCAGCCATTGGTTGAGTGATTGTTTCCAACATGTCTTGCTCTTTCAGGAGATATTGAATCTTACGATGCCAAACATCATAGTTCTTTTCATTCAGTTTGTCTCCTTGGTTCAAGTCAGCGACAATATTTTTTGTTGTAGCCATTTCAACTATACAGACAAAATTACTAACATTAGAATATAGTACAAAGTTTTCAAATATTAATCTAAATATGCGACGGAAATAAATAACAATGTAAACATTCAATCAATTTCCATTAGCATAGTCCAATTAATATTTTTGATTCAAACAAGTGCAAAATATTCTAGTTATTAGTTCATCTAATAACTCTCACTATTTGATGACATTTCGATTCATGCACATTTATCGTAATTAAATAGTCCCTCCGTCCCATTTCTATAGTTCGGTAGTTATCGGAGGATAACAAAAAAGCAAGGTTGGAGTTTTGCTTGTCAATGATTGATGAAGGTACACTCGGATCCAAACCTTCTTTTATTAACATGTTTGATCGAATTCATATTGATGAAAAATGGTTTTATATGTCTAAACCATCACAAAAATATTATCTTCATCCAGAGGAGATTGAGCCTTTTCGCACATGCAAAAGTAAACGATTTATTTCAAAGGTTATGTTTTTGACTGCGGTGGCTCGTCCACGGTTTCATAGTACTGCTAATAGAGAGTTCAATGGAAAAATAGGAATATGGCCATTTGTGTTCAAAGAACCAGCAAAACGAAGTAGTAAGAATCGTGTTGCGGGGACTCTGGAGTCAAAGCCAATTTTGTCGGTTACTAAAGACATTATTCGTTTATGTTTGATCGAGAAATTATTGCCTTCAATCAAAGAAAAATGGCCATTGGGTAGCTCAAGCAACATCTTCATTCAACAAGATAACGCAAGACCACATATATATGCCAATGATGTTGAATTTCAGCAAGTTGTTGAAACATATGGGTTGGATATTCGCTTATGTTGTCAACCTCCTAATAGTCATGATCTGAATGTCTTGGATCTTGGATTTTTTAGAGCTATTGAATCACTTCAACATCAGGAGGCTCCAACTATAGTGGACGAATTTGTTTTGGCCGTGGATAAAGCTTTTGACATGTTCCCTAGTGAAGATTTAAACAATGTTTTTTTAACATTACAAACATGTATGGTTGAGATTCTAAGAAATTTTGGTGGGAATAACTACAAAAATCTACATGTGAACAAACAAAAGTTAATTAGAGACGGGGAGCTCCCAATCTGCATTGAGTGTGATTTCCAAGTTTTGAATGAGGCAAAGGCAAGCATGACGCAGTGAATGTCAGAGATGGCAAAAAATAGAGCTCATATCAAAGCGAAGTGCACCATCCGAGTAAAATGCAAGTTTGTAGGAAAAATATTGAGTAATGATAGATTTGTGTTAATGTCAGGAAACAGGGTTGGTTCCTTCCTTCTTCTTTCTTTCTCTCTTTGTTTATGGCTGAAGTTTGTCATGTTTAGTGAATACTCCAGTACCAAAATCTCATACATGAGCACAGGTAGAAGGGAGTCCTCCAGTACCAAAAAAAAAAAAGAAACGAAGGAGATAATGATAAGATCATTCCAAATTGATATCAGATCATACATGAGCACATATAAGCTTAAATCAAGGGATAAAAGTTGTCATTTTAAATCAATAGAATTTGGGTAAAAATATTTTTAACATTTGTGAAACGATAAGATGATGCTCTTGAGCCTCAGATATGTAACCTTATTCTTTCGGTGGAGAATTTAAATCGAGCCGTGGCATTTCCCTGTTGTTCAATTCGTAGGATGAGACATTTAAATCAAGTAAGGACCTCACCTTCTTATTCAAATCTTGATCAAACTTGTTCTGGCTATGATCCATGACTTTTTTTATTTGAATGAATTTCTAATTTTGGTTAAAAGAAAGAAGTATATGACGATTGTGTTTATGGGATTGATTTACGTTGAGTATATAGTAGAAAGAAAGCAATTAATGTGACTTTTTAGTTCTCCAGACGAGCATTTAATAATTATTTGAGAAGATAGAATTTAGAGAATTGTGGTGAGAAAAGAGTGTATTAAATGAGGGTATAATAGTAAAACAATGACTTAATTTAAAGTAAGTGGACTATTATTTGGGACTTCCAATAATGGTATAATGGACTATAGAAATGGGACGGAGGTGGTAAAAAAAATTACATAAAATAAACATGTCATTAATGAAAATATCCAATATGTACTTCAAATACATAAATATGTACATACACAAGAAAGGTACAAATAAAATAAATACAGAATAAATCACATGCTAGGAACATAATCAAGATCTTTTATTATGTCATCTTCATCTTCTTCGTTATGTCCCCCAAGTTCGTACACTTCATACCATGAAACGAATCGAGCAGTAGAATCCAAATGATTTGCGTTATGACCAGTGCGTCGTATACGCATAATAGCATACAGACGTTCCCTCTCTAACAGAAGCTCATCAGCGAGAGTTTCGAAACTCAACGTGCTCAACCTAACGTGCTCAACCTTTGCTTTAATGAGTTTCGAACCATGTTCCACTCTTCCGGTAGAGAATCGAGAACAATCTAAATTTGTTGCTCGATGTAGAACTCATGAACATCACAAATCCACAAATTTTTCATTCATTCATTTATACATATGATATATGTGTAGATGCATGGTGTGATTAGGATTTTTTCTATATCCCAATAAGTGTATTATTTGTGCTCTTGTAGTCACTACAAACACAAATAATTAAATCACATTAGTAATTAAACTTTTAACTATTTAATTATCATATGTAATAATTTTTCAGTTACCTAAAAATTTCAGAAAAATAGAAAATATTATTTTAATTAATCTGAAAAATACATAATGAAAATCGGGTTTCACACCACAACAAAATGCATGGCCCGATGAGAGGTGGTGGTTTACACGCACCATTGGTGCGCGTGGGACTTGTTGCGGTTACTGTTACAGACCGCAGGTCAACCCAATCCATAACCCACCCATCCAACCTGCACTCGCACCCAACCCGCTCCTTGACCCGATCGATTGACCGGGTAGAGCCTACCGGTGCGTGAGCGCTCCGCCAGGTGCGTGAGCAGCACGCGCCGCCTTCTACAGTGTTTTTAGCATAAAAAAGTTTGCGATCAGGACAATTCTGATGTCTCGATTTCATTTCTGGTCTTATTTTTACCATTACAATCTTTGAAATTGGTGTTTGACATTTAAACTCTAATGTCGCGACTGTAATTCGTCAATGAAAACATAAACCCAGAAAATTTCATACCAGTTTCGATTCTAATATTTGAAAATTCATATAAATTCACATAGTTCTCCAAAAATTTCACAAAAATATTAGTTAGAAATCCTATTTCAAGAGCTTTCCAACCATACCAAACTTGTTCATAGCAAAATTATATATGAGACTCGATTTTGAGCCATCAATTTATGCTCGAACCATGCAAATCAGATTCCTCAGTATAGAAACTACTTTCCTCTGATGCCAATGTAGTAATTCGAAGAAGAAATTGAAAGACTTATTGATTTCCTGATCGATACGAATTTACGAGGATCGGTTTCCATCTTGATTACTAGAACCAAGAACAATTCCACAGTATGAACACATTTTTCTATTTGCTTGTAAACTTAGATTCTCCAAATGCAAGAGTGGAAGAATAGACCTTGACCAATCTCTGTATTGTTTTCTCTTTTATAAGAAAAAATACGTCAATTACATTTTTGTAACTGACGCAAGGTGGTTACCAGCAGTTGTCTCCAAGACAACTGCTCAATAACTTACCTATGGGTTGGGTTGGGTCAAGCCCTCATGGGCGGCCCAATTCCAAGTCCAAATTTTCAACATAAATATAAAACTAGAACACATCAGTATTGTTATATATTGTTGTTCAAATCATAGTTTTTAAAACCGACCCGTGTATCGAATCGTCAAGGTCGAAGGGTCAAGGTTTTTAAAGTTCAACCGTTATAGCAAAGGTTGAACCGCTTATTTATAATAGGTTATAAATTTATATATATATTTAAATATATAGTAGTATATGATATCTAAATATATAATATAAACATTATGTTTTTTTGGATAAACTAATATATACATTATGTAATATAATATATTATATAATACAATGGAGTCTAGAAGACTCCACTATAGTCTATATAGTCTTCCGACTCCCAAAGTCCCAAGTCCATCAAATATATTATATAAAATAGAATAGAATATTATATGTTAGAATAATCTTCTAGAGACATTAGAGCACCTACATCAGTTTCCCTGAAATACAGACAAAATATCACTTTCCCCTATTTTACAGATTCCCTATCCAACTAACACTGCATCATTACCTATCATATTCTCTATTGTATTAAAATGATATTTCTTTCTCTTTCCTTTGTTTATTCCATTCATATAAATTACTTTTATTTAAAATAATAAATTAATTCCATTTAAACGAATAGATTAATTATATTTAATATTAATCAATTAATTATATTTAAAATAATAAATTAATGTTATTAAAAATTGGAAAAGTTTGACTATTTTTTTTCTTGATTTCATGATCTGGAAAGAAGAGATGTAGCTAGAGAGAGTGAGGAGAGAAAAAGAGTGAGGAGAGAAAAAAAGGGAGGAGAGAGAGAGCGAGGAGAGAGAGAGGAGTGAGGAGAGAGAGCGAGAAAAAGTGAGGAGAGAGAGAGAGAGGAGAGAGAGAGAGAGAGAGGAGAGAGAGAGAGAGATGATTAAGAGAGAAAAATGAGAGAGAAAGAGAGGAGAGAGGAGAGAGAGGAGGGAAAAAAATGGGAAGAGAGTGTAAAGTAATAAAAAAAATTATTTTATGTTTAAGGAAGTGAGTATTGGTTCTCTATATGTAGGGAACCACTATTCATGTTTTGTAAAATCGGGAACCTCAAGGTAATCTGATGCAGAGCTCTATTTTGACAAATTCTCTATAATCTTTTCCTATTATACAGACAGATCCATGTTTAGGTAATCTGATATGGATGCTCTTAGGTCGTCTTCATCTTCACCGAGTTTCTTCACCAGGAGAGTTTCTTCAGTGCAGAATCGCAAACAACCAAAAGATCTCCCATTGCCGGTCGTGCTCAAAGACACAACAATCTCCGATCGTGCACAAAGCACAATGATCTCCCATCTCCGATTTCTTCTTGCCCCTGACCTCTCCACAACTCTGATTTGCATCGCGATCACCCATTTGCATGGGCTTTGGTGTGTATCCCCATATGTTTCTCAGCCTATTAAAATAATCTTGTTCCATTTCTCCCTCTGCTATGCTTATCAAGCTTTGAAGTGTTTATAAATAATATTGGTTTTCCAAGTGATGTTCAATTGAGCTTCTTTGGGCATGTTGTGTCTACTGGTAAAGAGACGAGAAACTGTGGAATAGATGGGTTTTGCGATAAGCGGGTTTTCACTAAAACCGCACGAGTCACGGTTCACTGGTTTTGTGATTTGATTCGCTGGTGTAGACGGATCAACACTTAAACGGTCTTTTAGAGGAAATAACCGTGGAGGCTGTCGGTTCACGGATTTGACAGTCGAATCGATATGCCGGTCCGGGTTTAAAAACTATGGTTTAGATATACACTTACTAAAAAATACCCATAATATATATATGAAGTAGTTTTTTTTTAAGATATATAAACATATATATATATATAAAGTATTATATTTGGTTAAGATATATATAAACATGTATATATATGTGTGTGAAGTATATATGTGAAGTATATTTTTTTATATAAAAAAATTTGGGGTGAGGCTGCAGCCCCCTTGTCTCCGCCCTTGGCCATGAATATCAAATCAAACCTACCTGAGCTTAGAAGTTAGCCTAATCTAATTTTTTGGGTTGGCTAGGCTAAGGTTTTCGGCTCTAAGCCTAAAGCTTAGTTAGAAATTTTTTAGGTATATTTCTTGATATATTTATATGTGGGCGGGGCTTGGCAAAAGGTTGGCCAACACTATTAGATTGGCTCCACTAGGCTAAGATTTTTTCTCTAACCTAGCCTAAAACCCGAGCAAGGGGTTGTAAATGACTTGGGAAGATCTCAAGCTCAAGCAGTGGGTATATCTAATCTAATCTAATCTAATCTATCTATCTATACCTATATATAAAGCAAAGGCTCTCATAAGTATTTATCTTATTTTGACACGTTGGACTCTTTCACTGCTTTTGTATCTCTAATACAACACTCACGGTTCCTCCTAGCAAAATTGCTCAAAGCCAAGCAAAAAAAATAAAAAAAAAAATTAAATACAAGAAAATGAAATGTCTCCAGCCTGTCGTAGGTTTCGCTGATTTCGATTAGCAATCGAAGAGATGAACCATCATCGTCTCAGAGCGATCACCCGATTCATACTCATCCAGACGGCCTCTTCATCCTTTTATCCTTACGAATCATACCCATTCTCTCCCTTGCGCCTCCTCTTCATCTGTTGCTCTCTCTCTCCCTGTGAATCTCACAACCCATTTGGGTCTCACGCATAGAGGTCTGTGGTTGGCTCGACTGTCGTCTTTCGTCCTTCCGTGTTCTCTGCTCTGTTTGTTTCATTGCTTCACCGGAACTGCCAGGCGATTCAAAGGTCACCCTTCTCTTCTGGTTAATCATTGTTCATTTTCTAATTTCTTTTGTTAAATAGGGGTTTCCTGTATTCTTATTTTAGGTTGTCGCATTGAATGCACTCTATGAGGGGGCTTTGTTAGGAGATGCGAAGGAGGTCTATGCCTGAGGTATGTACACTGTTCAATCCAGTTCATGGATATGGTTTTTGTTATGGGATATTGGGGTCTTCCCCTTGCTTCATCTTACAGTGTCCTGCAATTTATTATCTTTAAATTTTTCGTGCTCAAATCCACTCATCAGGTTCACTTCTGCTGATTTATAATGAGGTTAGGATTTGGATTTCAATTTACCTATGTGATATTTATTAACATAGTGTTTTAGGATCACAAAATTTAGTATCACGCTGTTCTTTATTTGATAATGATAGCCTTGGAGTGGAGGCCATCTTTTTTAATATACATGTGTCTTTCATGTGCTCTCAACTATGTCTGAGGCTCTAACAAGTGTCTTTCAAGTCTTTATTTGATAATGATAATATCAAATGCCACTAGATGGGCTACTTTGGTCCCTTGGGGATGCTTCTTAAAGCTTAATTTTGTTTCTTTTACATTTTCCTAGCCAAGTTCAACAATCTCTGTTTGTGCCACAGGGAAGCTTTTAAAAGAGGAAAAACTTCCTAAAGAAATAAGTAGTTTATCAATATAATATAAACATGAGAGCAATTGAATTTCTGCCAATCTGTCTATACTTAGTTTTTGTTTTTGAGTGTCCAATTTGAATTTGGGATTTCTAATACTATATTGAAATCTGATATGTACAATTTTTGTACCAGGGGATACTATCTGAGAATGGTCAAAGTTAGCGAACCTAAAAGGATGAAAACCAGTGAAAAGCAAGATATGAATGGTGAGAGAAACCTAAGAGAATTACCTGATGTCAGTCTCCAACACATCCTTTCTTCAATTTCAACAAAGTCTGCCGCGAGAGAAGGTGTTCTGACAAAAAGATGGTAATCTCTTTGGACATTTGTTTCGAAATGCGATTTTACTGGATATGAAAGTAAAATAGAACCCACTCTATGGAATGTTTTGATTGAGCACTTGCACTCCATGAAGGTAGTATTATAATACGCTACTCTATTATGAGTGATGTGCTAGGTGATGCAGATTGCGTTAGAAGATGGATTACAATTGTAGCGAGATGGAATGTTGGAGCCACTTGGTAGTATATTTATGAGCACCACAACAGTTCTTGGTCCATCATTGGCTCTTGATGGCCACCATATTCTTCACTACTTCTTCCATAGAAGAGTGGGAGGTATTTTATAAGTGCTTTGATAATTTTCTTTTAACTCTGTTCTTCTCTTCCTAAGGCTGGCCTCTCTCTACCAGATCGGATCGAGTGGGGTTTCTCCCTCGGAGATAGTGCCTGCTGTTGCTTGTGCTACTCCAAATGTTTCTCAATCTGCAGTAAAGATGAAATGGCCTCGACCTCTTGACATTCATACTTCTGGTAAGAGAAATAGTTACTTCATGCACTTCATTATATTTGTTAGTATATAGCTGCCATGTTGTAAAGAACACTAAAAAAATATGCTTCAGAAAATAAATAATTATAATCATTTTGAATATGCATCCCAATTGTGATATTCTATGATGTTATTAAAAAGCTTTTAATTTGTTTGTGGATTTCTTTTGTATGAATGTGGTCACTGTTCTTTTCTAGCTTAAGGGCTTTCTAACCTATTACTCTGGTAGATACAAGCTCTCCTCTGACCAACCCAAAACATGTAGTCAATTATTTGAAGTTGTATTGCATATGATGTTCCCACTTTATGGGGAATTAGAATCTTTCTTTATCCCGGGCTCCTTTCCGTCTATTAAACCCTTTTTAAAAGATCAATTGCCTCAATTTTAGCATCAATACTCCTTTCCATCCATCAATTTGTTCAAGTGGAGATTGATACGTTATTTGACTTCTATTTCATTTTCATGTTTTTTAATTAATGAGTACGAGTAGAGGTAGGGAGATTACTGACATGTTGCTCTTCATTAGCTGTTCATATTTTCAACAAATATTGAGACCAATGAATGCCTTGAGAGGAATGGTGGCTATTGGTAGGACACAAAAGCTAACATAATGACATGCAAGGTATACAGATAGAAAAAAAGGATCTACAGTGCTCCTTTTGGAACCGATACACATTACAATTATTGCTCCAACTGGTGAGTACAGCAATTTGAGTTTGATATTTTCTCAATGTTTCACAAAAATCTTATGCTAAGGGTCTCCTAACAGTAAAATAACATGGTATTTTCTCAATTTTTCTCAACTGTTGAATATCATCATCAAATAGTGTTAGATTTCAATTTTTTGGTTTTATTTATTTCGTTTTATGTCTCTATTAAACAGTTCTCATGCCATTTAAAAGGATCCATTTAGGAGGGGAGACAATATACTATCTTATCTGTTGTATTTTGTGTTGAATTTTGTTTGGTTATATCAATTTTTAACTTCGGGGACAATTTAATTGGATTAGGTTATGTGTGATGCTGACAATCCGGCCGGAGATCCAATCCCGACCAACAAGAGTGGTGCTGCTGCTTGATATTCAGCCATCGCGATGTTGTTGTCGAAGTACCTTGGTATGATTGTCTCCCATGTGAAGTTGACAACTGTCTTTAAAGGAGATTGAATACTTCGTTCTTTATGTTGTATGAAGAATAATGAGCTGTACAATTCTGTAAATTTATTTTTCCGTGATAATGAACGACATTTAACGCACGGGAGGAAGAGAAAAGAATTTGTCAGACATAAGGATGCGGCCTGAACCATCTTCAAACTATCCCGTCTGAACTTACAGGTTCTACAAAGGCCACAACGTGTTTGACAACAATGTGTCTGAACTTGGCCACGGCCTTGCAAGTTCAAATATGTTTTCAAAAGTACGCTTTACTTGAATCTGTCTCTTGCAACACAAAAATTGACAAATCTGATTTGGTACATTATTTGTCAGTTTCGAATACGGGATACTTATCTGCCATGGCCCATGGTTTTGAAATGGAATGCCAAGCAAACAATTGGTTGGTTTCTTCTTTTCTTTTTCTTTTTTTTAGTTCTCAAACCAATCATGTTTCGTTTTTTTTTTTTTGGCCTTTTTGGTTTGTGGGGCCTTATGAATTTCTTAGCAATTTTTCATTTAAATTCATTACAAATTTGTTTTATTACCTAACAACATGTGATGAGGATAACATTTACGGTAAAGAAAGTTAGATGATGGCTAATTATTAAGAATTTATTGCAAATTATTCACTCATGTTGAGATTTTCGTTTAAGCTCTTACATATCCCTCTCACCTATCAAATTTGATTAGCAATATAAATTCTTTTTAATTATGAAAATTAATTGATTGTAAATAAATTTGAATTAATATGATATTAATTTTAATAAATACTTATTGAAAATCAAATCGACCTTCAAAATAATTATTTTTTGCTTATCACATAGTGTAAAGTTTGAGAAAAAAATTGAATATAAAATCTAACATGTAAAAATCTAACAAATAAAAAAAAAAACACAACCGCACGCATCGCGCGGGATCTCGGCTAGTTTATACCTATATATAAAACAAAGGTTTTAACAACTACTCCTATATTTTCAACACTTGGCCTGCTAAAACTCTTTATTTCTTCCTACGTAGACTCTGTACACTTTCTTTACCTCTTTTGCGAACTCCCTCAGCTCTCCTTATTTCTCCAATAGAACGTGCCAGCGACAATAAAAGAAGGAAAAAAAATGCACGACCTCAAAGTCGTTTCCTGTTCTGCGTCTGCTGCTCCCGTTCTCTATTTCCATCTCCCAATTAAACATGATCGACGGTAATAAAGAACGTTGTCCGTTTGTTGCTTCCTTGCTCGGTTTCCATACCCCACAAAATCTGCAATCGATTCTGCGGAGCTATTGTCCGTTTGGTGCTTCCGTGCTCGGTTTCCATAGCCCACAAAAGCTGCAACAGATTGTTGCTTCCTTGCTCGGTTTCCATAGGCCACAAAATCTGCAATCGATTCTACGGTGCTGTTGTCTGTTTGGTGCTTCCGTGCTCAGTTTCCATAGCCCAAAAAAACTACAATTGATTGCTGCTCCCGTTCTCTGCTTCCATATCCCTCTGGAATACTCCCAACTCGTATTGATTTTGACATCTAAGAGGCATAAGATGGTTTGTATGTTTCTTCTTAATTTCTCGGCTTACGAATTTGAATTTTATTGTAGTTCGCGTTCTATGTTTCCATAGCCCATTGAATTACTCCCACCTCCACTGCTTTTTCAAGGTCTGAAGGAAGCCCACTCTATTTCTCTGCTTCCATAGCCCAATTAATTTCTCCCACCTCATACTGATTTTTTCATCTAAGAGGCATAAGATGGTTTGTATGTGTCTTCTTAATTTCTCTACAATTAGTTATCAAATTACAACTTTTAAGATCTGCTGCTTTGTTCACTTGCAATATGTATTATAATTATTCTCTTTAATACATATGCACACAAATTTACTCCCTACGTGGAATGGTACTAAAGGTAGTTGTTCATTTTACTAATTAGATATTACAATTTCTTGGTTTGGGATCCAATTCTATATGTTTGGTATTAATCGAATCTGATTTTGATTGTTGGTTAAAGCTTGCCTTTTTTGATGTTAGGTTCTCAATACTATTCTTAAATTTATGATAAGATATTCCCATTGTCTTTTCTAATACTTACAGTATGAATTTTTTCCACCATTCAACTACAACCTGGGCCTTTATACTTTACTAGGATTTCTAAATTACTGATCCAATTTGCAAACAATTTAACATGTGCTCTCTTGACATTGTGTTGATGCACAATAAAAAGTCTTCACACTATGATGAAACTATTAGGAATGCTTTTAGAAAACTATGGATGGAAAAAACTATTAGGAACTTTTTCATTACTACAAGGTCTAGAATTTGAGGGGGCATTGCCTGATAAAATGAATGGCTATGATGGAGTATTCAACAACTACTTTAGCATAGGTATGCTCATTCAAGTTTTAGATATTATTTAATTTTTTGCAGTTATGACATTTGTCTGAGATGCTTGGGTCCAATTGTTGGCAGATTTTGCAAGAACAATTTTGCACAAGGCAGATTTGAACAACCTATCTTTTCTTATCCCAACTATATAGCATATGTGACCTAATTCTGTTCCTTTTATTAATTCATAATAATGTGCTATAGCTTTAAGAAAATTTATGACCGGAATATGTGAACTTTAATTAGCCAGAAGTTTGTTAGCCATATAGAAAGTTTGTTAGCTTTAAGAAAATTTATGACATTGTGTTGATGCACAATAGAAGGTCTTCACACTATGATGAAACTATTAGGAATGCTTTTAGAAAACTATGGATGGAAAAAGCTTACAAAGATGTCTTGAAGAACATTGTTTAGATGCAAATTTTTTTAGGTTTTTCGTATTCTTATTGTTTGTTGAAACTATGTTCTTTTGATGGAGTTATCTTATGTTTTTAATGTCTCTGAGTTGTTTCTTTTAATTACAAATAGGGTGGCTCAATTTCAGTCTCTCAGTTTCTTTGCAGCCGAACACAACCAATATGATTTTATTTTGTCGTCGTAAAAAATTAAAGGTTCTACAATCGGTACATGAACCAACTCCACAACTTCAGAATTAAAAGTTGCAGGTACCCGATTCAAAATTACAAACATAATTATTCATTGTTAAATGTTGAAGTATTGAGATTTGGCTGAATTTTTTTGCCAGGTTGCGGCCAGGTAATCTGCCACGCTCTTTGTTAAAATTTTCAATTGATGCTACAACATTGGTATGATTATGATGCTTTACTTTGTTTTTTAGACTCTTTTCAATTGATGCTACAACATTGGTATGATTATGATGCTTTACTTTGTTTTTTAGACTCTTAGTATTAGAAATAATTTTCGGAACTATTTCCTATTAATGATCGTCTCCTTTTCTGATGGCTGTATTAACAATATTATTCTTCAGACAAATGAAGGAGATTTTATCTCCTTTGAGTGAAGCAAGTTAATCCAAACTGAAGCATAAACATGTCGGGTATGAAAAGTGCTTGAACTTTTGTGGCCTTATGTTTCTAAATTTTGAGCTATGATATTTTTTGACAAGAAATTAATAGATCGTTTGTGGTGTTTTGTTTGGGAAGGTTAGCCTGCATTTTGGAGTTTTTCGCATTCCTGGGAGCTCATCTCGATTCCAAGCAAAGAAGGTAGCCTTTTCATTTAGCTGATGCTACAGTTTCTCACCTTTGTGCTTGGTTTTCTTGTATTTTAATAATCCGATTGTTCTTAATCTCCAACCAAGCACAAGAAATATTGGTTGAGTGGTTGCATAGCATTCTTTCTAATTTAAGCTTCCCAGTTAGGGCTCCTGTATATCAACTAGCTTGCTTAGGATTTTGATAAGGCTTAGACTTGGTCTTTTAATGAGTTGTTGATCCATTTTTTTAAAAGCATTCCTTACCCAATTACATCTTGCATTGGCTAAACTTTTGTTTCTTGAAACTTCATGCATTTTCAAATCTGTGGAAGTTAAAGGATTATATATTAACCCTCTACACGATTGGAAAACAATGAAAGGTTTCTGGCAACTATGAATGTTATGGGTATGCCCAAGTTTTAAATGTCAAGACTTGGAAAAGGTTACTAGGCAAAGTACATGATTATTAGTGTTGTCTGACACTTCTAACGTGTAATTTAGAACAAACATTAGTCATTGCATTTTTTCCTTCTTACATTATCAGCTATCAGCACTCATGTTGCTTTAGAATGTTGTGTTAGTAGATCACCCACCACAATTCACTATGGATATTCTGCTCTTTGATGCAAGAATCTAACATATGTGCCTCTGTCCCAGAAAGTTGGATATTAAAATAAAACTACAATTTTCTAGCTCTTACAGATAAAAGGTGACAGCTCCCCAAAACAATAAGTTGTGATGATTAAGTTTGTTTGTTTTTCTTTTGGAGAATGAGAGTGGGAGTAGAATCGATTTCTGGTCATAGATTCTTGCACGTAGTTGGGAAGGATAATTTATGGCTGGTGGGTTTGGTGGCGTTGCTGGTATAATTTCAGGTTATCCTGTCGATACCTTGCGTATCCGACAAGCACTCAAATTCACCTTCTTCTTTTGGTATCATGTGTCGCATAATTGCTAACGAAAGACCTGATCGAGGAGAAGAAGAGGGGATTACCGATGTGTGAAGCTTCGTCGTAAAACCCGACTGATTCACGTAAGCCATTGCCGGTCGGCCGCAGGTCGAGATTGGAGAAGAAAATCGCAGTCGAGATCGGAGAAGAAAATCGCAACAGCAAAGGGTTGTACAATGGCAGAGAAGAAGGTGTCGTGTGATTTGAGTACTTGATGGCAGAGTGTGTAATTATATGGGTCCATTTAGGGTATTTACATTAGCAATGAACGAAATTGTCTCAAAATTGTACAAAACATCACAATTCCAAAAAGAACAATATATGGTGTTGAAATTGCATTGAAATTTGGACCCAAAAAATGCTGTTTGTTTGGTCAATACAATAAATGGTTGGAATGCAATATATTGTGCCTTATAATGGTGCACCAAACGGTGCCTTCATTTGGTGAAAAAAGTTACAGAACTCGAAAATATACTCTCTTTTGTTTGATTTCTTCTGATTTTAGTTTTGTTGACAAAATTTTGGTTCTTTATGGGGCGATTGCCATTTCTTTCAGCTTTTTTTTTTTTCGTATTTGTTCTTTATTTTTAGAGGTCTCATAAATTCTAATGATAAGATTTAGAACTTGAGAATACAGGACCCAATATGTAAGATATGGCATATCCATGCACAAGTTCCTACGTTTCTCCTTCGTTACATTGCTATGATCAAGTTTCTCTTTCCACATAGTCTTATGTATATCCTGTAGGACTTTAGTAGATTATTTTAGCTGACATGGGCTGGACATTCTTTCTCTGTGGTTCTAAGTCACCTCTACTTGCTCATTATAGTTTTTCCTTTTTACAATGAGAATGAAGCCCAGTCAGCAATTGCAAACACAAAAGAAAGCTTCCAGCTCGCCATTGTGGAGGTAATTGAAGCCTGAATGATGAAACTACTTCAAGAGTGTTCGGGAACTTAATAACATGCGTATCTAGAAGAATATTTCATAATTGTGGAAGTTATGAGTCTCAAAATGGTCATATTCCAGTGAAATAAAGGACATGATTACATGTGCGTTACTCATCTTTTATGATGCATTAATCAAGTTAAGGATATGCATTAATCATAACGACTTTCACTTCTCCAAATGTCACTATTCAGATAATTTTTTTTTTTGAATCTAAAGTACTGATATTTCTAACATTAAGCATGTCTGTAGAGATAAGTACAAGCAATAGTAGCTCTAAGTTTCATGAAGCTACCGAGAACTTTCCTACCATTAGTAAGTTCCGAAATTTAAGAGACTTTCCAATCACAAGGATGTAGCATATTGAAACCAAAATGATATGTGTCTATAATTTTGATGTTCATAAGTGTCCATAATTTAGGTGACATGAGGAGAAGTGTGGGGAATTATTTTGTATTAAATGGTCCCCACATTTCTCCACATGCTACCTAAATTATTAATGGGGACTTGGGCTCTTTGGAGACCTTGTTCGTCTTCTTAAGTAAAAGATTGGGGGTTGCTTTAAAATGTCCCAAGCTTCTCATCATTTCCCACATATCTGCATGCCTCCTCTCAATCGAAGCACTAGATGAAGAGTTGATTCCTTCTCCCGGAGAAGATTAGTTTCCGTCGTCGTCGAACAAATAAGAGAATAATAGAGTAACAGTTGGAAGAGAGTAAAGGGAAGAAGGGAAGATGAAATTTCAGAGTGGTCAGGGATCCAAAATTTGGGGCTTTTGATGTGAACCGTTGGATGAATTTTTTAAAATCCAACAGTTCACATCTTGTACAGGGCAAAAGACAGGTACATGCTGTACCGGTTCTCCCCCTGATCCATCCAAAAAGAGTTAAAATTCAAAGATTTATTGTAAGAGAAATTTTATTTACATCACATAAACTACTAAGTTTACACAACTTTTTGATTTTTTTTTATTTACATATATATCCTTATTTGGAATTACAAATATACCCTTTATTAAAAATAAATATTAAATATGTATTTACATATTATACTAGAAACTTATAAGTTTACACACAAATTCTCTCAAAAAAAAGATATAATTCTATAGGCAAAAAGCTTTTCAACGCAAGATTTATTGAAGAAGTGTTGAAGATGGAAGATAACGATTTACAGAAGGATTATACATTCGACTATCAGCATCAACAACTTGAAAAGAACAATGTGTGTAATAGCCATGAAATGAACACATGATGCAGCGATCAATTAGTAATCACATATGTATATCCTTTCAATATCGGAAGCACTACATGTCCATAATTTTGGTGTTCATAAGTGTCTATAATCTAGGTGGCATGAGGAGAAGTGTGGGGAACCATTTTGTATTAGATGGTCCCCACACTTCTCCTCATGTCACCTAAATTATGGACACTTATGGGCATCAAAATTATGGACATGTAGTGCTTCCGATATTGAAAGGATATACATATGTGATTACTAATTGATCGCTGCAACATGTGTTCATTTCATGGCTATTACACACATTGTTGGCTAACTAACTTCGTAGTGGAAAATTTTTAATTAAAATTTCAATGAGATGTCGATATTATATGTTAAACTTCTTCAAGAATTGGTTATTTGATATTCTTCAAAGAATTACAAACGATCCGGATTTTTTTTACTTTTGTACGACAAATGTTTGTTTCAATAACTTCCTTCAAACCAATGTCTCTAAGAAATATATAATTCTTACTGCAATTTTCATCGGATTAGCACTACTTCACAAAACTATACTATTAGGCCGAGAGTTCTGTTCATATGCTCTTGCAATAGCTTTAATAAACAAGTAAAGACACATTGATTTTATAATGTTCGAAGCATTACGATCCAATATTGAAGTATTGAAGGTAATAAGAACAAACGTTTAAAAATTTCTTAGCATCTTTTATAAAGCTTAAAATATATACCAACATAGTCAAATAATTGAAAAAAGATGAGGACTATTCACACCCCATACTTAACTAAGTTCACCCCATTCTATTTAAACCACAGTCTAAAACATAACATTTCTTAATACACCCCAATTTCAGTATTTTTCAAATTTTACAGTCTACACCCCGACGATGAACAGTAAAACCAGAACATAAAATCTCAGAAAACAGAGCATACCACGTGAAATCAAATAGGAACTATGCACATATATATATATATATAATCAACCGAAGTTCAGAGTTGCTATACAAAAAGCATATTCAGAGTTGATAACATGGTTGAACGCGTTCTTGTAATCAATGTCGAGCCTTTGGGCATAACCCTGGGCTACAATCCAAGCTTTGTAGAGACCTATGGACCCATCTAGGTTGAGTTCGAGCCTGAAGATCGACTTGGACCCAATGGGCTTGATGGTGGAATGGGCAGGCATGAGGGTCCAGGTTTTATGTTGTTGAAGAGCATGAAATTTGGCCTCCATGGCAGCACGCCATTGACGATCAGCTAGAGCTGTGCCCACAGAACGTGGTTCAGCGGATTGTGGAGTGGGATGAAAGAGTGGTGAGGTTCAAGTTTTTAGGTTTAAAAATCTTATTCTTGGAGCGATGGGGCTGGATAGGGATAGTCGAAGGAGCAGGTAAAGAGGGTGTAAGATCAATGTTTGTAGGAGGTAATTCAGAGATAGGGGAGGTAACAATGGGTGCTGGTGAAGATGGGCTAGTAGAGGTAGGATTGGTGTACTGGGATTAAAAACGACAAGTGGAGCTGGAAGAGTGAGTGGAGTGGAGAGGGAGTGAAGAAGGAGAAAGACGGGATGGAGGGAGAAGATATGTGGTAGGGTCATACGGGGTGTTATTAGATTGTGAGTTTTTTGTGATTTTGGGGTGTACTTAGTCATCTCTGGGGTGCAAATAGTCTTGATCTTGAAAAAATCATCACACCTAACGCAGGTATTACACTAGTCTATATCTATACTTATATATAAAGCAGAGGCTCTAACAACTGCTCCTATTTTTTTGACACCTAACCTCCTAAAACTCTCAATTTGTGTCTACGTGGACACCCTATTCTTTCTTATATCTATTTATCTCCACTCACGAATCTATATCTATCTATCTATACTTATATATAAAGCAGAGGCTCTAACAACTGCTCCTATTTTTTTTGACACCTAACCTCCTAAAACTCTCAATTTGTGTCTACGTGGACACCCTATTCTTTCTTATATCTATTTATCTCCACTCACGAATTCTCAAAAAAAAAAAGAAACCAGAGTCGATTAAAAAAAACGCAAAAGCAAGCAGAAAAAAAAAACGTAAAAGGTTGCAAGTTAATCGTCGGCTCCTCACCTTCATAAAGACAGAGAGAGATTGATTCCTTTTTCGATATCCGTTTGTAGAGATTTTATTCTATCGATTCGATACCGGTTATTCCACAACAAGCAAGAGCTATAGAAAGATTTTTTTTTGCTTTCTTTGATTGTTAATCGTCATGACGTGATTGTTGATATTTTCTTTTATATATATGAGACTCTGATCTTCAAGCCACAAAAGCGAGGTTAATTGGTTTCTTTTTCAGATTTGGTCTTTTGTGGGTCTCGATTGTGCCCTAGGTTCCGCTTCAAAGGAGGAGGTTAAGGCTTCATGCAGAGAAAACTACTTGGACTCGGGATCCAGAAATCAGTATATATTTTAGAAAATTGTTTGATTTTGCATTTTTTTCTCCCACTGTTTTGCTCTGCCCGTGATCGTGAGGTATTTTTCATACCCAATCAGGTTTTCCCGACTGGCACCTGCATATAGATATGAAGCGTAATTCTTCTCTAATTGTACTCTCCTTTTGTTTTCTTACCGGTGTTCGGCAGATCCGAAGGAGAAATTACTGGTCCATTCCATGTGTGGACTCTCACTTCCTTCTGATTTGGTACATCTGCGGAGCACGGCCTGTGCGATCAAAATAGGTACTCTATTTATATGTCTATGGTCTCAAATTGTGGTAGTGGATTCTTCGGCAATACTTCTCAGTAAAAAGAAATTTCCTTGGCATCTGGAATTTAGAAAATTCATTATTTCTGGGCATGCATTTTCAAGTAAATTCTGTGTAACTGGATTTCAGGATGTGTTACCAGCAGAGCTTCAACACATTTCATGTCATGCAAGTTTATTTAAAATTTTCATGTTTTATGTGGGGCCTGGAACTAGCCACAGCAAAGATCGGAAGTTACCGGCTTGGCTTATGATGCTTGTCACAACAAATTAAATGAATGTCTATTATATATGCTTGGGATTTTGTACTAGCGTGATAGGATGTTGCTTCTTGGTCATGTTTTATCTATTACATGTTTTACATCTGCTTCAATTGCTCTACATGGTGGCTCTCTGGTATGACTATTATGCTTAAAGGCTTGCTTATAAACTCACCTTTCATCCAATATGTTAGCTTAGGATTGATAGATAGGTGCTTGAAAATTTGTTGCTGCAATTGTCAGGAAGAATTGGCACTGATCGAGAAAATTAGTTTGATTTTGAAGAGCTTCGTGTTTGAGTTCATATTTGAGTATCTCACTGGCACATGGTTTTTCCTTTCAGGTAGGCTTCCCTGCTTCTCTTAGTTGAGATATTTCACTGGTACATTGCTTATCTTTATTTATGAGATATTTTTAGAGGGTACCTATATAAGAAATGCTTATCTTAGGTTAGGGACTTAAGTTTTGTTTCTGTGTTGATTGAATCTTATGTATTTTATTTGAATTCTACACTATTCTCTTTGAACTTCAGGCAAAATCTGGTGAGTTTCATAATATGTTTTACAATATTATGCCCAAGATGCTAAGAAGAATAAACTCACTTATGCATAGTGATTTTGGTGATTTCTAGCTTCCAATTGATTTATGTTTTTTGGTTGTTTAGGTGGATAACAAAAATTCGCCAGTAGCCAAGCATGCTAGAGTCGATGGTATAACTCCCAGTTTGTTCTTACCGGTCTTAGAATATCCAGCATTTCAACCACATTACATGCCGGTCCTTGGTTGAGTATATTTGTTGGTTGCTTAAAGGAAAGTGATAATCCATAATCCATATAGTTCGATCTGTGATGGGATTATTTTAATCTCTGTGCAGATAATTATCAAAATTTATCGGCCTCCTTCTCTGTAAATCCACCTTATACCTTTTCTAGAATCATAACATGAAAAAAAATGCGAACTTTTAATGTTTGTCTTTGTGTCAACATATGTAAGAGATTAATTTTGGTGTTTGGTGGTGATAGTTAACTTCCAGATTCATCAAGAATGAGGAGAGAGAGTATGGGATGGTGCATGTTGTGTCATGGATGGAAACTTTAGCCATTCGACTACTTGCAATTCTTGCTAACTCAACTCTGTCAAATTCAAGGTTTGTTTTTTGGATCAAGAGCAAGTTTGTTTTCGCAGGACCATCTAAATATGCTAAAACCCTTTTCAACTTAATGCAATTCCATTAATATGTCTGTAGACATGTTTTTTTATCTGTGTATCTCTCTCTCATGTGTTTACAATTAATGTTCAGGGACGTAGCGTCTGAACAAGTACCAGTTCAATATGGTGGACTTAAGTTCAATATGTTGGACTTAACATGAAAGGTGAGCTGGAATTCCCAACATCCAAACATACCGTCAAATTCACATTTAAGGAAGTGGGTGAACTCTTCTTCAATACTTAATACTGTATATTGCAGTATTGGTTTGATTAAATGTGCTTATATGTATGATCATTGAATTTTTAGGAAAACCATCTTGCTTGGGAACTCCGGATGGTTGGTTGGGATGTGACTATGTGGCTACGAAGTTGAATTTGTGCCGAGTGCAGATGATGGTGACACAATGATTGTATCAAATACTAGGAAGGTCACCCTTACTGATGAACCAGTCATCTCTGACGGCTTCAAAACTGGTGAGCCTAGAAAGGTTGTGATCACCATTGATAACCAGATCTCCAAGTAGAAGAAGCTCCTTTACAGGTCCAAGACCAAAACTCCATCCGAGTGAGGTTCAATTATCAATGCACTCTTTGTCCTGGGTTATCAGTTGCTTCACAACGCCAAGACCTGAATGACTTTATCAACAATGTTGTTTTTTATTCACATTTGTATCCCTCAATGATTTTTTCCCTCGATCATTTATATATGATCACATGTATAAGTGGATGTTTACTCATCTGGTTGTTTTGTATCAATAAACTCCTCTTTGTACATAGTTTTATTGATCGAGGGAAAGGGCAAATACTACTATTAACTAATGCAGGTAAAGAATTATTATTGATTTTCTTTTATGCAAGGAGATGGCATCCTTTTCTCTTGGTACTAAGTGGTCCTTCATTACTGGATCCATTATTTGTCACTCTCTTCGAATGATTGTAATTTTCTATTTTGGTATTAGTTTTTAATTGTGGGGTGTTTTTTTCTTACTCAGTGAATTTTCATATTTATTTGCTTTGGCGAACCTCTTTAGAGATCATGTTTGGATGAGAGGAAAATGAGGTTGATCTCGAGAATATTGTTGGGGATGATATTTGTGGTGCGTTGATGGTAGGATGGAGACATATGATGAGGTACCAAAGCACCGAAAGAGGTTGCAATGTACTTTTGAATTGGTATGTAGTATGTATAAAAAGCTAATTTGTTATACTCTCATGGTAGTGAAGGTTGTGAGGGATACTGATTTTTCTTCTTTTTGTTATATGTAGCTTGACTGTCTAATCAAAAGTTTTCCTTCATTGGTGTCATTTTTAAATCGAGGAGAAATTTCATTGACAAGGACTGAAAAAGGAGTAGGATGTGGACATCCTCCCTGAAAACACAAGGATTAATTGGATTATATTTGCCAAATTATTATGGTATGGATTTTTTTTTCATGCAATATAATTGTGAAATCTAACGAATAAAATTAAAAAAATCATGCCCGCGCATTGCGCGGGATCCCGACTAGTCTAATCTAATACATGAAGCTCTGAGAAAAAAAAAAAAAGGATTTCTATGGCGCCACATCAGCAATGATGAAGACCCACAAGTAGACACGTGTAAAAATGAGATTTTCTTTTTTTCTAAAAAAAAAAAAGATTTTTAGGATATGTTAATTTGGTTGGTTTCTCAATTTGATGAGGTTATTAAAATGATTATCACTAATATAAATATAATCATTAATATAAATTACTGTTTTGAAAAGAAAGTTGACAAAACGATAGAGATCATACTTATTTTGATGGCAAAGACTTTAATCTCTAATTGAGTCCTAATTACCAATAAATTTCCGTTTTCGATGCTAGTATTAAGCATTTCAATGTTAATATTATTACCTTTACAAGGCTATTAAATTATCAATTTAAAAGTATTTTTTTTCTTGACATTTCTTTTAACACATTTAACGGCTTTGACCCTTTGGAGAATAATTTAATCCTTGCACTTAGGTTAGTTTGTGGATTGATTGAGCGGTGGAATTCATGGGTACACAAATTGAAAACCTTTGCCTTTGAGGAGTGGGGTTTGTCTAAAAGACGTTATGCAAATATTCTTTTCAATGAGAGTTTAATTTTATATTAAATTAAATTACATTCCTCCCATATAATAAATTCAATTACATAAATTAGGAATATATAAATACATGTTTAACGTATTGTTCATGGTGAGTCTATCTATCTATACATTATCGAAATCTATACATTATCGAAATCCTGAAAGTAAGAGAAAGTTAATATTTGATTTAGATGCGCCACGTCAACTTTTTGTTGTCTAAAAAACATGCCACCTGTTAATTCATTTCCAATTTAGAAATTAAAAACAAATAAGAAAGGATTAACTTTAAACCAACATGCATGAATTTACCTCCAACACTCCAACGATCACATTCAAATGTATTTATGCCAAATTTATTATCATTAAGATCAAACACTGCATTATTAAGATCCATTCTCGAACCAACAAAAATCAGTTTCTTTGCATTAAACGAATTAACGAATCAATAATCTATATTTATTATTTTATGATTTGAGTGATTGTAAAGCAAAAAAAACTCAACATTCTCTAATTAATGTACACAAATTTTGGATTATCATATATAATATTGACTGTTAAGCTCCACCAAACACGTCAATGGTGATACAATTAGATGGCATTGTAATCGTGGAACGCACTTAAATCAAAGCATTAATTATTTCAAGTGTGATACTTGATGAGATGCGTTAATCTTGAGCCACATATAAAATTCAATATTCTCAAATGATGTTCTCAATAAATAACATTTTTTTTTGTAAACGTTAATAACCCACAGAATACCAAATACTCCAAAAAGAGTAACTAGAATATATCATGAATCTATTTCAATGACTAATACAAATATTGTTCCTAATTAATGACATTAGATATGTTCGTTTATGTCCCATGGAATGCCAAGAGTATAGGAGTAACTAATGCAGATTGTAACTCTATTTCACTTTCCATCGATTTTTCTCGCTATAAATGGTATGTTGCACATTGTCCTCACCCTTAAAAGCACATACAGAAACAGGATGTCAGGAAACTATCCAAATGAAGTCAATCCAACAAAGCTCAACTGGCATGCTCGACCCAAACAACATAGACGTGGTTGGTCGTTCTTGAGCATATCAATTTGCTATTAGGATCCCATGCATCACCCTGAGAATACTTGACCTCTATTTTCAGAACCCCTTCAACTCCCTGGAACGCCAAATCCACTCACCAAAAGCATTCGTCTCCAAATTTGGGTGAATTCATTCCCCAGCTCTGAGAATACAAAATCCAGCTTCGAAGCATACGTTGTCATGTTGATTGTGTCATAAAGACCCTTATGTCCGCGGCCCAATCACCCTTCTGGCGAAACATGTGCTTCTAAAAGATCTTTTATACTGTGCCTAATCCCCAAGTTAGTTCTATACATGTGACCCGCTATCAGGAAAAGAATTGCAATAGCTAAGTGATGGTGCCAAAGCAAAATATAAATTCAAAAACTCCACCTTTAAAGCAGTTTCCTTTTAAAAAAAATTAAACCAAATGTGAATATAAACTCGCGACAACAAATTCACATAACGACGACTTAATAAAATGGTTTAGAAAAATAATTATGCGAGTAGACATGCCAAATAAAAAAAAAATGGGACTTATTATATGCAAAAGACAACAACCAATTCTTTTATCAAAAAAATGTACAAGCTCATACCCCAGAAGTTAAATGAAAAAATGAACTAATGCAAAAAAACAAGCATACACCTATTGGTGCTTTGGAACATAATTTCTGAAGCTTGCACAAAATTACATAGCGATTAGGTACTTCATTTTTCATTTACTAAAATGTCAAAACCTCAATTTTAAACCATGGAACTATAAAATAAATGAAAAGAAAAAAATAATGAGTATTACCACAAACTGTCAAATATTTTTTAAGAAGTGAAATTAATAGGCAATAACGAATTATACCAATATTCTTTAATCATGGGAACATAGTGACAATAATATTTTTATTACCTCACACTAACATACAGATATATTTAAAGAAGATGAATAAAAAACGTGCGTAGCAAGGGTACACGACTAGTTTCTATATAAATAGCAAACAAATGTTTATTGGAAGCCATTTCTTGAAGAGCAAAGAAAAAAAATCCGCAAGACAACATCTCTCAATTATCATGGGGATCTAAACCCAGCTAGGCTTGACTGACACATCCAAATTAGGATGACACACATGTGGGATTCTTCTCTTAATGCAAAGAACATTGAGTTAATCATCTTTGACATGGTCCTTATACTCGATACAAATGTAATTATTAATTAGTTTGTTTAATATCAAATATTAAGCATGTTAGACCTTTAAATTTTTGATATGTTTTTATCTAATCGGCTTTTATTAGTCGTCCAGTAATCTTTTGGATTTTTGTTTGTTTCACATATTAGTTAAGTCTCTGTTACCTGTTTAGGGTTCATATCCTCTAGATCAAACATTTTTGACGCTCAACGAGAGTTAATACCACTTATTTCAATGCAAATAGATTCAAGGCATTGTAGTAATTGATGATTGATTCGTGAAAGATTTTGCGAATCAATCATCAATTACTACAATGAGAAATTATTACAGGCACAAACGTTGGTGTCAAAGTATTCCTCCCGATGATTATTATGTTAAATTGCCAGGAAATAAGGATGGATGGATGATAGGGGCAAAGATCACTTGAATTTTATGATTATGTCAGGGCATAAGGATGGAAAGCTTATTCAAGTAGTAAACTACATCTTCAACAAGGACATGCTTTTTACATGCCTAAAGTTGTTGAAACTGTTGCAAATAATGAAAGGGAGTTCGGCAAATATGCCATTGTGATTGGACTTTGACCACTAAGGGAAGTGCGGGAATTAGAAAGTGTGAACCTTAATTTTCCAAAATAATGCTACTTGCTATGTTTAAATTCTTGATCTTTTATATCTGCGAAGTAATTCAAAATTATAAAGAATTTAAATCTTTGAAAATAAGAGTAATTTGTTCATACATGTTTCTTTATTAGGAATAACAAAATGAATTGTGAACAATTAAAGAGAACCAAAAAAAAGGCTAAATAGAAGGGATATAAAATCCGATCTCATAAATTATATTATATCTATATATGCAAGTAATCTCTCAAAAATTGTTTAAGTCATTTAAAGTTTTTAAATAAAATTGTCATGATTTCTTTGTCTTCCTTATGCAGTTGCATCTAAAGTGAGCATTTTCATTTGGATTGATTGGCTATAAAGTATACGCTCATAGGGATGACAACGGGTCGGGTACCCGTCCAATTAGGGAGTACTAAAATAGTTTTCATTTAAAGTACTCTATACCAAAAAGTGTAAAAAACCATGTAAATTTTCAAAACCGGAACTGTTCCATAACTATTTACCATCGAGTACCCTTTTACCATTTAATTTTTAATTTTTTTTCCAAAATTTTCCATTAATGGTCGGATAATTGTTTTTAAACTCACAAATCCAAATTCAAACCAGCCCTAAACTCGAATACAAAACTCGAATCATGCATTAAAAATAGAATAAAGTAACAAAATCAATAATTAATTATAATTCTCTTAATACTAAGTATACTTTATCTTGTAATGTTATATCATTTTGAGAATTCAAATTAGAGCCCATTTGGTTCATAATATTGCGATGGTAATGTGAATAGCATTACAAGTAATCGAAATGTAGTTAACAAGATTACAAGCAATTCCATTTTTCAGTGTTTGGTTGATGATGATGAATGGTAATCCAATATCAGTTATTTTCCCAAACTACCCTGCTTCAATATCACTCATCTATAATCGCTCTTATAAAAGAATTGTAATTCTTTTCTTGATTTCCATATTTATCCTTATACATAAAATATAATTGAATACTTATGAGATAATACAATTATCATGATTCCTTTTCAATTTTACATATATACACCTGTTTGATTGTATCTATCCTTACTTGTATTTTATGGATATTGTATTATATTAAAAATTATAATTATCCATTATGTTTATGATTTTCTATATTTATATATCATTTAATAATTTTAATTGATGTTGCTAAATGGTCAAAGCTGCATAACAAGGTTTCGGAAAATGTAGCATTCAAGAGGATGAGATTAGCGAAAGTTACTTTTGTCTTTATGTCATGTTTCCATCAATGTAATCAAAATACCATATTTAATCAAATATTCAGATTACATAGTTTTTTAGTACATCTATGGGTAGATATAAATATGATTTTTTATTAAACGATTCTGGTTTTCTAAACCAAGTACCAAAAACCAAATTCGATCCTAAACCATGACGGGTTTGAAAATCAAAACCAAAACCGTTTTCAAACCCTATAAAATCGATTTTTGGATTTTAAACGAATCAGGAACTCTGCGGGTAGTGTTTGGGTAGGTTTTTTTTCCCATCCCTATATGATGATGGAAACTTTGTAATATGGGCTATGGAGTAATTAGTGCTTGATGTTTTGACATTATAGTTCTCTATCGATATTTTGTTATTTCAAGTGTTGATATTGAATTGGGTCCCATTATCAGATATTAGAGCAAAACTACACTCAAGCTATGCCAGCAGAATCCAACAGTCGATTGGTTTGTATTGAATCCTAAGAATTGTAGCATGGATTGATAGGTTTAAAGTTATTGAACTTTCATCCCAAATTGGGTGTATAGTGTCCTAGATTTAACATGCAATCTCTAGTATGAACACCCTCATGCAAAGAACATCCCATAGTTATTATTGTTCTGCTTATAAATCTATGAGCAGATAGGCCAATTCAATCACCTTTTTAGAGTGAAATTAACATGTAATAATAAATTGATAGGTATTCCTGATGTAACTCATCCAAAATCTTTAAAATTGACAAGCAAGATTGATGCCATAATAGCTTGGTCTCAAAGCAGTAATATTAGAAGAATTTTAGGTTTTATTGAGTGCATTAGTTTAAACTTTTGGTATGTCATTAGTATGTGAGTGTTAAATCTATAAATATCATGACATAATTGGTTGTTAAGTTGTGTCTCTATCTTCTTTGCCTTCTCTAACGTGTTAGAGATTATCCAAAATGTTAAGAACTTTAGGTCTATTACAAGTTTTAATGGATTTTTTTAACTCCTATTACATTAATATCCTCATGCATGGCTTGCATTCTAGGTCTTGGTGCATTGTTTAGGAAGCACCGTGCTGATCTATTTCTGAGAGAACTTATGCAATTTCTTTATTTTCCTTATGTGTTTGCTTCATGTTTAGTATTTATCTAGATTTCTACATACTTGCTCCCTTGAGTTCTTATGTTGCCTTTGTTTTCCCGAGTAGAGACATATCCCACTATTAATGATACGTAAAAGGTTTTGTTTCTTCTATAATTAGTTGGTTCAAAATAAACAATACTTCTGGTTTACTGATATTCTATTGCTACCTATCATTTTTAAAAGCATGTTAATTTTTTTAAACGCTTATATAAATTTTTTGGTTGATTTATATTAGATAATAAAGTTCATAACACGGACTGCATAAAGCGCGGGTAGGCACAGTTTACATGAAATATCCGACCTCTAAAAACAAGAATGACACCGTAACCAACTCGCCCATCATTTTGTGCATTAGTTTAAACTTTTGGTATGTCATTAGTATGCGGGTATTAAATTTATAAATATCATGACATAATTAGTTGTAAAGTTGTGTCTCTATCTTCTTTGCCTTCTCTAACGTGTTAGAGATTATCCAAAATGTTAAGAACTTTAGGCCTATTACGAGTTTTAATGGATTTTTTTTAACTCCCATTACATTAATATACACATGCATAGCTTGCATTCTAGGTCTTGGTGGTTTGTTTAGGAAGCATCGTGCTGATGTTTTCTCATTTAATGTATCAAATGCTGGATTGACTTCAAAACCAAAGATCGTGAAACTCCATTTTCGTTTGGAATTCTATTTCTGAGAGAACTTATGCAATTTCTTTATTTTCCTTTTGTGTTTGCTTCATGTTTAGTATTTATTTAGATTTCTACATACTTGCTCCCTCGAGTTCTTATGTTGCCTTTGTTTTCCAGAGTAGAGACATCTCCTAGTATTAATGATATGTAAAAGGTTTTGTTTCTTCTATAATTAGTTGGTTCAACATAAACAACACTTATGGTTTACTGATATTCTATTGTTACTTACCATTTTTAAAAGCATGTTAATTTTTTTAAACACTTATCTAATTTTTTTTGGTTGATTTATATTAAATAATAAAGTTCATAACACGGACTGCACAAAGCACAGGTAGACACAGTTTACATGAAATATCCGACCTAAACCAATTCGCCCATCATTTTGTGCACCCATATCCGTACCCATAAACTAATCGGGTCTTAAATATCGGGTGCGGGTTTATTTGCCAGCCCCACGGTTTGACCGGAACCGTATTCAGGTACTTCCCTTTCTTTTTGCCATTTCATTCTTAAATTCTGTCCCGATAGATGGAAAGGCTGCTCGGTTTTCTATCTCCGTAGCGACGGATCTGACCGTGTATTAGATTGGTTTTTCTTAGTTGTTAAGAAGCGCAATAATCGCAATTCTACCAATTTCGCGGAGGTCAAAGGTTAGGGTTTCGCGTGTTCGCAGCTGATGGTCGACGCTATTTTGTTGCTGGGTGGATCTAGGGTTTCGAATTGGTGAAATTTCGGAGGGGTTTTGTGATTAAACAGTAGAGGATTGATGGTACTCGCTGCAATTGAATTCAGGATCGAGGCTGGAATTGGGGAAAATGCAAGGCTATGCGTGGACTGGAAGGTGAGGAGAAGAAACGGGATCTGCACATGTGGATAGGACCTTTTCCCAGCACTGCGAGTGTAGCTGGTGATGGTTCTTCTTCGTCTCTGTTTTCCTCTCCGCGTAATTCGTTTTCCAAGGTATTATCTTTTTCGGATTTTTTTTTTGGTCAGGCTTTCGAGTTTTTCTTTTTTGTTTTGGGTGGTTTTCTGACATTTCGCAGGTTTGTGTCAAAGAAGAAACAATTTATGTATGATGTTGTGATCGGTATTGGTTATTTGGGCTGTTTCCTTGATTAGCGAAAAAATGGGTGCTGAACCATCATGCTTCTGTGGCTTTTTCATGGTCTTACAAAATCCAAATTGTGATATCATTTTTGTTCTTAAGAATCATGTATCGTGTATTGATTCATGAATAATGATTTTACTGAATCAGGAGGTTACAAGTTTTAATCAGTTTCTATCAATTTTATGGTTTTTTAAATTATCTTTTGAATTGTTGATGGGATATCATGTTGGTTCCAATGCGACAGGGAATGAGAAGTTGGTCTAGTCACTGGTGGGATTCTTGGTAGATTCATAGAAGCTTCTTATTTATGGGGATTGGGGAACTTTGTTGGCAGAAGTATAGCAAGGTTTTTCGCCGTTGGAGGTTGTTTTTGGGTTTTAGGACTAATGTTAGTGTACTGTATTCATGTCATAATTCAATTCGTATGAAAATTTTAATAAATTCCACTGAAGCAATAAGGCTTAGGCTTTGTTTTGCATTACTTGTGCTTATTGAAACTGCTTAAAGAAGCATCTTATAAAATCTCATTGTATGAGCAAGTTTGATATTATTAATTTTAGGTGATTTTCCTGGTTCTTGTTGGAAATGTTGTTTGGTAATACTTGAATTTGAATTTTGAAAGCCTTTGTATGAGATTGATATTGTGACTCAGCCACTCAGGATTCTTTTTATGTAAAATATATAATGTAATTGTTGTAGTCTTGTAGAGGCTTGGCTTCACATGTTAGAAAGCAGTGTGATAGGATGCCCCTAGATAAATTCTGTAGCAAGATATATGATGGATTTTTCTGTAATTTTAATATAGATATCTGGTTGTACTGATATCATCATTACCACGCCATACTGGATGATTGACTCATTCCATACTAGAAATAATTGCGGGAAATCTTTTGATAAGATGGATTCCTATTTCTCAATGATATCCCACGATCAAGACAATTGGCCGAATCCCGTGAAACCATTTCATATAAGTTCATTGATATTTATTTTTATAAAGAAAATCGACTTCGATTCTTGAAGAATCCACATCACTTCTACAAAAGATTCCCTTTTTCTGTGGAAAATGCTCGTATCAATAATTATGATTTTACGTATGGACAATTTCTCAATATCTTGTTCATTCGCAACAAAGTATTTTCTTTGATAAACATTAAAAAAGAAGAAGGAAAGCTTGCTTGGATTTCTGCCTCTTGACAGGTTGAGGGGGAAGAAGTGCTTGTTCAGCTTATCCAGCGCTTTAAAAAGAATCATAAATTTTTGTCATTTTAAATTGGACTTTTTTCCTTTGTGAATCATTATATATAACCATAAAATAAATTATTGTATATAAATTTGTCAATTGTATATGCCTCTCTGGCTGCATCAATTTCGTCAGTAATCCAAATTAGCACAAAGCATAGGTTCCCACATTACTTAACCTTTTATTTTCTATTTGCACTCACTTATATTAATTTATGCTAGAGTTTTGTTTTTGTTTTTTTTTGTGTGGTAAAATTTTATTATAGATCCAAGCACGGTTGAACTGGTTTATGCTAGAGATATACATCTAACCATTCTGTTAGATATTTAAATGGCTAAAAGTAACGTTGTTGGAGCATGATGTAACATGTTGAAAATTTGTGAAACCTTATGCACGACTTTTGGGTTTGGCATGTACTTTCGTAATTTGAGCTTTTGGCATATTTTTTTGTCGATGTTTTCTTAAATTTGCACTCTCTCATGGTATATGTTCTCGGAAATGCAAATCTGTCAGTGGCAATTGTTGTTGCTTTCATGAAAGATGTGTGTGTGCCTGCCTCTTCACTTTCTCTTCTACGGGGAAAAAAATGAAGTGCTTGATTTTGTGTTTGTTAATAACCTTTGGAAAGAAATTTGGAGTTTCTTTCAACTTGATAATATATGTCTTGTGGCAGCATAGAAGCCAGGTGTTGCAATTAAGTAATCATATTTCATGTCAGTCTTCAAGGTAATTTATTGTTAAGAAATTAAGTTGTGGTACCTTTTAGCTAGTGATTTTCACAAGAATAGGCAACATATGGGTTGTCTAGAAGTCTATTTCTTTGATAAATTCGAGACCTCATCAAATTCTCTGATTAATGTGTTGGTAGATTGTTGAATTTTCATTTATTAGTTTGTGTCAGTGATAGATATGTGGATGGAAAGAACGTTTGTACGAGCAAGAAATTTTTCATTAGGTTGTTCTTTGTAGAGCACACATGTTGTGCAGGTATGGTATACTAAAAAGTGTTAAATGGATATACATTTTTTTTATCATGCTGAAAGAAAAAAAAGGCTTAATTTTTTGAATTTAAAAGCTGGTATATGTAAATAATTTTGTCGTTGGTTATGATTGTGACTTTTTTCTCTTAACCATTGTGGTCTGATGTGCAGTCGGTGTGGTTGCCCCCCACAGTCCCTCCATGCACTTGACAACTTTTATGTACTTGAGAAAGCTGACAAGTGCAATTGCTTAAATTCTGAGCATATGATGATTGGGGGAACATGTTATAGGATGGTTTTATAATTTGAGCTGGTGTTCACATCTCTTGAATCTCACACAATGGCAGTTGAATTGTTTTTTATGCCTTATTATGGTTGAGTATATCATGTCTTGGACATGTTCACTAAACTGGCCATGACTATCTCTATTAATGACTAGATGGTTAGTAATTACCATTGATAGACCTGTTCAATGAGATTCTATTGAAAAGAATGGCTATCAATTATAGTCTGTTGTAATTATTTTGCTTCGTTTTATAGGATGCAGAATCTGTATGGCTTTTCTAACCTTTTTATCATCTTATATGATCATCTCTTAAAACTTTGTTTGGGGGTTTTTGTACATAAGTTCTTTTTTATGGTTGACTAATGTTTCACTTCTTGCCTCTACAGGATGGACGCAAGATAAGTGTTGGTGACTGTGCTCTCTTCAAACCACCTCAGGATTCCCCACCTTTCATTGGAATAATTCGCTCACTGATTTCTGGTAAAGAGAAAAATTTAAAGCTAGGAGTGAATTGGCTTTATCGACCTGGTGAAGTAAAGCTTGGCAAAGGCATCCTGTTGGAAGCTGCGCCAAACGAGATATTTTATTCTTTTCACAGGGATGAAATCCCAGCTGCATCCTTACTTCATCCGTGTAAAGTTGTGTTCCTTCCGAAAGGTGTCGAACTTTCTTCAGGGATTTTCTCACTTGTTTGCCGCCGTGTGTATGACATTACAAACAAGTGTTTATGGTGGCTAACTGATAAAGATTTTATTGATGTGGGTTTCTTACTCTTAGTATTGATGCTTTAAATCATATATATTTAGTTGTTAACATGCTACTTGTTTACAGGAGTGGCAGGAAGAAATAGACCAATTATTGTACAAGACTCGTGTTGAAATGCATGCAACAGTGCAGCCTGGCGGCCGTTCTCCAAAGCCGATGAATGGCCCAACACCAACATCACAGTTGAAACCCGGTTCTGATACCATACAAACCAGTGCTTCCGCCTTTCCTTCTCAAGTTAAGGGAAAGAAAAGGGAGCGGGAGGATCAGGGCTCTGAGCCTGGCAAACGAGATCGTTTGATGAAATATCATGATGGAGATTCTGGCAATTGCAGAGCAGATGGCATCTTAAAGTCTGAGATTGCTAAAATTACAGAAAAAGGAGGGCTTGTGGATTCTGAGGGGGTAGAGAAGTTAGTGCAACTCATGCTCCCCAGAAGAAATGAGAAAAAAATAGACTTGGTTGGGCGTTCGATACTTGCTAGTGTTGTAGCAGCCACAGATAAGTTGGACTGCCTAAGTAAATTTGTGCAGCTCAAGGGTTTGCCTGTATTTGATGAATGGCTCCAGGAGATCCATAAAGGGAAGATTGGTGATGGTAATAGCCCCAAGGATAGTGATAAATCTGTGGAGGAGTTTCTCCTTGTTTTACTCCGTGCCCTAGATAAGCTTCCTGTTGATCTTGATGCCCTACAGATGTGTAACATTGGAAAGTCTGTGAATCATCTACGTTCGCATAAGAACGTTGAAATTCAGAAGAAATCAAGGAGTTTAGTTGATACCTGGAAGAAACGTGTTGAAGCTGAGATTGATGCAAAGTCTGTTTCAAATCCTGCTGTCCCCTGGTCAGCAAGACCCCGTATTCCTGAAATATCTCATGGAGAAAACAGACAGTCAAGTGGAACTTCTGAGGTTGCCATAAATAATTCAGTTACACAGCTTTCGGCTTTTAAACCAGCTTCAGTTAAGCTGGTTCAGGGTGATGTTACAACCAGGCCTGCTTCAGCTTCTCTGGGATCAATGAGATCAGCACAATCTCCTGTATATGCAAGTAAGAATGCAAACGATGGACAGGCCCGAAATGCAGCTGCTGCTGGAACCTCTGATATCCCATTAACAACAGCAAGGGATGAGAAAAGTAGCAGTTCTAGTCAGTCACATACTAATAGTCAGTCTTGTTCTGGTGACCATGCAAAAAGTGGAGTTGTTGTTAAGGATGACGCACGAAGCGCAACTGCTGGTTCGATGACAGTGAATAAGAGTACTGTTGTTTCTTCAAGGAATCGTAAATCAGTCAATGGTTTCCCTGGGACAACTCTATCAGGGTTACAGAGGGAAGCTGGGTCAAGTAGTAATTCTGGGAACAGAAATCCTACAGAAAAGGTATTACAGTCCAGTTTGACGTGCGAAAAGGCACTTGATGAGCCTCTGGTTGAGAAAACTTCTCAAAAACTTATAGTCAAGATTCCAAATCGAGTACATAGTCCTGTGCGAAGTGCCAGCGGGGGATCCTTTGAGGACCCTTCATTCATGAATGGAAGAGCTACTTCTCCTGTGCTTTTGGAGAAGAATTATCAATTTGATCGTAACTTGATGGACAAAAATGATGCTTATCAAGCTAATGCTCCTTTCATTGTGAATAATGAGTCATGGCAGAGTAATGATTTCAAGGATTTGCTGACTGGCTCTGATGAGGGAGATCCGTCACCTGCTGCTGTTCCAGAGGAGCGCTGTAGGGCTGGTGATGATTCTAAGAAGTTGGCAGAAGTGTCTAGGGCTGTTTATTCACCTTCAGGAAATGAAAAAAAATCTGGGAAATTGAATGATGCTTCTTTTAGCTCCATAAATGCTTTGGTTGACAGTTGTGTAAACTACTCTGAAGCAAATGCATCTGTGTCAGCTGGGGATGATGTTGGGATGAATCTGCTTGCGAGTGTGGCTACTGAAGAGATGTCCAAATCCGAAGTGATTTCACCATCTAATTCTCCTGTAAGAAACAACCTTGCGCTGGATAACTCTATGACTGGCCATGTTTCAAAATTGAAATCGTCAGCTGGAGATGACCGTGCACAAGTTGGTAGTCTTACTCCTGATGGGCCCTGTGAACAGGAGAAACATGGGCCTAAGTGTGCAGATGGAAAAAGTGCTGCTGTGTTCTCTTATGGGAATTCTACCAAAGAGCTCAATGGATTTTCAAATTCTTATGATATGGATTGGCATCAAACTGTAGACCCATGTATCGAAAATGATGGAAAAATGAAGGAAACTGGAGCTACGACCTCTATCAATGGGCCCTATGTGAGCTCTGTGGAGAAGGCCTCGAACGGTGAAGAAAGTGGAGAACCTAAGGATAAAAGTGCAGGTGTTGAAGTGAGCACAGATTGTGGTCTAGATATTAAACCAGATGCGAGCAATTCATTGTTAACAGAAGAAAAGTTAGATGTGTCAAGTTTGGATCTTAAGCCGGTAGCTGTTGAAGGATCATCCTTGTATCAATCTTTAGCAACTGATGGTGAGAGAAAAAATGTTGCTGAAGGGTTGAGGAGCATTATGCAGACAGAGCAGAAGCCATATTCTGTGATGACGAACTCCGAGACTGTAAAAGGAGTGGATGAGGAAGTGCCTCGTCCTTCCGGTTTGGGTAAAGATATGAATGATGTGGAAAATTGTTACGAGGAAAAGACTGAGGAGGAAATCAATGCTGGAAGTCATGTCAATAGCTGTCACAAGCAATCAACTGCGCCGGATGAAAATGCTGATTCAAGTCCGGAGCATTGTACTGGAGCTGGTGACTGTTCACCTATTATCAATAACAAGGGTGAACATTTGAGCAATAATGTAGAAGGAAATGATGCAAGTGATCTCCATGGTTCTGGATCTGCACCTCCCAAGCCAGAAGCAGAACGCCATGCAGGGTCAAAGGGCTCCAAGTTGACTGCTAGCGGAAATAATGAAGCTGAGGAATGTATGTCTGCCTCTGCAGATGGTTCTTCTCTCTCTTCTACTGGTAGGGTTAATGCAGATGCGAAAGTAGAGTTTGATCTGAATGAAGGCTTTAATGCTGATGATACAAAATACGGGGACACAAATAACTTAATATCACCTTCATCTTCTGCTTCCATTCCATTGATTAGCCCTTTCCCTTTTGCTGTTTCTTCTGTATCTAGTGGCCTGCCTGCATCGATTACTGTGGCTGCTGCTGCTAAGGGGCCCTTTGTTCCACCAGAGGATTTATTGAGGAGTAAAGGAGAACTTGGTTGGAAAGGATCGGCTGCAACAAGTGCATTTCGGCCAGCTGAACCTAGAAAGATTTTAGATATGTCATTGGGTTTAACTAGCGTATCTCTTCCAGATCCTACTGCTGGCAGGCCCAATCGCCCTTTACTGGATTTTGACTTGAATGTACCAGATGAAAGAGTCATTGAGGATTTAGCATGTCAGTCTGCTGCTCAAGATACAAGTTCTGTGCAAGGGCTTACAAATAGTTGCAATGTGGTGGGTGAACTCATTGGTTCTGGCCCTAGTCGTCCCTCTGGAGGACTTGATCTTGATTTGAATGGAATCGATGAGGCTATTGATATGGGAAACAGCTTAACAAGCAGTGGTCAGAGAGTGGAATTTACACTTCCAGCAGTCAAATCATCATCAGCTGGTTTTCTTAAAGGTGAGGGGAATACCTGCAGGGATTTCGATTTGAATGATGGGCCTGCTGTTGATGAGATGGGTGCAGAGCCATCACCATTTAGTCGGCGTGCAAGGAATATTGTGCCATCACAGCCACCTGTGCCTGTGCTTCGGATGAATAATCATCATATGGGAAACATTTCAACATGGTTTACTCCATCAAACACTTATCCTGCAGTATCAATTCCACCTATCTTGCCTGAGAGGGAGCAGTCTTTTCCAATAATTGCTCCTGGTAGGCCTCAGAGGATGGTGGCCCCAAATAATAGTAGCACACCATTTAGTCCTGATGTTTACAGGGGATCGGTGTTGTCATCTTCTCCAGCGGTTCCCTTCCCTTCTACTCCATTTCAGTATCCTGTCTTCCCTTTTGGAACGAGCTTTCCTCTTCCCTCCGCCACTTTTCCTGTTGGTTCATCGGCACATGTGGATTCGTCATCTGGTGGGAGGATTTGGTTCCCTGCTGTGCATTCACAATTATTAGGACCTCCTGGCGCACTCCCATCTAATTACCCAAGGCCGTATGTTGTTACCCTTGCTGATGGCAGCCATAATGGTGGTGACAGCAGTAGGAAATGGGGAGGTCAGGGTCTAGACCTCAATGCTGGACCTCTGGCCCCAGATATAGAAGGAAGAGAGGATATGCCTTCTATTGCACCTAGGCAACTGTCTGTTGCCAATTCACAGGCTCTAGTCGAGGAGCATGCACAATTTTATCAGGTAGCAGGTGGTAGTGCTTTAAAGAGGAAGGAGCCAGACGGAGGATGGGAGGGTTACAAGCAGTCATCATGGCGATAGGAATTCAAAATGACAGAATCCGGAGGATCCATGAAAGCTTGTAAGTTTCTGATGTATAACCCACTTAGTTTTCTTGTTCCCGTTCCTGCACTGCACCTTTTTCATTAAATGCTTTCTCTTCACCCCCACTTCCCCTCCTCAGACAAAAGTTGTGCATAATTCTGTCATTAGGTGTATCTGTTCACCTAGTTGTGATGTTTTGTATGTCAGTTTCTTGAGGATGGGGCTTTGTTCAACACCTAAAGATCAATACCCAATGATGGGGTGGTGAGTGAGTTCTTCGATGTTTTTCATTATCTCCGACCCCTGGCCCTTTTGCTGTATCAGTTGTATCCTCCAAAGAATCTGTTTGGGTCTTCAAGCTTTTTAATTTTTATTGAATTGATCTGAGGGACTGCAGGTCACTTCCTCCTTTGTAGATATTTTAAGTGTTCGAAAGCATGCCTTTCTGAGTTGCCCAGACATTTGAAATTTGTGCCCATACTGTTCAGTGAATTGACAATTTATACCTTTGGGTAAGAAACAAAGCCTATCAATAATGGGGTTGGATCAGGAAATTGCTTTAATTAGAATCCCTTTTCGAAGTGCAATCTTGTTACTTTATGTTGCTTCTCGGTTTTCCATTATTACAGAGTGGTTGGCAAATTTTGGTGCTTGATCTGGGGTGCTGTGTTCAAATAGATTTTATTTTCAGCTGATCGTGAAAGTTTGAATGCTCGTATAATCTGGCCAACAATGTTCAAGACAATGGTCTTTTTAAAAAAAAAATTGTGATGAGGAAGCATAGACCTTTATTCTATGTAAAATTTGGGCACTTGATTGCCTTCTCTCTCCAAATATCTATGCAATGAAAGGGTACTGTTTGATTCCTTGGGGCTCCTTTTGTGGGTTATGATCCTTCTTTTCCTATGTTGCGAAGTCATAATTATTTCATTTATTTTACTGGTTAATCGGGGGATGTAATGTGTGAAATTGCTTCTGATACCATGTGGGATATGTAAAAGTTCTTGCAGAATTTTCAGTTCTACAATTATTATTTTTTGGATTGTTGAGCACTTTATTGGTCCCTTTCTCTTGAGCAGGGACTTGTATTACAACTCAACCTATTGTTTGTTTTTTTTTTTGAATGTATAGGATAAAACCTAGTAATATGCTCATGGTGTAAATGGATCCATTTAGTTGCACGTCTGTTATTATATTATATATCTGTGGTTGCACGTGTAAGAGCTTATTATGTCATGCCTTTGAACCCATAAAATGTTGACCTTCAATCCATGTGTTTTTGTCTGATATATTCTGGTTGTGGGCTAAGAAAGTGGTTCTGTGGTTGAGCTTTGTTCCCTTAAAAATTGCTTCTTCAACTGTGCCTTCATTTTTTTTTGGTTGGTGTCCAGTTTTTGGCTGTGGATTTTGGCGCGATGAGTTACTGAATTTTTCATAAGATGGTTGGAGTAAATGTGCTTGTCATTCCTGGTTCATGGAGACTGAGCAAAACTTGGTCATGCCTGTGGACTGGGTTGTCCCAAGCCAGGGTCAAATATAGGATGCCTAGGTGGCAGTCACTTCCTCAGACAAAAAGAAGAAGGGGTTCATGAACACAAGGGTGATCCTAGCGTTTAATATTTTTCTTTTGGATTTAGTGTTTTGTTCTTTATGCAGTCTTAGAAATCATAATTTCTAAAAGGATATATTTGGTTCTCTAAAATGGTCAATGAATTGTAGGTGAGGAAAGTAGTCAGCATCTGGAAAGTAATGAGGTAAAATATAAATACTATCTACTCAGGGAAAAATAGTAAACTATTGCGGATATGGAAACTGGTGATGGGAAGGAAATTAATGACCAGATATTTAAATGATGGAAAATTCTCAATCAAATTGAATGCTAATTAAGTACTTATTTATCAATCATAAAGAGTATTCAATATTCCTTTTTTCCTTTCGAAAACTTCCATAAATGATTTAAAATGCTAATGGCTTAGACATCTTGTGCGTGATTTCGACAATTGGGGATAGGAGTGAGGAATCTTGCGGAACTGTTATCTTGCTTATTGCTAAGGTTGGTTGTTGGGTCAAAGTGCTTCATAATTGCAAGAATCTCTAGTTAGTGGACATAATGGTGAACATCATGGGTCGTGCTCATTCTTCATGATGGATGTGGAAACATTAGGAACCTGTGCCTTTCTCCACCTTCCTGGATTGTAGGCCTCGTTCTTGCAATTAAATGGAAATGGTTAACAACCGCCATCTCAGTAGTACTCCTGTACAATTGGACGTGAGAATACTCTTGCTTTCTCAAAGTGTAGGACGATCAGCTTTAGGTATCTAGTTGTCGTGCGGATGTTGAAAATGTGTTTTGAGAGAATTCAGGAACGTATAACCAACAAACTCTAACTTCTTCTACACTTATTTGCATTTATCTATCTAAAAATTTGGTTTTTGATCAGCAAATTGTTTTAAATCGAAATTTAAACAATTAAGACAAAATATACATAGTTTATAGCCTTTTTAGACATAAATATTCGGACAAGCTTGATTTTCATCAACTACATCTTGAATTTCAGGTCAGTTAGCATCGAATTTACTTGCAAAATGAACAACATAATCCAAAATTTCCCTATCCTCGTCATGTGTCAGCTAAAAATTGGTTGGTCATTGCAAATTATGGGTCTTTCATTGTCACGTGTCCACATATGACTGGAGACCATTTTTGGTATAAACACAATAATAAAAAAAGCCAAATATGTGCATCCTATTAATTAACCGACCATCAAAAGCATTCAATATTTTCTTCCAAATATTCCCCAGGTTACACTATTCGAACCCCCTATAACTCTATACAAACCCCCTATCCCATCTCATCAATCAATCAAATAATTTGTACATTTTGCGTGTGTCTCATGTATAAAGGATGGGTAGAAAAGATTCGTTGAACGGAAAGATTGATTACTATTCATGAGCATGCCGCTACTGTTGGCATAAACCATATGAGAATCTGTGTAGTCTATCTCCTCTCTCTCAACAGGCACTTCCACCTCTGGGCTGGATTTTTGACCACCTGTAATCTTTCACGATTTCACCCACACCATATCCACCTATATATATCTCTTTCTTTCTATGTGTATATCCTCCAGTACAACAGTCTCTGTATGTTCATTTCATCGGTTTCAAGTTTTCATTGTGCAGTAGTCGTTCATGTACACGTAACAATATAAGCCTCCACATGTTGTGGATATGGATTACTTGAGCGATCTTTTCGACTACCACTTGCCAAGCAGTTCAAGTGAACATGTAAATACAAAGACTGATTTAATATTTTTAAGTAAATATTTTTTATTTAGTGTTTTTCTGCAAATACTCAGTGTAAATTATATTGTTGATAGGGTGATTTTATCTCAATCGAAATAAAGCAAGAAGACGAACATACAGACGAGATGACAGATAATATCGAAGTTGACGATTGAGGTGAATTTGAAACTAATATGGTATAATGTTTTAGTCAAGCAAAATATGAGCTCTTTTGTTATGTTGAATGAATAACACATTATCAAAAGAAGACTAACACATTATCAGGGTGTTCAAATCACGACAATCGTTGATCGATTGGGTTCAACAATCCAGCTGCATCGGCTGTTGATGGGAGTGATTTTGTTCAGCCTCGGGAGCCTCACAGACATAGTTCCTTATCCGGACTCCCCGAATCAAACATCTTTGAGTACAATTTTTTCCACTCTAATGGACCAGTGAGACATAGTTGCTCCGCTATTTACAATACTCAATCTCTCTCTACACAAGGAAGTTCGATGCCGAGAAAGAAAAACTACTCTTTACAATCCTATATTCTTAAGTTTCCAGCTATACTACATCCTTACATTAGGGACGTACAACATGTAAAAGCTGATGGAAATTGCGGCTTTCGATCAATAGTTATGTGTCTTGGTCATGGGGAAGATGAATGACCCAATGTCCGGTATCACTTGATGGCAGAGTTAGACGCATTTTGAAAACAATATGTCGAAATACTTGACGGTAAAGAGAGTGCATATAGTGTTGAACGCTCATTGAACTTTTTTCGAGATGATATTGTAGCACCATTTGAGCACTGGATGACAATGCCAGACATGGGTTTGTTGATTGCTTCTGCATACAATGTGATATTGCATGTTCTTCATCATGTAGACAGTTGGACATATCTACCACTACATACAGCTTCTCCACCACCCTATCAGCGCGTTGCCATCGCTATAGGGCATGTAAATGGTAATCACTACGTCAAAGTTGGTTTGACAAGGGATTATCCAATGCTTCCCATCACACCTGGATGGTTCACTATAGGCATACTTGCGCAACTGCATTGGCTACATCAAATCTTCTTACGAAACTTTTGTTCATGTGCTTGAATAAATTATTGTCTATGTTTTAAAAAATTATCAAATTAATATTAAAAAAAATCATTTATCTTTTCTTTACACAAAAATTAGAAAGGAAAATAATAATTAAAAAAATTAATAAAAACAAAAAAAAAGAAAAAAATTCAATTATAAATATATATATATATATATATATATGTATGTAATATATATATGTTACAGTTTTTTATGTGCATTTAGTTATAACATGACAGTTAGGGAGAAGAGAGGGGGTTCAAATATCCAAATCCATATTCCCCCTAGTCTAGATAAGACCTCCACCTACACTTTTTGTAATTGTATCCTTTACCAAATCACAATTGGTGAAGAAAAAGAAAAAGAAAAAGGAAGTAATGTAATTTGGCAGAAACTGGGACATTCACTCACATCATGCCTTTTGTTAGTTTCCCAAGGTTGTGTGTTGGGACAAGTTAGGACTTGGGACAACCTTAACTGAACTTCTCTCCATCATATGTCCTCATGTGAGGCTTTGACTCTTTTTCTCTTTCTTTCTACCTTGTTACCCCAAATGAGACATTGTCACTACTCACTAACTATCCAATCAGTGTTAGAGAGAGAGGGTAATTCATAACTGCATTGCAACAAATCAAATTTTCATAACAAAACAATCTCATATCAGACCCTTAATTTGTTAACTTAAAATCTCTACTATATAAGCTTTTTCAAATTTCTTTATTACACTTGATTTTATTCCTCGAATGTGACATTTTGACATTTGATAATTTTTTTTCAAATCAAATATTCTACTTTCTTTATAACATTTGACATTTTGACACGAGTCACGTGACTTCATTTAGTGTCTATTCAAAATACAATCATCAAGATTCTTTTTTTACAGGTTCAATTATTTTGCTACACTACTATTATTTTTTCTTTTATTTTTGGGTGTGAGTCGATCGGTTTGGTCGGTTGTTTTACATTAGAACACCCGTGTTGAAATTTCTGTTTTTTAGACATAGAAAACCGATAACCAACGGTCACGCTTATCTTGACATGAAAATCGCCCAACGGTTTTTAATTATTATGGTCAGTTTTTCAGTTTTTGGGTCAAACATTTGGGCTTGATATACTAATTTAGTATACTAGCTACATATGTGAAAAATTAGATAGCCATTTGGCTCATGCCGTAAGGCATAAATAGTACAACCTGATACACATCCAATATCCATAATCCAAAGAAGCAAAGAAAGATTGAAAGACTAAAGTCCAAAAAGGATTTAACCTCTAAGGACCACACCTGGGCCATTGATTCAAAAATCAATGGTCCAGATTACAATTATCATAATAATATATTCAACAATCAATGCATTCGCAATTATTAGGAACTGTTGGTGCAGTTCCAGCTAATTACCCCAAGGCCTTATGTTGTCAATCTTGCTGATGGTAACCATAGATTTTTGGTGCTGAGAGCAGTATAAAAAAAAAATGGGGCAGGCAGGGTCTAGACCTCAATGCCAGGCATCTTGGTGCAGATATGGAAGGGAGAGAGGAGATGTCTTCTCTTGCACCAAGGCAACTGTCTGATACCAGTTCACAGGCTCTAGCAGAGCAGCAGTCATAATTCTTTCACATAGCTGTTTGTTGAATCTGTTTCTGGGCGGCTGCGGATTGCTTCCCCTTCAGTAGATACTTAGCTGTTTGTTGAATAATGATTAAAAAAAATGTAGACATGTAAATGTGTTGTATATTTTGGATAAACGTGTGTGATTTCTTTGATCTTGGTGGCAGTTCTGTAGCTGTAAACTGCATGGGACAAATCTTTTCAGATAATAGCTTGATAGGGTATGTTTGTTTTCATGGAAGACATTGCATTACAGCCTTTAATTTTCAGATTATAGCTTATAGGGTATGTTTTTTTCATGGACACAATTTGTCAATTAGTGTCTGAAATGCAGCTTATCAATCTCACAAATCTATAGAGTTTGCACCTCTTCACAATGAGTAGATCATCACCAATAAAAAATCGTCTAGGTAACTAAAACACAAAGTGTGACATTCTGGAAAACAGACGCTGCAAATCTACTATAACAAGTTGTCCCCGTAATTTTTTTAAAAAAAACCGCGAGTCCTGTCAGAAGAATCTTTGCGAGGCAGCCTACTAGCTTGTTGGAAACGATGAACAAGGAGGATATACATATTCCAAAAGAGGGTGAAACTTCATTTCAAGCACAGCAGCCTCCTTCCACTAAACATATTTCTGCAAGTTGAAAAAGAAGTGAGACAGATATAGGAAACATAGCAGATACTCTAGAGAGTAGGATAAGAAAGTTGTAGAAGTGTAAAGACCAAAAGAAACTGACAATGTGCATCCTCGCCGTGGCTGTTTCTTCTTCTCCTTCTGTTTCTGTGGTGGTTTGATGACTACCTTGATTGCAGCATCAAAAACTGCTTTCACATTCTGAGATAACATGCACAGGCGTTATTATAGCAGGACATGAAATCTAAGAAATGCTCCTCAGTAAAATTTAATTTTCATCCTCCACCCCCCAAATGCAGCAGTGTCATTCAAAAAGCAGAAATGCCAGATAAGGTTCTAAGAAAGGCATGCAGTTTGTCGCTTCCTTTGACTCTCATGAATCAGAAAGAAGAATGGATTATAGAATAAGCACTTAAAAAGAGACCCAAAAATCGCATAATATGAATGGAGGGTATCTTGTTTTGTTTGTTTAGGATGTAAGGCAAATAGTATGATCCCTCCAGATAAAAATCGCATAATATGAATATCTTCATTGAACGTTCTAAAACTAGATAAGTGAAAGAACGTAGGTTTAGGGAACAATCACTTCATTAAGATTAGCACGCACAGATGTAAAATTTCATCAGTTTTGGATCTTGTATCCAAGAGACCCCTCTTTCCAAAATGTAACTCATATAAACAAGATTATTCTATTGGATATACATAGTTGGGATAAATTACTTTCCACAAAATGAATTGGAATGTTTTTCGTACCTGCTGAGTTTTTGAGCTGCATTCAATGTAATATAAAGCACCAATATGTTTACGGAGTTCCTCACCCTGGTTATACAAGAACTACTGTTGTCAGACTACCAACGTAACCAACCATGGGATTACAGAAATATTATGCAACAAACAACTAGAAGCCAGACCTGTGCTGGGGTCACAGGCTCCAATCCAGGATGATCAGTCAAATAATGCTTATCTTCACGAAGATCTGTCTTGTAATAAAATAGCATTAGTTACCTTAACCAAAATTAAAATGCAACCATGCATATTGAGGTATGAAGTATGCAAATATATATGAAACATGACGAGCAATTAAAAGTGATAAATTGTGAGGGGAGATCTTATAAGCAGTTTACTCATCATAACCCAATGTTTAGAGGAGCAAGAGGTAAAGCTAATTGATTATGCATTGATTACTTTCTGGTCTATCGTAGCACTCGAGATAATAAATAACCTAAATGAATGAAATGTGCTTTAGCTCAAACTAACAAATCAATTAATTGAATTAAAAACAAAAGAATTTCTCACTGAAAGCTATTAAGCGGAGTCTAGGGGGCTAAAGCAAAAAGACACACAGTGACAGAGTTTCACTTTTTCTTATCACTGGCAAGTTTTCCTGTTGGCTTCAAATCAAGTTGTCATTTAAGAAGCTAGTCTTCAAAACAGAGAAGAAAATGAGGTGAAGAGGTTAAATTTCTACATTGGATCATGATAGGCCTATTGTTAACAGGTACAAAAGAAAAGGCAAGAAGCATCAAGGAGCAACAAGTGTAGGGCCATGATGAAGACATGTGTAGTCGTTGTATTGGCATGATCAGCTATTGTAACAAACTCTTGGATTTAAGGCTAATAGTGGTAGCAGTAGTCTGTATTTCAGTAGACGTGTTGTCCGGTGGAATTTGATCATTCCTGAAGATATTGTATTTATCACTTTGTATATAGAATTTGATCGTTTATATGTGGGGCTCCAATATCTTAATGAAGATATTGTATTACGAAGAGTTCCTGGACACGGTGCAAGAATGGTAGTCTGGTTGCAGAGAGAAACAATGTGAAAGCGATGGTTGACTCCATAGTTAAAGATGTCAATAGCATGGATAAAATGAGTACAAAAAAACTTTCAGTAATGAAAATTAGGAATGAAGAGTTAATTGATATTACAATGGTGAAGCGACAATGATATAAGGAGTAGTGGTTTGAAGAAGGGTGCAGGAATAACAAATTCTTCCATTGCATGATATTAGTAAGCATAGGGTGCTAGGAGACATCCCTAGGTTGAAGCTCATTGGGAGTTCCTAAAGGACAACATCTTCACCGGTATTGCTGAACTGCACTCGAGAGTGGAATTTGTGAATTTATCAAACCACTATCATTTTTCATAAAAAAAAAGTTGGGGCAAAAAACGATGAGAGGCAAGCAACCGATTAATCTCTTGGGTTTTGTATACGTGATTTCAAAGGTGCTAACCTCTAGGCTAAAAATGGGATAAAGAGGGGCATTTTAAATTTCCTATGTAGAGGGGAGCCATGACTGGATGCAGGATTGATCGCTCATTAGTTTGTAGGGACTCTTCGTTGAAGAGAAAAGCATGTGAGCTTCATTTGCAAGATTACATAGAAAGTGAACAACCATTTTTGAATGGGATTTTCTTCTTACTTATTTCAAGCAATGGGTTTTGATCACTCACGGTGTAAGTGGATTAAGATGAGAATTTCTTTCCATCCATCATTGAAACTAATGGGAATGGTTTCGGGTTCTGTAGAGTGAAACGACAACTTGGAATTCCTGCAAAGGAGCAGGTGAAGTGAAAAAATTTGGGGCTTTCCATACCCCCTTCTCATCTCTTGGTTTGTATGGAAGGAGAATAACAAAAGGGGCTTTTGAATGCATAGAAACCCATTTTGATACTAAACAGATAAATCGATCAATATTCTTTGTTTTTGGTACAGAAAATATAGACATGGATGAAAAATAGTAACATACTACTATTAATGTAATAGAGCACCTCTCAGGTAAATGATAGTATTTGGGATTTGGGTAACACCCCTTGGTGCCATTTGATACATTTTCTTTCTCATTCAAATAAAAAGGGCCACGCAAAAGCTCTTGTCTGAATAGATAATTATCTACCATGTGAAACTCTTTCTACACAAGCGTAAACAAGCTTATAGAGAAAGAGGCAATTCGTTGGCAGAAAAGTTTGAGAGAGACACAAAGATAGATGTTAAAAGTGATTTGTCACAAGACAATAAAGAGGTTTTAAATGGTCCACTGGTTCACTCCCATTTTCAACTCACATTTTATTTAACCAGGTTGAAATATGCACTAATTTTAAGTTCATGCCTACATTGAAATATATAGTATGAGTGTATGACATCCTCAGTGAAGAATAGCCTAGTAACCGATGGTCTATCCTAGATTAGAACCAACAAGATTGCCAACAAGAAATCATACCAGAAGCAACAAGATCAACAGACAAGAAATTAACTTCTGCGAAAAGAATAAACTTTCAACAAGTGGTAAAGGCCAACAGGGGCCAGCTGACTTACCCAATTTAGTACCAACAAGTACTATTGGAGCTCCGGGAGCATAATGCTGAAGTTCAGGGATCCACTGAGCAACCGATTGTGTGTAAGAAAATTGAGATGTATATGTGGAAAAACCTATTTGATTATAAGAACTCCAAAACTCAAGAAAACATACCTTTTTAAATATGTTCTCATAACTCGCCCGACTAACAAGGGAGAAAGCGAGAACAAAGACATCTGCCCCTCTGTAGCTCAAGGGCCTTAGCCTATTATAATCTTCTTGCCCTATTGAAAACCATTCATAAAAGAGAAGACATATCACAAAAGGCTACCTAATTTAGGAAGAATAAGGTACAGCTGCTAAACTTGGAAAGAAACCATACCAGCAGTATCCCACAGGCCTAAGTTGACAGTGGTGCCTTCAACAACAACATTTGCGCTGAAATTATCAAACACAGTGGGTATATAGTCCTGATAAATTTAGCAACACCATAAACATTGGAAAAAGAAGAACGAACAATCAAACGAATGCCAGAACAATCAGCTTACTTCCATTAAATCAAACACGAAACACATCTTAAATAGCTAAAGATAGGAAGAAAAGAAATCCCCAAATTGAATCCACCAAAAGTGATGGAAACAGAACTACGTGCCAAAAAAAGAAAGACAAGTTTTGAACTCGTAGATGGAAATGAAAAGCGAAACCCAGAAGAAAAAAAGATGAAAAATTAAAAAGGGAGAGAAGTATCTGTAACATACCATGCATTAACACCACACCTGCTAAACCCTTTCAGTCAAAACACACATCAAACAACAAACCGGCTCCATTTACATCCATTCATAAATTAACACGACATCAAGAAGAAAAGACTACTCCTAATTTGAAAGAAAGAAGAGAGCATACAGTAGGGAATTTGTTGCTTGTATAGCAAATAAGCATACATGTCTTCCCAACAGCCCCATCTCCCACTGTCACACATTTGATGAACCTTGATGCACTTGAAGCCATTCCCAGACAAAACAAAGCAAACAAACCTCTCCAAGCTTGTTAAAACCAATAAATATCCTCCAAAGAAAGGGAAAAGAAAAAGTACTGTTTGTTGGCGGAGAAATTTATGGCTGTTTGGATTCATAGAAAAGAAAGAGGTGGCGAATCACATGATTCTCACTCATTCACTTATCTCTCTGTGGTAGGAGCCACTTCTTTCTGGGTTTTCTACATTACCTGTATCTCTTTTTTCCTTTTCTTTGTACTAATTTGTTCCCCTATTTGTTTCACTCTCTTGCAGGCTTTTATACACACACAGTAAAAGCATGAATTTTTGTTTCCTACTGCGCCTTCTTTGGACGGTCTGTCGTGTGCAGCGCGTTGAGATGGATTATCCAATACTCCTTGGTAAACCTATACGGCGTCCGTGCTTTACCAATTTTTCAAAAACAACCGAAAGCGAAACCCACCTCAAACAGAATCGTTTGGTCCCTTTTTTTAATAAAAAATTACACATTTTCTCCACTAAAAATCAAACTAAACCGAAAAAAGGGAAAAAAAAAATCATTTGGTGGGTTAAAAAAATCGACCGAAACCTACCAAGAATACCCCTACTTTGGGTGCTCTTTTGCTTTGGACATGAGATATGCCGATTATGACATTTGGGAAGACGAGGGTTTAAGTTTGTCCTGATGATGTTTGTTTCAAGCATGCCAAAATTTGCTATCAGTGCAAAGATTTTAATACGAAATTTAAGCACCAATCTGACCTGTTACCAAATGAGTTACATGCAGTTTAAGAATATAAAACTTCTGGTTCGGGGTTGCCTTCCTAAAAATGACTTAATTTTATCAAGTGAGAAAAGTAGGAGATAGAAGACAAATATCGGGATAGGAGTCCTTCTATTAGACTGAATGAAAATAACACATCACTAGAATATATTAGAGTTTTCATTGGAAATACATCATGGAATGTATAAAAGAGCGTGTTTTACAAGCTAAAATCAAATAATAACCGCGGAAGTTATAGTCACGGAGGCTTGAAAATGAAATAAATTGGACTAAAAGTAGTTGATTGGAGTTATGCTAAGTAAATGATAATACTTTAGAGATGCGAAGTCTGTGTTTGACACAGGATCCTTGTGAATTCTTCTTCTTCTTATAGTCCTCTTGGCGCTTGATCGTGGTCATCATCTCCTATTTCCTGGGCATGATCTAGATGTGACATAATGTGATAGATCATGGGAAACTGCTTGCTTACTTGTTGCTTGGGTTACTGACCCAAAATCCATTGTAACCACAACATCTTCAAGTTGTGTGTTTCATGGTGATGGATCCAGTCGCGGTTCTTCTTTATGGAGGCTATTAGAGTATTAAGAACATATAGCTCACTCCACTCCCTTGGAATGTAATCTTCATGCATGCTATTGACGGAAAGAGGTTGACGGTCATCATCCTTGACTACTTCTAGTGGAAGATCGCGGGAAAGTTTCTTTGACTCTCAAAGTACAAGAGGAAGTCAATTATGGTCTCCGGTTGACGTGCATTAGCTGAGAATATGTCCGATACAAATTAGGAGCTTATGGGTTTTAAACTCCATGATCTTCTGAGAGATGCATAGTTTTGAGAGAGAAAACACCTAGAGAGTGAGAGAGAACTTGAATCATTGTATTTGTGAGTTTCCTCACTTGTATTCTTCTCCAACATAGTAAAATCGATTTTTGTTGTCCATTAATGTAGACTTACGCCGAACCACGTAAATCTCGTCTCATTTACATTTATTGTTTAATTTCTCTGCATTACCTAACCTGGTTTATTGTTTTAGTCAATCATTAGTGTGCATGGTCCATGCGTTTGGCGATTTTCCACAACACCATGACCATAGTAATCATTAAAATGTTATGTTTTCTCCTTCTCCACTAAACCATTAGAGAAGGGAGAAAAAGTTTGATGAAAGTTTGGGTGTAGCCAAAGATGACTGAAAGAAATCATTTACGGTACAAATGATGAAAAATTATCTTGGAGGAATTGTTTTAAGGTATTTCATGTCCTAATTTGCTGCCATTACAAGCTACCAACAAATGTGTGGATTATAGCCTATATCATCCAACTTTAAATTATGACTTCGACATCAGGTGTCATGTTGGACCACATGTGTGTATATCAAGGGTGGAGGAATGGGACTACACTAGGCTGTAGGCCCCCACCCAACCCCGTAACACCATATATATATATATATATATATATATATATATTGTTAGGTAGCATATATAGTAATAGTCCATGGGAACCTAAGTCTTTCAAGTGAAATTTTAAAACGTTCTAACTCTCAAAATATATATTCAATTTAAAAAAAAATTACATATTCAGAATCAGCGTATAAAACTCTTTCTAACAAGATTCATTGTCGATGAGTTTTATCGGATAAATCTTAATTCCATTGTTTTTTTCAATGGAATTTTCAAAAACAATAAATTTATAACTAAAACAATGAATTCTAGATTATGCTTTGAAAAACAATAGAATCTATATTAAAATAATAAATTTTAGACAATGAATTATGAGATAAAAGAGTTTAAATAAAATTATTCCATTGAATTATGACTACATATATGTATATATTTGTATGTATCTCTTATGTGTTTATATATTTTTATATGTATATTTTAGTAAGTGAATATAGCCTTTATCATCCAACCTTAAATTATGACATCGACATCAGATATCATCTTGGACCACATGTGTGTGTATATATATGAAATTTACACAAGGACCTCTATTTTTAAAGTCCTAAACCCTAAAATATTTGAGATTAAAGTTGATTAAATCATCCTAACTTTAAAAACCTAAAACTAAATCCTAAACTTTTTTTTTGATAACTAAAATTTTCTCAACCCAACATACCCATCGGATAACTGTGTGAGAAATAACGTCAAAATTGCTCGACATGAGAATTGAAGTTGCGACCTCCTGCATTTGCAAGGAGTTATCACAGTGAAATTCAACATTCCAACCAAAGCTTTTTTTGTACCCTAAACCATAATGTCTAAATTTTAAATCAACTTTAATCTCCGTTATTTGGTTATATCTATAGACTTAAAAGATATATATATATATATATATATATCACAAAATACCTCACCTACCGCAATAAATAAGAAATTTATTGGACTTGAAAGACAATGAGTTAGGTCATTCCTAAGTTGTTGACACTTGACAGGAACCCATGGGCATTATGTGTATCCATTTATACGTACAGACAGAAACCAGATGTTTGTTTAGGAGGTTTTACTTGTACTAAAACATCAACCTAACTTTTTTTTTTTTTTTGAGAAAAAACCTAACATTTGTGTCCACGTTCCAAATGGGACCATGAAAATGAAATATTTCTTCAATGATAGAGAAATATGAGTCTCTGAGTGTCCTTGTATTATATATTCGAGCTAAAGTTAAGTACCAAAGTGTGAATTGAGTAGGATCAAAGTTTGAGAAATCGAATTATTACCTTTTAAGATTTACAAAGATTTTTGGTGAGACTCTCAATCCAAACTCCCCAAAATTTATACTGTCAAAGAAAAATAATGCTATTTTGTTGGAAAGTGGAGAACAAAAGTGAGAAAAAAGTAAAGAGGGCAACGATGGTTCCAATTATTGCAGGCTTCAAAAGGGTGGTTCAAGGAATAAGTAAAGTTTAAGCAACATTATAAAGAAGGGGTTGCCCTATCTAAAAGACACAAAACATAATTACAAAAGTAGAAGAAAGTAACAAAAAAAAACACAAGCTTTATTTGCTTCTTCTAACGATATATTCTCCTATGGTCATCATAAACTAATATTATTATCAACTTAGCCAACACATTTGTTATAAATCTTGACGAGCTCTGAACAAACCCAAAGATGGAGAATAGTTTTGCGCAACTTTATTGGGAAAATCATGATATTTTCTGTTATTTTTTATCAAAAATATGGTGTTTAAAAGAAAAAGAAATATGGGCAATCCGTCGTGACGAGCTAAGTAGCCATCGGGACAATAGCCACGGAGCAATAGCAGAATGCAGACAAAGGGACATCCGTTCGAATGGACAGGGAAGCCATCCGGACGGTTTACGGGCGGAGCAGTTTTGGAACAATTTTAATGCTACAAAAGAGTTCTGGTTGTGACAACTTATTTTTCAAGCTGATATCTAGTTAGGAACGTGATTAACATCATATTTGTAACTAGAAACATCTTGGGGAGGGACTCCCGCGTAGAATTGAATTAGATGATTTTGTAGTAATATAAATACTAGTGGTTTATAAGTGTTTTTTTGTAGAGAGAAATCAAAGGGCTATGTGCATTGAGAGAGAGTAAAGGGGATAACTTTGTGGTGTATTTCTCGGGTTCTGCCTGCTTAGTGAGAGATTCAAGATGTAGAGTGTTAGAGATATAGGTTGGATTGGAGCTTATGATAATCTCTTGAGCTCTTAGGTTTCTTGATGAGATAAAATTGTCAATTTGTGGTTGTACAAATTTTCGACATAGTGAAGTTTTCTCTCGGTTGTCTTTTGACAACATCAGTGGTTTTTTCTCCGATTTGGAGTTTTCCATGTAAATTGCTTGTGTTGTGATTGTTTTTATTCTCAATTTCAATTTCTCTTTTGTTCTTGATATTGTCGAAGGAAGGATTCAAGGGTAATTTTCTTAACAACTGGTATCTGAGCATGGTATCCTTAAGATTGACATTTGAGGTGTCGACATCGAGAAGTTTGATGGAAGATGGTTTCAATTTTGGCTTGTGAAAAGTTCAAGTCAAAGTTGTGAAAATTCAATCTAGGTTACACAAGGATGCAGAGAGTGGGCCGTGAAGGGACAGTGTTGGAAGAGGTGCAACATGAGTGTTGTGGTGCAACTAGAAAAGCATAGCAGGTTTGATGTTGTGCGGGTGTGGCGCTGGACTATGCTATACCGATAAAGGTGCTGGACTGGGTGTGTAGGATATGATGCGGAGGTGGAGCTCTTGCATGGGTAGTAAAGCTCATGGTGGAGATGGTGGCTGGAGGTGATGTGGATGTTACTGAGTAGAGTTTTTTAGTGGAGTTATCACCTAGAGGATCTCTTGTGGGGTTGCTGAAGTTATCATCGGGGCATAAGGTGTGGACAATCTTGGCACTTAAAGGAAAATTTTTTAGGGGAAGCAGGTTCAGCTAAAGTTCCAAATCAGTAGATGGAGATGTTGACATTATCACTGTCGGAAAGTCTTTTTTCTCCATAAGAGGATGGTTATCATTTTGGCAAGTTGATTCATCTCTAAGTTGCCATAAAAAAAATGGGTTATTGAAAGTGGGTCCACGGGTTTGCACACAGGCATTGGTTTAGCGGTTATGCAGGGTGTGTGGTGGAAAGGTATGTCAAGTGTTGAGGAACTCCCGAGAAAGCCAAGCAGGGGGGAGGGGTTACACCATAATTTTCAATAGGTTTTTTTCAACATGAAGCCAAAAGGAAAATCTTGGAATGGTAAAGTTCTGAGTGAGTATACTTTTTATGGTGGAGTATGATTGTCAATAAAGACAATGTTATAGTGCAAGCTTGGGAGTATGATTCTCAGTGTAGATAGTTATGACTGTCGGTGAAGATAGTGTTATAGCAAAAGTTATGGAAGTTTTCTTAATCAAAATGGAGATTGTTAGGTTTTTGATAAAAAAATATGGTGTTTAAAAGTTAGAAATATGGGCAGGAGTAATCCTTTGGGACGGTCTACGAAATCCATTAGGATGGGCTAAGTAGTCGTTGGGAGGGAAGTCGTGGAGTAACAAGAGAATGTAGACAAAGGGACATCTGTCCAGATGGGCGGGGAAGCCTTTCGAACCGCTGACGAGCTGGAGCAGTTTCTATGCTACGGAAGAGTCCGGATTGTGACGAAACTCATTTTTCAAGTTGGTATATAGTTAGGAACGTGAATGATATAATATTTGTAACCATAAACATCTTAGGAGGGACTCCGAGGTAGAATTGAACTAGGAGATTTTGTACTACTATAAAACTAATGGTTTATTAATATTTTTTGTAGAGAGAAATCAAAGGGCTGTGTGCATTGAGAGGGAGCAAATGGGGATAACTTTGTGGTGTATCTCTCGAGTTTTGCCTAGGTTTCTTGGAGAGAGATTCAAGATATAGAGTGTTAGAGATATAAGTTGGATTGAGGCTTATGATAATCTCTTGGGCTCTTGGGTATTCTTGGGTTTCTTGATGAGAGAAAATCATTTGCGTGTGGTTAAATTTTCTAAATAGTGAAGCTTTCTCTTAGTTGTTTTCTGACAACATCCGTGATTTTTTCTCTGATTTGGAATTTTGCACGTAAATTGTTTGTGTTGTGATTGTGTTTTTATTCTCAAGTTCAATTTCTCTTTTGTTCTTGATATTGTCGAATGAAGGTTCCAGGGATAATTTTCTCAACATTTACAACATCTCTCAAGTACCACATGTTACATACTTAATTGATATTAATAAAGGAACAAATTAATTCATGCATCCAACAATCAATTTATGATCTTCAGTCAATATGAATTTTCACACATAACTTCATAAATAATATTAAGAGTAAGGATGAGATGTTTAAAGAGTTTAAGAAGTGGAAGACATTGCTTGAGAAACAGACTGGAAAGAAAGTTTAGTAGTTCATAATCGATCATGGGGACCAGTGGTATATTCTAGGAGTTTTTTGAGGAGTGTGAGATTGCTAAACACTTGACGGTTAGACATACGTCACAATAGAATAGAGTAGTAGAACAAATGAATAGAACTTTTTTGGAAAATATAAGATGTGCATTGTCAAATACAGGATTGGGCAAAGAATTATGGACTTAGGCTGTGAATACGACATGCTACCTAGTTAACATATCACCTTCGACAGCAATAGCTTGTAAGACTCCGATAGAGATGTGGTCAAACGAGCTTGTAGATTATAGTTTATTGAGGTTTTTGGATGTCCTACTTATTACCATGTTAGGGAGAGGAAGATTATTCCAAGTACAAAGAAGGAAATCTTCTTGGCTATGCCTATAGTGTAAAGAGGTACATATTTTGGTGCTTAGAGTAGGGTAAGCTTGTGATTAGTAGAAATGTGACATTTGATGAGTTTGCTATGCACAAACATAAAAAGTAAAGGAGTTCTATTGGAGGCAAAACAAACACAAATGATCAAATTGAGGTAGAGTTGGATAGTCCTGCAAAATATCAAGCAAGAGTGATGAAGAGTTCCTGTTGGAGAAATCTGAAGAGGGAGAATCACAGTAGCAATAGTATTTAGCGGCTGATAGATCCAAAAGGATAGTAAAAGTACTTATGCGCTATGGGTTCGAGAATATGGTAACCTATGCACTAGCCATAGTTGGTGATGATCCGTATTCATTCACAGAGGAAACGAATGATAAAGCATTGTAAGGAATGTAAGGCCGCCATAAATGAGGAGATAAGTCTCTCCATAAGAACCAAACTTGGAAAATTCTAGAATTTTCTAAGGGGAAGCGTGCTATAAGGTAAAAATGAGTGTTCAAGAAGAATGAAGGTTCTCTAGATAGTAGTGATGTTAGATGCAAGGCACGGTTGCTAGTCAAGGACTATACTCAAATGTAAGGTGTTGACTACAATAAGGTAATCTCGCTAGTAGTGAAACACACCTCGATTTAGGTTTTGCTATCTACATTGACTCAGTTTGACTTAGAGTTGGAGCATCTTGAAGTAAAGATTGCATTCCTAGATGGTAATTTGGAGGAGGAGGTTTTAATGAATCAATTTGAGGGGTTTAAGTTGTAAAAAATGATAACTTGGTGTGAAAACTAAAGAAATCCTTGTACAGTTTGAAGCAATTGCCGAGACAGTGGTATAAGAAATTTAACACATTTATGATGGGCTTGGAATACTTGAGTACGATAGTTTCATTTATTTTAGAAAACTTGGTAATGGCTATTTTATTTATCTTCTCGTATATGTTGATGATTTAGTCATACCTACAAAGATTATGGCATAAACAAATAAGTTGAAACCTTAACTAGTAGAGAGTTTGAGGTGAAGGATCTAGATGTAGCAAAAAAAAATCCTTGGCATGGAGATACAAAGAAAAAGAAAAAAAAAGTTATGTCTATCAGAGAAGAGTTGTGTTGAGAAGGTTCTTTCGAGGTATGAGATCGAGAACTCGAAGGCATGAGCATTGCATTAGCAACACATTTTCATCTTTCATATAGTATGTCTCCGATAACGGATAAAGAGCGTGAATTCATGGTTCGAAGCATGCGAATGTAGTTGGTAACTTGATGTATACGATGGTGTGCACTCGACCAAACATTTCATAGATAGTTAGTGCAGTGAGAAGATATATGGCTACACCAAGGAAGGAACATTAGCAGATAGTGAAGTGAATTATAAGGTGCATACAAGCTACCTGGGATGCAGGACTGAGATTACATAGGGGTAGAGAGTATCATTTATGTCGATATGTGGATTCTGACTATGCATAGGATTTAGACAAGAGATGATCTATGACAGGATACAAGTTCACATTATCAGGCAATCCAGTTATCTGGAGGTCGATGTTACAGGTCACGGTGACTTTGTCTATCATAGAGGTAGAGTATATGGCAATGATATAGGCGATTAAGGAAGCGTTATGGCTATAGGGCTTCATTGGTGATATAAGGATATCATAGAAGAGCGTTGACATCTATAGTGATAGTCATAATCAGCTCACTTGACGAAAAACAATATTCATCATGCTCATACAAAACATATTGACATCAATTTCATTTTGTGCACGATATTGTTAATGAGGGCGAGATTTCTTTGAATAAAGTGAATGTGAAGGATGATCCAATTGAAATGATAATGAAAGTGGTATCAACGATCAAGTTTAAGCATTGCTGGAACCTGGTGGTGACGGTGGTATGAGATTGATGGTGAAGAGTTTTTTAGGGAAGCTTATTGTCAAGTGGAAAATGTTGTAAATGACACTAACTTTTATAGATATTTTTTTATTTATGCATAATTTCTAAAACCCTCTTTAAATATTCTTATTGTGATAGAGTTAAGAGAGATCGAATCATTGTATTCAGAGAGAATTTGTGAGAAAGAGTTCATCAATACAATTTATCATCGCCGCATGTGAATGCAAGCAAGAATTCATGTAAATCATTTGTCTCGTATATATGATTAATCTTGATTTTTTTTTATTTCTCTATTTTTGCATGATTGTGAACCCCTTGGGCTATTTCCGCACAACAAATAATTGGGCCCTTGGTTTCCTAGAAATTTTGGCATATAAGCCCCTTTGTATTTTTTATAAATTTTGTAACACAATAATTGTATTGCATAAAAGTGATGTCTTTGAGGATTGCTGTAGCAATACATTTAATTAGTTTGAACAAAACTTTCTGTAAATTTATGGGAGAGGAGGAGGCGGCTCCTCCTCTCCCAGCCCCTCTTCCCCTCCCTTTCTCCCCTGCCTCTTCTCTCCCCTCCCTTTCTCTCCTCCTTTCCCATCTTCCCTTGGTTTTTCTCCTCCTTCCAGACGTAAGGATACCTAGATTTAAGAAATCTCCCCTCCATTTTCACCACTACCACTATCCGCCTCTACCACTGCCATCGTCCATCTCCAACGTCGCTCCTCCACCACCATCGTAATCTGAGATGCATTGAGTTCAGATCTAAAATCGTACAGATTTGAGATCGTACAATTATAATGTTACAGTTTTTAAAATGTAACATTATACATCGAATAATTTGACTTATTTTCTTAATCCTCTATGTTTTGAAACTGTAAAACTATACAATCAAAATATTAGCATTATATGACACAGATGAACATTTTAATGTCTATGTTACAATTTGAAACAGTAACATTACGCGAACAAAAAGGTCCAACTTTGGGTCTCCCTTTCCAGTGGCTGTTTTCGAAAGAATTTGGCTGGGCATTGTGCATCTCAGTGAGAGGAGTCTAACGGCGATGGTGGTGTTGCAAACTGTCACCAGAATCGTCTAGATTTGAGACTTTTTCTTTAATGTTACTGTTTCAAACAGTAACATGAACTAGTATATAACGAGGGTAGTGAATTTTAATGTCTATGTTATAGTTTGAAATAGTAACATTACGAGAATAAAACAGGCCAACTTCAGGTCTTCCTTTTCGATGGCCGTTTTGGACAAAATTTGACTGGGCATTGTGCATCTCAATGATAGGAGTATAATGACGGTGGTGGTGTAGTGAACCGTCGTCGAAATCGTATAGATTTAAGACTTTATTTTATGATACAGTTTGAAATAGTAGCATGAATTGGTATATAACGAGAGTAGTAATGACATTTTCATGGGTACTTATGTGTCCATGTGTTTATGTGTTTTTGGAGTGGACCTAGATGTTCAAAAGTCTTCTTAAGAGTACGAGCCTGGAATTTCCCCTTTTTAGAAATGTTTGCTTATAAGTCCTCTTTGTATTTCTAAAAATTTAGTAAAACCATAATTGCAAACACACTCTAAGGGTTTTTGACATTTTATAACAATACATTTATGTTTTTTTGTTTATTTCATAGGATTGTTGTAACAATACAATTATTTTCTTTTATTTTGTATACCCAATTCAATACATGAGCCCTTGCTTTTCTAGAAATTTTGTCTTAAAAACCCCCTTCTGTATTTTTAAAATTTTAGTAATGCAATTATTCCATTGTTGTGAAATAGTTTGGAAATAGTTTTCTTTTTTAGTTTCTAAAAAAGATTTTGAAACAAGTTTTGAAAACAAAATTTGGCCCAATTTGTTATGACCAAGGTCCATTGTTGTTGACCAAGACCCGTTCTAAAAAGGTCCACTCTTGTTGAAGCCATAAGATCCAATATAGAAATATGGGTCATTTTGACCTGATTCAAGTCAATATCGGATCTCCGGCCTCTAGTGGCCGTTCTGGTCGGTCAAGGCATGAAATGCGTAGTGCTCTGACCGAGCATCCTTTTTGGTGTGGTGGTGATCATTGATGACTCATATATTGTTCGGATCTGGCGTTTGAAGCTATGGTGGTCTTGGCCTTGCGAAGGAATTCCGGCGATCATGGTCACTTTTAACAGTTGGGCTTGGTCGGAAATGGATGGTGGAAGTCCAGAGCTTCATTTCAATGATCCACTGCTCCAGATCGGCGGTCGAATGTCGATGCGATGTGGAGAGGTGGTGGTGCACCGGGGGGAGAGTAGAGGAGGAAAGAGAGGAGAGTTGATGAAGATCACTTTATTTACAAAATTGCCACCGATCTTTGACTTATTGACCAAAAATTTTATAAAACTTGATTTAGTTGTTTTGGTTTTTAAAAACAAAAAGTAGTTTTCAATTTTTTGAAAACAAGTTAGTAAAAACGTGTGTCAAACAAAGTTTCAAAGTCATTTTTATTTTTAAAAACAGAAAATTGTTTTCAAAACTCCAACCAAACACATTGTTTGTCTTTGAGAATTATTGTAAAAGCACATGTAGATTTTTTATTTTGTAGGGTTGTTGTAATAGTAAATTTATATTTTTTAGGGATAAGTATTGATTTAGCCCCTATACTTTGTATTTTGGGTCGATTAAGCCCTTCAACTTTTTTTTGAGCCAAACAAACCTCTTAACTTTGGGAAACGGTCTAAACAAGACCTTACACCATTTTTCATCATAACGCCAATGACATGGCTGTTAACTTTGTGACATGGAATTTTAGGATTTTTTAATAATTTCTTTTTTGACAAACATGTGGCAATGACCAATTAAATTACCACATGTGTCCTAACCTCCATCTCCAAAGTCCAAACTTCTTCCATCTTCATATGAACCTCCATCTCCGATGACCTCATTCATGTCTGTAAAAAAAAGCCAAGTTGAATCCGAAACACCTAAACTCCAAATCCCCAAAATCAAAAACCCATGCCACTACCAAAATCGAAATCCCTAAAGCACCCTAATTCACCTCCATCTCCGGCGTTTCACCTCCATCTTCAGCGATAATTTCATGCTTCCAAAACACCCTAATTCAATTCTATTATCAATTAAGAATCATTTTTACATCTTCTCAGTGAATCATTTCTGCATCTTCCAAAACACCATAAATAAACCCTAGCTGGAATTGACTAGTTGAGGAGATTAGAGGAGAGAGAGAGAGTGAGGAAACATATTGCAATTGAATTTTCTTTGATTGATTTTGCTTCTCCTGAGATTGATTTTGCTTTGAAGATCTCTTTGCAACAGAACCACAATATAGATCTAATCTGTATAATCACAATCGCGACTATCATTAGAAGCTAAGAGGCATTCTTTACCTTGAGAAATAATATGGGTCGACTTCTAGGCGGAGGCCCCAATATCATCCACAGCTTGGCTGATGGAGTCACGACGATGGTACTTCTGAATCATGGAGTGGTTAGGGTTTGTTTAAGAGAGTACAGAGAACAAATAATTAGACTTTGTTTGATTTTGTTTTTTAATTTTTTAATGCCATGTCACCTTTTACATGTAATTTTGTTTTTTTTCTCAAATGAATACCATGTCACATATTCAGGTCCACATCAGTATTTTTTAACGGTAAGGAGACAGAAGGGCTAACGGGGATCATTGCTTGAAGTTGAGGGGCTGATTTGGCACAAAAAAAATACAAGGGTTCAATTGACCCTTTTTGATAAGTTTGAAAGATTCTATGATACTTATCCCTATTTTTTATTTTATATACCCAATTCAATACTTGGGCCCTTGGTCTTTTAGAAATCTTAGCCTATGAGCCCTATATTTTTAAAATTTTCGTAATACAGTTATTGCACTGTACACAAATAAATCTTTTGGGATTGTTGTAAGAGTATATTTCTATTTTGGGATAAGTATCAGGGAAGCCCCTGAACTACCAAAAACAGACCAGTTGAGCCCCTTACCTTTTTTTCGTGCCAAAACAGCCTCTCACCTTACAGATATGGTTCACGTTAGCCCTTTCTCCATATTGCCGTTAAAATGGTGCCTACGTGGCAGTTAAGTAATGACATGTAATTTTTATTAATTATACGATATTCCACGTGGCATAAACGTGGAATTTGCCAATTATATAATGACACGTGTAATCAATTACTTTAGTCATATATGTAGACCTGATCAAACTTTCTTACTGGTCGAAGTAGTTTTTGGACGTATAAGGCCCTTATTCTTGTGATTATGGGTCAAATAAGCCCCTTTTTAAATAAAAATTGGGTCAATCAACACCTTATCAATAACAGAAACCATAAACACCTGCAATGATGATGGATTCACAAACAATCAAATAACAAGTTTCCAAATTTCATCAAAACAAACATATAAAATAACAATTTTTGAAAGCAACAGTAAAACAAACAACCAAATAATAAGTTTCCAAATTCCATCAAATGGAACATCAAAATACACATTCATAACAGAGAATAGTTAACATGGTAACACAGTCCATGACACTTCAGTCTTTAAGAGCCACCAACACTACTGCCTTCATGTTGAGAAGACTTCTTCTTCGAGTTCTGACTTCCACGGTTGACGACTCTAGCCATAGAAGTTCCAGGCTAAAACAATACATATAATTTGTTTTAACGTTAGTTTTGATCACATACTTTATTTAGAACATAATACAAGGACGTTAAATTTTTTACTTACATTGAGAATTGACCGACCAGTGTCAGGATTGATATAAAGCCCAAGTCCTGTTAGCAATGTCCTCTTCCTAGGCTTGCTCTTAGGTCTGCAGTCTTTCTGAAATGGGCTAACATATGTAGTAGTTTTTTGCACCAACTCAGTTGCATTTCTGGCAGTAGCAGCTGTGAGGTCAGTGATTTGGCTGTTGGAAACACCAGTAGCTGCTGTGAGGTCAGTGATTTGGATACTGGAAACACTAGTAGCTCTCACACCTGGACAGTTCTTGCTCCTTGCATTATATGCTTTTCCTTTGCAAACACGACAAATCACCAACATCCCTGTCCTAGACAGCTTGTTCTTCAATGTAACCTCATGTTGTTCCCTCCTTCTCTTCTTCTTAGGTCTACCAGGCATTCTCCTTAGTTGAGGAGGAACCACAGCATCCTGCAAAATTTTTGGCCACATATTCTCTCCTTGAATTGGCTCTAGTGGTTTTTGATATGCCCTTAAATATGTATTAGTCTTGTACCAAAGATTAATGTAGTCTTTAGGCTTCTCACCATTGTCGTGTATTGCACGAATGGCATGGGGACAAGGAATTCCAGAAAGTTGCCATGCCCCACATGTGCACTCAACATGTCGTAGTCGTACTACATATTGACTCCTCCCAGACCTTACCTCATAGCTGCCTCCACCATTCCAATCAACAACCCATACATGACTCTCATTCACATTGTGTTGAACTTTTTTGTGGATGAGTGGCCCATAATCATGTCTCTAGGAGTTTACCCCAACCCTTTTGTCTTTGAATCTCTTCATAATTGCCCTCCTTATATCTTCTAGCATAGAGATAATGGATTTGCTTCTTGCTTCCACAATTGTGCCATTAAATGCTTCACACAAGTTGTTGTCACATGAGTCACACTTGGACCATGGACTGAAAAATGCCTTACACAAATACTTCGGAGCCACAAGCTTTAGCAGCTGCTGGATGCACTTTCTCAAGCTCTTTGAATTTCTCTTCAAAATCAGACTTATTTGTTGATTTTCCAATGGACCAGAACAAGTTCTTAAGGTGCCTACTTGAGTGTGTTTTGCACCAGTTTGCATACAAGTGTCAACAACAGAATCTGTGCTCAGCTTTAGACCAAGTATCTGCAACAGCTCCAACCAAGCCCTACATAAATTTGAAATGACTTATGAGAACATTAAATGTGAAACACATGTAAGAAATATGTAAAACCACAAGCAAGACATACCTTTTGTCTATCACTGATTAGAGTCCAACCCTCCCCTTCAGCAGTCCCCAAGTCAAGCCTCAACAAGTTTAGGAACCATGTCCATGTCTCTGTATTCTCAACTAACATAACAGCCCAAGCCACTGGGAACATTTGATTATTGTTATCCTTACCAATTGCTGTGAGCATCTCTCCCTTAACTAAACCTTTCAAAAAACAACCATCTATTCCCAACACAGGTCTACATCCATTCAAGATACCCTCTTTGCAACTCTTAAAGCAGCAGTAAAATGCCTTAAATACAGGTGGTTGATTTTCATCTTGCCTGTCAGTAAGCAAGGAGACAGTGGTCCCAGGGTTTGAATGGATTAGCTCCTCAGCATAATCTCTCAACTTACCATACTCTTTCATACAATTACCTGCCAAGTCTGAAAGTATACTCTTTCTTACTCTTTTGCACAAAGTTAGATTGACATCTAACTCCATTTGTCTCTCCATAAAGGGCCTCAAATACCTAATCTTTATATCTGGATGTGCAGCAACTAAGTCATAGAACTTAGACACCAAATACTTAGTGGTCAACAACTTCATTTTCCTTTTTGGTTCACACAAGTGTTGATCGATAAAAGTTTTCACTTGAAAACCTTTCACATCTTTGCTAAAAGATGCAAAAATTAGCCAATTACAGTCAGATGATCCCACACAATTAGCTTTACATCTATTAGGCTCATTTTTTGTGAATCTAATATCGTGCCTAGTCATTATTGCATAATTGGACACAACTTCTTTAAACTCTGCATTACTGTTAAATAACATTCCAAGCTCAAAGGAAGGTATACCTTTTCCCTTTTTGAATGTTGGATATCTACTCTTCTTCCTCTTTGCATCTTCTTTCAACTCAGGGTCCTCATCAGTGCTATCCCTATAGCTGCCAGGATCAGAAGAATCATAATACTCACTGCATGGACCATCAGAGTCATCCCCAGTTTGTTCAACTTCATTAGTCTCACCAACAGTTGCATCCTCACCAGACTCAAACCCAGAATCCTCACCATCCCCAACCCCAACATCCTTATTTGTAGCATCATTCTGATTCACCACATTGTTCTCATCAGCATCACTTTCTTGTAAAAGAGCGACAGACTTCCATCCTCTGCCGTAATTCAACAGTTTCTCTCTCGCAGCAATGACCTCCTCATCATCCTCAGAAGAATCGTCCCCAGGGAGAACTTTTTCCTCAAACTCTTCAACACTGCTATCCTCACTGTCTGTGGCAACAACATATTGTCTATTTGTCCTAATAGCTCTGGCCTTCCGTTTCACCATCACGGGTATGACAGATCAAAGCTGAAATTAAGGTAAACATGAAATAAGAAGCTTGTATCTAGTCGTAGGCCTAAACAGAACATTGAAGATAATATAGATCGAATCGAACACGAATGATACCCAAAAATGAAACCAGACACGAAATCGAATAGGAAATTGAAAATCGACACCCAAAGATGAAAAATTGACACCCAAAGATGAAATCAAACAAGAAGTCGAAGGTCGAAACACATGAGAGAGACCCAAAATCGTGCCTTGCAGAATCGAAATCAACAATGGAAACAGTAATCGTCCCTTATAGAAACAAAAGAAAGAAGAATCGAAATAGGAATAGTACCTTCAGAGAGTGGCAGTGATGAGAGGCTGTCAAGAACCCTAGAATTGAGACAATGGAGTATAACGTATCTCTCATCTCAGTCTTTATGTCATCTATACGAAGCCATGTCAACCACTTCGCATGTATTTTCATATTTCTAATTTTAAAAAAAATTAAAGACATGCCAGATAATAAATTCCACATCAGACCATTTTAATGGCAATATGGAGAAAGGGGTAACGTGAACCATATCTGTAAGGTGAGGGGCTGTTTTGGCATGAAAAAAAGGTAAGGGGCTCAACTGGTCTGTTTTTGGTAGTTCAGGGGCTTCCCTGATACTTATCCCTTTCTATTTTTTGTTTTGTAGGGTTGTTATAACTTTAATAATAAATTTATATCTTTTTTAATTTTTGTATTCCCAATTCAATACTTGAACCCTCTCTCCAAAGAAAACAAACCAGTTTTGCAAAGTTGAACCCCCTCCTCCTCCTCTTCTCCCTTTCTTTCCCAACCCCTTTCCAACCCTCTTTTCCTCCCGCCCATCTCTTCTCCTCCTCCCATGGGTTAGATCCTTCATTTCTCTGCTTAGATATGTTTAATTTTGTTATGTTTAATTTAATGTTTTTGTGTTTGAATAAGGATTTTACAGGGTTTCTCTTCTCCGGATTTCCATCTCCTCCATTTATCGCGGATCTTCAATCATCGGTGTTTTTGGTGTGCTTTGGCGATGAGATTTCCAGATCTGAGGAAGTTTGACCTCTTTTTTTGAAAGAAAAGCCAAGATCCTTATTGTAAATCCAAGTTGCAACCTGTGTGTTTTTTTCTCTTTAGTTTTTGTTACTTGGCGTAGACCAGTGAAGTCAGACTCATTTGACAGTTTTTCAACAGTGTCTGGTGTAATACGGTGTCGTCCAATAATGTTTGGCATTGTCCGTTTTCATGTTTTGTGTTTTCTTAATTTGTTCTTATTTTTTTAGTTCTCTAGGTTGTATTTGATCTTTATGGTGGCCCTGAGTGTCTGCGATGGGTAACTTAATACAATCATATGTATGACATTTAAAAAAAAGGATAATGTTAGAGACTCCACCCACTTCATATCCAACACTCCACATTAAATGGGGGTATTTTGGGAGTCTCAAACATTCTCCTTAAAATTTTGGTAACGAAGACATTTATGCTCTTTTTTTTTAATTTTTGTAGGATTATTGTAACAATACATTTATATATTTTTTCCAAAATTTTGTATACCCAATTCAATACTTGGGCACCAGATTTTCTAGAAAATTTTGACCTAGAAATCCCCTTTATGTATTTAAAAAATTGATAACACAATCGGATAATACAATTTTAGGTCATTGAAAGAGTTAAGCAGATCCAACTCCGTCATCAAATTTCCAAACGTTCTAATGTGAGAATCGAAAGTTGAAATTATTCAAATTTACATACATGGACAAATTTCTCATTGTTCAAACAATAAACTTGTTGATGTAGCATTAAAAAATCAATATAAAAAATTTACTCCAACAATTAAAACCTACTCGTATATGTATATTAAAACAACTTTTAACTTTCACCACTCAAATTGAACAATGGAAAAAAATTACATCATCTCGCAACACAACTGTCAAAACAAAAATGTTTGGTTACAACAACCCTCTCAAATACTGTTTCTTCTCGGAAACAACACAAAAAGGTGACATGGCATGACAAGGTGAGAACGAGAACTTTGACCTGCAACGTACAACAAACCTCAAAGACGAAGACTAAGACTAAGACTAAGACTTTAAGATTTTACTTTTGTGCAGCTCATAAACGGAACATGGCAGGACAAGGTGATCGGATGAGCACTTGACCTGCAAATTGCAGATTCCTTCTCTTTTTTTGACAACGACCCACTAACGGAAAACAAATTTCAAATGGGTCATAAGAACAACAAGAGAGGACGAAAGCCTAAAACTTCCGATGCATCCACCACCGCCATTCCACAAACTCTTGATGCCACCGCCACCGTCGACCCCGCCTCTAGCAACGACCGCCAGCCTCGAGGCAGGGGCATCCCTAAGAACCGTTCCGAGCTCTCGTCTGACAAGCCCGAGAAGCGTCCCTCTTCTCCCTCCCGATGCATCTCCTCCGCTGGCCCTGCCTTGGAGAATGGGAGAGTGGAATTATGTATGGGTTCTTGCAATGGTGTTTCTTTAGGGTTTTCTGGGGATGGGATGCCCGGGGGAGCCGTGGAGAGGGTGGTGCCAGCAATGGACGCCGTGGTGAAGGTGTTCTGCACGCACACGGAGCCTAATTTCTCGTTGCCTTGGCAGAGGAATAGGCAGTACAGCTCCAGCAGTAGTGGCTTTGTGATTGGTGGAAGGAGGGTCTTGACGAATGCTCACTCTGTAGAGCATTATACTCAAGTCAAGCTTAAAAAGCGCGGTTCAGATACTAAGTACCTTGCCACTGTGCTGGCTATTGGTACCGAGTGTGATATAGGTAGAAATCTATCCCTAAGGGATGAAACTCATATTGTTTGGAATTATTTGTATGCTATGATTGAGGATTTTACATGTTTTAATTTGATGGGGGTGCTTTTCATGTTGATCATTGTTTAGTTGAGGTTTATAGTTAAAGATATATTTACCGCATTATGGTGACTAGAGAACAGTCGAAACCTGAATTAGGTGATAGGAAATAGGAGTTTGAATCCAAAGAAGCAGAAAACACACCAATGGAGTAATGTTAGGGTTATTATTTGTGTGATACTAGTGAAGGGATGAATTGACGCCAACATTAAATCTGTTGTGTGAAAATATAACGTTGGAAGGGGTAAGGTAATAATATTTGTGGATATTGCAGTTGTGTGTGGTCCATTGTTCAAATTGCAGGAAGTAAATAAGGTTACTTGAGAACAATTTTGGATTTAGAAATAGAAAGTTTAATTGAATATGAGAATTCAGTTATGTGATGTTGCAGCCATGCTTACGGTTAATGATGATGAGTTTTGGGAAGGGATCTCACCTGTGGATTTTGGAGAATTTCCTGCACTTCAGGATGCCGTGACCGTGGTGGGTTACCCAATCGGGGGAGACACAGTTTCTGTGACAAGTGGTGTTGTATCACGGATAGAGATCTTATCTTATGTTCATGGGTCAACTGAGCTTCTCGGTCTGCAGGTTATTTGATGCATTTCTAGCGTTTCTTTTTGGTGTTTATTTGATCGTCACACCATTCTAAATCACTATTTCTTTGTTGCTCTCTCCAGATAGATGCTGCCATTAACTCAGGAAATTCTGGTGGGCCTGCCTTCAATCATAAAGGCAAATGTGTTGGTATTGCATTTCAGTCCCTTAAACATGAAGACGCGGAGAATATTGGGTATGTCATACCAACACCAGTCATCATGCACTTCATCACAGATTATGAGAAAAATGGCGCATATACAGGTAGTTTTACATCTTTGACATGTTTAGCTGTTATTAAAATTTTGAATCGGGCATTTTACATTATATCACTAATGTCAACAGTCTCAAGATGCATTCCTTGATTTTTTTGATCATAAATTATATGTTAGGATTCCCTATTCTTGGGATTAAGTGGCAGAAAATGGAAAATCCTGATCTGCGTACAGCAATGGGTATGAAGTCTCATCAGAAGGGTGTCCGTATTAGAAGAATCAATCCCACTGCCCTGGAATCTGAGGTTTTGAAGCCGTCGGATATTATTCTCAGCTTTGATGCTGTTGATATAGCCAATGATGGAACAGGTTTGTGTGTGTTTTCCGTTTGTGTTGTGCATTTATGAAGACATGCCTGGTTATTCACATTTCTTTATAATTGTGTGTTCTACTTTCTAATGGCAATTGAAAAACTGTCTGCATTATAAGAAGACAAAACCTTATTATGGTTCTGACTTCTGACATATGGTTGTATCCGTAAGCATTATGTCGTAAATAATGATAACAAACTGTTCTCCGTGAGTTCCTTCTATATTGAGCTTCTTAAAGACAAGCTTCATCTAGGTAACTCGGGATTTTCTTGGCTGTGGGTTTGGAAGTCAAAGGCTCCTCCTAAAGTTACCTTCTTCTGTTGGGGGGTTGGTTGTTTGGGGCAGAATTTTAACAATGGACAACTTGCAAAGAAGGGGTATTTCTCTGGTAAATAGGTGCTGCTTATGCAACGCTGCCATGGAATCTATAAATCACCTTCTTTTGCATTGCTCTTGGTCCACAAAGGTTTGGGCTAATGCTCTGTTGTTGCTAGGCATTCACTGGGTCACACACTCTTCTGTGGACAAAGAGTTGTTAGCCTTGAAATCTATGGGCAATGACAAGCATCAAAGAAGCTTCGTTCAACTGATCCCGATGTCCGTGATGTGGCTGATTTGGATTGAAAGAAATAATAGAATTTCAACAACATCGAAACTAGTTTAGATAGTTCCATAGATAGATGATTCGATTGCCTTAAATCTTGGAGTCTTTCTTTCTCAGGGAATATTTTTGATCTTATGAATATTTCCTCTCTTGGGTTGCACCTCCTTGGTGCCTTAATAATTTTTTTCCATTCAAAAAAAAAATGTCATTAATGACAGTAATCTTGAAAATAAAGTATCAATTTATGGTGCTCTAGATTGAAATATCTTTTAAACAACAATGACAGTAATCTTGATAATAAAGTATCAACTTTATGGTTTATGCTGCTCTAGACTGAAACATCTCTAACAACTTCGTTTGGAAGCGGCAAGTTTAGTGATTCACACTTCTAGTTTTATAATATTTTCCCTGACTTCCTCTGACATAACATTTTTCCCCATGTTTTTGATTACTTAGTACCTTTTCGCCACGGAGAACGCATAGGTTTCAGCTACCTTGTCTCTCAAAAATACACTGGGGATAATGCAGCAATTAAGGTTCTTCGTGAAAATGAGACTCTAAGCTTCAACATCAAACTTTCATCTCATAGAAAGCTCATTCCATCACACAACAAGGGGAGACCTCCTTCATATTATATCATTGCTGGATTTGTGTTTACATCTGTATCTGTTCCATATCTCCGTTCAGAGGTATGTTGTCTGCTTTGAAACTTGGACGCTTTTGTTTTTTGTGTGAAGAATTACTTAGTATATTTGTTTTCCCTGTTTGTTTCTCTTCGATAAGTAACTAAATCAAAATAAGAAGGCACTATCAAATTCTTGAAAACAATTAGATACTCAAACCCGGATCAAATTCTTGAGTGGCACTCAGTTACCGTGTTGCAAAAGTAAAAGAAAAAGTCTTAGAACAAAATGATTTCCTCATGAAAATCTGAATAAATTATGGTTGTCATATATTCAAACTTTCCTATATGAGTGATTGAGAGAGGAATGCCAAGAACTTGGGGAATCCTCTTCATTCTCGTATTCTCCTCCTTTTTCTTATTCTCTCTTTTGGAAAAAGAAAGAAAAATTAAAGAAAAAGAAGTGAAAAATTAAGATACCATCAATACATTCACCTTTTAACTTTGTTACTGTTGCTTCAACTATGTCTGCGTGAGTGGTCACATACATGTCATCTTCTATGTTTGCTACCCATCAAAAAATTCGTAAGCCTGCCTTTTCAAATAATTGAACTATATTTCCTCTTCTTACAAACCATTTTCATGACTATGACCGCATAGAACACAATTGCAGAAAAGAAGCGTAATGGGAAGAATATGAAGTTATGAACACATTGCATTTCCTCCCACATTAATAAGTCATCATCATGTGCGGGAAAAAGTAAAATTGTACCATCCTTTTTATTATTTATAACAGACAAGTTTCCCCTGTTGATTCGCTTATGTGTCCCCACCAATTTGTCAATAATGACTGACTTGAAAATTTAGTAGTCTCTCTTCTCTCTTCAAGACCAGAGATTGTTAAAAATGTGTTTGAAATCAAACAATCAATCAAGATATTCCTATCTGTTTATCATACAATAACTGATCTTCAAAATCATAAATTTGTGATCTAATTATCACTGAGGTTTACCAACCTCAGAATATCTCCTCTAAAACAACTGGGTTACATGCTGTCAATTGTGGAATTTAAACTTGTTGGTCGAAGCAAACTATAACATTGGAGAGTGTAATTAATTATGAACCCTTTTTGGTTGTTATCTTGGTGATTTTGGTGTCGCTACAAGTGTGCTTTGGTCGCTATTTTCTGAACGTGAATCTGGCTGCAAGAGCAGGGAATGAGGATTCCTTTGATATCAAAAGATGTAATGCATCAAGACAAACATTCGAGATATAGTATGTGGAAGAAAGTAATTGGGAAATAGAGAGGGAAAATGGAAATAAGGGGGAAGAGCAGAATCAGGGTTTGGGATTAGAGGATGTGACCGGAGGCCGGGGGGGGGGGGGGTGTTCAAATATATTCATCAAGATTCAACTGACACATGGAGGGTTCTTGGATTGGCATGGAAGTCATAAACAATCAAGGAGGAATGAAGAAATTATATTAAAAAAAACACCATATTTCACCCAAATTTATCACTCTCTTAATTGGTTCTCCATTGAGGCTGTTGCAATTGTTTCTCCTTTTTGCTCCTGTCTTTTCTACCCTTGGGTGTATGTTGTTTTCTGTTTGCATGTTTATTATGTTTTTGTTGTCTTGTTTCAATTTGGTGTTTAGATATTTTTATTAACATGTTTAATATTTGTTCATCTTGCATTTATATAATTTATGTCAACACTCTTATGACTTGAACATTTCCTGACGTTGAATTTGCAATTCACAATCTCATTGTGTTCCAAATTTCATATTATGCATCCAGTACGGGGAGGAGTACGTATATCAAACTCCTGTCAAGCTTTTGGACAAGCTTATGCATTCTATGCCACAATCTCCAGATGAGCAGCTTGTTGTGGTTTCTCAGGTTTGTTCTCTTTCTTGCACTCTCAATGTTGTAGCAGAGGCGTTCTGGTTCTGCATTTTCTAAAATTTCTTGACAAACTTGTTGAAGGTACTTGTGGCGGATATCAATATTGGGTATGAGGAAATTGTGAACACACAGGTAAGGAATGGCAGTTTGTTGTAATGATTAGCAATAGCTCGATGGCGTCTCCTTGCCATGCCAGTTAATCCTTCCATCTCTCTATCATGTGCAGGTTCTCGCGTTCAATGGTAAGCCGGTGAAAAATCTGAAGGGCTTGGCCACCATGGTGGAGAACTGTGATGATGAATTTCTGAAATTTGATCTAGATTATGACCAGGTACTCTCTTCCAGTCCGTCTGCTGTGCATGTATGTGTGTTATGCCTGTGCTTGTGCAGCAGTAACAATCATTTTTTTCCTTCTTTTTTCTCCTGCAGATAGTGGTTCTGCGGACAAAGACTGCCAAGGCAGCTACTGTAGATATTCTTACGACTCATTGCATACCATCTCCCATGTCGGATGATCTTAAACCATGAATTTTGTTTAGTATACATTGCAAAACTTGTTAGTCGTAAACCCGCGTATAATCCCTATTTGTTTATAGATATGGATCATACAATTGATTTAATACCTGAAAAGTGTTCCATATTGAACTACATAAGCTAGCAATCACAAAGAAAATGACTCCTATGACCCAATTGTTCTTGCTTGACAACATATTGAAGGGATATTGTTCCTGATTTCATTGAACATGCAAGGCAATAACAGGACCAATGCACCTGAGATTCTTATTATTTTGAACTGGCTTTTAGTGCTTTTCATATTCAACTTTTCAGATACTTATACAGAATGAAACAAAATCTTGAAGAAAGAACTGCAATTTATCCACAAAGTCACTCAATAAAGAAAGGGAACACAAAAAAAAACCATCATCCTCTTATTTTCATAAAATGTAATTTGTACAGCCATTAAGAAATGCCGTCTTCACATCCATATACCAAATCTCGTAAGAAAAATGAACATTTTACCATGGATGTTGCCATGTTTACATCAAGTATGGCAATACATATAGTTCTCAAGGAACATTAACCGGCATATCTCTGTTTTTACAAAAGAAAAACCTTGTTCAAGGTTCTTGTCATCGTGGAAGAACCATAAATCATAGTAGTTGTTTACACATCTGTGCGATTTTCCAAGATAGGGACTCTCTGAGATGCTAATCGCGACCCTTCGAGTACGAGGATCCTGCTCTCTTCCTCTTCTTTGGATTGCGACCACACCACTCCATAGAATCCGAAAACAATTATGATTGCTCCGATAATACTGCACCAACAACAATTTAAAAAATAAAATGCAATGCTGGAGTATATTATGCATTTGTTTCTGTAAAAACAGTCATAAAAATGCTACCCTATTTTGTTTAGGACTTTCTTCCCACAACAAGAGTATTCATGAATAATGGTTCTCATGACCTACATGATAAGAAAGAATGTCCCAATTGATAAAAGAGAGAATGTGGTTACCTTCCAACATGGAGCGTTTCACCGAGGAAGATCACGCCAAGAAATGCAGCAATAGCAATGCCAACAGGCTTGAACATGGCCACAAACACAGGACCTTTCTTCCGTATGCACCATGTTATCACATTAGATGTCACTGCAGTCCCAAATACAGCCTTGAAGAAGAAAAAATGGGTGATAACAAGGAGGGGAAATACTTCTAATTAGAGGTAAATTTTAAAAGAAATCGCCTTGAAATGTTTCGTTGAATGCTTACCGAGTAAATGACAGAAATATACTCAATATTATGCCTCAATTTCCAAGTATTTGGGTTTCTCTCAGCAATCAAGGAAACAATGGCACATTGAATAGTGCCAAAGAAGCAATAGAAGGTGAGTAGAGTCGTCTGTGATGGGTACTCTTTTACGACAACCGCCTTGGATTATGTCATGTAACATTGTTAGTTCCATCTCAAAAAGGCATGAATAAAACCAGACGTTCAATTTTTGTTTTTCTCTGGAGCTCATGGGGATTGCACTAATACCTGATACGTGGTCCATATTGACAGAGATAAGCCAGCAGCTGCAAACAAAAGGCCTCCTAATACCCAATTGTTCATCTTTGCCAATAAAATGGAGGGAAGTGGTTCCTGCTGTGATTGAACGTCTAAGGAAATTATAGGAGCGCCCTTGTAGAGGATCACGATCAATGCTCCTGAAATCGATACGATTGTGCTTATGATTTTGATCTGGCTTTTAGAGCTTCCCAAATCCAACTTCTCCATCCTAAAATGGCACAACAACAAAAAAAAAAAACAAAACAAAACAAATGCAGCCCAAATTAAATTATTTTTCAGAGACTTTTTTTGACATGTTTAGCGCATCTAATTCAGTTTAAGATATCTGAACAAAAAATGTGTATCAATTTTCCAAGCTACCAGCACATTAAACAACTTTTGCATTACTTGGGTCTAAAATTTGAATTTTCCATAAATCATAAACCACTTTCAGATTATGTTGAGGAATAGTAAGAGGGAGAATCTTATAAAAAATAGAAAGAGGAAGAACCTGAAGATGACTGCAAGCAAGAAAGTGAAAGCAGGGACTAATTGGGATATTGCAGATCCAAGGGCAGGGGAGCTGTAATTCACAGCAGTCATCACACAGTTCTGCATAATAGTGATCCTGCACAAACCCAAACCAGATAACCCCAAATTCTCCATCAATAAAGCAAAACCCACTTTCCAAAATTGAAAACCACTGAAACCCTTGACATAAATTATTCACCCAAAGAGACTGAGGAGGAAGAATTTGAATAGTATGGAGTAAGTGAGTGGGGGTATCGCTTTTCTGCACAAGACAACAAAATTCAACATCAATTTTAAAACCACGATAGATATAAAATAGGAAAAGATAGAAGACGGGGAAGGGAGAAGACGGAGGAGAAGAAGAAGAACCTGTTGAAGACGAAAGAAGAAGGAAGGAGGAGAAGAGTGGCAAGAGCATTGGAATAAACAACAAAAACATAATGACTCATGCCTTTAGCCATGGCTGCTTTACTTAGTGTAGTCAAACCCACATCCAGGCCTTCCAAAATGACCATTGATGCAAACGGAAGCGCTGCCATCAACCATGACTTAAAACCCATCTCACTCTCTCTCTCGCTCGCTCTCCCACTTTCTCCTGGATGTGTGGATGAATAAAGCGATATTTTTTTTTGATAATTTTGTGGGTTTGTACGGTAGAGCCGCGGACAATAATGCAGGTGATAGCAGTCACGTGCATCTAGCATCCACCTGCAACACGCGTTTGTTATAAGGGCAAATGCAATGGTGAAGTGGTATTGGGCCAACAAAGATGTTGTCTTTTGCTGATGTGGCTGTATTGTAAAATGTGTTTTGCTTATGTGGCTGTATTGGGATAAATGTTTTGCTGATGTGGATGTATTGATATTTAATGTTTTGGTGTAGTTTTGTTGTGGATAATATGGAGGAATGAAATGTTGTTGGGTTGGGTGGAAAGAGAAAGTGTGTGGGAAGAAAAAGTGTATAGAAATTTGTGTTTTGCTGATGTGGCTGTATTAGAATACGTGTTTGACTTGACTTTTTGTGTAATAGAGGTAGGACCGGGCCAACAAAAATGTTGGCCCAGTAAATTGTTTCTTATTGCATTTGCCCTAAGAAATTAAAAACCAATGATTGTTATTCAATGGGTGAAGTAACACATAAACCTCTCTAATTTGTAAACGGTAACACTACGGGCTAGTTTGGTAGAGCATTTGTACAGTAACAGATATTCTAGTAGAAATAGTGGTAGCAGAAATGGTGGTAGATTTTAGTGATAGATATGCTGCTTGAATGCTGGGTAAGTGTTTGGTTGAACTTTTACTGTTAACATTTGTGTTGGGTAGAATATTGGATAAATTACATGTAGAGGTATTATACATTTTAATTGTATACCTGTATCCAAACATACAAATTTTATAAAATCAATAAATGTATTTAAATTAATTGAAGAAAATAATAAATAATTAATAAATTACCAAGTTAATTAAATTTAATTAATACATTATTTGGTAAGGGTATACATTATTTGATAAGTTAATTAAATTTTATTAGGTCATCTAAGGGTATATTTGGTAAATCAATAATATACTGGGGGTAAGATTGGAAAAAGCTGGGTAAACAATGTGAAATTGTTCATTGATGGAGCATTTCACAAAGTAGTATAAATGTTGCACGAAATTGCCTCAAAATATGTGTCACAAATTGTTGTTTGGTTGACATGGAGCATTTATACTAGCAAGTAGTATAAATGCTCCAAAAAAAACTGATCCAAAATGGCCCTACATATCTCAGTAAATATTATCACAAAAGCTTCTCAGTCTATATGACATTGATACATCACTATATGATATGTAAAGTTGGATGATTTATTATTTTTCTGGGATAAAAATACCCTTATTTCATAGTACAATTTCTTTTTCTTGGCATGTGATGACATCACTGATGTTTTTTATTCTTAAACGAAAATTCAAAACTATTTATCTCTCAAAATACATGTTAGATTTCAAAAAAAAATTATATATTCGGAATCAACATGTAATCCTCTTAAAAACAAGATTCATTGTCGATATGTTTTATCAAACCATTCTTAGTTACTTTGCTTTTGGCAATAATGTAATAAAAATCTGGAATATTGAAAAACAATGTAATAATAATTTGAAAAACTCAAAAAAATGTAATAATAATGTGTAACACTAAGAAAATGATATTAAAAACATGTAATTAAGCTTTAAAGGTGAAATTTAGACTAAGTCCATATTCCAAAAAAGCATAAATCTTTTTTTTCAATATTCTTCATGAAATTACATATTACATTTTTTTAAAAAAATAATGTTAATTACATGTATATGATGAGAAATCCCATTATTTATTTTAAAAACATGAAAAACAATGTAATTGCATACAAAAACAATAGAATCAATAGATTTATTGTCTAGAATTTCAAAAACATTGGATTGAAATTAAATACAAAACAAATAGAATTATTGTTTATATAATTACATTATTTTTTTTAAAACAATGTAATAATGATGGGAAACACTTAAAAACAATGTAAATAAGAATCTATAATACTAAAAAATAATGTAATAACAATATATGGTACTCAAAAAACAATGTAATAATAAGCTATACTACTTTAAAACAATGAAATATAACACTCTGTATAAGAGAAAAAAAATCCTTCCACATGTATACTAATACAGCATATAAACACTTTTACATCAAAAACTAAACCCTAAACATCCACCAAATTAGAAAGAACATCTATAGCATAATTTAGTCTTAATAAAGCATATATCAGCATAAAAATTGACCATTAAATGCTAACCTCTTCATCAACTAGATCAGATTTATACAAAGCAAGGGTTAATGGAGCCCACCAACAAGTTTATATATATTCAAATCATATATTAGCATAAAAAATGGCTACAACTTAGGTTGTTCCATGGAAAAAAACACGAGTAAAACACGCAAAGCAAGAAGTATTCGCTTCGTTATCATCGTCGATACCCATTGTTCATCTGACTTCAGATTTTGGTGAGTCTCAACCGGATCTCTGGTATCTTTTAGAAGCTATTGATGACGAGCCTGGTTTACTTCTACTGACGACGAAAGAAGAAGCTATGGGACTCCAGGTCCTGTCGAAAATGGAGTATTTGTTGGTGATTGTTGTCGCATTATGGAGATGGTCGACAGAGGGTTTAAAGTGGGAGGGATGGGAATGGAGGTGCAAAAGCATTGCTATTAGGGCTTTGATTTATGTGAGAGTGAGGGTAATATTGTCCTTACATTATATAATATAAAGAGGCGTTATTTTTATTTTAATTGATGCTATGTTGGCATTGCTTACATAAGCTTGCCACATAGACTGGGCAATTGCTGGGATCTAAAGTTGCTGGGATATTTAGAGTTTTCGATTTGTAAAACGGGTCATTTGAGTCCCTTTACTTTTTTTCGGATGATTGAAGACCCTCAATTTGCAAGAATGGATTAAATTGGCCCCTCAAGGAACTTCTATTATAACGATGCTTATGTGACAATTATCTATTTGAGCTGAATTTTTCTGATAAATTCTAATATGCTGACTAGGCGAGCACATGTTATTGACCAATAAAATAATAACACGTGTCCAATTTGTTGTTTTGACTATGAAAGTAGATATGTAACAATTTCTTTAAAATGATTTTAAACTTCATTTTTTAGGGTCAAAGAACCCTATACTTTAATTAATGGGTTTTTTGAGCCCTTGTACTTTCAACAAATGGATCAAATTAGACTATTGACTAACACCAAATTTGCATCCATAAATATCCATCCATAAAAAATGAGTCAAATAGATTCAGTACATAAACATAATTCCAATAGATCCATTACACAAGCCATCCTCAAATACTATCCAACATTTCCAACATAAACATAAGCATAAATGAAAACAGAGATGGATACAACAATAACATGTCAGCAACATCAACTTTGCCCACCAAATGGCCCTCCATCAGCTCTATTCTTCTTGTTCTTCATACTCTCACTTCCACGATCAATTACCCTTGACATGGAAAATACAAATAACATATCATTTAACATTAATTGAAAATACACAAACACATACCTTTTGCTTGTCACTTATCAGAGTCCAACATTCACCTTCAATAGTCCCTAAATCATGCTTCAACAAATTCAAAAACCAAGTCCATGCTTTAGTGTTCTCAACCAAAACCCAGCCCAAGCTAATGGGAACATTTAGTTAAACCCATCTTGGCCCATTGCTGTCAATAATTCCCCTTTAACTAATCCCTTTAAAAAACATCCATCAATTCCTAATGTTGGTCTGCAGCCTTTCCTAAATCCCTCCTTACAAGCCTTAAAACAACAGTAGGATACTTTGAATGGAACATGTCCATTCTCCTCTTGCCTATCAGTAAGCAATGAGACAATACTTCCAAGGTTATTATTAAAATGTGTATTACTCCTATAAGTAATTTACACAACAATATTGAGAGCATAAATGCTACTTGCAAAAGTACAACCAAACACTTACCAATATTTCAGGAATCATATATGCTAACATTTATTACCACTATTTATTATTTACATTATATAAAATTGTCTATCAAACGAACCGTAAATAAAAAATTACATTTCAAATCATTTTTGATATTTGTTGCAACGAAATTCGAGTGTTGCAAAAAAATGAGATCAGACGATGTGTGCAGGAACAAACCTCTTGGAACAAAGTCCCAAAAAGGGATGCAAACGCGAGAAAGAAATTGGTCTTCAAGGGGCGCAAACACAAGAAGAAGAAACTGTAAAAAAGGCGATTGAATTGAAATGCTATGAAACGGAAATTACATGTTCTTTTTGAGTCTTTGATTGATCGGGCTCTGTAAAATCTAAAATCTAGGCTTATATAAATGTTCAAGAAAACTGTTAACACGGATATTTACAATTGGATCCGTTGAATTGTTGCCAAGTGTCACATGTTCTTTTAACTGCTCAGTAGTGTTGATTAACTTATTCTTCCTTGGTTGACACGTGTCCCCCACATCCTGGTGTTGTCACGTCTCTTCTAGGTTATATAACGCCCACGTTGTCCGCTTTCTCCACACATTGAGGTATTTGGATAACTACCATGTTTGATCGATTTACTTCTTCAAGCTTCCAGCTCGTCCAATTACTGTCTTATCTTGGTCGCTCACTCAGTCTCCACTCACTCAGTCAACTAAATGACCTCATTATACCACGTAGCATATAGACATTTTTTATATCTAACAATATTGTTGTTTGAGGTCTTGACATATCGCATAGTCTTGACTTGTTGCAAACACGTTAATAATGATGCACAGAAGCAAAACTATAGAAAATCCGCTCTTGGGAATGATGTTTAGAGACCTTAAATTAAATGACGCTCATTTATGCACCCTCATTTTTACTTGTTGCACACCTTGTCAGAGACATGATGTGTACAAGTAATTAATGTGTACACATCATGTCTCTAACACTGCCTTTTGCATTAACATGATAATGTCTTTTTGAAATTGTCTTTTTTGTCCTTTTGTTATTATTTTTGTCCTTTTATTTTTATAATAATTTCAATAAAATAATGATAACTTGATGTGAAGAGAGAGAGATTCATATTGTGTAATTTCTCAAACAAAAAGGACAAGTTACGAAATTCAATTGTCTGGTTTTTCTATCAAGTTTAGATATTCAATGTAATCCCTCACCACTCTTACAAATTATGTAAATTATAACACAATGGTTTCAGAAGGAAATATAGAACAAGTACACTAAATGTATGATGTAAGTTGTTCTGTATACGGTGTAACCCATGCAGCTGTGCAATTGTACCTGTACCTAAACCATTGAATCATAATGGGAGGCATCGGGTAATCCTCTATCAAGGTAACCTGGATAAAGTGATTATTATTAACGAACCCGATAGTGATAGTAACATGTTCATGTGACGGTGGTGGCACTGATCGTAGTGGTAAAAATGTCAAGCATTGTTCAGAACTAAGAAGATGTAATATGACATTATAACTTGAAGCAATCAAGTGACCCATGTTATGCATCATCATCCAATTCTGAATTGGTGCTGCTCTATATGATTCCCAAAAGTTCAGTGAGTTGTCAATGGAACATGCTCGATCATAACCACCAAATAGATCAACATACTCTGTCCAGAATGTTCTCAACTCGTCAATCAAGTTTTGATGGACGTGCATCCATGCATCCTCGCCAAAACCAAGCAACCCAACAATAGCCCGGAAGTCATAATTTCCATTAGCTCTTACATCTTTTACAAACATAATGTAAGGATGCAATGTAGGTGAGAACTGACAAAGATATCCATGCTCATGGTTAACTGAATTCGATCTTGAAATCCTTTGTGTAGGGAGTGGTGAAGTATTATAGAGAGATGAACAACTGTGTCTACCTGGTTCATGAGAATGAAGAAAATCATGTTGCATAAACTCAGATGCTTTACCACGGGTAGATATGTCTTTTTTCTTCTTCGAGGAGGAGCGTACTGATGAACAATTGTGTCTACTTGGTTCCTCGGAATGGTTCAAATCATGCTGAACAAACTTGAATGCAGACGGATTGCCATTATTATATCTATCTACTTTCTTTTTTGAGGAGGGGTGTCCACAAATATCAGTTTTAACAACAGGTTGAAGAAGTGCAGTTATTGATGGATTAATTAGCTCCCTTAACTTCCTTAGTAGACTGACTTTACCAGGCCTTGATTGATGCTTAAATTGTTTTGTGAACATTTGTAGCTCGACACTACAATTGAGATCATCATCTTCAGGAGAAACACACGGCAATAAGTCAAGTTTCTTCCAAAATTTATCAATGCAAGCAAGTGGTGTAGGACGACCTTCATTTGTATCTATTGCAAGCTCGTGCGCACATGGCAGTTCATTACTCGTACAAAGTTTACATATGCAAGAGTAGACGTCTTCTCCGACAACTTTAGCCCGCTCAAATTCCAACCAAATCAAATTCAGTACGTCAATTGAAATAAAACCCTGTAATTCTCAGAATTGCTCTGTTTTGAATCGATGTTAGACAATATTTTTGTTTTTTTCCAAACTAGCTTTTATTGATATGAACTGACCTTGGAGGAGCTGATGAATAGATGACACTGTTGACTCCACGTCCGACTGTGAAGTGCCCAAGTGTCGTTTCAACTTAGAATGCTGATTCTCAGCTCTGTTAGTTGTCACATTTCCGAATGCATATACGTATCTCTCTAGGCGGATATGAACATCTCCTTATATGGCGTCAACCATACATTTTTAATAAATTCACGACCTTGGAGTAGCTTTGTAAATTTACCGCAAGAGCAGATAAATTGTACAGATACGCATTTTTTGATTTTTAATTCTAGTAATGTGTGCAACATGGAGTAGAATGCATCCTAGGATTGCTTGTCTTGAAATGATTTTTTTACAGTTGGCTATAACAGCTCTGTTGATGTGCCATGTACAGAGCAGTTTCATCGCCTCGGGAAACACTTGGGCACACGACCTCATCAACACCAATCTCTATCAGTGCCCAAATATAATTGTCCTCTTTTTCTGATTGCAAGAATACAAATGCAATGCAAAATGTCATATTCATTGAAGTCACACCAACAATCTCAAATAGAGGCATCCTGAACCTGTTAGTTTTGTAGGTAACATCCATCAGTAATACATGCGGGAATGCACACAATAGTTCCAACGAGCCTAGATGCGTAAAGAATAATTCTTCAAGCTCATCAGTCCGAGCATTACTTTGATTAAAGAAAACGTACCCGTACTGGTGTAAGAATGACATGAGTTGTGACATTTGGGATTTACTAGCTTTCTCTGCAGTCTAAAACTTCTGACGTGCATTGTATATAGTGTTAATTGTAGGCATATTGTTCGAATCTCTATTCTTCAACGTATACAAGATGTTTCGTGGCTTAACCAAATTCTTAGATAAATCCACCAATATATCATTTTCAGTAGCAGAAAGCCTACCCACGTATGTATGACCCTCCATATATAATGTCATGGAATGGTTATGCATTCCATATACTACACTTACCATCCAATCATCATTTGTATTCAATTTCAACCCTTTCACTATGAATGGACATTCTATTTTTTTTGTGCCAGTTAACCTTGTGGAGGTTTTCTTACTTTTGTAGGTGCCACCACGTTCACATTGTAACAATAATTTGTGTCTCCTCCCGAATCCACCAATCTCTGACATTTTCGTAACAATAACAAATCTCAAATTGCGTTCAATATTTTGAACCCACTCAATTAGCGATTGACGTGAATTGAATACATGAAAATATAATAATTTATGTATGAATTAACAAAATATAACATATATGAATTTAGTTATGGAGCATACCATATCGGTGGAAAATTCATTCGTAACATCAACTTCAATATTTTCTTTGCTCGCATCCAGAAGTTCCTCTTCTTGTTTTATTTGATCTAACATAATATCTGAATCACTTGACAATCTTAGATCTTTACCCCAAAGTTTCCGATGATCCATATTAATGCGAAATCTGCATTAGCAAGTAGATAAAATGAGTGTCTAATCTTTTCTACTAAACATCATACAGAGGCCCATTTTAAATTAAACCAAAAAAAAGATATACCAAGCTCAACTATCTCCAAACTCAGGAAGGACCTCTAGTGATAATGAAATTAGTATTGATGTTGCATGTTGAAGTGGAAGTTTTGGCTGAAAAAGTAGACATTGCTTTTATTGTAGAATAATGAAAATATTTTTATCGAAGAGATATTAGGGGCTTTATGGGAATAAAAATATTAATTTAAAAATTATAATAAAAAAATAGGAGTATGGTCAAAAGAATCTCTGAAAATTAAAAGAAATATCTGAAAAGTAAAAAGAATCTCTGAAAAGTAAAAAGAATCTTTGAAAAAGCAAGCAAAATATACCTGACAAAATTTTTGTCATCATTAAAAGTTAAAATATATGATGTAAGTGAGAATAAAAAGGACTGTCAAGTCTTATACTCCTCATTACAATCTCTGCTAGGGAAGAAGGTGGATGATAAGGTAGAAACATATCAAAGTATTAATTTTAAGGACAATGCTAGAGGCCCCTAAAATTTGACCTCCAAAAGTCCACCAAATCTATGTGACATTAAAATAACCATTGATTAAAAACACACATGTAGGACCCACTTTACATCCAACACTCCACATTAAATGGGGATCTTTTGGGGATCACTTTTTGGGGGTCTCAAGCATTATCCTAATTTTAAAACTATAATAAAAAATAGGAGTATGATCAAAAAAATCTTTGAAAAGTAAAAAGAATCTCTGAAAAAACAAACAAAATATACCTGACAAAATTTTTATCATTATTAAAAATTAAAATATCTTATGTAAGTGAGAACAAAAAGGACTGTCAAATCATATACTCCTCATTACAATCTTTGCTAGGGAAGAAGGTGGCTGATAAAGTTTACATCAACTGTCCTTTTTTTTATTATGCCACTTTTAAAAGAGTGTAATAATTAGAAAAAATAGGTGACAATATCAACTCCTAGATTTTAAAACACATGATGAGAGAATCAATTCAACACACACCAACAATCTTTTTCACTTCAAAAGAAATTAAGAAACCCAAGCCTTGCGTCAACAAGGAACATATAACCTTCAATCTAAACCACCAAAAAAGACACCAAGAACGAAAACCCATATCAAAAATACCCAACAACAAGCACCAAGACAGGACATTCCAGATTAGTTGAGGAAAATCCCCAATTTGGTGCTGCTAGAGTCAGGTAAGCAACCTAATCTTTCCTTCTCTGTGGGTTCTATTGTCATTTTTTGCTGATATAAGCGATGATGGGTTTTTTGAAGTATTGATTATTTTTCGCTAACTTGTTATTTTTGATACTCTGTATTTTCACTGGTTGTATCTATCTTGTTATTTTTAATCTGGACAACATCATTTAGATGAAAAACGATATACAGAGAATAAGGAATAATTGGTTCACTTGGTTATATCATTCACTGTAACGATGGCCTCTTTAAGTAGTCTATACAAAGCTATCAAGTCCTTATGTTTAGGACTTTAGTATATCTTATACAAGGAAAGAAATAATTACATTGACTAATTACAGGGATTCTAATCACAACTAATTTACCTCAATCAATCACCACTAATTGTAATAATAAAATCACACTCAAAATCCAACACCCCTCCTCAGGTTGGTGCATAGATGTCACTCATGCCCAACTTGTTGAGACAACTATTGAACGCTTGTTTAGATACCGCCTTGGTGAGAATATCCGCAAGTTGGTCTTGAGATCGAACATGACATACTTCAATGATCTTCGCCTCTAGCTTTTCTTTGATAAAGTGCCTATCAATCTCAACATGTTTAGTTCAATCATGTTGAACTGGATTATGAGCAATAGCACAGAAAGCCTTGTTATCACAATATAACTTCATAGGTCTATTATGTTCAATACGTAAATCTTGCATTAGATTTCGAATCCATAACAGTTCACATACTCCCTTAGCCATTCCTCTGTATTCGGCTTCAGCACTAGACCGAGCTACCACTTCCTGTGTTTTACTTCGTCAAGTAACCAGGTTTCCACCTACGAATGTGAAATAGCCAGATGTAGATCGTCTATCATCAATTGACCCGACCCAATCAACATCAGTAAAGCCTTCAATATTCAAATCAGCTCCTTTTGTAAACATAATTCCCTTACCAGGAGATGATTTCAAGTAACGCAAAATACAGATTACGTCATTCATATGTTCTTCGCTAGGAGAGTACATAAATTGACTAACAACACTTAGCACATAGGCTAAGTCTGGCCTAGTATGTGCCAAATACATTAATCTCCCAACTAATCTTTGATAGCGCGCTTTGTTTGCAGGTATTTGCTTCGGATCCATCCCTAGCTTCAAATTTTCTTCCATAGGGGTACTAACTGGGCTGCAAGCTGAAATGCTAGTTTCATTCAACAAATCTAGTGCATATTTTCGTTGGGATAGGAAAATACCTTTTTTTGATCTCGACACTTCAATTTCCAAGAAATACTTTAGTGAGCCAAGGTCATTCATTTCAAATTCACGTGCCAAATGATCCTGCAACGCCTTCCTTTCTTTTGTATCATTTCCAGTTACTATTATATCTATTATGCTTTAAGAACAAAGAATGATCCGAGTTGCTCTGTTTGTACCCGAATGCCTTCATAGAACTAGTGAATCTTCCAAACTATGCTCGAGGAGACTGCTTCAAACCATACAATGACTTCTTCAATCTACAAACCCGTTTGTCACCCTCAATTTTCATGCTGCACCCCGGGGGTAAATCCATATACACTTCTTCTTGTAATTCTCCATGCAAAAATGCATTCTTCACATCAAACTGATGCAATGGCCAATCAAGATTGGCAGCTAATGATAGTAGGACCCGGACAGTATTAATTTTGGCTATTGGCGCGAATGTCTCCATATAATCCACTCCGTAAGTTTGCGTATACCCTTTAGCAACTAGTCTAGCTTTGAATCATTCAATGGTCCCGTCCGATTTATATTTAATAGTGAAGACCCATCTACATCCCACTAGTTTCTTCCCTTTAGGTAAACCTATGATTTCCCAAGTTGAATTCTTTTGCAGAGATTTCATCTCTTCATTCATTGCTGCCTTCCATCTGGGGTCTCCTAAAGCTTCCTGCACACTATTAGGAATAGATGTAGCAGATAATTGATTCATAAAAGATTCATGTTCCTTTGACAGATTATGGTAAGACACTAAATGACTCATGGGATATTTGGTTTTGGAGTTAAGCGAGGGTTCATAGGTTGATGCAGGTATACCTCGGGTGACTCGGTTGGGTAGCACTCTTTTGTGAATTTACCTGGGACTCAGGTTGAGCCAATTGTCCTGCCTGAAGTTCAGGTTGTGGCAATTTTTCTACTGATTGGTCTTCTTGTTGATGCAGTTGATCATTCTCATCTGGGGTACATGTGTGGACGTTCTGATTGTCCACTTGTTCTTGGCTAGCTTCATTTGGTTCACATTGACTTTCTAGGTCATGATCAGTCACTCTTCTCTGGTTATCTCCATCATTAATATATGCCAATTCTCTCGAGGAATCAGTTCCAGATCTAGCTTCATTCTCCAGTTCATTTTGGTTCCCCTCTTAAAGTGGAGATTTGGGTGCAGTATAATACATGGTATTTTCATGAAAGGTTACATCAAGAGTAGTGTATAGCCGTTGAGATGGGGGGTGATAGCAATGATAGCCCTTTTGATGAGAGGCATATCCCACAAAGACACAACGGAGAACCCGTGGTTCCAACTTATTGCGAACAGGTTTGGGAAGATGCACAAAAGCTACACAATCGAATACTCTTGGGGGCAAGTTGGATACACTAGGTGCATTTACAGTTGAATGAAGAACATTAAATGGTGTCTGAAAGTGTAAGGAACTAGATGGTACCCGATTAATAAGATAAGCCGCCAAATTAACAGCTTCACCCCAGTAATTTGTAGGCATGCAAGCTCCAAATAGAGAAGCCCGTACTATTTCAAGGAGATGGCAGTTCTTACGCTCCGCAACCCCGTTTTGTTGAGGCAAGTAGGGGCAAGTAGTCTGATGCACAATACCATGCAAATTCAAATAATTTTTCAAGGCATGATTAACAAATTCCCCACCATTATCCGTACGAAGAACCTGGATATGAGTTTGATATTGAGTAGCTATCATCTTGTGAAATTTTTGAAATAAAGAAGTAACCTTATCCTTTGATTTCATCAAACAAATCGAAGTCATACGAGTATGATCATCAATAAATGGCACAAACCAACGAGCACCATTCAAAGATGGAGTCTTTGCTGGACCCCCTACATTAGAGTGAACAATCATAAACGATGCGACACTTTTATTCATACTAATAGGAAATGAAACTCGATGACTTTTAGCCAGTTCACAAATATCACACTTGAAACTAGCATCAGACACCTTTGAAAATAATTTTGGAAATAATTTCTTTAAATATCCAAAGGAAACATGACCTAACCGTCGATGCCACAACCAAATGTCAGAATTCTGATTGTGGTTAGAACTATCAGTCAACAAAACTTGAGACAGCTTATTTGTACTTCCTGGTGACATATCAAGATAATAAAGCTCCCCCTTCTAGTACCATAGCCAATTGTCTTCTGAGTCCGGATGTCCTTGAAAACACAAAAGTTAGGCCAAAAAATCACAATACAATTAAGAGTGCGGGTTATTTGGGCAACGGACAATAGGGTATAATTAACAGAAGGTACGACCAAGACAGATTCCAGGTTGAGATTATTTGTGAGTTTGACGTTACCTTCTCCAATTACATTAGATGGGGCACCATCAGCAGTGGACACAATAGGTTGACAAGATGGGTTCAAGGACTGAATATTTTTACTGTCAAAGGTCATATGATCTGTAGCTCCTGAATCAATTATCCATACATTATTACTCAGAGGTGCAGAAATATTAAGAGCCTTACCGAGATTACCTGAAGTAGCAATTAGAGATGTCGATTCCTCCAGAGGATTGTTGACAGGTTCTGCCACAGTAACAGATGCTTGATAACTTGGTTTAGAACTTCGTTTGTTTGGTGCCTTAGCTGGATCCCACCATTCTGGATACCCGATAAGTTCATAGCATTGAGTTTTGGTATGTCCATTCTGACCACAATGTGTACAGAGACATTCTGAGCGCGTAGCTCCTATTTCATAACTTCGATTCTGTGATCCAGATGACTTACCATTATCAGTACTTCGATTTGGGGGCCCAGATTTTGAATTGTTCTTCCATTGGTGAGACTTGGAGCAATAAGCTACCACAGCAGATGAATCAATTTGGTCTGGTTCTCCATTGGACGTAGTCCTGCGAATAGCATCACGGCGTACATATGCATATGTAGCTTCAAAATCTAAGACTGGATCCTTTCTAAGTATTTCACCTCAAATTTGTTCAAATTCTATATCAAGACCATGCAGAAAAATATGTACCCACAATCGTTCAACAGATTTTCGATATGCAGTTACATCATCCGGATCTTTCATAACAATCTTATCACGGTGATCTAGCTCTTGGAAAATTTCAACAAGATCACCATAATAAGTTGAGAGAGGACGACCCACTGCTTAGTTGAGAAGGCTCGTTGATTCAATGCAAAAATCTGAGACTCGTCAGATCCATCGTAGAAAGCTTTTTCAAGAGCAGTCCATATTTCACGTGCAGTGCGTAATTGAAGATAACGCTTCATGATTTTAGGGGACATTGATGTTAGTAACCATCCTTTAACTTTTTGATTTTCGGCATACCACTTTGTATAAGAAGCATTAGTTTCTTTTGGCTAGGTTGTATCTCCTATAATGTATTCCAATCGTTCAAGTGCTGCAATCTGCATCCCCAGAATTTAGGACCATACATCATAGTTAGTTTCAGTAAGGGTAATACCTGCTTAAAACCAGGATTTTCTGAGTGAACATGGAGGATTGGTGTAGATGGTTCGGGTGTGGAGGAAGAGAAGGTTTCGGATTGAGTATTAGCCATGAAGATTTGGATGAGTAAAGATACGGCCTTGCTCTGATACCAAGATAAAAAACGATATACAGATAACAAGGAATAATTGCTTCACTTGGTTATATCATTCACTGTAACGATGGCCTCTTTAAGTAGTCTATACAAAGCTATCAAGTCCTTATGTTTAGGACTTTAGTATATCTTATGCAAGGAAAGAAATAATTACATTGACTAATTACAGGGATTCTAATCACAACTAATTTACCTCAATCAATCACCACAAATTGTGATAATCAAATCAAACTCCAAATCCAACACATTTTTTTTTCCCAATTTGGTATCCTTTTACTTCAAATTTAATCTATCTTGTTATTTTTAATCTGGACAACATCATTTTTTCACAATTTGGTATCCTTTTACTTCAAATTTAATTTGTTTTATGCTCTAGTAATGACTGGCATTGTGGTCCTTATTTTATATTCTCATCTTCTAAAATCAAGGAAACTATTTTTCTGATGATGAAGTCTCTCACGACTAATTCATAGTAATGTTTATCCTTGTTTCTCTTTGAGGTTCTTGTGGAGCAAATTAGTACACACTCCATATGTATGGTTCTAGAAGGTTGGCAGCTCCCAGACAAAAGAACTTTAGCCAGAGGCAGTATATTCGACAATTCAGTTATTCGATGGTTACAATAAGGCAGGAGAAGTTACAACAGGAGGTTACCAGAGGCGGTTAAATTGTCTTAGGAAATGACATAACTGCATCAACTGACAAACCCCCAAGGCCTATAAATACATATCTTTTCCACATTTGTAAGGAGATCATTTGACACTCAACTCTAATAAAAGATTATACTCCATGGACATAGGCAAGTTGCCGAACCACGTAAATTTTGTGTCGTCATTTTCTTAAAGCTTTCTACTTTATACGTATTTATACTTCGATGCAAATTTAGCATCGACAGCTCTTAACTAGGAAGCACGGACACGGGACACGACACGGACACTCTGACATGGGAATTTCAAATTTTATAGGACACGGACTCGCCTAGGACATGTATACATAATATATATGTATTATATATATATATATAATATAAATCATATATAAAATAATTAATATAAACAATTGTTTTTGAATAGAATAATGTTTGATTTTAATATATATACTTTTGAATTCAATTAGACTATATATAGTTTCTAGTTTTATTAGTTTCTTCAAATTATTAAGGGTAAACAAATAAAAAATAAAAAAGTTCAGGAGTGGGCCAAGTAGTGCTTTCTTATCCTGTTTTTGTAGTGTTATTTTCAAGTAGTATTGACAATGAGTGGGTTAGTGGTACTTTATTAAACTCTGACAAAAGAAGTATGGGCCCATTAGTGTTTTTTAAACTCTGGTAGAAGAAAAGGTGTGGGCTCACAAGTGCTTTATTAAACTCTGACGGAAGAAAGTGCAGGACAAGGTAAAAAAAGAGGACACGGCACGTCCAGCCGTGTCCTTTCATTACAAAACTCAAAAAAAGCATGACATGGCCTGGACACGTGTCCGAGGTGTGTCGGTGTCCGACACCGGGACGGCTTCATATGGGAAGTGTCTGTGCTTCCTAGGTTCTTAATTTAGCCTCAAGTAGTGGCACGTACTTGGGTTTGTGTGCTTAGGGACTATTTGGAGGTAGATTAAATCTGGTGTCTCTTTGACCTATATATTATTGATATTTATGTGCTTATACACTAGCACTTAGGTTCACAATCATTGTTCTATATCTAAATTCTAAAGGCTAACAAGATTAGAATAGACCTAGAAGATACAGAGAAACTATAATTGACTGATGGTTGGTTGTGTTGGTTGATTGCTTTGGTCCGTCCATTTCCCTCTCCACACAGTTGTATATGTAAAAGGCCTTGGAAGGATGAGAGTTGGATTGAGAACTGTGAGATAGTTGTTTCAATAGATATAAAGTATGTATTATTGAAGAGTGATTGAGATCATGACTTGATAGAAGAGTTACGTTGATGCATGAGAAAAAGATCTGTATATTTTTTTTAAGACAATGGAGTTCACTGGCAAGGCTCGTCACCCAATGTGTTCTTTAACTTGTCTATGATCAAAAGCCCATTTAATGTATTCACGAGATGAAATACATGTAGATCCTTCACAGCTTCTTTAGGAGTAAGCTTAGAGTTTAGGAAGGTTCATAATAAAAGAGAGACACCTTTCCTTTGCAGATCCAAGAGAGAGTTGAGGCAATTTTGGGGACTAAGACAACTCTATAGTTAACTACATGCAGTACCACAACCTCTATGTTCCAATTTTCCAAAAACTGTTGTACTTTTCTTTCTTCGCGGCTTCAAAACCTATAGACTTTAAGATTTGAGCCCTCGATACAACAGTGGACACATGAGGCGAAACTCATTCTCTCTCATTGCCGTGTTTATTTTTTTCAGGATGATGAGTGATTACAATGTGGAGACAATAAGCGATGGTCTCCATGAATTTAATGTGGAATTTCATGGGCCAAAAGAAAGTAATGTCTTTCCTCCTGTCCTTTTTTTTAGCATGATTTGCAGATTTTTATTGCTTTGCTGTGCATTTTTTGTATGATTGAATATTCGCATGTATACATGTTGCATCCTAGATTAGGATTTATAGATGAGCTCGCTTTTGTTACTGATCATGTACTGTTTAGGTAAGTAGAAACATGTTCGGTTTAGTAACCTAGCATGGAGGCATAAATATTTCCAGCATTCTTTACAGGGGTTTGAATAGATGAAAAGGTTCTAATTATAAGACTTGAGAATAAAATGGATAGGACACAAACTCTTAATAAAAATTTTACAGGTCAATCTTTCAAACCATTGCATGGAAATTGCTCTATCAATGAAAGGATGAGTTTTAGGAAATTTTTAAAGGGTTAACCCCTCCTATGTCCCCCACCATTATTGACCATTATTCAATTATGACTTATATGTCTGATTAATTAATCCTTTTATTTTACATTTTGTTTGGTTGATTGTTAAAACATTGACATGAGAAAGTTCTAAATCTAGTGTTTTTTTTTGCCTCCGCTGGTTTTGTAATTCAGCTGGCGGTATGAATACGTCGTACTTTTGTGATCATTAGGGAGTTGACTACGTCGTACTTTTGTGGTGAGATAGCTTCCTAATTTTTTGAATTTCTAGTTGCAGGTCTGGCTCGGTATGCTTGGATGTTATTAATCAATCATGGAGTCCAATGTTTGGTAATTATCTGTTAAAAGCCATGAAACGAAGAAGCTATTAAATGTATTTTAACACCATTTACACCCACACGTATACAGTTTGTTTTTGTTCATTGTTTTCACGTATGGCATTCATGTTCTCCTCTGTTGGATTTTCTAGGATTGCTCTTATCATGTTAAAGAAATTGTCTTCTGAATGCAGATCTTTTAAATGTTTTTGAAGTTTTTCTTCCTCAGCTTTTGCTCTACCTAAATCCTTCAGATCCACTAAACGGCGATGCAGCTTCATTAATGATGAAGGATAGAAAACAGTTTGATCAAAAAGTGAAAGCCTGAAAGGTAAAGTTTTTATTCTGCTCTCATTTAGAGTGAGGTGTTGTTGGGGTGTAGGTGTACAGAGCTGCTGGCAAGCTGCTCAAGGGCAGCCCTATAATGGCTCAGGCTTGGTTCGTTTATAGAAAAGCTTAACTTGGATCTCATTTGATATAGAAACTTCCGAGTGGCCTAAAAACCCTGAGTTGCTGGGTTCGTTCAGTAAGCGAGCTAAGCCAGGGTACACTTTTGAATCTCGGCTTGGCTCATTTACACCCGTAATGTCTCAGAGGTTTTTTAAAGCGATTATGTTTTTTTGTTATGTATTTGTAATGGTGAAAAAGAGAGTGTTGTGGTTGACAAGAGTATGATATTTTCTTTTCATATTCATGACACAACCAGAGGTTTCCTATTTAACTGTCCTAGGCCAGACTTCTATGAGTTAAGCACGAACGTGAATTAAACACAAACACGAATCATGTTTCAACTCTGTGATACTGATATGGCTGAAGTTGAAGTGTTTAACTGTATCATATGAGGTGATATGTCTTTTATTAGAGGATAATGCGAGGATGTGTTTTTGCATCATAGTTGTCTTTTCGAAGGAATGTTAATTGTTTCTCATATTCGTCGAGCAGAGTACTGTGAGCGATATGCGAAAAAGGAGAACATCATGAACTCGAAATCTGATGACGAAAGTGGTGAAGAGGAGATCAGTGATGAGGAAAGCGGATCAAGTGATGATGAAATTGCTGGCCCCGTAATCAAGTTAAATGCTCTTTATCTTTAATCTTCTTGTAGAGACAGCAATAGATCTTCTAGTTCTAGTCCATTCTTTCCATTGTATTTTAGTCGTATAACTGCACACATTTGCTTGTAAAATTATGTTGACAAAAACCATTGCCTTTATGAAAGCTGTTGTTTGACCAATGTTGAAGTTTTTGTTACATGCCTGCAATCTCTTTGGTGAAAATTTTCTGTATTGACTAGTAGAAGTGCTGACGTGGAGCTTATATTGAGATAATCATTAATTGTTTATATGTTAAATTTGATATAGTTTACACCCGAGCCACTAGGTAGAGTGATAAGAATGGTGTGTATCACCTTGATGACCAAGGCTCGAGTTCTCTCTCCCCGTCTAAAAATTTGACGTCGTTTAGAGTTTTGTGAACAGTCACAATATAACTGAATTTTAAACTTGAAAGCTCCAATTGTATCACACACAACAAAGATTCAACAACTGTATCCAGTGAAGCCAGTTGAGACTGACTTAGACTTCAAGATATTCTGATTGTTTAAAGCTGCCGGTAGCCAACTCGTTGCTTTAGTGCTTATTATTCATGAGCCGGCAACCGCATTTTTTTAGTCTTATTAGTTTCCTCTTGTTTTTATGCTCTTACTATTCATTCAATTAAGCTCACTCGATAAAGCAAAATCATAGCCCTACCACCATTTGCGAAAACTGTGATTGTCAATGAAATCAAAATGTCTCGGATTCTCATCAGGGTACTTGATGTGTCAAATATATACATATATTTGTGCATCTTTTATACATGAGTTCATCTCATTTTGAGTTGATTAAGAGTTGATAATGCCTAAGAAAATTATATTTGCATATTGTAGGTGCCACGGCAAGAAAGAGAGAAAAAGAGTGCAAAATGAAGATTTGGAGTCTAGAACTGATTTCCGATCAATCGGAGATACTATTCACAGCACAACAAAAACTCGTGGAAGACAGATTGTATTTTCGATCGATCGGAAATATTCCCGATCGATCGGAGTTACTATTCACAGCACAGTAAATTTCACAAAAAAACTCCGAATTCAAGTGGGTCTGAACCAAAACGACCCCAACTTATATGAGAAACGACATAGGAGTTTAGGGAGGTATAAATAGGTAGTTTTTAGGGTTTTAGAGGACACTCTCACACATTCATACACATTCTACCACCATTGGAGAGCTTGGAGCCACCGTTGGAGCTTGGAGAAAAAGAGGGTCAACAAGGGGGTTTTCTCTCTCCTTTTCTATCCTAGCTTCTTTGGTTGATTTACTTTGTTTTAATGATGTATTTTGCTTCCATGAGTGGCTAGATTTCTTACTAGGGTCTTAATGTAACCAAACCTTGAAGATTCAATAAACTTGGTTTTCTTATTTCTTGATTTCTCTCTCTTATTGATTATCTATGAGTGTGCTTAATGCTTTTGGATGTTTGATCATCATTCAATTGCTTTGTTGCCTAGATTGAGACCGGAAGGAGATATCTAGGGTTTGCCTCAAGCCATAGATGACATATGGTGCATGAACCATAGGAATATAGGTTTGTAACTTATGCAATCGCTAAATGATTTCCATAGTTCTTAATGGGTTTTTGATATATTAATCCGATTGTTAGGAATAACAAGGATTTATATTAAAACACATTTGATGTATCTAGGAATAGAACATTGAATAGGTTGGGAAATCGATTGTCATTATTGAGAGATGAATTAAGGATTAAGGAACCAAGGGAATTGAATTGGATAGGTGAGGTGAAGTTAAGTACCCTAGTGCTTTCCATCTTCGATTACATACTTGTGTTTGATTTTTTTTTTCTTTTTAATTAGTTTACTTAAAATCAAAACCAATCTCGAATCCTTTTCCCCAATTTGCATAATTGTTGCTTGTTTGACATTGATTTCTATTGCCAACACATCCCTAGTGGAAACGATAATTTACTCATCTCTTTATTACTTGTGCGATTTGTGCGCTTGCAATTAAATCCATATCAGTACTCTTTGTATTGATATTAGTCCTGTTTCCTTTGGCTGTAGATGCAGAAGATGAGCAAGTGAAGGCGGCATTAGTACAATTCATGGAGAAACTTTGGCAAGGAGATGCATAGAGGAATCAAAGCTGGGGTTGGAAACGTGGATTCAGATTCCTGCAACGATCAATGGCTTGGCGTTACTTGTGATTCACTTTCAAAGATTGTCAGAAAAATTGTTCTAAACAAGTTAAATTTGGCTGGAATTCTTGATGCTGCTTATCTATGTGTGGTGGCGGAGTCTGTTTCTCACTTGAACTTGGAAGGGAACCACATTTCTGGTTCTCTGCCTGAAGAGATAGGGAATTGTAAAATACTCAAGTGGTAACAAATTCACTGGCAGTCTTCCTGACTCTATGCCAAGATTGAGTAATCTAAAGAGGATCTATATATCGAACAATGATTTTTTTGGACAGCTTCTGGATTTCTGGCCTGCTATCCTTCATTGCTGAAAACAATGAGCTTACTGGGGCAATACCAAATTTTGATTTCTCTATTCTTCAAGAATTAATGTCTCCAACAACAACTTCAGTGGACCAATTCCTGATGTCCAAGGGAGATTCTCTGCCGACAGTTTCTTAGGCAATCCTGGATTATGTGGGGAGCTACTATCAAATTCATGTCCACCTCATCCGCCAACACCACCAGCACCACCACCAAAAGAGAAGCACAAAGAACCATCAGTAGATCGAACTCTTAATTACTCAGGCTTTGCGGTTCTTGGCCTAGTGGTAGTGGTCTTTGCTGCCTTCAAATTAGCTAGTAAAATGAGGTCCAAAGAAGAAAGGTTGGGTGAGAAAAAGAAGGGAAGGGCAGTGAGTGCTAGTAGTGACAAGCCGAGCGGGATTTCTTGTGACTACAAGACTGGTACCACTAGATCTGAGTATTCAATTACTTCCAATGAAAGCGGTATGGCTTCGTCTATGCTTGTACTTCTTGCGAGTCCTGCAGCCCAAAGATTGAGATTCTAGGACTTGCTTCAAGCACCGGCAGAACTGCTTGGAAGAGGAAAGCGTGGAAGCCGATACAAAGTCAATCTTGATGATGGAACAATTGTGGTTGTGAAGAGGATCAAAGAGTACTGGAACATTTCAAAAAACAATTTCAAGAAGAGAATGTTGAGACTAGACAAAGTGAAGCATCCCAAAGTGCTACCAGCTATTGCCTTTTATTGTTCAAACCAAGAGAAGCTTTTGGTTTATGAGTATCAGCACAATGGCAGCCTCTTCAATCTTATCCATGGTATGTTTTTTTTTTTTCCTGTTCTCATGCCTACAGAAAATCTAAATGTGAGTGGTTGATATACACAATAACTCATGGTCCAGCCTATCAATGAGTCTTTCACTCTTTCTGTTTCAGGATAGCGAAATGGATGGCCACCGTTTGATTGAGGAAGCAGACTGAATGTTGCAGTTCGCATTGCTAAAGCATTGCAATTCATGCATGAGGAGTTATGGGAAGATGGGATTGCTCATGGAAATCTGAAATCTTTGAACATTTTGTTTAACAATGCTATGGAGCCGCAGATAAGCGAATACGGTCTAATGTCGGTTGATAATGAAAATCACTCCTTGCAGAACTCATTCAAGGTTGACATGTACAACTTTGGATTGATTCTTTTTGAGCTTTTGACTGGGAAGTTAGTACACAGTAATGGGATTGATTTGGTGAAATGGGTACATTCATTTGTTAGAGAGGAATGGACTGTTGCAGTTTTTGACATAGTTATGGTCTCTGAGGGTGCAAGTGAAGAGAGAATGGTGCAAATGTTTCAGGTAGCTTTGAAGTGCATAAATCCTTCAGCTGGTGACAGACCAGCCATAAATCAAGTTTTGAGAATGTTAAATGCAATTAAGGATGAAGAAGAAAGATCCATTAGCTCTGAATCATAACAACTGAACATCCTTACTCAATGTGTATTTGTAATAGAAACAATTCTTTTCTTAATGTTAGTGTTCTTGATCAAGCATTATTATGAGAAGATATTTTTCTTGATCTGAGTTACCTTCCCAACCTTATAAACCCTCTCCAACGTCTGCAAACACTCGTGCCAAGTATAGCTTCTTCTTTTTTTGAATACATGAGGGGAGGAGGTTTCAACTCAAGACATCTATGATATATCACACGCATGAGGACCATCTGAGCTACTCGTGCTAATACGTTTTCGTTAAATACAGTAGTTAGACCATGAATATAATAATTTGAAGTAATGTGACAACTTTTATCCATTGAATATTTCATAACTATCAACCTGAAGAAATTTTGTACCAATTTAGCCAGACATAATGCAATGAAATGTGCAAGTGAGCCGTTGGTTGAACGACAATTACGTTGCATGTAAGAGATCGATCCATCCATTAAGGCTTGGATTCAAATCCTATCCCCATCCCAAAATCCCTTATTTCAAGAAAAAATACAATGAAATGTCAATTGAACATACTTCGGGGACAAACCCTAGACTTTCTTTCTCCATAAAAAGAAAACCCTAAACGTTTTACTGGAGGGAAGGAGGCGGCGAACATCACCCTCCTCCTCCTCCTTTTCTACTAGATTTATATCCATTTCCACTTCCTTTTCTACTTTTGCCTTTTGTTTCTCGACCGCTTTGAAAGTCTCGTGAACTTAGGGTTTCTTGGAGAGTGGCATATTGCTTCGGCAAATGACGAGTCTTCTTGGGTAGTTTATCTATAAGTTTTTTTTTTTAAGTTTCTCTACATTGATTATTGCTGGACTTTTTTGTATCTGCAAGTTCTCGACAACCATTCTCCAACTATGGAAGATCTAGATTTGGAGAAATTTATTGATAAATTGGCTCTAATGGAAGATGAGACATGTGAAGTGGATCTTGAAGATAAATTTTTTGAGCAAACAAAGTAAACACAACTATGTTGCACGTCTAGTTTGTTGGTCGATTGGCATCTTAGATCTTCACCATCAGAATTCTTTTGGTGGGAGAAGAGGGGCTTTGATGAGTATACAACTTTCTCATATTTCTATCCCGAGGAAGCATGACTCCCCAAGAACAAGTTTTGGCTATTTTCTATGTGATTGCTCTCCATGGGTTTATCCTTTGGCCAATTGACAACTTTGGTTTGAAGATGAGTGTTACTTTTTTTTTAGTTCTCCCTCTGAGCTTCTCATGTTTGTTTCGTTTGTAACGAACCTGGATATGTTGTAAAAGAATTGAATGTATTATTGATATGTTGCAGGTGTTGTGGAATAGGAAAAAAAAATTTTCTTTTGCAATCTCAATTTTTGTCCGATTTGAAAAGAAATAAGTATTTTTTGTGTTAAGAATCGTGAGGCTGTCATTAATAGGTAAAAATTCTAGAGAGATACGAAAATCCTATGAAATCGATATATTATGGCCAAAAATTGGAGATCTTGTCAGAAAATTCCAGAAAACTGTGACAATTAGACCAACAGTGAAATTTCATATGTACTCCATTTACTATGCAATTTCATATACATTCTTACATGTTTAATATAATTTATCATGATTGAAATTTAAAGAAATTTCACTTTTATGATTGAAAAAAAATATTACTGATTTAAAAATATTTCATTGTATATTACTTGTTTGAGTTATCATATGCACTTTGTTTATTATGAAATTTCATATGAACACTCTTATATGCTTAATGTGATTTATCATGATAGAAATTTAAAGAAATTTCGTTGTTATGATTGAAAGTCTCACTAATTTATAGAAATCTCACTGTTCTGAAATTACTTGTTTGAGTGATAATTTGTATTACGTTTGCTATGAAATTTCATATGAACATTCTTACATGTTCAATATGATTTATCATGATTGAAATTTAAAGAAATTACGCTGCTTTGATTGAAAATCTCACTGATTTATCATGAGTGAAATTTAATTTTTCAATTATGAAATTTCATAATTTTCAAAACAAGTAATATTATAGTTTTTTTTGAGTTTTTTGGTTCATTTTTTTCTAAATCTACAATTATTTACGAATCTGGATATATTGTAGAAGATCTAATCTAATATAATCTAATACATCTAATCTAATACATAAATGTATTATTGAAGCTGAGAGAAATTTTGGAGAGATTCTATGCCGCCACGTCAGTAAGATTGAAGCCTCACAATTAGACATTTGTATAGATGAAATTAATTTTACTTTAAAATACTTTTATATTGTGTTAATTTGGTTTGATTTTGTAAATTTACCATTAAAATTTCATTGGCTTAATAAGATTATTAAATTGTATGTTCTTCTAAACCCTTTGGCTTATTCCAAGTTCTAAAAGTTTGGGAGAGGAGGAGCCGCTTCCTCCTCTCCCCGCTCCGGCGCCCCCTCCCCTTTTCTCTCTCCCTTCTCCTTCCCCTCTCCTTCTCTCTTTCTCTCCCTGCCTCCATCTCCTCTTCCTTCTTTCCCATCTTCTTTCTCTTTCTCTTTCTCTCCTTCTCCCCATTTCCTCTTCTCTACCTCTTTTCTCCCCTCTTCCCCCTCTTCTTTCCTCTTCTTTTCCTCCCATGGGTTAGATCTGCCATTTCTTCACCCAGATATCTTTTATTTTTGTTTTTGTGTTTTGTGATTTGAATAAGGATTTTACAGGGATTCTCTTCTTCAGATTTCGATCTCCTCTAGTTGTCTCGGATCTTCGATTATCGGCGTTTCGGTGTTTCGACGACATTAATTTAGAATTTTAGTGATGAGATTCTAGATCTTAGGGGGTTTAACCTCTCTCGTTTGCATGGTTGCCAAGATCCGGTTGTAGATCCAAGTTGTAATCTTTTTTTTTCCTGTTTAGTTTTTGTTACCCGACTTAGACCAGTAGAGTTGGCTCATTGGACAACGGTTCGGTGGTGTCTGGTGTAATTTGGCGTTGTCCAGCAATGTCTGACGATGTCCGGTTTAGTGTTTGTGTTTTATTACTTTGTTCTTGTTTTTTTAGTCCTTGGTTGTATTATACTTTTATGGTGGGCCCGAGTGTCTACGGGTCTCAGTTACTCAATTTATTAGGTAACCCAATACAATGAGTTCTATCACTTTCTTTTCAAAAAAAAAATTTGTATATTCTCCTTGGCCCAATTAAATTAATTACTCTCGTGATTGACATGCAATTTCCGTTATAAAAAGAATTTTAGAGACTATCATGATCATAACTGAAATAAATGTGATCATTGATGAAAATTTCCATTTTAGAGGAAAAAAGTATGACAAATGGACATAAATCGAATTAAATGTGCCTCAATAATTTTCCTTTTTTATAGAATTGCACTCTATGTTGAGTACGTGGTTTTAAAATGGTTTCTTAATGCTATTATGAATTTAAAATTTTATATTCCTTCGATTAACAATAGTTTTATAACTTACACTATACAAATAAATAGCATTACTCATTTATAATTAATACAATTGCATAAATTAGAAATATGTAGAGACATGATTACTCTAATCTTCATGATATTCATTTCTCAATATAAAAAACAAACAAATGTGGTATTTATTTCTCTATATAAATAACAAACAAATCCCTTGCAAACTATTTTCTTAAGCATAAAAGAAAAAACCAAGGCAACAATCTAAACAATATGCCTCTCAATTATCTTGGGGATCTAAACTCATATACTTTTAACTGGCACATGCAAGTTAGGATTACTCGCATTTGGGATTCGTTTAATGCAAAAAACGATGATGAGTTAATCAGCATTGACATGGTTTTCCTTGATGCAAAAGTAATTGTTAATAAGTTTGTTCAAATTTTTTTAGTATTTTAGGTCTTTTTAAATTTTTGATATGTTTTGATTGAGCAGGGCACGCTCATGCATGCGATTATATGGAATCGGCAAGAAAAAACATTCCGTAGCATATTGAAGGAGGGACTCATTTATCAAACTAAAAATTTAAGAGTTGTTGAAAACAAAACTTTGTTCAAACCGTTGGATGAGAGGTTCTCTATCGTTTTTTTGCCTACAACAAAATTGGAGAAGATAACGGATCATGATAATGTAGTCATCGAGAGATATAAGTTTGCATTTCAAACACCCAATGAAATCATTTACAGGTTGTACAACAATAATGTTTTGTCAGGTTCGTAATTTGTGACTCTTTACCTCTACTAGCTTTCGACATTAGCTAAAAATATAAATAAATAATTTATCTACCTCTTCTAAATATTGTAGGTTTGCTGATAGGTGTTGGTGCAGTTGAGAAAATATTTGTTAATGGTAATTTAGTTGATAAGAAGAACATAGAACTCAAGCTAGAAAGGTAATATCCATGCTCTTTTATTTCTATATTTTCTCTAATTTCTCTAATTCATTAAGTATACGATTATATAGTATTTATTGTAAAAAAAATTACCCGCAATTCATGTTTTTAAGAGAACAAATATAAAAAAAGGAACAATGTTAGAACCCCCAAAAGTCCCCCAAATCTATGTGACATTAAAATAACCATTGATTAAAAACACACATGTAGAGTCCACTTCACATCCAACACTTCACATTAAATGAGAGATTTTTGAGGGATCACTTTTTGAGGGTCTCAAATATTATCTTAAAAAAAAAACATAATTCTCTACATTCTCTAAATTTATAATTTTTTTTGTTTTTTTAAATTGGGTCCCTTCCGATTGGTACCATGGTATTGTCCGCTCCTTCGGACATGACTTTCGGAGCAATTTATACTTATATAATTAAATTTATAAATATCTATAAAAAAATTAAAAATTGCAATAAAATAAACCTCCTCACTTAAATAAGTTATAAATCATTAAATCCGCGTTCGACGTGGGCCCGCTCGTCTTTCTCTACCCTTGCTCCACTCTGATCAGCTTTAGGCTTTATAGCTTCTCACTCTCTCTGAAAGCTCTCTGTCTTTTGCAATACCCTCTCTCTCTTTTCCTCTTTCGATACTCAATGGGAATGGCGGTTGTAGAGAGACCAACAGTTGGGGTGTATAACGTCCCTCCGACAGCCATAGCCGAGGAGCTTCTCCGCTTCCTCGAGTCCCAAATTGGACCTGACTCAGTCTTCGCCATCGACATTCCCACCGATCGCAAAAACTGGAAGCCCCGCAGCTACGGCCGAGTGCAGTTTGCCTCTCTCGAGGCCAAGTCCAAGGCTCAATCTCTCTCTCTACAGAATAAACTTATTTTCAAATCGAAAACCCTCAAAATCGATGAAACTTACGACGACATCATTGCTCGTCCTGTGTTGGACAATCACCGTGTTGATAAGGGGGTTTTGCATGTTGGTTTTATGACTGACAAAAATAGTCTATGCGTCGTGGAGACCTTCAAGAGGGTGAGGGTTTGGGTGATGCCAGAGAGGAGGAGAGTGGAGTTCTGGGTGTGGCAGGGCGATGAATGTTACAAGTTGGACATCATGTTTGAGGATATTTTGGAGGCTGATGGGTGCTGTTTGGAAAATGCTCAGCTTGATGCACTCCTGCTGAAAGTATGCTTTATATGGGTTTTTTTTTTCTCCAATTGCTTATTCACTCATTTAAATTATTTTTTCTTTGAAGTGAACTGGACTAATGAAGTAAAGGTAAATAATACCTCGGCACAAGCTTCCTGCAGTGAGAGGGGTCGGAGAGAGATGTATGCATACCTATTATGTGGGGAGGCTCTCCCCGACCACCTCTAGGTTACCCTCCTGCAACTCCATCATGAGGCTACATTTACGCCTGTCATGACTAATGAAGTTTGAAAATAAAATCAGTGGTGACCATTAGTTTTGCCCCAGTTCTAAAAAGTTGCTACATTGCAACTTAGGTAGTATAGGGTTTAAGTCATTGATGCTTAGTCGTTTTTCTTCATTCATTTCTGGAAGAAAATATTTATGCTTTACATATATGCTTGGTATACCAATGCAATTGTAGGAAGTTAAAAAATATATTAGAATTACCGGATCTCCCAGTTTGTTAGACCTTGATGCACACTGATTATCAAAGGTTATCGGTTTAAAATTTATTATACCTTGATGCACTGATTATTGGAGTTTAAGAGGATGGTTTTCCCTGATGGGATTGTCATCATTAGAAAGTGATTGATCATTTTGAAACATTTGATTAAGGCGTTGCCACTGACTTCATTTATTTTGTTGATGTGCATTGAACTGGTGGAGCCCTATTGTGACTAGCGAAATAGTTAGTAACTTTGTGTTAGGAGAAAGATCATGCCTATGACCGGGTTGGGTGGAAAGTTGAAACTATTTGTATAAGGAATCAGAAGGCATACACATTAATGCAATGCCAAAAAAATTGGAATTGCAATAAGGGGGAAAACTGGAAGTTATGCCTGTATTATAGAGTACTACATGATTACTTAATGACTTATATGTTCTCGTTACTACTGACATTAAAATGACTGATTATTTTATCTTTATTTGAATGACCTGGATTATATATTACCATAATTTTCACTTTCCAGCTTAGGTATGGGCCGAGGATTTATAAGAAAGTCTCTGGGACTGATATTGCTTCGAAGTTCAGTACTGATCGATACCATTTCTGTAAGGAAGACTTCGACTTTGTCTGGGTTCGCACAACAGACTTTTCTGTTATGAAGTCAATTGGACACTCAACGTCATTTTGTTGGGACATGGTTGATGGGTCATTGGCTTATGATATATTATCAAGTTTTCCGAATTACAGAGAAGATAAGATAGATCTAATTCTGGAGGATGGGGAGGAATTTCGCTCTGCATCAGAGATTGTTCCAGTTGTAAAAGGTGGATCGGATTCTAATCTAGCATACAATATCCTTTTCCAGCTTAATTCCCTGGTTCATTGTCAAAAAATTAGTCTCGCTGCAGTAGATATTGATCTGGTTCAGATTTTTGGCAGGCTACCAAATGACACTGCCCTAATGATTTTTCAGAAGTTGCACAAGTTGAAATCTACTTGTTTTGATCCTGTCTCATTTGTAAAGACTCAATTGTTTGTCCTAAATAGAAGTTGTAAGACAGCTCCCTTATCATCTCCAAACAGTTTAACAGATCGGAACATAATGAGCTTCCATAGAGCCTTGATTACCCCATTGAAGATATATTGCTTAGGTCCCGAACTTGAGACCTCGAATTACGTTGTAAAGCACTTCGCATCTTATGCTTCAGACTTCATTAGAGTTACTTTTGTTGAAGAAGACTGGAGCAAACTTCCAGCAAATGCTGTCTCAACAAGCATTCATAAAGGGTTTTTTGCAAAACCTTTTAGGACTACCATCTATCATCGGATATTGTCAGTTCTTCGAGATGGTATTGTTATTGGACCTAAGAGGTTTGAGTTTCTGGCTTTCTCGGCTAGTCAACTCCGGTCCAATTCTGTTTGGATGTTTGCCTCCAATGAGAACGTAAGGGCAAAAGATATCAGAGAATGGATGGGTTGCTACAACAAGATTCGCAGTGTGTCTAAATGTGCTGCTAGGATGGGTCAGCTGTTTAGTTCTTCTTGGCAAACTTTCAACGTACCTGCTCGAGAAGTGGAACTTATTCCTGATATTGAAGTTAATTCTGAGGGCAATAACTACTGCTTCTCCGATGGTATTGGGAAAATTTCTCTTTCGTTTGCCAGGCAAGTTGCTCAGAAGTGTGGATTAAGTCAAACTCCTTCAGCCTTTCAAATTCGATATGGTGGCTATAAAGGTGTTATCGCTGTTGACCGTACTTCCTTCAGGAAACTGTCTCTGCGTAAGAGTATGCTTAAATTTGAATCAGAAAACACGATGCTTAATGTGACTAAATGGAGTGAGTCAATGCCCTCGTATTTGAATAGAGAGATTGTTTCCCTTTTGTCCACCTTAGGAGTGAGTGATGAAACATTTGTGGCATTGCAACAGACACAGTTGGATCTGCTGGGAAATATGTTTACTAGTAGACAGGCAGCTTTGGATGTCTTGGAGGGCTTGGGTTGGGCTAATTCCAGAAACTTCCTGGTGAAGATGTTGCATCAAGGTTATGAGCCTAATCTTGAACCTTATCTCTCAATGATGCTTCAAGCATATCATGAGAATATGCTGTCTGATTTAAGAAGTAGATCTCGTATATATGTCCCAAAAGGCCGCATCCTGGTTGGGTGCTTGGATGAATCTGGTATCCTAAATTATGGCCAAGTTTATGTTCGTGTAACCATGACAGAGGCTGAGCTAAAGGGTGGGGATCAGAGTTTCTTCCAGAGAGTGGATGATACAACATCTATTGTTGTTGGGAAAGTGGTTGTCACTAAAAATCCTTGTCTTCACCCAGGAGATGTCAGAGTCCTTGATGCTATCTATGAAGTGGAGTTAGAGGAGAAGGGTTTGCTGGACTGCCTTGTATTCCCACAAAAAGGAGAAAGGTAGGTTATGCTCCAGAAGTTAATTTGCCGTACCTTTTATGGATGAAATTTGTGCTTTAATTTGACGTTGTATCGAGCAGTGCATTGTTTTGCTAATGTTTCCCATTTGGTTTTTAATGATATAGTGAAACCTATTTTTGCCCCTTTGGCACATTATTTTGGCAGTCAGGGAAATCTAGGCCATGAATTGTTATGTTTCACAAGAATCTGGTTTGATTTTGAGCAGTGCAGTTGTTGCTTGGTTGAGTTAACTGTGTGGCCATAGATTGAACTTACTTTGCACCAGACTTCGTTTTTCTTGCTGTTATTATCTGCCAAACTCGACTTTATTGGGAAGCTTTGCTGAGTTTAGGTTGACTACACTGTCAGTATTGTTTTTGCTGTTTATAATCCTGATAAGCAATATGGGCATTCTGTTCATGATTTTGGTTTTTAATCTTTTATTTCTTGATGAAGTATATGACCGTTGTCATCAGTCCGCTCCTCGTACAAATTTGTGTTTTCTATTTCAGTTTTTTTTTTTTCTTTTTTTTTTTTTCACTCTCCATCAGCAGTTAGTCATGAAATCTACTTTCCTGCACCAGTAAAGTAAAATTTTCATTTCATTCCTATCAGATACTGCACTCTCTCATTTCTAGAGAAATAATATATTGTTCTGCCAAAACTTGCGTGGACCTCCATGCAGTTAAAATAACCTTTGATGAGGGAAGAAAAGCATTGTCATTTTTATTGCTGGTGTAGAATATGTGACATGTAAATTGTTTCCACAGGCCTCATCCAAATGAATGCTCGGGTGGTGATCTTGATGGTGACTTATTTTTCATAAGTTGGGATAAAGACCTTGTCCCATGTCGGACTGAGACCCCAATGGACTATATTGCACGAAGGCCTCGTATCATGGATCATGATGTCACTTTAGAGGTAGTTTTTATACTGAGGTAGCTTTCAACTCTTGAATCCCTTTATCATTTCAATACATCTTGCACGTTGCAGGAAATCCACAAGTTCTTTGTTGATTACATGATCAATGATTCTTTGGGTGCGATTTCCACTGCGCATTTAGTTCATGCTGATTGTGAACCGGATAAAGCTGGGAGCAAAAAATGTCTTCAGTTGGCTGACCTCCACTCCATGGCTGTCGACTATGCAAAGACAGGAGCACCAGCTGAGATGCCCAGGGTTTTGAAACCAAGAGAATTCCCTGATTTTATGGAGAGGGCAGACAAACCAATGTACACCTCCTCAAGGGTATTAGGAATACTCTATCGTGCCACACTTCAATCAACGGCGCAAGCTGGATCAAAGATTGCTTTCCATGAGAATACAGCTGAAGGAACTTATGATCATCATCTTGAAGTGGAGGGTTTTAAGGCATTCCTTGAAATTGCTCAAGGTCATAAGGAGATGTACATCGAGAGAATTAGCGCATTGATGAATTATTACAGTGCAGAGACTGAGGATGAAATACTGACGGGTAATCTGAGAAAGAAGGCAGCGTATCTGCAGCGTGACAACAGGAGATATGGAGAGATGAAGGATCGGATTTTGCTAGCTGTTAAAAGCCTACAAAGAGAGGCGAAAGAGTGGTTCGAGAGTAATTGCAAGCCGGACGAGCGTGAGCAGATGGCCTCAGCATGGTATCATGTAGCTTACCACCCTACTTATAAAAGCGTAAACTGCTTGAGCTTTCCATGGATTGTAGGCGATATTTTGTCGAACATAAAGTATGCGAATAGCAGCAAGATTCATATGTGAAGTTATGAACCACTAAAATGTGTAGTCAGTTAGGAATGTTATGTTTCTTAAAATCCCCTTATATTGACTGTTGAACTGCTGTTGTTAATCAAGGATTGTGTGGAGTTGATATGTGTGTACATGTTAGATTTCAATGAAGATCGACTCTCTTTCCAGTGGAATGATGTCGTTTTACGTCTCTCAATTCCTGTCTTCTTGGCTCGAGCCTTTTGTTATTGATGCGAACAAGTGGTCTTTAGTTAGAGCATCTTCAACCAATCAACCATGTTTCCTAAATGGGGACATACATTTCCCTATTTTATTCAAAAATTTATTTTAGGAGATTCCTACATTTTAATATCACATCTAATATTTTTAAAATTTTTATTTTTAATTTCAACTTAATATTTTGGAGAGGGAAGGAGGAGAGAGAGGGGATAGGAGGCTCCAATTCTTTGCTTCAATTTTGGCTCCAATCCTCTCCCAAAAGTCATGATTAGGAAAATACGACATTAGAGTTTAGGGTTTAGGATTAGGATTTATGTTTTAGTGTTTAGAGTTTAAGGTTTAGAATTTACGAAACGAAAGGGCGTTAGCCTAGTTGGTTATATCATTGGTTTTTGAGCTACACCAGGAGCAACAATTTTGGAGGTTTACCCACACGGGTTTTGGTCCGGTCTTAAGTATCTGCTGTCGTGGTGCGTGCGGGATGTGACAATCTGGCCCGACGGGATGTGACAGTCAGGCTTGGGTTTAGAACCGGCCCAGGGGTTTCGAAAGGGCCAAGTCAGGGGTTTCCTGGTATTAAAAAAAAGGATTTAGATTTTTTTCAAAATCAATTATATTCTAACATTATGAATATCAAAATACTCAATAACACATTTTAATTCATAATTTAACATACATTTGGTGGAGAATTGGAGCTAAAATTGGAGTAAAGATTGGACCCCCTATCCCGAGAGAGAGGAGCAAGAGGAGAGAGTGTTAACTTATATTTCATTATTTCGATAGTGCTACACGTACATAATCTAAATGTCCATAAAGGTCCATAACTGATGTGGCATACTAACTAAGCTTTTGATGACATGTAGAGAGAATAATGTGCATGTGTTTTTTTTAACAAAAGTAAACCTAGTTATTCAAAAAAATTGATCCAATTATTCTATCACATAGCGCTCACATGACATCATAATTTTTTATTTTTTTTCTTAAATGAAACTTTAAAAAAATTTCTCTCAAAATACTTGTTAAATTTCAAGAAAAAAAATTTATATATCGGAATCATGATGTAGAACTTTTTCAAATAAGACCCATTGTCAATATATTTTACCTGACCATTCTTAATTATCGCTGGAGCTACTTGGGGCAATGGAGCGGCCCAAACGGTGAAATTTGCCCCACATTCAATGCCAGTGCTTGCTAGAGCAGCTTTTGTACTAGAGCGGGAATTTTTGCACGGGAGCATCCATGGGCGTTGGAGTGGCTTCTTTTAAGTCCAAAACATGTTGAATTAGGCCTCCTTATGCACCACATTCTTGCTTGAGTTCTCCTACATTAGAACACAAAGCAATTCATTTCCATCAAAGAAACATGAGAACTTAAAGAGAATTATGTACAGAAGTGTGGTATAAAACATGCATATCAAATACCCCACATTTATCTTTTGCTTGTATGAGTAAAATAAAAACAAAAAGAAGAAAACACACAATAGGTTCCTACTCCTTCATTAATCTCAAAAATTTGTACCACTTAATCACAACCAAAAACAATCTTCTCAAACTTCAAATCGGAGTTGTCAATATAATCAAAATAAAAAACCTTCATATCTATCTCAAAATTACACAAGTGTTTAATCATCACATAACGCTTAGTTTCAACTCCAAACCTCATAGATAATTCACTCAGAACAAAATTCACACTGAATTTGGCTAAGGTAACTCTCTCAAGCGTATGTGGGCGGATTAATATAACAAAGATAACAAAATCCCACATACTAGTTTAGAAGAAGGCTCAAAAGAAAAATAAAATTAGATCTCGTCAACATATACCACTTACCAAGAACCGTGGATCATATCTCAATTCACCTTTCACATTCAAATCAAGTTATTCTTACGATCAAGTAGGACTTTCCAGACTTGTAACGTAAGGCTAAAGGTAGTAAACATGTAAAAGAAGGGTACGGGGAAGCATAAAATTTCAAAGAGAACCATCAAAGTTTCAATAAAACAATTCAAGCACTTATCAAATTTCAACTCCCAACATATATGGCATATGGCATATAGCTCCTTGAGGGCATGTAATAATAGAATGACCAGGAACATGGCATATGACATATAGCTCTTGTGGAATTATACCCCCATTCATTGCTAGAAGTATGTTTAACTTGCTAGCGATAGCATCGACCTGCATTTTTGGTGCAAAAATTTAGAATTAGAACGCTCATTGACCTTGAGCTAGCTAGAATGGAATGGAGACTGGAATTCATTAGGCTTTGGTCAAATAATAGCAAGATTGTCAAATAAAGTTTGACATTATGTTGGAATCATGTTCTTGATTGATCCCCTACATAGTTATTGATTGTAGCTTTATTAGAAACTGTTAGTGCCTTATAAAAAATACGCATTAACACTAAAATAGGTAAAGTATGACGAGGACATTGGTTCAAGAGATTGTTACACCTTTCCCATGTCTTAGAGAATGACTCATCTGCTTGTTGTTCGAATTGTATGATTTTGCCCTAAATGTGTCAGTCTTCTAAGTTGAGAATTTTTTTTAAAAAAAAAAACTTTTTTTGAATTTCTATCCACGTATTGAGTGATTCAGGCCGTAGACTGTTCAGCCACATATTTGCCTTGTCCTTCATAGTGTAAGGGAAGATTAGTGACCCTGTTGCTAAGAGCATACTAGCAACCATGTTAAAAATGTCACGAATATGGTTAAGAGGATCTTCATAACTTAAACCATGAAAAGAATGCGTCATATTAAAATGAATGGTCTTAAGTTCATAGTTCCTCAAATTTTTGTCAAAATACTTACTCTCCATAATGGAGTCATTTGAAGGGAATGGAATGAATAGTTAAGTTATTTATAACTTAGAAAACTAAACAAATTTCATTTCATTGCCTTTCTTTTATGATGGCTATTCAAATAAGAGAAATAACAATTTCTTTCATTTTTTTTATTTATCGAAACATGAGAGAGGGAAAAGTATTCTACATTTCATTCTCTTCCCTTCCCTTTCTTCCTTCCCTTCTTTTCTCTTCCTAAAATCACTCAATGCAAACACACCCTAAAAGTAGAGAGTAGTTTAAAAAAATAATAAAATTTAAAGAGTAAACTATTGATATGATTGAAATAATTAATTAAATCTATCTATCACATCAATGTAATATTAAAGCTCAGAGAAAACTTACCGATTTCTATGGTGCCACATCAGCAAAAAAACTCACAATAAGACAAGTGTTAAAATGAAATTTAATTCTCTCTTAAAGATTTTTAAGTTGTATATATTTGGTTTGGTTTTATCAATTTAGTATGATAATTTTGTAGCCTTGATAAGGCTCTTAAAATGTGTTTTTACTGGCTTATATACATATACTAGTTGCATGCCCAAGCTTCGCGCGGCACATATTTTGATTGAAAAATAGAGATGTGTGAGAATTTTTCAATACTTTGTTAACATGAAGAGCAATAGAGTAGAGTTTTAATTGTAGAAAATAAATATGATTGTGAGATGAAGATAAAATATGTACAATACCTTTTTTTTAGTTTGCTAAGAAAAAAAAATTTCTAATAGGGTGTAAGAAATTTGATTCATAAGAAATAAGTATGTTAAGAGTTTATCAATTTTTATTTGTGTCGTTAGTATCTACAAAGTGTTATAGGTCACCAAAGCATGTTTATGAGACAATATTGTATGGTTAGTACAACATTCTCTATAAAGTGACATTCAATATCGAGAAATACAATGTAGCATAAGTAATATTTTTCAAATTATATTTTTAGAATAAGATTCTTAATATTTTTAGAATAAGATTTTTGAATTTATATTTTTGAAATGTTATGTATGACTGGTAGATTTATGCCCATAATCACTTTGACTTTCAACAACTCATTGAATTCTATCATGCTTTCCTGTCACCACTTACATATTCCAAAACCAAATGGGCTGAATTTACTTACACATTAGAATAATATAGCGTGAGAAAAACCTCTCATGTTGTGTATGTTGCAATCCAAATAGACTACTAAACCTGACCAAACTCTAAACATGCACAATACATCAATTAAATACTACAAAAACACACAAAATATAAAAACACACAAAAATAATGATAAAAACACACAAAAATTCTCACAAAATGATGATGATTAATGCCAAAAACATACAAAATGTTTTCAAACTAAATACTACAAAGGAATTTCATTAATTGAGTAATATCAAAAGACTCTCATAATTAATAATACATGACCTTAGTGAAGCTGAAACAACATCAAACCACTTCATGAAACATTAAATCCCCATTATGGGTCTTAAAGTTTTTCAATATATTTTAATTTTTTCTTTTGTCCGTTACATTTTTGTTTTTTTAAATTAATTCTCATCACTCAAGTTGTCAATCATTCCTTTTTATCAAGTTTAATTAGAATGTGTAAGCTTTTTTGTAGATGCGTCCACGTGGCACCATGAATTAAGGAGAAGCCTTGTGGATCCTTAGTTATATATATAGATTGATTTTTTAAATGCTACACTAATTGACATAAAATTTCCGTTATTTAAGGATACTTAAAAGCTGTTACGATTGTCACTAATATGAATATAAACATTAGTATAAATTACCATTTTTTTTGGAAAGAAGCTGATACAATAATGGACGGAGAACATGCATATTTTAGTGGTTTAAAAATGCTATTATAATCATAAATTTTTAAAAGCATTTTTAAAGTATATTTTAATCATAGTAATTTTTACACCGAGCCACTAGTTTGAATGATAAGAATGATATAACACCCTGGTGATCAGGGTTTGAATCCTCCTTCCTCGTTTCAAAAAAAATCATAACTATTTTTAAACCTATATAAATAGAACCAAAAAAAAAACAGAAAGAGAAAAGGCATCTCGATTGCATACACAATATGGACATCATAGGATATGACTCAACAACCAATTCGATAGACTTCCTCAAGAATTGGTTATCAATATTCTTCAAAGAGTTACAAACGATCCGATATCTTTTTCTTTTGTATTACAAAGGTTTGTTTCAATAACTTCCTTCAAAGCAGTGGTTGGTAAGAGAACATATAATTCTTACTACCATTTCTATTAGGAAACTAATGATTTGTTCTAATTTTAATTTTCCAATTTGTTCTTTTACAATTGTCATAGATTCCGTGAAATCGTCAACAACCCTGAGATAGCTACATATGTGAACTTTTGGAAGATCAGACATATTATGCCTTTCATCAACAATAGAGAAGAAGATTTTCTAAACTTTACGACATCGATGAGCAATTTGGACGCAATGATCCTTCAGGGAGCACACTTATTTTGTGATAAAGATATCTGTTTTTTTCGGAATAACACTGCTTCCAAAAGCTGCACTAAAATATCGTGAATTCTGTTCATATGCTCTTGCAACCTTACCATCCAGTATTCAAGGTCACAAGAACAAACTACAGATATACAGATCTGCATTACGTAAAATTATCAGAAAATATGCTTATATTGCTACGAGCTTGGTCAGTTTCTTTGGAACAGAGATTGCATGGCAATTGTTGGAGAAAGGGAATGAATGTCGGTCACATTTATCTTTTGACATGAAGCTTGCCCATATCTATCTATGGTATCCTGAATACACAGTCAATCTCAATGATTTGCCTTGCAAAAGATCATACAATCAACTGCAAAAAATAATTATACGAGATGCGAACCTGGTCATGTCCAAAAGGGAATCCAGAAAATAAATGATGTTGTTCATCCCTTAAAATTTGAGGCGAAGGCCTCGCTAAGGAGATAATCAGTTCACCAGGAACTCAATTAATTAGTAAAGTAGAATACGTCACTGAAGAAATACATCCATGATTCAGTCCACCCAAATAGAAAAGAAACCCATATGGATCATTACTAGTTTCAAAAAATTTCAATCATAGGCCTTGTTCATATCAATTTTACAGTCATATAATTAGACTTGTATTTCTGCTTCGTATGCATGGAATGTAATGTTTCATAAGCAATGAAAATGTTATCTATTATCAGACGCCCATGAATGAAAGCATATTGATTCCTTTTAATCAAGGTTGGCAAAATACGGCCCAACCTCGAAGCAAAGATTTTAGACATAATCTTATATATGTCATTACATAAACTTATCGACCTGAAATCTATAACAACCTTGGCTTGTGACGATTTCGGAATAAGGACTATATATGTATGGTTGTTATCTTGCAAAGACAAAGCCCAAATTGAAGAAACAAAAAAATCGTGACTAATTTCTTTCAATATACAATTTTACGCATCACATGAGCCATTATTAGCTTTAGGAGGCTGTAATAGGAATATTCTTTGGAAATGATTCTTAATCCTCTTTTAAATAAATTTAAAAAACTTATAAAAAATTAAAAATGACCATTAATATTTTTATAAATATGTGTGTTCAAAATTTGATTCCAATCAAAAATTAAGAAAATATATCTTTTTAACGTTCCAACAACATTTTGAAAAAATTTTTTTGTACAAATCAAAATAACAAGTACTCAAATAGGATTACTCCCACATCTGATTATCTATCTTTATTGGCATCTTCTCTCATAAATTATTAATCTTTACACACAATCAATACCAACAAGACCAAAAAAATTAAAAATTTATATTAAAAATAAAATTAAATAATTAAACCATTATCAACGGCCCCCGTCACGTTACGTCACTAACAAGCAACACTACAGCTCAACCACAGCTGTCACATCATTCACGGGCTATTCACTCGAGCACCGCACCACATCGCTACCAACGCTGACTGTCGTTAACGGATTCTTATCCGGGCCCGAAACGGAGGCGTACCGGGTCGAGAAATTCCGCAACGAAGCGTAATCGTCTTCCTGTTCGAACTCGTTGCTCTGGTCGTCGAAGTTCAAGGCGTAACTCAAGGGATCGTACTGGAATTTCCCTTGCCGATTCCCACTTCGGTTCCTGTTGAATCTTCTTATGAAGGTCTTCCACCTGGGGCCGGCGACGAGCTCGGACCATCCGCGGATTCTTTTGAAGGCTCTAATCCACCAGTGGCGGTCATCTTTGTAAATCTGTGCCGTCCGTATATGCTCCCACCAGGCTAATCCGACTGTCGAGGAACGGCGGGAATCAAAGCAATTAGGGAAGCAGAAGCAACAGCGTGTGTTGGCGAGTAGTGAATTGGAGGTTCCTTCTTCAAGGACCGCGTCTGGTTCTCTCTGGTCCATCTCCTCCCAAGCCCAGCAGTCTCTCTTCGTGTCTGCCTGAGAAAGATATATAAAAGATTGTAACGGAAGTCGGAAAAGCTAGTTACTGAAGGGTGGTTTCGTAATTGAGAAGAAATATTTAATTCTCTATAGAGCGTTACAGGCGCGTGATGGAGTTGTTATCAGGTGCTTCGCAGAGTGACTTTGTAAAATTATATCCAGTGGCTTGTGGATGCCATTGCCAGCTGTATTACCGCCAAGTAAATGCTCATGATTTGGGTCATGACAAGTTGACAACACGACTTCTGAGTGTGACTTGTCTTTTTTTTTTTCCTTACTTAAAAAATAATATAAGTCTCAAAATTTATTGCGTCCAGATAATAGCTTAAGAAATTATAAATCGAAGCTAAATAAAGTAGGCACCAAGACTCGAACAGTAAAAACATAACACATATGGATTGGGTCTAGGTTATTGACTTCTTCTTCATAAAAAAAGATCAATCTCTACCAGATCTAGAAACCCCATTATTATGTAACAGATAAGTGTCGCATGTCGCTAAAACACACAAGAAGAAATTGGTATGGTGAAGAATTCCCGACAGATGAATGAGAATATTCAAGTGTCACCTCCTTGAAAGATAATGTTGTAAATAAATCCTGAAACATTCCTTAGTCAACATAAAAACAAAAAGAAAACAATAAATCTATACGAGGGAAAGGTAGATCTAAGTCATGGGAGGAGGAGAAAAGGCAAGAGACTCGTTGTGGTCTTCCTCCTCTTGCCTTGAAAAAATAGCTTCCGAAGTGGAGAAGTTTTGAAAGGGGTGATTTGTGGCTGGTCTTGACCCTTGAGATAGAAGCAATTTCTGTCAAAAAAAACAATTTTTTTTGTATCAATATGTTGTGTGTGATTATTAGACTGTGTCACCATATTAATACGGAAGTAAACCCGCACAATTCGTGAAAATTGTAAAAAAAAATTTGTAACGAAATACAATAAAAAAAATTAATTTTTAATATATAATCTAAAATAAAATTATAATCATGTTATTATTACCATATATGAGTCGATTAATAATTATCATAAGAATCACATATATTTTTATTTTTTTTAGTGAAAATTTGGCTATCACCTTGTGACTGTTACATATAAGCTCTAAACTTTTTAATTTTTAGGTATTGTATAAGGATATGTTAGAATATGTTTGAAAGAAATTAAGGATGTGTTTAGGTTTAAATTTCTTGCTTCCTAGTTGTCACCCCAAAAGGCTAATTTTTTTAGTGGGGGAGATCTTAAATATTTAAACATATCTTTCAAACACTTCTTTCTTATGTGGGGGAGGTGGAGGTTGACGGTATGGACCATTGGTGATACAATAAACCTCTTTACAATATTAGTGTTATTCTATATAATAAGGGATAAATATCGAAATGATCTTTGTACTTTCGAAAAAGGATTGATTAAATCTCTCTACTTTGAAGTTTGACTTCCATTAGCCCTTGACATTAAATTTAACTGGTGTAGACTCTATTGACCTGTCTTGATTTGGAAAAAAAATGAGGCGTAAAATTTGACAAAGACTCCCAACAAAGAAAAATAAAAAACGAACATAACTCAATTAAATTAGAAACCCTTAAGAAAACTCTCTTCCTCCTCCGGTTGTTACATGAAAATGGCACACATAACCTACCTGCTTGACTAGCAATTTTTTTGTTTTAGTCCTCTCTGATTCTACACTAGTTACATGAATTCGGGCATTTTTGCCCACCGGAGAAGCAGGGACTGATCACCCACTCCAATTTCATTTGGACCCAAACCTGAATATAGCAAAGCCGGATCTAATTGAATGAAAGTACAAGGGTCATTTCTTTGTCTCTTGTTACAATATTCTTGGATTTTTTCATTGTCAAACTCTTTCCAGAAGGAAGTGGGGTTGTGGGAGCAGGGAAGGACTTGTGGTAATGGTGGTGGCTGATGGAGATCCGGGGAAGAAGAAGAGGCTTTGACCCATTTGTTCAAAGTTTAGGCATTTAATTAACTCGTTATCTGAAGTACAAGGATATCTATGTTTTTAAAATGACTGTTTCAAAGAGATAGAACGATATTTCATAATAACATTTTTAAAATCAAATATTACAATGATGTCACGTGTCATAATTTTATTGGTCATCTCCACGTGTTTGCCACATCAATAATGATTAAAAAATAAGAAAAAACAATTTATACATTTAACGGCCACGTTATGTCATGGAAATGAACAATAAGAGTTTGTTTTGCCTAAACTTCAAGTACATATGCTTGTTTAGATTGAAACAAAATAGATGGATTTGATCAACACTTTTTCAAAAGTACAGGCATCATTTCGGTACTTATCCCATATAATAATAACCTTCATTGAGTCAAACAAATATTGAATCTAACTTAGGCCAATTATAAATAAGATTAACATCTATAATTTAATAAATTATAATTTATTTATGTCTCGTCTTAAAGAATTGGAAAGGATTTGTTTGGGTCAGATCTCTTGCTTCCTAGTTGTCACCCGAAACGAGGCACTAATTTATTGAGTTGAGGAAATCTTAAATATTTGAAACACTTTCTCCGTGTGTGGGAAAGGTGGAGGTTGAGGGTGTGTACTATTAGCGATTCCTATTTTATAATATTAGTGTTACTCTATATAATAATAACCTTCAGTGAGTCAAATATTGTTTCTAACTTAGATAAACTATAAATAAGAATAACCTTTATATTTTAATAAATTATAATTTTTAAGGTTTCATCGATTGTGTTTCGATTGATAGATTTGGGGAAGGGAAGGGTGTTTCTGTATGTGTAACTCAGAGAGACTTTTCTATTTCTCAAACAGTTTGAAAAATGACATATTAATATTGCTTTTAAAATTGTTGGACATTTAGGTTCACTTCAAAAAAATTTATCCCTCATAAGTGCATTTCTATTTTTTATAATCATTTAAATTTTATGTAGTTCATTTTTTTGTAATTTTTTGAAAGAGGTTTAGATCTAATATGGTTTCTCTCTTGTTACTTTTTCTCTATGCTACATTTCTATCCTATCTCACTACATCTTCTCTCTCTACTACATCTCTCTCATGAATCACATATACATTCTCATTTCTATAACCAACAATCACAAGTTCTTTGCAATTATTTTTAATCAAACATTTGCTTCCTTTAAATTTCACAACGTAACTCTTATCTATCAATTGACTTATACTTATCAAGTTAAATGATAGACCATCAACATACAACACATTATCAATTGAGAAGGATTTGTTACCTAGGGATCCTATTCCTAGGATCTTACCCTTGGAGTTGTCCCCAAAAGTGACACTGTTGTTGGAAATTCATGTCTTTGACCATGAATTGAAATGAGATCCAAATCATTGGATATGTTGGAACTAAACATGAATTTATTGAGTTTCATGTGGAGAATAATCATGTGTGTTCACTTGTTCAATGTCATGAATATAGTGAATGAAATGTTATTTCAAAGTAAACCATTTGGGCATGACTAAGTTTGAGGAAGAATAAAGGTCCCACATTGGAGGATTTAGTTAACCAACTCTTGTTTATAGGAGTGAGGATTGAACTAATGGCTTGGGCCCAAGGGCATCCAAGCTTATGTGGGAGGGAAAGAATGCACCTTATGCAAAAATGACCGCGCGCCGCCGCCGCCGGCCGATCCGGTTCGGTTCGCGCGTGTGTGTGTGATGGGCCAAATTAGTCCAGGTCTTTCTTTTCCTTTCTTTTTGGACTATAGACCAATGGGCTCTCAGGCTATTCCAGATCTTTCCAGCCCAATCCAGAAACTTTGTCTCGGCCCAGCCCAGCCCGTGGGGCTCAAACAGAGATAAACAAATAACAGATTACACATTTATCTGTGTAGAACAAACAGATTAAATTTTATCTATTCAATTAATTATTTGTGTTTTGATTATTCTCAAGAAATATTGGAATTATCTGTGTAGATGAGCTTCCAATCCATTTTCGTCCAATCAGTGATACCTCCCAAGCACTATAAATGGAGGCCTTCATACCATTCACAAACACACCTTCAAAGCATTTGCATTTGTTCTTAGAGAGAGTTGAGAGCTGCCTTTGTTGTTTCCGAGAGTTGCCCGGTTTGAAGCTTCCATTCCGTGCAGAGCTGTGGCCGTTCTATCCTGGGAGACTGTCGTCTGTATTCCTCGAAGCAAACCGACGGTGGGGAGGCGATTTAGTCTTAAGGAGACAGAGACTACTCTGGGCTTGGCTTTTTTCATTCAATCTTCTTTTCTGTTCTTCATTGGTAATGTATTATCCAATTGATCGGTAATATGGTAATGTTGTTTCTTCATTCTGATTTTATTGTTACACGTTCCAATTCTTAATATTCCATAAACACCCACTTAATTCACAACAATCTTAAGACTAAATTCGTTTATGTTGTTTATGGTTCTTTCCTCGAATTGAAACTATTACTAATTTTTTGGTGTATTAATTTTGTAGTTATCACTATGACTAACGTGGGAGAAAACATGGCTACCAACGTGGTTGGAGGAAACATTCCTGTCGTGCCAACACTGAACTCTGCTGGAGTGAATGGTGGGAATGCTGCTGGTGGCATTCAGCAAGTCACCGTTGCTGTTCCAACAACGTTCCATGTCAACCCGCATGGTGAGAAGCCTGAGAAATTTGGTGGGGCAGATTTCAAGAGGTGGCAACAAAAGATGCACTTCTACCTAACCACCTTGAATCTGGCCAAATTTCTCAAAGAGGATGCACCCAAGTTGGATGACGCAGATGCCAACATTCAGAATGTTGCTGCTGTAGCTACGGTGGATGCATGGAAGCATTCAGATTATCTGTGCAAGAACACCATCCTCAATGGTCTGACTAACAGTCTGTACGGTGTGTACAGTACTTTCCCCACGTCTAAAGCACTCTGGGCGGCTTTAGAGAAGAAATATAAAACAGAGGATGCTGGATCAAAGAAGTTCGTGGTGGCTTGTTTTCTGGAATACCAGATGGTGGATTCTAAGAAAGTGGTAACTCAGACAGAGGAGTTAGAGGTCATCATAAATGAGATCCTGGCTGAGGGGATGATATTGAGTGAGTCATTCCAAGTGGCTGCGGTTATTGAGAAGCTCCCACCTAGCTGGAAAGAGTTCAAGAGTTATCTCAAGCACAAGACAAAAGAGATGAGCTTTGATGACTTGACTCTGAAGTTAAGGATTGAGGAAGGCAATCGCAACAATGAGAAGAAGGGGTACAAGCATCAGGAGGCAAAGGCCAATGTGGTGGAGACAAACAAGCCCTCTAAGAGGAAGTTTGGTGGAGTCAACAAGAATGGCTCTAAAAGGTTCAAGGGCAAGTGCTTTGTGTGTGACAAGGAGGGGCATCGAGCCAAGGATTGCCGCTCAAGGAAAGGCCAGAAACCTGATCAGAAAAAGAAGGCACATGCACACCTTACTGGAGTTGAACAGGATCTGGAAGAGATGAACCTCTGTGCAATGATTTCTGAGTGCAATCTGACTGGAAATCCTAGAGAATGGTGGGTGGATACTGGAGCTACTCGCCATGTGTGTTCTAGTAGGGAGATGTTCTCCTCATATCGTCCCATAGTGAATCAGGATATCTGCATGGGAAATGCTGCTACCGCCAGAGTTGATGGTGTTGGTGATGTGGTTCTGAAGATGACCTCCGGAAAGGAGCTGACTCTCCTTGGCGTGCTGCATATGCCTGAAATTCACAAGAATTTAGTGTCAGGGTCACTGCTCAGCAAGAAAGGATTCAAACTTGTTTTTGAATCTGAAAAATTTACTCTTATTAAGAATGGGATGTATGTGGGGAGGGGTTATCTGGTTGATGGTCTGTTCAAAATGAATGTAATGACTGTGAATCGTGCTAATAATATTGCATCTTCTACTTACTTGCTTGAGTCGTGTAATGTATGGCATGGCAGATTAGGACATGTTAATTTTGGGACTTTACGTCGATTAATTAACATGAACCTAATACCTAAATTTAGCTTAGACATGAATCAAAAGTGTGAAATATGTGTAGAAGCTAAATTGGCAAAGGCACCATTTCACTCAATTGAAAGAAATAGTGAACCTTTGGATTTAATTCACACAAATATATGTGATTTAAAATTTGTGCAAACATGAGGTGGAAAAAAAATATTTCATTACATTCATCGACGATTGCACAAGGTATTGTTACGTATTTTTGCTAAGAAGCAAAGATGAAGCTATAGAAGCATTCAAGCAATACAAAGTTGAGGTTGAGAACCAACTCAACAAGAAAATTAAAATGTTAAGAAGTGATAGAGGTGGTGAATATGAGTCACCATTTCAATCACTGTGTGCCGAAAATGGAATCATTCATCAAACTACAGCGCCGTACACACCCCAACAAAATGGGATAGCTAAACGGAAAAATAGAACGTTAAAGGAAATGATGAATGCAATGCTAATAAGTTCTGGTTTACCCCATAATTTGTGGGGGGAAGCCTTGCTTTCCGCAAATTATGTTCTGAATAAGATACCTCACAAGAAGATGGATAAAACTCCATATGAATTGTGGAAAGGTCGAGCACCTTCCTACAAATTCTTAAAAGTGTGGGGCTGTCTGGCAAAGGTTGCAATCCCTGATCCGAAAAAGATCAAAATAGGACCTAAAACGGTTGACTACCTGTTTATTGGATATGCTCACAACAATAGTGCATATCGATTTCTAGTTCATAAATCAGAAAATTTTGAAGTACGTGAGAATACGATTATTGAATCTAGAAATGCTTCATTCTTTGAGAATGTTTTTCCTCACAAAAGTACACATGTAATGAGCACTCTTAAACGAACTCATAAAGCTGTGACTCAAAATGAGGAAGAAGGAACTTCACATCAAAATGTTGAAGAAGAACCAAGACGAAGTAAAAGAACAAGGACTTCTACTTCTTTTGGTCCTAACTTTCTATCATTCTTGGTAGAAAAGGAACCTCAAAGCTTCAAGGAAGCAATGTCTACCCCTGAAGCTCCATCATGGAAGGAGGCAATAGACAGTGAAATTGAGTCCATCATTCAAAACCACACCTGGGAACTAGTGGATTTACCTCCTGGAAGTAAACCATTGGGTTCGAAGTGGGTCTTTAAAAGAAAGATGAAGGCTAATGGATCAATTGATAAATACAAGGCTCGACTTGTAGTTAAAGGCTACAAACAAATAGAGGGAGTAGATTATTTTGATACCTATTCCCCTGTTTCAAGAATAACGTCTATAAGGCTTCTAATAGCCTTTGCAGCATTACGCAATCTAGAAATCCATCAAATGGATGTGAAGACGGCATTCTTGAATGGTGATTTAGATGAAGAAATCTACATGGAGCAACCCGAAGGGTTTGTGGTTCCAAGAAAAGAGAAGAAGGTATGCAAACTTGTGAAGTCTCTATATGGACTAAAACAAGCTCCAAAACAATGGCATGAAAAATTTGACCAAGTGATGATGTCAAATGGCTTTCACATTAATGAATGTGACAAATGTGTGTATATGAAGAACACATCATCAGATTATGTCATTATTTGCTTATATGTGGACGATATGATTATCATTGGTAGTGATAATAATATTGTTAAAGCTACTAAGAAATTATTAGCAAGTAAATTCGACATGAAAGACTTAGGTCTTGCAAATGTCATCCTTGGAATCAAGATTACCAAAACAATGGATGGTTACGCGTTATCTCAGTCACACTACATTGAAAAGGCGCTCAATAGATTTGACAAAGATAACAGTACCACAGCGAGAACACCTGTAGACGTGAATCTTCATCTCAAAAAGAATGAAGGTCCTAGTGTATCTCAATTGGAGTACTCACGGAACATTGGTAGCCTAATGTACCTAATGAATTGTACTCGTCCGAACATTGCTTACTCAGTTAGCAAGCTAAGTCGGTATACTAGTAATCCTGGAGAGGATCACTGGAAAGCAATAGCTAGAGTCCTTAATTATCTGAGGTACACAACTAATTATGGACTACATTACACAAGATATCCACCTGTAATTGAAGGTTACAGCGATGCGAATTGGATTTCAGATTCGGAAGATGCTAAATCCACTAGTGGATACGTCTTCACACTTGGTGGTGCAGCTATATCATGGAAATCCTCGAAACAAACGTGTATAGCTAGATCTACTATGGAATCTGAGTTTATAGCACTAGATCGAGCTGGAGAAGAAGCCGAATGGCTTCGTAATTTTTTGGAGGATATTCCTTTGTGGCCAAAACCTGTGTCGGCTATTTGCATACACTGCGACAGTCAGTCTGCAATAGGAAGGGCACAAAATCAAATATACAATGGTAAGTCTCGACACATTCGTCGTAGACATAAGACCGTAAGACAGCTTTTGTCAAATGGAATTATATCCATTGATTACGTTAAATCAAAGGACAACATTGCTGATCCTTTGACAAAAGGCTTGACTAGAGATCAAGTATATAATTCATCGAGGGGAATGGGTTTAAAGTCCATAACCTAAAGCTCTGCCACACTGGCAACCCAACCTAGCTGATTGGAGATCCCAAGATCTAGGTTCAATGGGACAACCGAATTGTGGGGGGACTTAAAGTAATCACTAGGGAATTTATTCCTAACTCTTTCCTATGATGAGATGGTGATACCTGTCATGGGTTCAGGATAATCTATGATTTTAATGATTCTTGTACGTTGAAAATTCAACTGAAGTATGGCAGGATACTTCTAACAAGAAATCACCTATATGAGTGTGAAGGGGCCGCTTCTATGAGAGTGATAGGACTAATCTCTCTAGAGCACTCATGAATTACCAGGCATGTCCAGGGCCAAAATGGACAGAATGTAAAAGGGACCAATGATGGTGGAAAAGAAACTGTGTAAATATTGTTGTCTTGGTTTATACAAAAGCTGAACAGTTCAAGACATCGCGTTCACTGGTTAGCGAATAAACCCGATGATATTTTACTAGGGAAGGTTCAAAGTCAAAAGCTACCTATCCTGACGCAGCTATTTGCCAAAGCTCTCTCTATCTCTCTAAGATCGAGTCTGCATAGCATCTCTGCATTTCATTCATGTGGGGGATTGTTGGAAATTCATGTCTTTGACCATGAATTGAAATGAGATCCAAATCATTGGATATGTTGGAACTAAACATGAATTTATTGAGTTTCATGTGGAGAATAATCATGTGTGTTCACTTGTTCAAAGCCATGAATATAGTGAATGAAATGTTATTTCAAAGTAAGCCATTTGGGCATGACTAAGTTTGAGGAAGAATAAAGGTCCCACATTGGAGGATTTAGTTAACCAACTCTTGTTTATAGGAGTGAGGATTGAACTAATGGCTTGGGCCTAAGGGCACCCAAGCTTTTGTGGGAGGGAAAGAATGCACCTTATGCAAAAATGACCACACGCGCGAGCGCCGCCGCGGCCGGCCGGTCCGGTTCGATTCGCGCGCGTGTGTGTGATGGGCCAGATTAGTCCAGGTCTTTATTTTCCTTTCTTTTTGGACTACAGACCAATGGGCTCTCAGGCTATTCCAGATCTTTCCAGCCCAATCCAGAAACTTTGTCTCGGCCCAGCCCAGCCCGTGGGGCTCAAACAGAGATAAACAAATAACAGATTACACATTTATCTGTGTAGAACAAACAGATTAAATTTTATCTGTTCAATTAATTATCTGTGTTTTGATTATTCTCAAGAAATATTGGAATTATCTGTGTAGATGAGCTTCCAATCCATTTTCGTCCAATCAGTGATACCTCCGAAGCACTATAAATAGAGGCCTTCATACCATTCACAAACACACCTTCAAAGCATTTGCATTTATTCTTAGAGAGAGTTGAGAGCTGCCTTTGTTGTTTTCGAGAGTTGCCCGGTTTGAAGCTTCCATTCCGTGCAGAGTTGTGGCCATTCTATCCTGGGAGACTGTCGTCTGTATTCCTCGAAGCAAACCGACGGTGGGGAGGCGATTTAGTCTTAAGGAGACAGAGACTACTCTGGGCTTGGCTTTTTTCATTCAATCTTCTTTTCTGTTCTTCATTGGTAATGTATTATCCAATTGATCGGTAATATGGTAATGTTGTTTCTTCATTCTGATTTTATTATTACACGTTTCAATTCTTAATATTCCATAAACACCCACTTAATTCACAACAACTGTCTCCAATTTTCTTCTCAATAAATGATGTGAAGAGTGTTGTATCTCCAGCCATGTGCCTTGAGCACCCACTATCCGAGTACCATTTACATGTCTTGGACTTAGATTTAAGGCACACCTGTCAAAGTAGATTCAAACAATCTTAGGTATCCAAATCTTGGATCCTTTTGGGTTAGTTTTCACATTGACAAGTACATTTACATTATAAACAGTTTTGACATAAGCATGCATATCTACATCATTCATGCCCTTAAGCACCCAAAATTTTCTCAAGTGCACTCTTCTAGGCTTTGAATGTGAAACTCTAGCACCATTTTGCTTAGGCATATGGGCACTATTCTTGAAGTACTACCCATTTTACTTGTGCCACTAAAACCTGCACTCAAACTTTTCTTAAGTTTCATTGGATCATATCCAATTCCACTCCTATCCAAATAATGTCTTTGAGATGATAAAAACATGTTTAATTTTTCAGAACTCTTGTTGAATTTAAAAAATTGTAATTCTAGCATTTTGTTCTTCTCCCTTAATTCATCAAGTTCATTTTGCAGGGAAGAAGCATTTGATAACATGACACTACTTTTATGTTCATCCCAAGATTTCAATTCAGATTCTAAGTCACGCAATCCAGCTTATAAACCATCAAACTTATGCAACTTTTTAAGCTCTACATTTGTGTAAGCGTCAACATGGGACTCAACACACTTGTGCTTCTTGAGCACTTCATTCTCCTTCTCTAACTCAATAACCTTAGCACATAGTGCTTCAGCTTCATGCGTATGAGCAGATTCCAATTTTTTTAATCTAGAATTTTCTTTCTTAATCAATTTATATTTAAGAAGTAGATTTTCAAACTGCACATACAATTCATCATTAGAAGGGTTTTCTGAATCACTTACCAACTCATCTGTGGGAGATGAGTTTCTTACTTCTTTTGCAACCAGGCACAAATTTGCTTTGATCTTTTCTTCTTCATCACTTGAAGACTCATCCGAAGACTAGTCCCAAGTGACCTTGAAAGCTTTTTTCTCCACTTTTGCCTTACCCTTGAATCCGGTCTTGGAGGCCTTTGGACAATTAGCTATCATGTGTCATGGTTTGCCACACTTGAAGCATGTAGGATCTTCTTTATTCCTACCTTTTCCGTGTGCCTTGCTCTTGAAGCCACCTTGCTTCTTGAACTTCATGAATTTACGGAAATGCTTTGCTAGTAAGGTTGCCTCCTCTTCATCATTTGAGCTATCCTCATCATCAAGCCCGAATTGAAGAAACAGTGAATTGTGTGGAAGATTGACTCGCCAATCGTCTCCCAATGTTGTTGATAAAAAGCAGATGTAAACCCATCTGGACCCGGAACTATAGAACGCTCGATTTGATTGAGGGCTTGCCACACTTCTTTCTTACAGACTTCACGACATAGCTGATCATTTATCCGACCATCAACCACAGGATGCATACCCTCTAAAAAATCTGAATCACTACAAACTACAGAACTGGAGAACAAGTAAATAAAATAGTTGTGAAACAAGAACATATCCTTTTCCGAAGTAAACTGTGTCCCAGTTGAATCAATTAACATGTTGATCTTGTTTGATTGTCTTCTTTGACGGACACACTGATAACGAATTTAATGTTCCGGTCACCATTACGAAGCCGATGTTGCTTGGCTCGTTGCTGCCACATACTAGCATAACATCTCGCTCATCGGTAATCTGAAGTAAGCTATTGAGTCTTGATTAGATGAAGTTTCAACATCCAATTGAGAAGCAAGACAATCTACATATTTATATTTATGTCTTCAGGGAAATAAATTTAGATTTCAATTATTTCTCCCTATTCTTTTAGAAAAAATTAAAATACAATTTTAATATAAATAATTTCTTTTCATTTCTTTCTTTTAAGAAAGAAATTTAAGAATCATTTGGCAAAGGATATGCTATTACAGCCTCCAAAAGCTAATAATGGCCATCATATGGGCCATTATTAGCTTTTGGAGGCTGTAATAGGAATATTCTTTGCGAAATGATTCTCAATCCTCTTTTAAATAAATTAAAAATAACTATTAACATTTTGTAAATATGTGTTCAAAAAAACTGAGAAAATATCTGTTTAATTTCCATTCCAATGAAAAATAAATTTCTCAACCATTTCAAATTTTTTTTTTTACAAATCAAAATAACAAGTACTCAAATAGGATTACTCCCGCATCATTATCTATCTTTATTGGCATCTTCTCTCATAAATTACTAATCTTTAGTCTTTACACATAATCAATACCAACAAGACCAAAAAAATTAAAAATTTATATTAAAAATAAAATTAAATAATTAAACCATTATCAACGGTCCCCGTCACGTTACGTCACTAACAAGCAAACACTACAGCTCAACCACAGCTGTCACATCATTCACGGGCTATTCACGCGAGCACCGCCGCATCGCTACCAACGCTGGCTGTCGTTAACGGATTCTTATCCGGGCCCGAAACGGAGGCGTACCGGGTCGAGAAATTCCGCAACGAAGCGTAATCGTCTTCCTGTTCGAACTCGTTGCTCTGGTCGTCGAAGTTCAAGGCGTAACTCAAGGGATCGTACTGGAATTTCCCTTGGTGATTCCCACTTCGGTTCCTGTTGAATCTTCTTATGAAGGTCTTCCACCTGGGACCGGCGACGAGCTCGGACCATCCGCGGATTCTCTTGAAGGCTCTGGTCCACCAGTGGCGGTCATCTTTGTTAATCTGTGCCGTCCGTATACGCTCCCACCAGGCTAATCCGACTGTTGAGGAACGGCGGGAATCAAAGCGATTAGGGAAGCAGAAGCAGCAGCGTGAGTTGGCGAGTGGCGAATTGGAGGTTCCTTCTTCACGGACCGCGTCTGGTTCTCTCTGGTCCATCTCCTCCGAAGCCCAGCAGTCTCTCTCTCTGCGTGTCCGCCTGAGAAAGATATAGAGAATATTGTAAAGGAAAACCTACTTGCTGAAGGGTGTTTTCGTAATTGAGCAGAAATATTTAATTATCTATAGAGCCGTTACAGGCGTGCGATGAATTTGTTCTCAGGTGACTCGCAGAGTGACTTTGTAAAAACAATATCTAGTGGCTTGTGGATCCCACTGCCAGCTGTATTACCGCCAAGCAAATTGCTCTTGATTTGGGTCATGACAACACTTGTGACTTGTCTTTTTTTTTTTTTTATTAACAAAATATATATATAAACCCCAACATTTCATACTATGAAAATAAAGTTACACTTTACGTCATAATATTAGCCTAGAAAATTACAAACCGATGATAGAACCTTGGGTGAGTGATCTAGTAATAGATCTATTGAAGGAACTTGGTACCTCTTGGAATTGTGATTTTTGTGTCTCCCAATCTTGACAGTTTATATACAAAAATAAGTTGATTTAATTAGAGGAAAACCAAACTTCCATGAGACAACAAGTGCCAATCAATTTTCTCATTTCCATCCAAAATAACATAAATACATAGCATAACTGTTAAAGAAGTTGCAGCCAACACGTGACCATAACCTCTTCCTAGAAAGTAAGAGACTCACTCCATTAACCCTTGAACTTGGGCACACCTAAGACACGTTCAAGTGATAATTGACCAACTAAAAGAGATAAATACAAAGGAATAACAAATAACAACTCCTTGCACGCCACCAAATAAACTGTCCACAACCAACCAGCACACCCATGTCCATTACCTCTCCTCTTATCAAGTATGTAATCATGAACACATGTCCATAACATACATGTTTCTTACAACCGAAGTCAAAGAAAGTAAACACCAGGACTCGAACAATAAAAAATCAAACAAATATCAGACAACATTGGGATTACATCACTGTATCGATAAGAAATTGAAAAAGACTAAAACAACACTTTTTCAGGATGAACCCGAACAAATTAAACAAAAACACAGACATAACACATATGGACTAGATTTAGGTTCTCAACTTCTCCTTCATCAAAAAAAATTGATCTCCTCCAGATTTAGGAACCCCATTACTATGCATCAAATATGTGTCGCATGTCACTGAAACACATCAAAAGAAATTAATGGTGTGGTGAAGAATTCATGACAGATGGATGAGAAGATTTAGATTTCACCTCCATGAGGGACATTGTGGTGAAAAAACCTTGAAACATCCCTCATTCAGCACAAAAATAGAAAGAAAACAACAGATCTATAAGAGGGAAGGGTAAATCTATGTCAGGGATAAGGAGGAAAGGCAGGAGGTTAGCCGTCATCCTCCTCGCTTTGCCTTGAAAAATAGCTTCCGAAATTGAGAGAGTTTTGAGAGAGGGACGACTAGTGACTTATCTCGACTCTTGAGATAAAAGTAACCCTTACCCGCATAGTTGAGGGTTGGATTAGGGTTTGTTAAAGGATAACCCGATCTTATGTGGGTCGGATGAGGTTTGCCTTAATCCGACATGCATTAACCCGACCCGACCTCATTTCAATAATACGAAGTCATTTTATACTTTTATAAGTCAATTCTCAGTAACATTTATTACTCTATCTATTAGTCTATTACTTCTTTAGAGTGTGTCTGGATTGAGGGATTTGGAGAGAAGGGAAGGGAAGGGGAGAGGAGAGAAGGGGAGGGGAGGGGAGGGGAGGGGAGGGGAGGGAAGAGAAGAGAAGAGAAGAGAAGGGAAGTAATAATAATTTTCTCTCTCTATTGTTTGGATAGATAAAAAAAGAAAGGAAAGAAAATTAGTTTAATTTATTAATTTATCCTTATTTTTTATGTTAGAATGTTATTTACAAGGGTAAAATAGATTTTTAACATATAAATAACTTAACTAGTCATCTCTTCCCTTCAAATGACTCCATTTTAGAGAGGAAGAATTTTGACAAAAATTTAATGAAATCTTCCCTCCAATTCCTTCCAAATCTCTCGCCTTAATTTTTTTTCTTAACTATTCAAACAAGGAAATTGGAAGAAAACTCTATTTCCCTTCTCTTCCCTTCCCTCCAAATCTCTCAATCGAAACACACTCTTAGAGTCGACACATGGAACCGCCTAGAAATTTCTCGACCACCATAAAGAAACAAAAGGCGAGAGTACAAATAGAGAAAATCACGAAACGATTAGAAAAAACCAATTGGAGCACATTAAATGGAACTTTGAAAACCCAACTGATCACTTGAAATGAGGAAAATGCATTAATTCACATGCATGATTCGCCTAGAGAAGCAAAGGCGTCGAGTCCAATAGAAGAGGAGATAAAGAACAGGTGAATCGAGGGATTTGGAGAGAAGGGAAGAGAAGAGAAATGAAATTTCCTTCCAATTCCCTTGTTTGGATAGTTCATTAAATTTGTGCCAAAATTCTTCCTCCCCAAAATGGAGTCATTTGAAGGGAAAGGATGACTAATTAAGTTATTTATATGTTAAAAAACTATTTTACACTTGTAACATAGCATTTTAACATAAAAATAAGGATAAATTAATAAATTAAAGTAATTTTTCTTTCCTTCGGCCTTTTTTATGTATCCAAACATGGGAGAGTGAGAAGTATTATTTCTTCCATTCTCTTCCCTTCCCTTCCCTTCCCTTCCCTTCCCTTCCCTTCCCTCCATTCCAAATCCCTCAATCCAAACACACTCTTAGTGTTTGAGACTATGAGGCTTGAGTACCTAATGACCCAACCCACTAAGACATTAACCCATGAGACTTTGAGTACCCAAACCCAATCCACTAACCCATGAGACTTCTTGCACACACTGCCAACTCGACCCAATCCGTATGCCCAAAACCCGACCCAACCCTACCTAAAATGAGGTTGGTTGAGGGTTGAGGGAACTCCCACCAGAACCTATGCGGATCGGATGAGGTCTCTTCCCAAACCTGACCCATGTTCACCCCTAGTAAACCTGGGCAATTCGTGAAAATTGTAACAAATACAATATAAAATTAATTTTTAATAAATATTCTAAAATCAAATTACAATCATGTTAGTATTACCATATATGAGTCCATTAACAATTACCATAAGAATCACATACATTTTTATTTTTTTAGTGAAAATTTGGTTACCGGCATGTGGTGGTTACATATAAGCTCTAAACTTTTCAATTTTTAGGTATTGTATAAGGATATGTTGGAATAGGTGTGTGAGAAATTGAGGATGTGTTTCAGGTTCAAATTTCTTGCTTCTTAGTCGTCACCCCAAAAAAGCTAATTTATTGAGTGGGGAAGATTTTAAATATTTAAACATATCTTTCAAACACTTCTTCTTTATGTGGGGTAGGTGGAGGTTGACAGTATGAACTATTAGTGATACAATAAACCTCTTTATAGTGTTAGTGTTATTCTATAAAATAAGGGATAAGTATCGAAATAACCCTTATACTTTCGAAAAATAATCGATCAAATTTCTATACTTTGTTTCAAACTAAATAATCCCCTCTACTTTGAAGTTTGATCTCCGTTAGCCTCTAACGTTAAATTTAGCTGATGTAGACTCTAATGTCTGACATGACTTTGATTTAGGAAAAAAAATGAGGCGTAAAATATGATATGGCTCCGAACAAAGAAAAATATAAAACAAACAAACATAACTCAGTTAAATTAGAAACCCTTAATCAAACTCTCTTCCTCCTCTGGTGGTTACATGAAAATGGCACATACAACCTACCCGCTTGACTAACGATTTATTTTTCCGTTTTAGTCCTCTTTGATTCTTAATCTTAATCATACACTAATTACATGAATTTGAGCATTTTTGTCCACCGGAGAAGCAGGGGCTGATCGCCCACTCCAATTTTATTTGGACCCAAACCTAAATCTAGCCAAGCCGGATATGATTGAACGAAATTACATGGGTCATTTCTTTGTTTCTTGCTACAGTATACTTGGATTCTTTCATTGTCAAACTCTTCCAACACTATTACCTTAAGTTGAATGGGAGGCGTAGAGAGAGGGATTTTGAAGGAGAACAAAGGGGTGGGGGGTTGTGGGGGCATAGAAGTATTGGTGGTAATGGTGGTGGCTAGTGGAGATGGAGATCCGGGAAAGAAGAAGGGCTTTTGACCCATTTGTTCAAAGTTCATATGCTTAATTGATCAATTATCTAAATAAGGGCATATATGCTTTTTAAAATCAAATATTACAATGATGTAATGTGTCATAATTTTATTGGTCATGTACACGTGTCTGCCATGGCAGTAGATAAAAAAAATAAAGAACAAAAATAATTCATACATTTAATGGCCACGTCATGTCATTATTACGGAATGAGCAATAAGGGCTCGTTTAGCCCAACCTTCAAAATACAGAGGATTGTTTAGCCTGAAACAAACTAGAGGAATTTGATCGATCCTTTTTTGAAAGTACAGGGGTCATTTCGATACTTATCCGATAAGTATCTTCTTAAAGAATTGAAAGAGATGTGTTTGGGTGAAATCTCTAAATTCCTAGTTGTCACCCCAAAAGAGGCTAATTTATTGAGTGGAGGAGATCTTAAATATTTACATATATCTTTTAAACACTTCCTCCGCGTGTGGGGGAGGTGGAGGTTGAGGGTATGTAGTATGAGGGGGTATTTGAACCCCTTAAACTGGGTTTTACATCTCCACTTTAATTGAATATGATTGCACTTTGAAAATTATAAGTCACCTTTTGTTTATTATTACACAGAATTTTTGTTTCATTATTACACAGATTTTAATGTTCATAAAATTCCATGTTTCATTATTACAATGATTTCAATTATGTAACAAAATTCAAAGAGCATAAAATTACTTTCATATCAATTATTAATTACTTGACTCACTTTTGGATGTAGCTAGTTTTAGCCTTTAAGTAAGAAACGAGTGATGTGTGATCTCTTTTCAAGTTTTCCGTAATTGACATTGTCATATATTGATGATTAGAAACACCATGTGATCACTGATACGTTGTCTCTCTTTTTTCCTCTCTTTGAAACTCTTTCTTTAAATTTTCAGTAGCTCCTTATTTAAGGATTGTAATGTTAGTATGTTTGAAATAGAGCTGTTCACTCTCGTCATTAATTCTTTTATATTCTCGCTTCTTTTTGTTCATCATACTGTATTAAGGGTTTAGGGGGCAAGTTCGTTTGGGCTTTTTGAAGCTAGCAAATTAGGGGTTCATAAAGGAGGATTGGACCAGCCCCTTGTCAAGGCTGGTTTTGTTGCCACTTGGATTTCTATAAGATTTTATTGTTCTATGCAAATTATTTTCCTGCCTTATCATATTTAGAATTTCGGAAACTATAAGAAATATGTCTACCACTTATTGCAATCAATAGTTTAGGAATAAAGTTGGCTAAGGTTACTATGCATTGAAACCGAATAAACCTCATCATGGAAACCGAATTTTTTAAAAAAATTAACATATTAATTTGTTTACCCTCATTAATTTAAATATTTATTCCATCAGGAGCTTTTTTGTTACATAGTTGATAAGTTCTGATAGTTTTACTTGTTATTCCAAATGTCAATTTGTTAACGTGTCATCTGGATTTTCTTTAATAATTTATTAAAAAAATATTCACCTATGCAAAGTTGGTTAAAAAATGGTTAGTTTGACTTTTTTGTGACATGTCAACAGTTTGACTGATTGATTTTACAAAAATTTTGCCCATGAAACACTGGTGTAAAATGAGTGGGTTAAGTAAAACAAATGAAACGTGAGGGACTAAATCGTAACAGGGGTCATTTGTCAGTGACCAAAAGTGTACTTTCCTCACCTAAAATACTATCGTCTACTCTTTTTCATTAATACTTTCAATAATTCAGTAACTCTTTTTCTAATTAATACTTTTGAAATATTATTAATCATAATATTATCATTAAATAAATAAATAAAATAAATTTGACAAGTGTAAAAAATAAATAAATCATTAAATATGAAATTATTTTTATTTTATTTTAAATATGTAATATATTTTATAATGTAAATATGTAAGAATTAAGACTGTGTCAGAATTATTTGATTTGTGAAACAATTACAGATTTAATTGTTTATGTTTAAGATAAAATACATAGGGCCCGTTTGGCACGCTGTTTTCAAGGCAATATATGCTACCAAAGACAATATATTGTCTGTTGTTACCAAACGGCCATTTCATGGCACGAACACCAATGCAATTTTGATACCATATTATTGTAGTTTTAAAATTGTCGATTTTGATACAATTTTGAGACAATTGCATATTTCGTACCCATTTTGTCCCCAGTATTTTAGTGAGTTACCTAAAATAACCCTACCTTTTATTAACAGAAATCAAGTCGTGCGAATTCTCTCTCTTGTCTTCTCAGTTGTCAAATTTAGGGCAAAACACTCACTCACTCCTGCCTGCGCCACTGCCTTGCAAAGAACGGAGACATTCCGCCGGTGAGATTCCTTTCATCTCTGTATTGTTTTCACTTATCGAATCTTTCATTCTATGTTTCATTCGTCGATTCCTGGTTCACTCTCTTTTGATTGAACCAAGCACGATATGGTTTATGGGTTTCTTGGTTTCTTGTGTTAATCGATTTGTGCGAACGTTCCATATTTTGCTCTTGATTTCATTTTACTTATCTCAAAATGGTTTCTGGGTTTCTTGATTTCATTGTTCTTATGTCGAAACTGGGTTATGGGTATATTGCACATTAGGGAGATCCGATTTTGAAATTGGTTTTACGAGATGCATTCGAGTTAGAGTTATGTTTATTGCAAACAATTAACAAGATGGTTCAAACCTGATTGGGTATCCATTGGTTCTGCCTTTCTGAGTTTCTTACATAGCTGTTACGGCCCCATTGTCTCTGATATTGGATTATTGAGATTTCATCTGAGTTTGTTGCATATATGTTATTCACTTGATTGTTATACAGTTGCTATAGTAATGAGATTTTTTTCATGGTTAATTTATACATATTGAACATGGATTGAAATTAGATTTTGATTAGTGTTACAAATGTTTATTTAGATATATTAGTTAAGTTGAAAGATGAGTAGGAAGGGCAAGGATATTGTAGTTGATGCTGGGGATGCAAAGTTTAAATGGGATAATAAGAATATGAAACTGTTTCTTGACATGCTTACTGTGTGGAAGAAAAAAAATGTTGGGTTGCTTAAGTGGGAGCCAATTTCTGAAGAATTTAAGAAAGTCAGTGGCTTCACTTGCACACCCTTGAAGTTGAAGACAAAACACGACAATATGAAACAAAATTGGCAGCTGTTCAATAGGCTAAAGAATTCAGAGACTGGATTGAGATTCAATGATGAGACAGGGAAGGTAGAGGCTTCTGATGAATGGTGGGATGCAAGGATTAAGGTCTGATATATTTTTTGTTTAAATTCCTTATGTAACTGGTTCTGTGATGCATATGTTTAACTTATACATTCTGCCGGTTATTGATCTAATGTTGCAGGAGAATATAAACTTAAAAAAATTTCACTCAACTGGATTACCTTTGCGTGAGGAACAGAATAAGCTTTGGGGTGGTGCCACTGCCACTGGTGATGAGTGCATCTCTCCTGCCATAGCTGATGTTGATGACAACAACACTCCACAGCCTGTTCAGATTGATTTGGAGCATGGACCAGATGATTTTTCAATAGGGTCCTCTCCGGTGAAGACCACAACAGTAAATAAGCCATCTGGTTCTACTTCCAGAACCCGCAAGAGGAAGAATAAACCCGTTGAAGATGTGATTAACCCTGAGTTTAAGGCATTGTGATTGGATTTGAAGACCACTAGCACAGAACAGCGTGAGTATTTTGCTAGCAAGAAGGTGTATTATGACAAGATGACTATGGAGCTTGATGATGTGAACACTTATGATCAATGTGTGAAGGCGTTGGGTGAGCTGCATATCCAGGAGTCTTATGCAGATATATACTATTTTGATGTTGAGTTGTTTGCTTCTCGTGTCCATAGGAATTTATTTCTAGCTCTTCCACATGAATCGCGTTTTGGATACATTGAGAGGCTTTACAACAAGAATGGTGGATTTGCTCCAAGTGGCTAGTGTGTCAAAAGTCCTATTAATTTGTGTACTATTTTTATTTTAAATTGAACCCATATGCATTAGTAATTGTAGTGATTATCTGAACCTATTTATCATTATGTGTACTCTGAGTTATGTGAACTTTGTTTGCTTATCCAGTGATATGTTTAATTTGATTGTTCACTTTGTTTATTAGCTCAACATTGATTGATTGAACCTTTTTTTTTTATTTTTGAATGCTTCACAGATATGGAATACCATAGTGACAGCAGTGATGATATGATTGACACATTGCAGCTTCAATCCTTGCGGTAGCAATGCATTATGAGATGGGAACAAGTTCCACAAACAATTATTCTGGTAGAGGTAGTGTTCCATGTCGGACTTGTAAGTTCACAGGATATGATTGGGTGGTTGATGTCTTAAATGGTAACCCAGTTCGATGTCAAGAGTCCTTTAGAATGTCTGTCAATGTTTTTAAGAGATTATGCAGGGTACTTAGGGATGATTATGGACTAGAATGCTCCAATAAAGTTGGGATTACTGAGATGGTTGCAATGTTTGTCTTCATACTCGGACATGCACAGTCAAACCGTGATATTGGGGAGCGTTTTCAACACTCTGGAGAGACCATTAGTCGCCTATTTCATAAGGTGTTGCAAGCGGTTATGAAGATGTCCAAGGAGATAATTAAACCAATAGGAGATCAGTTGAATGAAACACCGACTTACATTAGGGAGCATCCAAAAGTATGTTATCGCATATGTTTCAAAGACTGCATTGGGGCACTAGATAGGACACATATTCCGACTGTTGTCACTCCCGAGAAGAGACAAAGGTATACTGGGAGAAAAGGAGTCCCAACACAGAATGTGTTGGCAGTGTGCGACTTTGGCATGTTGTATACCTATGTTCACTTGGGTGGGAGGGATCCGCACATGATAGTCGGATTTTGGAACATTCCTTGCATCGATAGATTCTAAAGTTTTCAAAACCACCTCTAGGTATTAATATAAGTGTACTGTTTAGTGGTTGTTATTATAATCTTATCAAAAAATTAATTACAAGTTCTATCCATTTTAATCGTAGGTAAGTATTATTTGGTGGACGCTGGATATGCAAACAAGACAGGTTTTTTAGCACCATACAAAGGTGAAAGGTACCATGTTCTTGTATTCCAGAATGGGGCCCCTGTAGCTGGACATCGTGAGGTTTTCAACAAGGCACATGCCAAGCTTAGAAATGTCATCGAACGGACATTTGGAGTTACCAAGAAGAAGTGGCGGATTTTGGGGTCCATGACTTCATTTGATACCAAGATACAGGCAAAGATTGTGATAGTGTGCATGACCCTTCACAATTTTATTAAACTCAATGCTGACCTTGATTCTGATTTTAATGAAATTGAATCAACGCCTGTGGTCGAAGATGATATTATGCCCGATGTTGTCATAGAAGATGTGGTAGAGGATGAAGATGACAATTTACTCATTGATGACGCCAACATGGCACAGTTCCGGTCATGTTTGCACAACAACTCATGACTATATGATGCATATTTATTTTCATTTATCAAAAATGTATGAACTTATTTGAATTTCTTCCATATTTTGGTAATATGGAATATTATGGAACTCTTCTATTTAACTATTTATAAATAGTTAAATTAATTATATTTGTTTTATAAATTAATTGTTATATTTTCTGTCAGTTATATGCATATGTTATCATTAAAATGCCTAATACCCCTGCATGTCATCTGCCCCAGAATATTACCCAGCATATATGTTACCAGCATATATATTACCAGCAAAAGTTGAACCAAACAGCACAAACCATTTAAGTAGCATATCTGCTACCAATATTGTCCAGCATATCTGCTACCACTATATCTGCTACTATATACGCTACTGAAAAAATTGTCTGTCAAACGGACCCACAATACCTAGTACGTAATTTGCCACAGCATTTTAAACAGAATATATGCTATCAACATAAATTGAACCAAACAATTTTAGCATTTTAGACACCATATATAGGGTCCGTTTGGTAGATAATGTTGACAGTAGCATATATTACAGATAATAAATGGTTGTAATAAATGATAGCATATATGGTTGTTGAAATGCTGATAGGTGTTTGGTTATACTTTTATTGGTAGCATATATGGTGTTAAGATTGTAGTGTAAATTACATGCAGTGGCATTATGCATTTTAACTCAAATAAAATATATTAGATATTAAAATAAATTAAAATAATTTCTTACTAGATTATTTTATTTATTTTATTAATTTATTTTCTTTAAGATTATCTTGAATCAAGCAAAATTGGTTTCTAATTAATGAAAGGATAATGCTTAAGACTCTCAAAAAGTAACTCCCAAAATACCGCTATTTAATATGGAGTGTTAGATGTGAAGTGGGTCCTACATGTGTGTTTTTAATCAATGGTTATTTTAATGTCAAATAGATTTGAATAACTTTTGGGGGTCTCTAGCATTGTCCCTATTTTCCCTTGCACAGTCTAACCCACTTCCTCTAATTCATTTCCTTTTTTTTGGCACAAATTATCCATTTCCATTACCAATCTATTAAGGTGAGTGCGCAAACATGTTGATGAAAACCTTGATCTTAATGGAATTAAGAACAAGGTTGAGTTGAGAGAAATCTCTCGATTTTGAGAATAAGTCTCGATTTTTGTTTAATTTATTTGATTGATCAAAATAAGTACAACTCTACCGGCTTATATGGCCAAAGCAAACAATCAAAAACCTATTCAAACTAGAAGACCAAAACTATATAGAAAACTACTTTATTCCTAAGCTAGACTAATTAAAAGAAAATACCAACAAGAATATAAATACTAAACAAATATTAATTGGAAGTAAATACTAATAATATAGGAAACTAGACTAACTAGGACATGTCTTTCCTTGGTTCTCATCATTCTCTCCCTCTTCAAGACTATCTTGTCCACAAGGATGAAACTGCATCTTGAACAGCTTTTAACCACTGCATTAGTCTCCCTTTCTTGGATAAAACTCGACCTCAAATTTTAAATAGTAGTAGCAATAAAAACCCTATCAAGAATAACATCATCGATAAGAAGAAGCATGTCTTTGACCAATACTTCCTAGAACCCTCAACTTCAATTATCAAAGAGTGCAAAGGATTCTTGACATTGCTAAACTAGTTGGGAATGACAAAATCAACATATTCAACAAGTAACATAATATTGTCAGGATTTGCTAGTTGAATAATGTCTCATTTTTCCACCTTGATCTCTTCTTGCAGCAACAAATCTCCTTTGTTCGGATAATCATCAAATATTGGGACCGATAATTCATCTATTCCTACATCAATAGAATTCACGTTCAAGTCTTCCTCTTTTTCTTCATCGAAAATAGACATTGATAATTTTTTCATATCATCTTTGTTCTTGATGAGTAAGTCGTCAATCTTATCTAGCTGTTCCTGGATTAGGGCAAACTGTTGTAGAATCTCCATGCGAAACGCTTGAAGGTTGGCTTTGATACGATTCTTGTTAGAACCCATGACGAGTTCTCTCAATGAAAGCACTAATGATGAAAACCTTGATCTTAATGGAATTAAGAACAAGGTTGGGTTGAGAGAAATCTCTCGATTTTGAGAACAAGTCTCGATTTTTGTTTAATTTCTTTTATACCTCCAAATAAGTACAACTCTACCGGCTTATATAGCCAAAGCAAACAACCCAAAACCTACTCAAACCAGAAGACCAAAACTATATAGAAAACTACTTTATACCTAAGCTAGACTAATTAAAAGAAAATACCAACAAGAATATAAATACTAAACAAATACTAATTGAAAGTAAATACTAATAATATAGGAAACTAGACTAACTAGGATTTATCTTTTCTTGGTTCTCATCACATGTCTACGACAACCCATCTTGTCCTTGCACCATGGAGTCCAATACTGGATAGGGTGAAGCCAGCACTCGAAAACACCGTGAGCGGACCTGCACGAATCACCTTTCATACAACCACCTTTCTGGAACTTGGCACATGCCGTATCTGAGTAGTGGTACCGGCGAGCCTTCTCTCCAAGATGTACGAATGGGCATTCAATCCATTGAAGGGTAATATCGCCATTCCAAATAAAATCAAGGTCATAAGAGGAAAATGGTTGGAATTTTTCTTAGAATTGTCCATTTATGAACCATTTCATTTTGGGCATTATATTATCAAAAAAAATTCCGAATTTTTGTGCCAACAAATTGTTGTTTGATTGCAGGGATGGAAATTTCTCCCCGACATGCCCCGCCCTACACGGATTTTCCCTGACCCGAGACTTGTGCGGGGCGGGGACAAATCTATTTACAGCTCATCTGTAAGTACAAGGGAAAGGAGCTACCGGAGACGGAGATTTTATTAGAAAGAGCTCAATCCATTTTTGAGCGCAAAAGCCGAATCCTATTACGGATGGAGGAGCTTTTTCCGGGTAGGGGCTGGCTGGCTTGTGGACGGGGCCCAGTTTCTCAAGACCAAAAAGGGCAAGGACTATTCAGAGGATAGTCTCAATGCTGTCTTCGAAAGTCTTGGGCGCAATGGCCGCGATAGCCCTTACTTTTCCCAGTTTGCTCTTTCTAAAAGAAACTCTTTTTAAAAGAAACCACCGCCCTTGATCTGGGACCTACCTACCCACTCATCAATCACGGTGTTCAGCTGACTTGCACTGATAGACCCCTATTGTATTGGAATTAGGCGCCCATCTTTTGACTGTTGTCAACTAATCTCTTCAATGTTCGATTCTACTCTATGTTAGAACATTTCTGTGAATGCTATTCTGATTTAAGTGGTCCTATTCTCTTATAGGGCTTTCTTCTTCATCGGCACCTGTAAGAGTGTGTTTGGATTGAGGGATTTGGAAGGAAGGGAAAGGAAAGGAAATAGAGTTTCCTTCCAATTCCCTTTTTTTTATCTATCCAAACATGAGAGAGGGAAAAATAGTCTCCATTCCCCTCCCTTCCCTTCTCTCCCCCTCCCCTCCCTTCTCTTCCCTTCCCTTCCCTTCCCCCAAATCCCTCAATCCAAACACACTCTTAAGAGCAGATAGGGAAAGAGAACTCCTAAACCAAACCTAAAAGCAGTCTATTTCTTATATACGCGACCGCCCTGCCATTCCTCATTCAAGATAGGCACAGGGGGGAAAGAAAGAGAGAAGCGCATCCAAAACAGAAGCCAGTTCCAGCAGAGTCAAAGTCAAAAAAGAAGGGCCCATAGGGATAGGAGAAAGAAGAAGAAGGAAGGAGCTTACTAAGGGTGGGCGGAACGAGCTTTACTTACTATAAGTGAAGGGCATAGAGACCGCTTTAGGCTAGCTTATGGGTTACTTATGGGAGTGCTCTCTCAAGAATGAATCAGGAGTCGTTCGCACATAGCCTGTTTAGTTTTAACTTCCTGCTTGAGAACTCGTTAGTCGTTCGCTAAGCTTCCTGGGACGCTGGTCGAGCTAGTTTAATCTGACTCTCCCTTTGGTCAATCCGCTACGAGGTGGGTAGGGACGGGTATGCCTCCCAACTCAGCCTGCTATACATGTTCATATATATATATAACATAATATAGATAAATATTTATTTGTCTAAACAAATATTAATTTGATATTATTATTAAATCAAAGTAACACATAAACTTGTTTGGTAAGTCTAAACCCTAAGTCCCTAAATATAATATTATCATACTCTTAATTAGATTGAATAAATGTTGATAAAAACTTACTCTAAACCCTAAATTAAATATGACTCTCTAGTCTCTCTTCCTAAATCAATTAAATTGATATTGATAAAAACATAGGACCTAAACCTTAAGTTAAACATGACCTATATTCTTAAATCCTAATCTCCAAAACCCTAAAGGCCCACCCAAAAACCTAAAGGCAACCCTAAACCTAAGCACTAAACCCTAAAGCCATGACCATATGCTCATAGAATAATGTAAAATTTAAAATCAATACCCATTAACTATTAAGTCATTAATTTAAATTCAAATATTAAACCTTAGCACAAAACCCTAATTGAAAGTTAATTATTGGTATTTAATAATTGAAAGAAATATGTCTAAAATTAATAGTTGAGAAGTACAACTAACATTATTTAATTGTGTTAAAAGTATAATAGGTGGTATGTAAAGATAATATTTTAATTAGTTGGCAAGTAAAACATAAAAGTAGCTTTGGTATGTTGGTTAGTCCATTACTCTACCAATTAGAAGTCTCAAGTTCAAATCCTAAGATGTGTAATTTAATTTTTCAATTTTCAAAAGTGTTGAATTGGGACGGGGCGGGGACTCAAATCCTAAAATGTGCAATTTAATTTTTAAATTTTCAAAGATGTAGAATAGGGACGGGGACCTGCGGGCAGGGACAGGACAACCATGATTCGCCCCCGCCCCATTGTCATCCCTATTTGGTTGTTGTCAACAATTTATTGTTGAAAGACCATAAATTGTGCATCAAACGGAGAGATGCTATCATTTAAACCAACAATTAATTTTTCAATTTTCAAAGATGTTGAATCTGGACGGGGAGGGGCATGGGGACCTGCGGGCCGAGGATGGGGCATACCCTTGGAGGTGCAGGGACGGGACGGCCATGATCCTCCCCCGCCCCACCTCGTTGTCATCCTTATTTGATTGTTGTCAACAATTTATTGTTGAAAGACCATAAATTGTTCACATAAATTGTGCACCAAATGAGGAGATACTATCATTTAAACCAGCATATATGCTACTTTCAAAATTTTCCACCAATCAAATTCTAGGCAATTTATTTTGGAGTTAAAATCAACGTTTACATGCTTGCATCGCGGATACAATGTTGTGCTACCACTCAAATTTGAGATATGTTAGCATATGTTATTGTAATTTAGTATAATATATTATTATAATTTAGTCCCTTCAGTTATTTTTGATTTGGACAATGCTACAGTCTCCATTTTGTAACCCCTAAACCTATGTGATATTAAAATAGTCATTAATTAAAAACACACAGATAGAATCAACTTCACATCCAACACTCTATATTAAATGGGGATCTCTTGGGGGTCTCAAACATTATTCTTTTGATTTAAGTTCTTCTTTTGGCCCTTTTTTTTTTATCTCAATTTACTTAATCTCAAGGTTTGACTTTGACTCTATTTCTTTACATGAGGGTTCTTCTTTTGTCTCCTTTTTTTTCTTCTAAATTTACCTAATCTCAAGGTTTGACTTTGACTCTATTTCTTTACATTTTAACTCTATTTCTTTACATAAGGGCTCTCTTTGTACTACACAAGATGATCAAGATTATCATTCTTAACCCACTGTACAGTGTAATAATGGAATGGGAACACGATCCGGCAATTCAAGATGTTCATGTAATCAAACATTTAACAAAAATGATAAGGATCCCAAAATTTTGGTGTCTCAAATGTCACAAATATGATATGCCTAACAATGAGTGGATTTGTTAGAGCCCCTTCCATTTAATTTGAAAATAAAATAAACCACACATCATATTTGGGATTGAGATACTATTTTTTGGATCCCCATTACTTCTCAACATTTTAATGCCGTAAGTTCGACAAAACTAAAAACCTATAGAATTGTGCAACAAAAGGAATTCCATAGACAGAATGGCCAAACCACATGAAAGCATGCCAATTTGGCTGTTCAATTGGAAAACATCAATTTGCGGGTGTCATAATTCCACTAGGCACTTAACAGCACGCATGCCAAACAGGCACGATGGCTCCTCCAAAGAAAATGTGTCAATTGGCTTCTTTGCTCACCTAAAGACTCTTGACATGTATAATCTAAAAAATTTGCAGCTGCTCCTTACTCCCAAGAAGTGAATCTCCTTCTCAAGAAGAAATCAAACAGATCCACTTGTTTTTTCAACAAATAAATACAGAAGGATCCTAGGATAAACCTGCCATTGAGGCCCAGATATTTTCTAAACCGAAATGCATATTCTATTCCGAAAGAAAACCAGCTCCTTAACACCCATCATATTTGGCTTCTGAAATACTAACTACAGCAGGCAAACTGTTACAATAAATAGCTTTAGTAAGTGAAAAAAATGGGATTGAAATCATTAACTGGTCTATTCTACACTTTCTCACGTTAAACTGAACAGAGAAAGCATGTATCCTAGCCTTCAGTGGATGAAAAAATGGCAATTGGCAAGTCTTCTGCCGAGAAGTAGTTGAAGATTACTTCATCTCAAATGATAGTTATAGTATCAAAGAAGACACTGACAATGCATCAATATAGGAAGCAACCACATTTTGCAATAATGTAATGGTGTACCTAAATAATGAGAGGGAAAAGTAACAAAAGCACCATATCTTTGTTATTACCATCACTTCATCATAGGAAGAAGGCACTATTTGGATTGAGAGTGGTCAGACACTTGTGAGTTATCCATTTTGAATTTTTGATCAAGATTGATTTACAAGTAGCAGAGAAAAAACCTGTTGTTCCAGCAGTAGCACAAGTCCAACCATGCATCTACACTCTTGAGGAAAAAAATAAAATAAAAACAAAGGGTCCATGCTTGCCTAAGCTGGAGCAAGTTCCCAACCTAACAGTGTTATATTTGTTCACCTAGAGTTCCAATCCAGCAAATAACCATCCTAATCCAACTGAAGATTTAAGGTTTTCATGAATAAGAGAATGGTCGTTTATTTAATCTTCTTCTACTCTCCATTTCTTCTAGCTCATAATTTTGTATTTGTTTTCCCAACAATCTACTCAAGTACTCTCCTCTTATAGGAATTATACATCACTCAATGATTCAAAAGACATTAAAGTTTAAAGGTTCTATTCCATTTGTACATCAGCAATAAAAAGGTTTTTCAATGCAATGAACACTAAGAATTTAGCAACCTTAATTATTCTTCAATAGCATAAACTAACATTCTCTGTCAATAATATTTGTCATTACGGCTCAACTCCAAACAGAAACTTTTAAACTCAATCTCAAAGCAAACAAAGATACTAAATTTCCATCCTCTGGCAAAACAGAGATAGGCAGAGACAGATCTTCAACCATCACACAAATATCGACAATAGAACAAAGGAGAACTAAAATACGAGTGCAATCGGTCATCATCAACAGATGCTACCTCTATAACTACCATTCATTCGTTACACTATATAAGCCAAGGACACCTAGACTTAAAGCGCAAAGTAGCCACAAACCCTATCTACAATGAGCTGAACCAAGAAATCATAAGCAACACAGTACCAGAGTCGTTGACTAAAGCCAATGCAAAGAGAAATTGCCTTAGAAATATAAAAACTACCTCACAAAGCAAGAGCTTGTCCAACATCCCCACTATGAACATCCCAGAAAACACCTCCAGCATCATCAGACTTACCAATATCAATAGCAATAGCACCAAATATAGCCCTGAATGCACCACAAACCACAGCAGGAGCTGTAGAATTGGTCTTGGGAGAAACCCTTACCACCTTGTGCAATCCAAGCCGTGTCCCATCAACAGCGCACGATGACTGTTTGGAGATCTCCAATTTGCGTTCGTTGAGATCTTTGGAAGACATATCTATGTTTTTTTGAAGGAATCTCAGAGAGATCGATGAGTCAATCACATCAGCCCCAAGGACGCTGAGTGCCTTGTTGTTCTCTTCAGAAAACGAAGGGTGCGTCATCGCGCGCCGGAGAAGATCAATCTTCTTGAAATTATAGCTGGAGATGGAGGAAGAGCAAAAAAAGTGCTAAAAAACTGAGGCATAGAAAGCAATCTACTGTTAGGTATGTACAAATGTGCTCGCAACAGAATAAAATTACCGAATTTGCTTCTGCAGAGTTTCGAGAGCCGTATCGAATGGCGAATTGATGTCGATTCCCCTTCTCTGATGCTTACTCGACGCGTGCACCTGCAAATAGAACCAATCGGAAACAGAGAAAGCGATCAATTTAAAACACCTCACTTAATTTCTATAATTTTTACTTTCTCCGCAACCAAACGGAAAGGGTACAAGTACAGACTCAGGGTTCCAAGAATCATTACCAGAGACAGAGAGGTAACAGTGAAGACGAGAACGATTAAGACAGTGAACCGACGGAAATGCATTTCTTTCATCGATTTCTTCAAAGAGAAGAACAGCGAGCACTTTTTATCTTTCGATTCGATTCCCTCTCTGCTAAAATATGCTTGTGAAACAACTTATCATACAAGGAGTCGTCGGGAATAATGCTTAGTTGACTTGTAGTCAAACGCTCATGACTTTTGTTTGTTGCGAAGGCGCACCCCAATTTGTCTCATACTTCTAAATGAAGTTGCCTCTGTCTTTGGAACTCCAAGGGAGTTGGTTGGGTGATAAATTGACGGTATTAACTCTTTGTTAAACGCAAGAGGTCATAGGTTCAACTCTCACGTTCAACAAATTTCTTTGGAGTCACCCCCATTGATCGAGGCCCTACAATTGCTAGGTGCATGTAGGACGAGAGGACTCATGTATCTGAGGTTTCTCGTGTAATGCGAGGTTCAATTCCTGTAAAATGCGAGGTTCAATTCCTGTAATTGCCTGGTGCATGTAGGATGGGATGACTCACATTCCCAAGATTTCTCATATAAGATGAGATCTAATGTGACCGTGTCTTAGAGGAGTTACTCGTTAAAAAAAAAAGTATCGTCAATAATCTTAATCTCATTTGAGAATGAAAGCCTTATGATAGCAATTGTTATAGTGTCTCCAAAACAATGCATTTTCAAGAAGAAAGAGATTCAAGGTAACACAAAAGGCCCTTCCATGTATTCAAATTGAGCAAAACAGTATATGTATGAATCCAATTATCCAAACAATGTCCCCCATTTGGTAAAATTTCCTATGACATACTTGGGTATCTTATCCAACACCAGAAAAATACATACATCAGCCCATTCATTCCCCCCATGTATAGCTAGAGACTTAATAAAACAATGATTTCTATGCAATCCTGCCAGTCCTAGTATTCAACTATTCATATCTCCAACTGCTTTCTATCAACTATATAAAGCTACTGTAATCAAACTACTCCATGAGAATCCCCTCACTGTATCATAACAAAAAACAAACAAACAAAGAGAGAGAGAGCATTTTATCCAGGTAGGTATTCTGTATCCACTTCTCTGCTCTTATTCAACTGATGTCAGCGCACCAAACGGGGGGTCATTGCATCGCATGTCATCCACTTTCGGAAAAGACTACTGTTTCGGTGCTACTCATGGACTTCAACTCTTCTGCAGATGCCAAGCCTCGAAGCACTCGCAAAACATTAGCAGCCTCTTCCAGATAATATTTAGCTAAACTCGGTTTTTGGCCAACTGTGCAGGCAAAGATCTCCGGGGAAGTATGGAGAGATGAAGTAATTGTGATGTTTGATAAGCTCTCAAACATGTCCTCGTCGGATCTATCATCACCAATGCAAAGAACAAAATCTGCTGCTTTACCGGTACTTGACATGGTGGACAGAACTTTCTCCATGACTAACCCTTTAGTCACTCCCTGCACATTAATAAGCCCACATTCAGAACCAAACAACAAACCAAAAGTGCAGAAGCACATAAGAGAAAGGGAGGAAACAGGAGATAGGGCATATGTACCTGAGGCTTCACTTCGACAATATGCTGGCCTTTCTTAACATGTACGGGCTCATTTGCAAGGACATTTTCAAGATGATCTAGCATCTCAATGGCCTGCCAAGATGCAAAACAAGGGTCAGCATGTTGATGCTGCCATACCAATGCACTCTCCTTTGTCTCTATGTAGGAGCCATCGGTTGCTTCTGTATATAGTTGCATCACAGGTGCTGCAATTCTCTTCCAGCCAAAATCTCCAGCCACTGAACTGGTTTCCCAATTGGATGAACTACTCCACCTATAATAGAAGTAGAACTCAAATCCTTCGTGAGGAATCAGCACAAAGTTTAGCAGAAAACTATTTGAAAACCAGTATTCAGAAGGGTATGCTGCCAATTCGTAATGGTGTAAAATTAAGTGCGTCATAAAAAATATTAGTCTTCTAAATATGTGGGCTTTTTCTTTGATCCACTCGTAGGTTCCAATTTAAAATTTAAAAAAAAGAAAAGAAAAGAAAAAAAGTAGATACCTCACAAAGTATCCATGTTCAGCTGCTATTCCTAGATTTTCATACTCAGAAAACCAGTTGCTCAGAGAGTTCCTCCCCCTGCCACTAACTATGAACACGGTGTTCTTAGGGTCACTGCAGAGCTTTCTCAGGATTGAGATAAGTTCAGGACCAGGGGTTATAGTGAGAGAACATTGAGGCACCAATGTTCCATCGTAATCCAAAAAGATTGCCCTTCTAGATGTCCTACTATAAGCAGGGAAAATATGGTCTAGAGACAGCTTTCTAAAACCATGAGGAAGAGACAAAACACGGAAATTGAGACCAATGCCCATGCCCCAGCAACGTTTACTGTAATGATCTTTGCATGCTCGCTCTAAATCCTGCAAAAAACTGCTAGCCCAGTAGGCAATATCGTGAGAGCTAACATATTGGTAGTGCTTCTTGTGCCGCAACTGCTTCTCCAAGCCAGACAAACTCATTCCCAACGCCAACCCATTAGCTACCGCATCAACATCCCATGGATTAACCCTTATTGCCCCACTTAGAGATGGAGAGCAACCTATAAACTCTGAAACAACAAGAGTACTCGAACGAGGAGACTCTGAGGTAACTTCTAATGCTTCATCCAGTAATGGAGATCCCTGCCTGCATACAATATACTTGTACGGGATTAGGTTCATTCCATCCCTCACTGCATTAACTATGCAACACTCTGCCATAGCATAATAGGCAGTTTTCTCATAGAAAGGGACATGGCGATCAATAAGGACGACCGGATCATACCCATCTAAACCAAACACTCTGTTTACTCTTCCAGCAGTCATATATATCTCTTTTTTGGCTTCCTCCACATCTTTGCCTAAGGTTCTTGCAGGATTTAAAATTTGAACCAGGACTACTTCGCCCTGCATGCCTGGATGTTGATGTAGAAGCTTTTCCATGGCCAATAATTTGAGGCTGATGCCTTTAAATATGTCCATGTCATCCGCTCCAACAATAAGCTTTTTCCCCTTGAATTGTTCTTGAATTTCTTTGACCTTTAAGGAAGAAGATGGATGGTTTAACGCAGATTCAATTCGACCCATATGGATTCCCACAGGTAAAATTTTGATGTACACTGTACGACCAAAATACTCAAGTCCAATATATCCCTGCTTGGATTCATAGTCTAGGCCCAGCATTCGGTTACAACAGGACAGGAAGTGACGGGCATAGTCAAATGTATGAAAACCAATTGAATCCGCATTTAGCAGTGCTTTCAGAATTTCCTCTCTGACAGGCAAAGTCTGGTAAATTTCTGATGAAGGGAACGGACTATGAAGAAAAAATCCAAGCTTAACACGATGGAATCGCCTCCTCAATAATGTTGGGAGAACCATTAAGTGATAGTCATGAACCCATACATAATCTTCTTCAGGATTTAATACCTCCATGACCTTATCAGCAAATATTTTATTGACAGAAACATAGGCCTGCCAAAGCGACCTATCAAAGAGATTGCCATGATTTGAGCACACCGGAAGCATGTAATGGAAAAGTGGCCATAGATTTTGCTTACAGAAACCATGGTAAAACTTCTTTTCAAGTTCACAAGGAAGAAAAGTTGGCACACAATTAAACTCATCCAAGAGCTTCCGTGCAACTTCTTCATGCTCGCTTGCTTCTACGTCTACCTTTAGAGACCCCACATAGACAACATCTACATCAGAAGAAACACCATCCTTCAACTGTAACAAAAGTGAATCCTCATCCAAACCGAAAGACCATCTGCCAGATTTCAAATCTTTTTGAGCATGTATAGGGAGTAAATTTGCCACAATAATTGTCTTTTGACGACTCTCAGCTAATGAAGCATCTGAATCTCCATCATTGCCTCCATCACCATCCATATCAGCTATAATTCCAGGAGCAGTCATTGTCCGAGGAATGGCCCTGGGTGACTTAGGGAACTTAAACATGTCCCCAGATTCCAAATCCAACAAACTTATGAAAGAGTTTGACACCATCGAAGCTTGTTTAGATGTATACCAACTTATAAGAAGCTGAAGCAAGACCAACAACTTGCTGAAAAAAATATCTTGAATGGGCAGGTCAGCTTATTACCTGCAGTAAAGAGGGGGCAGAAAACCATATTTTTCAGAACAATATGAGAAGAAAAATGAGACCAAGAACTTTGCAAAAAAAAAAAAAAAAACACAAAGAAACCACCAAATTTATGATAAATACATCTTTTTGAATTGAATTAGCCATAATCCATGTACATCAAACTTCATCCACATAGATAACCCCATTAAAGTACTACACACACAATTACTGCTTTCTGTGACTGTTCTGTTTCTCTATCCTTTTCACATAAAATAGACACCAACTTTGGTTACTTAATGATTTAGATTTCAATCAAAGGAGTTGGGAAGGTAGAAGAGTGAAAGCAGGTCAAGACTACACAAAGCAAAAGGCAAAGAAACCCCAAGGTCCCAACCTTTCCCAAAAGAATATTTCTAACAAACAAATAAGATGATAGAATCAAAATGAACCCTGGCTTCGTGTTTACTACAAACTGATATTACCAGACCTTGACACAAAATATCTTTAATCTTCATATCAACAAACAGACTGTTTGCACCGTAAAAGAAAGGACCATTTTTTTCAATTCCATGTAGTCTATCCTCCTATTTCGAACAAAGATCAATCGCTCAGGCTTCACCGAGACTACTCATTATACCATGTCATACCTCTATATTGTAGGATAGTTTTTAGAAACTACAATACTCATTCTACTATGTCATAACTATATCTTGTAGGCAAAAAATTTTAGAAACTACAATGTCTGAGATGGACAGAATCTGTAGTTCCTCCAAGAAAATTGAATGGATTAGAGTATTACTGCCAGTCCATATTAGAATCAATATTACCATTCTCAAACACACACAAAAAAAGAGCAATCAACATTACTATAACATCAATTGCATATCGTCAATTTCCCTTTCAGAGATGACTACTAACATCAAATTGTACCCTGACTCTTGTTACATTTCCCATTATATGATGGGATAGAAAAATATATCAATGGAAAAAAAAGGAAAAATGAGCGCGAATTCCTAAAAGGATAAATGATTTTTCTCACACAAGCACCTCCACGTCACCACTAATCGAATCAGACAGACACAAGCAACTGTACAGTCAAGAACTGTCTAACTGGAGTTAAACTAATCACATATAATCAGGGGCCCTCCATAAAAATATTCAGGATTATCCAAGAGGAAAAAATGATATACAAAACCAAACAATTCACAAGCAGAAAATTGAGAAGAAAAAAAGAGAATAATCGTAGAACTATAGGAACACATGCAGTAACTCGTATATGCATTGTATACATACCGAGTTTCTTCAGATCTGAGACATGCAACAACTTCTGCTTCTTTGATTTTTATTATCAATGGTTGTTTATACACAACTTCCTCCAGATTTAATTTCTCACATTCAAGGCTGCAACAAATCTAATGGAGAAGAGATCAAAAGAAATGGATTTGATTGCTTAGGAAATGCATTTTCCATTGGTATGATAAGATGTTATCTCACTCCCTTTGTACCATTAAATCTACAGCAAACCTTAAAAGTCACGAGATTCATCCTCCACTTACAGACAACGCATATACATCTTGACCAATCACACTAGGAAAATAATGGAGATTGTCGTTATCTTCTTATTTACTGAAACAGTTGCGGAACAGCTAAATAAAAGAAAAGAAGAGTTATTTTTTTACCTGGAATTTCCATATCTATGACTATCCGAAAGGTGCCATTTGTTTCAGCATAAAAACGCTCCTGAAAAACATCTTATTCTTTGTAAATCAATATCCATGTACTAATTATGGCATGAAGGATTTTTCAATTAAGGCAAAAATTAAGAATTACACAGCTATTTGTTGGTTCATCGTTATCTTCAATAATAACGTTAATCCTCCCTCAATAGACAGAAAAGGAAATAGAAGTAGAAACAACATCATCACAAACATTACTAAAATAGGGCCTCCCTATACTTTTCCAAACTCTTCACAAGGAATTTGTGCTTTAAACATCCAAAATTGTTGACTTCGAAAAATATAAAAACCCTCTATACATACACACCCTTATAAATTCCTTAATTAGAAACTTATGGTTCTTCCTCTATAAAACTGTAATGTACAAACATGTTTACACAAACAAATTCCTTTTATTATACACATATTTGCATATTCTAATGCAGTTGTCTAGTCTAACTAACAGTCTAAGATTCCCAATAAAATTTCAGTATGAAAGATAGAGATCATGATCCTAAAGAAGGAAATCCATGTAGCAGGAAAGCACAGAGCAAATTCTTTTTGACTTCTAGATCCTAAAACTTCCATGTTTATACAAAAAAAAAAATTACACAAACCATACAAATAGTAATTAAAATCCAGATACATTACTTGAAAGGAGTGAAAATGATCCCACCACATCACTTCTTCTACAGGGTTGTTCAGTAACAGAGACGATCGATTCCCCTGTCAAACACATCAACAATCAATAAACCACAAAAACCCGTAGAAAATTCAAAATCTAACAAACCCAGTTAGCCATTACTGGTCCTGAACTAACCCAGCAACCAAAACAAAAAATCAATATGTTTCTTCATTTTTCTGTGTTATGGAAGATAATTTGTGAATAATAAGGAGTTAAAGATAATGCGAGCAGAGACTTACAGAGAAAGCAAGTAATAGATAATGTTTGGTGGAAGAATGTTGAGGAGGGCGTAAGGGATCGAAGAGATATGTGTTAGGTTCTAAACTGGTGAGATTTTAGTGGAGTTTCCATGAATTCTGAAACCCATTACAAAAAAAAAAACAGTGGAAGTCGAATTGGAAAATTTTGTTTTTAAGGTTTCGTTTAGTGCTGCTTCGTTCAACAAAGGAACCTCAAACCAGTCAAACGGATTATACAATATAACAAAAAAGAAAGAGTCTGGAAAATAAAGATTTAGAGAGAGAACAGTGAGAGACAGAGAGAGAGAAGAAACAGAGGAATACGTATAGTCCTCGTGTATTTTTACGTAACTGCCCTTCTTCTACTTCTAATTTTTAGTTCTACTATTCTAGGTCTTTTTCTTTGTCCTTGAAATTTTACAAAATATATATGAAAATTATTTATATAAATATTTTCCATTATTAATTAGCATAATTGAAGCAAATAAAATCATGTGAAATCAATCAATTAATCGGATGGTTTTAATTTGATTGTTTGGTTTGTCATGCACAAATTGGATTAGGGGGCTCCGCAATTAGTTTCAAATTGTAGAGTCTACAATTGAAATCCAATGGATTGAGAAGTGTGCCACATCACGCCACATTTTTGTTTTTCCATTTTTAAAATTTGTATATTTTTTCTTCACCATTAGATATGAATTGTAGAGTTTAGGGAATTGCGGAGCCCCCAAATCCGAGCAAATTGGTCCTTGATTATAAGAAAATATATGAAGATCATGGATAGAAATAATAATCTTCATTCTTAATGTTCAAGAATTGAAGAACATAAAATCAATTCAATTGATTGGATATTTTTATTTAATTTTTCTCGCACTATTTTTTTGAAAAATAAAATTGTACAAATCAACTTATACAAAATCTATAATAATCACTTAAATATAATTCCGAGACAACCACACTTGCGTCATAGCCTAGTTGGTGAATCTCTCTGGGACCAAACTCTATAAAATAGAAAGATCCTAAGTTCGATTCACACTGGGAGCAATACTCTTGTGGCCAGCGCTGGATTCTGACCTAATTTACCATGTCGTCATCGGTTCGATAAAAAAAGACATCTCCCCGCCCTAGGTAAATATTTTTACCAAAAACAATTACAAGACCCCATGAAAATATGGTCTTTTTTAAAAAAGGTATAAGCTCCAATAATTCATTCCATGATAGTAAATTCACACCTAGTGCCGCGATAACAGTTTAAGAAATTACAAACCGAAACTAAGGAAAGTAGGCATCAGGATTCAAGAACAACAAAAAATATACTGGACAACACCGGGATGACAAGCACTGTCCTGAGGATGAACTTGGATAGACTAAACAACAAACATAGAACTGACACAACACACATGGATTGTATCTAGATTCTTGACTTTCTCTTCATCAAAAAATATCAATCTCTGCCAGGACTAAGAGCCTCATCACTGTGCATCTTATGTGTCGTTGAAACACACAAGAAGAATTGGTGTGGTGAAGAATCCATGATAGATGGATGAGAAGATCCAGATTTTCACCTTCATAGACGATGTGGTGAAGAAATCCTGAAACATTCCTTATTCAGCACAAAAATAAGGGGAAAAAAAAACAATGAGTGAAGGCGTAGGAAAGGCAAGAGGCTTGTCACCGTGCTCCTCCCTCTTACCTTAAAATATGATGTTCGTGATTCATGGGAGAATGCATATTACTTTAAAAAAATATGAAATTTATAAAATATACTGTGTTCAGGGCCGAAAAAGTCATTCTAGCTCAAAATTCTACTAAACTAATTTTTTTTAAAATGAGCTAAATCAAAATTTGGTGATGTATACCTAAATACCTAATCCTTAACAACAAAAAGTAAGTCTTCATTGTTATGCAAAAAACAATATTATCCTTTCAATATTGTCACTAAAAGTAATATTATTTTATTCATAAATTTTAAAAAAAAATTGACCATCCTTGTATTAAAATATTTTGTGCATAGGATCACTATAGACTTATCCCATTAAGCATAGGACCATTTTTGTATAATAAAAATCAACTCAACTAATTGTACTATTCAATAAATAATATCAAAAAAGTGTACATAATAATAAATAAGTTTGCATGCCCTTACCAACAAGAATTATTTCGGTTGACAATCAATTGAGTTAGGAATATGTGTATTCATTGTTCAATAATATATTTCTTAGCTATATTCTAAAAAAAAATTACATGCTGTTGTGATTTGGATCTTTTGATTCTATTCACATTGTTCACGTATGAAAATTACAGATTTTTAATGCTGAATTTTTTGGATAAGAATGACAATAAATGTAAAGAATGAAACATCATATACTTAGGGATACGTCATTAATTAATTTTTCATTTATCATTTTGGGTTGTCATGCATTAATTAGCTAGGGTAAAGTATATCTTTTCAAGATATGATATATATATATCAATTTTAATCAAGAAAAAATGTCTTTAATTATCACAAATAAGATATATGAGCTGCTAAGTTGAACGTACAGAATCTAAGTGAATTCGTGGACTCCACATGTTTTATATGATACACATGAAATTTTATACGTACAATTCAGCAACTAGGATAACTGGGATACAAACTGTTGGGATCCCTATCATTATTGTAAGTATGTTTACTTTTGAAATTGATAGGTTATAGAAGTTGTATGTTTGATTGTCATCTCGAGTCTATAAGTTTTTGGGCTATTACATAGGTTGTAAGTTTTTGGGCTATTACATAGGTTGTAGATTTATCTAATGTATACTTAAATAAATAGTGGTGAGCGGCTAATAATTCTCATATTAATATATTATTTTTGAAAAAAAAAAACATATTTGCTTTTTAATTCACCCATATAATAGAAAGGCAAATAAGGATATTTTGGGGATTCTAATAAAATCGGCGACATTATTCTGTAGATGAGCTGTGATATCTGGACTAAAAGAAAATAGTAAAAGATAATTGAAACGTAACGTGCGCGAACCCCAAGGGGATGCGGTTTCGTCAAATGGGACGGCTGCACGCGGCTCCTCGGTCACGCTCGCCATGATATGATATCCGATCTGGCAATTATTTTGGATAAGCCTTCTCTCTAAGTTCGCCGTTTTCCACGTGCTTACCACGCTCCCCAAAAAAGGAAAATCTCATTGAAGGTCCTTTACTCCCTTTACAGCTTCATCTTCCTTTTTTCTTTTCTTCTTTTAAAATTTTATAGGTTTAATCGAATACAATATTTTTGTCTTAACGTTGTACAATATAATATATAAAATAGACGAAAGTCTTCTAGATCTATCACACACACACACACACATATATATAAAAGTTCAAACCTAGTATTATACATACCAAATACATAGGTAGGAGAAAACGTATATACTTATTTGAATCTTGTTCATCAGTGTAGACTCGAAAGTCTACAATCAATAAAGTATTGAATGAGGTTTTCGACAACCTAAGATTGCCCAAGATGTTGTCCGTAAAGTTTGGACATCGGTGTGGTGTTGGTCGGGGAAGTTTTTAAGGTCAAGTCAGTTAGCGGTGGGGTAGTTTGTAGTGAGAGAAGTGAAAAACCTTTAGAGAGATACCTTCAGTGGTTGAGAGAGTTAATGAGGAGGAGACCTCCTATATTTATAGTGCTCTCGGTCATGTGACCTGCACATGTTGACTGTACGGGTGGACCCAAGGGTCTCTAAAGGAGCTTGCTATTAGCATGGTCTTTGAGCCTTTAAAGGATAAATGGGCCTTTGTGAACCTACTGGAGTGAGCTTTAGTAGCTCATGGGCCTAGTTGTTAATTAACTTGGGCCTACTAAGTTGAACTTAGATTCTCATGTGTTTAGTGTCAACTATATCTTGTGCCTTGGGCCTTCCGAGTTTGACTTAACTCTAGTGGATCTAGTGTCGACTGGATCTTAGGCCTGTTTGGCTTAGACTCTTGCGATTTGTTATCTGTGGATTGAATCTAATTGAGTTGTATAGTATGTTTTCGGCCGAGCGGTATGTTAATGCAATGATACGTGTTTGTATTGGTGATGAATAGTCGGCTCCTAATCGCTTGACGCCATACGTTGTAAGACAATATGGCTTTGCTGTGGTTCTCTTCGTGTAAGATTGAAGACATTAAAACTAGTCTGTGCAAGTCATGTTTGGTGTGACACATTGTTCTTCCGATTGATCGACAAGGGTGAGTCAACTCGAATACAACGCTTCTTGTTCTTTGGTAGAAGATTCATGTGGGGTATGTTTTGTCCGACACTCTGCGGAAGTTTGAAGTTACCGTTCAACATTTTGTGGAGTTATTTTGTCTCCGTTTCGTATAGTATTTTAAGTAGTATTTATACATACAACATGTATTATCTTAATAAAAAAAACCATATCATGGCAAAACTGAAAATATAGCGGAAAAGAAGGTTGTAGATGTGTTGTGAAGTTTGATCCGGATAAAATCTAAAGTTGGGGAATGAAATGACTAGGGTTTTAAATTCCATTTCAACCAAACCTTCTCCTCCTTACAAATCCCATATTTCTTTCTGCAATTATTGTTCATATTTTATACCCCCACAAATCTTCTGCCAACCTTTCACACGCAAACATCAACTTTTCTAAAGAGAGTTTTTTACCTAAGAAAGCCCACTCCAGTGGGACCCACCTCAGCCTACAAAAATTTCCCATGTCATCCGACCCACTCGCTTTTTATGATACGTATCAATAATTAATTGATTAGAATCACAAAATCCCACTTTAATATATTCATTATTTTCAAAAAATCTACAATTTTCTAAATAAGGGCTTTAGTAGGGTGGGCTTTTTGTGAACTGCTCACTAACAGCTCATTAGGGATGTGTTTGGATGGAAGTATTTGGGGGAATGAAAGAGGAGAGAAAGGAAGATAATCAAAAATGGAGAATTTGTCCCTCATATTTGAATAGACAAAAAAATGATTTGTTATTTTTCTCGTTTAGGTAGTCATCATAAAAGGAAAAAAATAAGAAAGGGAATTGATTAAATTCTACCACCTTTGATACGATGTGACATTTTTTGTATATATTTAAATTGAAAGAAATGTTATGAAACTTGTATGATAGGTTAAAAGAGGGAGAAAATGGTATAAAAGTCCAGGTCAGTAATCAATTCGTGAAGTGGATTGGTTTTTTTATATGAACAAAACAAACGATTAAAGTAACGTGCATGGCACTGTGGGACCCTTGTTATCCGGTAGTCGTGTTCCACGGCGTGTGTCGTGAGAGCATGTGTGGGACGGAGTCTCCAGTTCTTATCCCTTAAAAGATAAAAAGTCACACATATGGGTCGCGCTCTTACATAGAATCTTCTACGAGCGTATACCTCACTTTCTACAATGTAGAACTTATTATTATTACAAAAATAACATATGTCCATAATTTTGATGTTCATAAGTGTCCATAATCTAGATGTCATGAGGAGAAATGTGGGGGACTATTTTGTATTAAATGGTCCCCCACACTTCTCCTCATGCCACCTAGATTATGGACACTTATGGATATCAAAATTATGGATATGTAGTGCTTCCGTTATTATTATTGTCTTCAAAAAAATTGGTCAATGTGAAAACACATTTAAACATATTCGACAGTAGTTGACATCCCAATTATTCTAAATGCTGAGTTATATACAAATGATTTTATGTGTATCATGTGAGACATATAGAACTCAAGAATTTATTTGGATACTGTGCGTCCAACTCAATCGTTGGGATAACTAGGAAACTAACTACTAAAATCTTTATCATTTTCAAAATACAACTGAGTAAGTAAATGCATTTTGCCAGTACTATGGATTAGAACGTGTCTGTAGCAATTGTCCTAGGGGTTTGTTGGTTATTAGTTTGTGTTGGTGTATTTTAAAAGATAATTAATAATAAATCATATTTTTAATTTGGATCGACCCATTGCGCGTTCCTGTGGATCGTGTGGGTAATTAATGGCATGGTCCGTTATGATTGTTTTGCTACTAGTCATTAAGTGGGATTGTCTGTTACATGTAACTGATGTACATTTATTGGGTGTAATTGATGTGCATTTATTGAGATGTTACAACTGTTAAAGTATAATCCCATTAAATGTCATTAAATGTAGTCTAACCTGTATAATTATATAAAGTCATCTATCTCAACTCTTTCAAAACACACACTTCTCACAAGCTCTCTTCTCTCTACAAAGAAATACCCTCTCTAATATTCTTTGGATAGAGATCAAAAGGTGTTCTTGTGGGACTTTGAGCTAACCAACTGAGTGCAAGTTTGAGTTAGCTATAGGACCGATTTCGACTGTTGTATCCCAGAGGAGTCGAGCCAAGAGAATTCTGGTGCACCTATTCTGAAGCAAGAACTGCAGAAGGCTCAAATCTTCTTGAAGAAAGCGAGATACCCATGCCTTAGTCCACTACGGTCGAAGTTGTATTTTTATATTATTTTGTACTCCTGCACCAAAAATTTCAAGGAGATTCGAGCATGAAACCTGCATAAGATAAGCCCACCGAGAATGTTGGACACTTGAAGCTATTCCGCTTCAAGGGTGTCAACTTCAAGCGTTGGAAAGGGAAGGTGATGTGTTCTACCTAAACCTTCTCAAGGTAGCTTATGTCCTCACCGAGAAGAATCCCAACAAATGGTCTGTCGATGGGATGAACGATGAAGATCTTGGTAAGCATCTTGAAAAATGTGATAAAGATGATAAAGATGCTTATAATTGTCGTCAATATCTTCTCAATTGCCTAGCGGATCAATCTATGAATATTATGATGCTACTTATAAATCTGCTACGAAGATTTGGAAGGCTTTACAATTAAAATATGATACCGAGGAAGCTGGAGCAAAGAAGTATACTGCTACCTATTTCTTCCGATACCAAATTGTGGAGAACAAGTCCATGGTGGAGCAAGCCTGAGAATTTCAACTATTAGCAGCTGAGGTGCGATCCAAAGGCATAAATTTGTGTGACAATCTCATCATGGCGGGAATTTATGGAATTATAGACAAGCTACCTCTCAGTTGGAAGGACAACCAAAAGAACTTACGCCACAAGAAAAAAGACTTGACTGTGGAGGAGCTCACAACTCATATTCGAGTGGAGGAGGAGGCAAGGAGCCAAGATGCAAAAATGTTACAAGAAGACAACAAAAGTAAGAACATTTTCGTCACTACAAAGGTAAATTTAGTTTCTGCAAATCCTAAATTTCATAGAGATTACTGAAATGATAATTTGAAGCCCCATAGAAAGCCTATGAAGCAAAGAGCCAAACCACAAAGTAGGAGAAACCCGAGACCTCCTTCCCAAAATCCAAATTATGGATGTTTTGTCTATGACAAAGTTGGGCATATTGCTTGCTATTGCAGATTCCAGAAACGTACGCCTGCTTCGCAAGCTAACGTGACCAAGGAGCCCTCAGTGGCTATGATTACAGACATGAACATGGTTCAAAGTGTGGAAGGATGGTGGGCAGACTTTGGTGCTAATAGGCACGTCTGCTATGACAAGGATTGGTTCAAGAAGTACACTCCTTTTGAGGAGGAAAGGTCAATAATGCTTGGTGACTCCAGCAAGACAAAAGTACTTAGTAGTGGAGATGTTGAGCTAAATTTCACCTCTGGACGTGTACTTACCCTCAAAGATGTGCTTCACATGCTATTAATGAGGAAGAATATGATGTCGTGTTTCCTACTCAACGAAGCTGGTTTCAAATAAACTATTGAGTCTGATCAATTTGTAATCACTAGGAAATGTTTATTTGTTGGTAAAGGATATGCAAGTGATGGAATGTTTAAGTTGAATGTTGATGATAATAAAGCATCTGGTTTTGTTTATATGTTTTCTCCTATTAATTTGTGGCATGCGCGTTTGTTTCATATTAATAATCAATATGTAGGAATCATGAGTAGTTTAAGATTATTTCCAAGGATGACAAAATTTTTTGAAAAGAATGAAATTTGTAGTCAAGCTAAGATTGCAAAACGGCCTCATAAAAGTGTTGCAAAAACTACCGAATTATTTGATTTAATTCACACTGATTTATGTGAATTTGCGGGTGTTTTAACTCGTGGAGGAAATAGATATTTTATCACTTTTATTGATGATTTTTCAAAATTTACTTATTTTTACTTGTTGAAAAATAAAAGTGATGCTTTTGAAAAAATTAAATATTTTTTTCAAGAGGTTCAAAATCAATTCGGTAGAAAAATTAAATTAGTTTAGAGTGATAGAGGTCGTGAATATGAATCTTTTTAAATTCAACTATTTTGTTCATTCTTTGGGAATAATTCATGAAATTATTGTTCCATACTCACTTGAGTTGAATGGGGTTACGGAAATAAAAAATAAAACTTTGATTGAGTTGACTAATGTCATGTTGATTAATGCTAGTGCTCCTTCTAGTTTTTGGGGTAAAGCTATTTTGACTGCGTGTTATGTCTTGAATAGAGTGCCTCATAAAAGAATAAAATTACACCTTTTGAATTGTGTAGATGTTATAAGCCGAACTTAGGATATTTGCGTGTTTAGGGTTGTCTTGTCTATGTTAGGCTTAGTGACCCTAAGAGACCCAAATTTGGTGTTAGAGCTATTACTTGTTCTTTCATGGGATATGCATTGCGTAGTACAACCTACAGATTTTTTGACGTTGAAAATAAAATTATTTTTGAATCTGGTGATGCCATTTTTCATGAAGAAAAATTTCCTTTTAAATCTGTAAATGGTGAGGTAGTCAATTTAAAAAGAACGATTTCTTTGAACCTAGTACTTCTACTCTTGTTTTACAAAAAGAAAGTGAAGATGTTTTTGAACCAAGGAGGAGTAAAATACCTAGAGTTGAAAAAGATTTTGGTGATGATTTTTATGTTTTTAATACCGAGGATACTCCCATCACTTTACAAGAAGCTTTGGTATCACCTGACTCTCCGTATTTTGGAGAGAGGCTATAAATGATGAGATGGAGTCACTATTTTCAAACAATACTTGGAAATTAGTTGATTTAACATCGGGTTTCAAAACTATTGGTTATAAATGAGTTCTTCGAAAAAAGCCTAAACCGGATGGTTCTATTGATAAATATAAAGAAAGGAAATTTTTCACAAACATCCCCAAAAATGAACCAATCCTAACATAATTAATACTCCGTAACATATTAAAACTCCAAGGTACCTAAAATACATTTAAGTACCACTCCAATACTAAATTAGATTTTCACAGTTGAATAAGATATGTATACCTAAAATCCTGCTCTATTAGAACACATATTAGCTATCATTTGATTTTAGCTTGCCATCTAGGGTCGGGAAAAAAAAAAACACAGTTAGAATTCATTTACCTTTCATACACCATCAACCAAATCTAATAACCATAAAATCTAGTAATTTTATATTTAATATTTATCTACTATAGACTTTCAGACAAATTCAATCTTCAAGTACTGACAAAACGTTGGAACAAAGTCCTCGTACAAGGCAACAAAATCCCCACATCGTCAAAATCTTTCAACAAATCAATTTCATCAACCGAATATAGTAATCACAAAATCTCTTGATGAACTCTTATAACCACATTTGCATCATTCCAATAGACAACTGCATTAGTCCATATATATATAAATATATTCATGTTACTCTATCTAACTTCAGTCCATGCTGTAACCTTAAAGATATTCCAAAACTTATAGCTTATTCATATTAATTGTTCATACGAGTACTCAACTAATATCACAATGTCATCCCAACCATTTAATCTGTCACGACAAACTATCTCTAAGAGGTATCAAATTCAATTTTATATATAGAATCAATAGTGTATTTACAAAATAACTGCCTGCCCAACACCCTAGTCATAACCGTAACCTATACACAATTTCACAATCATAGTTCATTAACATTTTATTTCAACTAAGTTCTAGAATTGCACAACTCAACCTCCGACTAATACGCACAAACTAATAACATTCACCATTAACCATAAATAAACATTTATGCCCATACATAATTCAAAGACATCAATCCGTCACACTAACGCATCAATTGACAACATTCACATTAGCTCTAAAAAATCAATTTATGAAAGAACTGCAAAAATGTCCAAACCCAAACTATGTCGAGTTATGGCAACATCAACCTAACCTCATCCATTGTACCACAAGTCCTTATAAATATACAATATACCACCATATTTACACCTCTTAAATTCATCCAAACAATACCAAAAATTTTCCCAAGATAATTACAAATAACTTTCATTTGTTTACCAAATAATGTTTATAAAACAGACAAATCATCAAATCGCTAATCGTCTAGTACCTCTAATGTTCATTTGGATCGTTCTCTTATCATAAAACCAATTCCAATTAATTTCTAAACAATTCTTTTCATCACTATATCATCCCAAACTTCATCCTTTTTTTTTTTGTATTCACGTATAGAAGATATATAATATTTGAATCATTGACGACATGTCTCACATTGCACATAATGTATTGATCATCAAGATTTCTCATATCTCACCTGATATCATCCTTAAGAATTTACTTTGGCTACCTAGGCAAGAGTTTCCAACTCAAACATAAGTTTTAGTATGTCCAAACTATCCACTTAAAATTTCCAAGACACAAATTTTCCATTCTTTACCTACTTTAAATTATAATTTAAAATGCAAATCTTTTGGTAAGAATTTATTTGTTATTTTATCGTGAACCCAAGAGCGTAAGAAACACTTCCTTGTTCCTCGCAACTCCATATTGTTTCAAACAAATCTCGTTTATGCATATATATATCACCCAAAACTTATAATATTAACCATTCACTCAATCTCGGTCCTTGCCCTCAATAGCTGCGGAATGTACTTTACATCCACTAGCTCGCTAGTGTCCACGATTTTTTTTAAACATTTAGGAGAAACATCTCTACCACATAAATCCACCCTAATAGATTAACGAATACCAAGAATTACACATTGACTAGATCTATAAACGTGTCCCAATATACCTAGTAGCCTACATTTCTCTCTGGAATTACTTTCGTCAGGGAAAAGTACGAGTCTCGTCTTCAACTCCTAGAAAGTCTGCTCACAATTGGTCGACCATATGAAAGGAACCCCTTCTGCATAAGGCGAGTAAACTGAGCGACAACTCGTGAGAATCGTAAATGAAACGGGTGTAATAACCTGCTAATCCCAAGAAGTTACATATCTTGGTGACATTCTTAGGCATCTATCATTTCAATACTACCTCCAATTTAGATAAATTAACTACTACTTCTTCCCAAGAAATCACATGTCCTAGAACTTTCATCACAATTACCCAAAAGTCACATGTACTTAACTCTGCATACAACTAATGCTCCCCTAGAGTTTGCAACATAATTTTTGAATGTTCCTTCCTCGTTCTGTGGGCAAAAAAATCAAAATGACATCATTAGACATAATAACAAACTAATTGAGATACATATGAAAGATTTACTGTATCAAATCTCTAAACTCTGCACGAGTCTTGGTTAGCCTAAATTGCATTACCAAAATTTCATAGTCCCCAAACTGAGCCCTAAATGCTATCTTCAGAATATCCCCTTCCCAAATCTTCAACTAATAGTATCTCAACCTAAAATATATCTTCGAATAATACTAGAACCTTTCAATCGGTCAACTAAGTCATTTATCCTCAACATTAGGTACTTTTCCTTTACCGTTACCCAATTATGTTACCAATAGTTCACACATTCGTATCGTTTTTTTTTATCAATATGGGAGAAATTAGATTACATACCAGTGAAGCGATGAGCATAGCCTAAGCTTCCTAATGTCCATCTTTATTTTTGATAGGATTACCTCCTACATCGATCACCTATGTGTCCCATAGTCTCCGATCAATATTTAACCCGTTTGGAGTCAACTAACAAAACCAGAACTCTCACAGTACTAAACTCTGCATACATATCGACGTAACCTCTAGATATCCTGTCCTATCTTGAATGCCTAAACATCCAATAAACCTCATCCTCCACCGCGCACCCAATCATGGGATCGAATCTGTGCGAGGACATCCACGTGTATATAGCACATAAATAGCCAAAAACTACTTAGCAAAATAAATTTCGAGGGTTTACGGGAATAAAGAAACATACCGGACAGCAGAGGTCGTGACATGGCCTAGAAACACAGTATACATTCAGAACACACAACAAACACCCTAACACATGCACACTGACCCACTCCCTAGGGTCCTACACAGAGCTAACCTGGCTCCGATACCAAATTGTCACGCCCCGATCTGCGGAGCGTGAAGAAAAGGAGAAAGACAGAACAACCAACACACCAAACACAACCACATGCCTCTCACGTGTTACATCCCAAACCAACATAAAAATTTCCACAAATTTCGGTAGCATCTCCCCATAAATTGGGGAAACCAACCTGTAAACAGATCCCACACAAAGAAAAACACTTCTAATACCATCAAAATCAGCCGACCCGTAGGTCCACCATCAAACACATACCACATCATCATCATCAAACATACAGTAGTCAAAGGCCACCACTCCCGGCTAACAAAACAAAACCATACATCAATCCAGGTATAACCATAGTACATCAATGTACTTAAACAACAAAAACATGCCAACCTCACGCCATACATATATATATATATATATCCACACACACATGTCAAATAAACACAAAAGTCCAGGCCACCTCCGTCACGTGTCCTCCTACTGATGCACAGCCTATGCACTAGATGTTGTCTCACCTGTGGGGGAGAAAAATAGATAGGGTGAGCAGAAGGCTCAGTAAGGACGAAACACAAGAGCACAAGTAAAGAATAATAAGGCTGGAGAAGAAACAACATTTAATCAATGCAACAAAATGCAATACAAACTAATGCACCCGATCAACCCAACCGAACCTCCACATCCACCTCTAATGACACCCAAGCCGGTGAATCAGATTCCCACCCTGCAGCGATAAGTCGACGAGAATCCACCGCACTACCTCTCTCTCTAGCATCCAATCAATACCACAATCGCATATCCGTCCATCTCAAACTGCTAGAGAGAAGGTTGGCACACATGTGGTCGCAACCACTCACTGCTGGCCCCACAGTGATGTCTCAGCTTGCCACGCTTGGCCTAGCACCACATACTAGCCAACGTGCAGTAAAAAAAATATCGCTACGGGAATCCTATGGACTAGGACCACAAGGCTCCTATCCATCATCCACGCACGTGTCCAAATAACATCCAACACCTAACGTGAGGCTGGGACCACCCTCGGAACCCACCATGCATCTAATGTAAATTCTTATAATTCATGTCATTCATGCAACACATATATATAAAAACATTCATTCGTCGTGATGCATGAAGATTTACATAATGCCCGATTTATGACCAAGCATTTCGAGGTTATATAATCACCAAACTAAATCACATATAATATGTCATTGACAAGTAGGTAAAGAAACAATGGTAAGCCCTCAAGGCTTGTTTCCTCTTGGAAAAGATTGAGATGGAAACCAAAACTTACCATTAAGCAACTCGGTGGCTTGAAAATATTTCGAAATAAAAGGGTAATAAATCCCTAGCTCGATAGCAGTGCATCAAATAATTAACCGTCTACGGTATCAAGTCCAATCTCCTCGATCACCTATTCCAATATGCCAGTATAATACTGGTTAATAAATATCCAAAATTCTAACTCATCCAAATTACCAATTTACCATTTTATCCTTTTTCAAAATTACCAAATTACCCTTGGTCACTGGTCAACTACTCTAAGTTCAGTAAACTTATTTAAATAAATAATATATTCGTTAAAAATAAACTACTATGATATATTTTACTACCATTAACATGATTATATATAATGTTCAATTAATATTATATTCACCAATTAATTAAAACTATACTCAGTATTATACCTGCATGTATGTATACTCGTATTTACGATGTAATTTCCTGGATGCTCCAACGCTGTCCGGATGGATCCGAAAACATCGCCATCGCATTTAGAGCAGTGAAACAAGTTAGAATAGAACTTCGAGGTTGCCGTAAAGTGGAATTCCAGCCGGGTCAAATTGACCCATTTCGGTTCAAACTCGAATCTTCGACATCCGGGGGTTGTTTCGGCCGGAAGTTGGTTGGGCTAGGTGCTCCTCAGTCCGGTGAGGTGAATGGTGGTGATAGCAACCTGAGCGGTGGCCGGAGTTGACCGGGTCGGAGCTTTTTCTTCACAATGGCCGCAAGCTTCCAAGCGTGATTCTGGTGGCCACGGGCGACGGTTTGTGGCGAGGTTGGTTGGGTTATGCTCGTGGGGGTCGGGAGAAGATTTTTGGTAGGTTGACCATCCGAAACAGTGGCCGGACGACGGAGTTATTGGGTTGGCCGGTGGTGCACGCGTGAGAGGAAGAATGAGTTGAGTATTTTTTTTTACATAAAATCTGATTTCTTTTGTCAATTTTGATGGCTACAGCAAATATATCCCCTTTTTTTTTCGAACTACAACCTAAGCAGATGCAAGAACAACTACACACACACTACCCGTGAGTATTACATCACAGGTGATAGGTATGATAATACCTATTGTTTTTGGTAGAAATATCCCCCTCTTAAGCTTTCTTTTGATAAATAATGAGTGTATTTATGTTTTGATTTGTATTTCTGATAGGTTGATTGCGGTTTGGATGAAAAGTGATGAAAAAAGGGCTGAACTGAAGAAAATGTCCACCGACCTTCGTGTGTTCAAATACTTATAACTTTTTGTCACGTTATCGGAATCAAGCGAAATAAAAGGCATTGGAAACTAGACATCTCAAGCTTTCCGTAGACGCTAAAATCGTGCAAATCGGACGTCGTATGGAGATTTTGGAATCATTCCACGCCTAGGCGCAATATTTGTGCACGCCCAGTATCACTTGTGCACGCCCAGTCCAGCGAGTTGGGCGTGAATTTGAAGTTGTGCACGCCTAGGATTGCGCCTAGGCGTGCGCCTAGGCGTGGTGCGCCTAGGCGTGAATACAACGCGCCTAGGCGCACAAGACAGTTTTTTGGTATGTTTTAATTCGCGAACTTGCCGAGCCGCAGGACACTTTTTAGACCTAGAATAGAATTTCTGGGGAGCGAAAGCAGAGGGGGAGGCGACTCTTGGAGCTAGGAGGAGAGATTCTTCGGCTCAACTTGGATCTACTCAACTAATTGGGTTTATTCATGATTTTCTCATCTCTCCTTTTGTGTTTTTCTCTCATTATGTGTAACTAAACCTCTTGTGCCAAGGCTAGGTTGAAGCCTTGGGTTTGATGACTTTGTTTATGACTTGATTTACATATATATGAGTTGATTTGGGTATAAATCTTGTGTTTCTATGTTTGATTGCAATTTCTTCATGCTTGTGGTGTTTGGCCAACACTTTAGGTTTTTGGATGAAATTGTTTGGAGAATTTGCTTAGACAATAATATGTCAAGTAGATTATGCTTCTTGAAACACTTGATTATGAATGTGTCTCCCTTTAATTAGGTGACAATTTGTATGAATCCTAATCTCCATAGAACTCCATGAATTTCTATGCATGTTTAGACCAATAAGATGGCTAGAATGTATTTAGGAATATCCGACCTAAACCAATAAGATGGCTAGTAATCGATTTTAGGGAGATTTGGCTTAAGTGCGCTAAAACCGACTTAGGTACGGATTCGTTATGCCCGAATTAGCAAATATGTGTGTGAATTTGTGTCATCGCAAGTTATTTCCCAAGGGGGATTCCAAAGCTTTGGTGTTTATCTCATTTGCATTAGTTACATCCTTATTCAAAGAAAATACCAAAAAATACTTTACTATTTGCTTGTTTTAGTTTAATTACCCAACCAAACAATCTTGAGTTGAACTTTACTTTTGTTTGCATTGTCCATACGTAAATACAAGTATAAATTTGGATTAGATATAACACCGTCCCTGTGGATTCGACCCTTGCTTATCATTGTGCTGTAGTCGCCGACTAGTACACTTGCTAGTAAGGTTAATTTAGACCCAACAAGTTTATGGCGCCGTTGCCGGGGATGGTAGCTTACGTTTGATCCATTTTTATTATTTGTCCATAATTTTTTTTTTCTTTTCCTTTGTTTGTACATAATACTTGTACATAATATTTGTTAACTAATTTTGCTTTTGTTGGCATATGCTTCAAGATGGAATATCCTCCACCATGTGCTTATCAGGGAGCAGGTTTTTATGGGTCGAGCTTATATTTGCAAGGATATAATGCAAGGACAACTCCTCCAAACCATGCCCCATATCCACCATGCAACTCCTTCTCCAACACTTATAACTCTGGAAGGTGTGAACAACCTCAATTCCTATGGAACAACTACCAGCATCAATTTGTTCCTACACAAGCAGCACCACCACCATTGCTTGAGCAAGCACAAGACTCATCTCTACAAGACGTACTAAATGCATTGGTTACGAGTACCCAAAAGTTGAAAGCAAACACTCAAGCTTGTAGAGAGGAGATGTGTCAATGGGCTTCACCACCACCGCTTGAGCAAAGACATGAGTCATCTTTGGATGACATACTCGATTCCTTAAATGCGAGTACCCAAACTTTAGAAGAGGCAACGCATAGGATGGTATCAAGCAAGAATCAACTTTACCAACCTATGATGAAAACAAGTGAGGGGGAATGTATATGTGAGACAACTCAAGCAGTTACATTAAGCAGTGGCAAAGAGTTGGAGCTTAAAGGAAAAGTTGAGTATAATTATGTGGATGAAGAGGAGTATGAGATAATGCTTCTCACTTCACTTTCGGAGATGGATCCACCAATGAAGGAGGGCATGGATTTCGAAGAATCAAAAAATTCTCCATCAGCTGCAGAATGTGAGATAGTTTCAATCGAACAAGAAATTAGCGGACCTACATGGGTTGAGCAAGATATAGAAGAGAAAGCTCTTGTCGATTTTGAAAAAAATTTGAAAGCTGAAGATTTGGAGAACAAGTATGATGATAAGGTGGAGGAAGAATGTGATAACTTTGTAGAGAGGCATGAGGATAACACACTCCACAATCAGGTGCTATTACCATTTGAAGCACAATTCATTGACTTTATTGGAGTTGAGGAGCCTAATGTAAATCTCAGTGCTTCCATAATGCAAATCCTGGAGGAAATTTTGCCAACAAAGAAAAAATGGAAGCTTCAACAAAGCATGGAGAGCTACATTACAAGATCATTGAAGAAGCTTCCCCTCTACTCAAAATATCTCTTCCATTGGCATGGAAAACTACAATTTCAACCAAGAGGGCCAAAAGAATTTAGAGATAGAATCTTTTTGATCGGCACATCAAAGAAGGATGTTTGTGCCCTATTTATTGAGCCACTGCAAAGTGGTGGATCTCGTCTAGCTGAAGACAAGAGGAGGGTGCATATAGACATTGAAGAATTGTGGCCAGGCCAGCACCCCAATCCACTCGATGCATGACTCCAACCCCCAGGTTGTATTGTTTCAACTTGTCCTCTTTTTAGTGCATTATTACATTGTTATGTTTTGCATTGAGGACAATGCATTCTTTAAAGTGTGGGGTGGTGGACTGCATATGGATTATCTTGTGCAAAATTTCACATGATTTTTGTAGTAGCTGAATTTAAAAAAAAAAAAAAAAAAAAACAAAGAAATTGAAAATTTTAAAAAAAAAATTTAGTGCTTGAATCTTGCATATTTATGGGAATTTTCTGTTGAATTGAGTGCTATATTGAAATGCAGCTAATCTTGGTTTGTGGAACCCATCATATCCTTCTATATGCTTGACGTCTACTCTATTGCACAATCACCGTAATTCACCTGCACGAGAATGTGTGCTTGTGGGGTATGACTTGGGTGAATAGATGTTGGATGTGGACTTTCTCTAAGATGATCTAGAACATCGTGTTAGTTATATTCTTGGCACTAGTTAATTACATGCATGTTAAAAAAAAATGAAAAAAAATAAATTTGATGATGATTAAAAGCATGTTCCGCTCTTGTGATCTTACCGAGTAACCGGGGCTCTTGTCTAACCAACTCGAGTTTCGCGTAAAAAGGTAAGACAATCATGATGAACATACTAGGCTAGCTTAACTTCGAAGCCTTTTCAACTCGAGTGATTGATCCGAGGCGTGCTTTATCACATAATGCCCTAAACCAACTGGTTGGGAGTCATTGGTTGAGAACTCGTTACATGGGTTGACTAGAAAGCTTAAAGGAGTGAGCATTGCACGGGCCTAGTAAAAAAAAAAAAATTAAATAAATAAAATAAATAAATAAATAAAAAATAATAAGAAGAAGAAGAGAAGTATGTATATAAATAAAAGTGCCTTGGTATTACTACTTGACTGTTCTTGGAATTCTTGGAATGTGACTATGTTTGGCGCCTATGAACTCTTGGAAGCCAAATAATTATACATTTCTTCTTTGCACGCACTTAATGTAGACGAAGTGATTGAGTAGACGGATAATCTTCATTGAGTATATGTTTGGATGAAGTGTGGGGTCTCCACATCTTTTTGATTGCATGGCATTGATGTATATTGTTTCGATTCTAGTGATTTCCCTCCCATATGTTTGATTTGAGTTATCTTGAAACGTTTGTGGGTGTCGTTCTTGTAAGCCCTCAGGAGACAAAACTCCTCCACTAGGGACACCTAGGGGTTTAACGGCTTGTTGCATATGCTAAATGCAATCGCGATTCCTGCGTTAGTGAGTTGGGATGTTAGTTGGTAGATGTACTTTGTTTAGTTTTACTTGAGGACAAGTAAGGTTTAAGTGTGGGGTGTTTGATAGGTATGATAATACCTATTGTTTTTGGTAGAAATATCCCCCTCTTAAGCTTTCTTTTGATAAATAATGAGTGTATTTATGTTTTGATTTGTATTTCTGATAGGTTGATTGCGGTTTGGATGAAAAGTGATGAAAAAAGGGCTGAACTGAAGAAAATGTCCACCGACCTTCGTGTGTTTAAATACTTATAACTTTTTGTCACGTTATCGGAATCAAGCAAAATAAAAGGCATTGGAAACTAGACATCTCAAGCTTTCCGTAGACGCTAAAATCGTGCAAATCGGATGTCGTATGGAGATTTTGGAATCATTCCACGCCTAGGCGCAATATTTGTGCACGCCCAGTATCACTTGTGCACGCCCAGTCCAGCGCCTAGGCGCACAAGACAGTTTTTTGGTATGTTTTAATTCGCGAACTTGCCGAGCCGCAGGACACTTTTTAGACCTAGAATAGAATTTCTGGGGAGCGAAAGCAGAGGGGGAGGCGACTCTTGGAGCTAGGAGGAGAGATTCTTCGGCTCAACTTGGATCTACTCAACTAATTGGGTTTATTCATGATTTTCTCATCTCTCCTTTTGTGTTTTTCTCTCATTATGTGTAACTAAACCTCTTGTGCCAAGGCTAGGTTGAAGCCTTGGGTTTGATGACTTTGTTTATGACTTGATTTACATATATATGAGTTGATTTGGGTATAAATCTTGTGTTTCTATGTTTGATTGCAATTTCTTCATGCTTGTGGTGTTTGGCCAACACTTTAGGTTTTTGGATGAAATTGTTTGGAGAATTTGCTTAGACAATAATATGTCAAGTAGATTATGCTTCTTGAAACACTTGATTATGAATGTGTCTCCCTTTAATTAGGTGACAATTTGTATGAATCCTAATCTCCATAGAACTCCATGAATTTCTATGCATGTTTAGACCAATAAGATGGCTAGAATGTATTTAGGAATATCCGACCTAAACCAATAAGATGGCTAGTAATCGATTTTAGGGAGATTTGGCTTAAGTGCGCTAAAACCGACTTAGGTACGGATTCGTTATGCCCGAATTAGCAAATATGTGTGTGAATTTGTGTCATCGCAAGTTATTTCCCAAGGGGGATTCCAAAGCTTTGGTGTTTATCTCATTTGCATTAGTTACATCCTTATTCAAAGAAAATACCAAAAAATACTTTACTATTTGCTTGTTTTAGTTTAATTACCCAACCAAACAATCTTGAGTTGAACTTTACTTTTGTTTGCATTGTCCATACGTAAATACAAGTATAAATTTGGATTAGATATAACACCGTCCCTGTGGATTCGACCCTTGCTTATCATTGTGCTGTAGTCGCCGACTAGTACACTTGCTAGTAAGGTTAATTTAGACCCAACAACAGGCAAAAAAGTGTGTGGTAGAGAGAACTTATATACTACTTAAGAGGAACACACACAACCGATGTGGGAGTTTTACCGTGTTATTGTCACAGGAAACTGCTACCAACATCACACACACACACACACATAGGCTACTGCCGTTTTTGTTTTTTCGAACTACAACCTAAGCAGATGCAAGAACAACTACACACACACTACCCGTGAGTATTACATCACAGGCAAATTTTAACAAATTTTCAGCATAACCAAGTTTTAATTTCAAAAATGCCATACAATTATGAAATTCTGGAAATACCCCTACTAACTGTCCTATTTACCAAATTATCAGCAACTTATTGACGATTATGCCATTCGAGTTCCTATTAGGTTTTTATCAAATCCGGATTCGTTAAGTTCGATTCTTACCATTTCTTAATCGAAACTTCCATAAT